>NC_045476.1:3227665-3827665 GCF_009650955.1 Corvus moneduloides
AAACCCAGGATATAAACACGTAAATCCAATCAAGCTGAAATCCCCTCTTCTCCAGCGTGCCCACTGCACAGCTTGAAATAGGTTGACTCATGTCTCAAAGACACAACAAAATGCTTCTCTCCCCATGGCAGGGGGGGTCCTTCAGAGCCCTGGGTGAGAGTTACCTCATTCAAATGTGCACCTCTAAACCCGAGATAATTTCCCCAGATTCCTTGTATAGTCCTTGAGACATAATCAGCACATCCCACAGAGTTCCCAGCATATGTTAGATTATCCTAAATTATGTATTTCAAAGCAACAGATTAATTAGGTCCTATTTCTCTATATTTTCTATCAGGAGGAAGGCAGGGAAAGAGAAAGATTTGAGGCACAGCATTAAAAGATTCAGTCCAAACATTAAAAGTTGCCAAAGCTACACTCAGCTGATGAGTAGCATCTCATAGTGGGCAGCAAAGTAAGGTCAAATAATGTGAAGTGTTTAGCAACATTTTTCTTGCTGCTCCAACCTCCTCCCTTTACTTCCCTCACATCATATCAAGTGTAAATTCTGTTCAGGTCTTCATTCACACCCACCTTGAGTTTAATATGTAATTTAAGCTCAGCTGAAATGGCACTGAAAAAACACCATCATCATCATGTGCCTTTCCACGCACGTTGGGGATGAAGCTTTGACCCTTTAGAAACTCTTTAGGACAGAGGATTTTGGCTCAAGATTTCACAATTTCACCACAGTGTATAATTTAACAGTTCTACATTATTCCCCTATTTCCTTGGATGCTCTGGGGAGAGGGTTTTTTCTAAGCTCCTGGAATAACTACAAGAGCACCGCTGTGGGCAGGCACAGCTTCCCAGGCTGGTTTCTCATGGAAACACAGAATCTGCCCATCCTGGTCAGCATTTGCTAAAAACTTCTGAAACAATTGGAACACTTCCTAATACCCAATCTAAAGAAAAGCAACCTAAGAAAGAGAAAGTTTCATTGATCTCCAGCACTGGGAGATCACTCCAGCAGCCTCCAAAGGATGCAATTTATTAAGACAAGAAATCCCACTGTCCCAAAGCTCTCATTTCTGCAGGCTGCATTACTGATGACCCTCATGGCTGCAGATGGCACAGTGCTACCTTCAAGTGGCCTTCCTGGGCTTCCTCATCCAAACAGAGGATTAAAGAGAAGATTAAAGGTGGACCAGGATGAGAAAATAAAGGAGAAACCATCAATGGTACGTGAGAGGCAGTTGGTAAAACCTAGGGCAAATTTTAATGGTTTGTCTGTGCTTTGGCTGACCTTGGAAACACTCTTGTGTTGAAACACGGAAGCAGTCTTAGGAACTAGGTACTAGTGATACAGAATAACTCTGAGTTATCTTCACAACAGTCTGGTGAACTGGCATCTAAAAGTCTTTTGTTGTTCTTACCTGGGAACGTGTCCTGCACCAAAGACCAGCTCTTCATTGCAGGCACCACCCAAAAAAATCCCCCCAAAACCAACCAAGCAACTAAATGAAAAAAAAAACCCACAAAAAACCCACCCCAAAACAGACAAACCCCAATCAAATCCTCCACATGCAGTAGAAAAGGTGAATCCACATTTTATGGTATTTCCTTCCTCATATCCCAGAGTTCACTTCTGTCCCTGGAGCTTGTTGCCAGCTGCAGTAAATGAGGCATGGGATGAGTTTGTATGTTTTGCTGAAACATGTAACTCACTGGGGAGAGCAGGGTAGGGACACAGAAAGGGAAGGAAGAGAATGATCTCCTCTCAGCAAATCAAACTAAATGTGTGATAACCTGGAGTCAGCACAGTGGGAGGCTGTTTCGGACAAGCAGAATAAATTTTGTGCTGGAGTCTGGATAGGATGGTGCACAGAGGACTCTCCAGGGCACAGCTTGGCTGCCATTAGATGTGCCCAGAGAATTGGGTATTTTATTGAAGATTGTTTTATTCAGAAACAGCCATGAAATGAAACCACTGTGTGAGGCAGAGAATATTTTTTCCAATAATATTTTGCACATTTTGGGTGTGTCTCCCACTTAGATGAAACCAAAAGTTGTGGCATGGATTTAGAAGTCTTTTGGATTGTTTAATTCCATCCAGCACTGCTTGACTATAACTGATCACTAAATCCTCCTTGATGGACAATAATAGCAGTTTTTTTCAGAAATAATTCTGGCTGACGTTCTACAAAGAGGTGGTGATATTCTCTATTATCTTCAAGTCAGCAATGAAAATAATGACAGTTTTTTAAACAGAATAATGTAGGATAACATAAAAAACACCCTTCCAAAAAGGAAAACAAACTAATAAATCAACCCCAAACCAGGACATTAGGACTTACAGGTCATAAACAAGCAGGTGAATAAAACCTTATAATTATTCAGTGATAGTCATCCAGCTCCAGTCCAAAAAGCCATGACTAGCTGTAGGAGAAGAAGAATGGCCTGCAGGCAGCCTCGACCTTGAAGAGTTACAGCTGTGCTGAACCAGGTGTTTCTACTAAAGGCCAGAGCCCAGCTGGCCCTCTGGCAGGTAACTCACAAGAGAGAGGAGAAGACCCCAGATGAGGGCCAGTAATAAAGCAAGTAGGGCTGAAGCAGCTTTAGGTGAGAGCAGCTTCCTTTTAGCTCTGGACTGAGAGTCAGTTTTTTGTTTACCATGAAATGGTGCCCCCTGAGAGGAATATGAGTGCAGACCTGAGAGTAGTTTTGTGTCCACTGTCAATTAGCATCTCTCTAAAATGGAAATTAATGTGTTTTTCTTTTTCTCCTGCCTTTTAAATGTGTTTTCCAAAGCAAACCAAATGCCTCTGTTTGCTCCCACACATAGAGGCCTCCTCAAGGCAATCTTCATCTCTGAAGACAAAAGTAGCAACTTCTGCAGAGTGCCTTGAGTAAGAAAGGAGGACATTGAGTACTTCACATCTAGGTAGCCTCAGTATTACAGATACACACAGGATTAATTTAGCCCCGAGTACCAGCTGTACCTTCTCTGATCACCAGCATAGGGAATAATACAAAATTCTCTTTTTTTACTCTTTCACAGTGTTTTTCTTCTCAACTCTTTTTAAGTTAATAGTGTTTGTTTGCATTAGCTGAGAGGTGATTGAAATTTGTGAGATGATGTGAATTCTTTCCTTCTGCTGACTCTCTGTAGGAATGAGGTGTTCACCACTGGGTACAAATCCCATAGGGGTGCTTCAAACACCTCAAGGAGGCTGTGGATATCCCTGTCCCCAGGTCTGGACATGCTGAAAAGGACATTACCCCCAGTCAGCCTAGAAACACCAAGCAGTGCTGCACTGCCTCCTGTCCACAATGAACTCTTTGTAGGATCATTGCCTGACCCAATTTACTCCAGGTGAATTGGGTTAAATATTGGGTTGATTTAGATCGGATATTAGGAAGAAATTATTTACTCAGAGGGTGGTGGGACCCTGGCACAAGTTGCCCAGAGAAGCTGTGGCTGCCCCTGGATCCCTGGAAGTGTCCAAGGCCAGGTTGGATGGGGCTTGGAGCAATCTGAGACGGTGGAAGGTGTCCCTGCCCATGGCAGGGGGTGGGAACTGGATGATCTTTAAGGTCCCTTCCAACCCAAAATGGTCTGTGATTCTATGATTTTGTGATTCTATGAAAAAATAAAGCTTTGCCAACCAAGGTCAGCGTGATACAATCAGGTCAGAGAACTCTCCTCAGCAGCTCAGCGGGGAGATTCAAGAGGTGATGATGAGGTGGTGGATTTGGCTGGAGGCTCTGGAGCCTTCAGAGAGCTGCAGGACTCCAAAACAACTTCATGGACTTCACACTTCAAAACTCATGGACCCAAGGTCTTCCTATGACCCTATGGGGTTTTCTCCTTTTTTCTTGTATGTGCTATTTCTTACTCTTGATGTTTATGATTTGAACTCTCAAACAGCAAATTCGTTTTGCCATTCTTGACCGAGCAGGTGAAGCTGGGTCTTAGCAACACATATATTCTCATTTTCTGACTGGAAACATTTTCCAGTAATAAAATATGCACCAAATTCTCCTGCTCTTTAATTTGCCATTTAATCGATGTGTTCGCATCATGCTCAGTAAATGGTGCATTGTCAGTTTAATTTGTTCAACTCTTGTTGTGCTACTTGTTTTCACCCCTCCTTACTTCCCCCCCTCCCCAGTACATAACCATCATATCATTTTGCATCCCATGTGGGATTTCTCTGCTTTAACCTAGTAAATCTTTTAATTCCTAATTTGGTATTCTGCTCTAATAGATTCACCCATGAAAGAGCCCGGAAGGCTGGAGCTAAGAAAAATCACTTTCATTTTCTCAGATACTATCGAGTGGTTTAATGTAAAATACACATGCAGTGCACAGTTTGTGATCTAGATTTTATCATCCACGCATTGCAGAGCTGAGTCAAACCTGATCAGGTTTTTGACGAAGGGATAAAGATTCAAGTCTAGGCTGGAACCACTTAATAGTGGTGAGATACTGAAAAAAAAGTAGTTGCATAACAGCAAGGAACAGTTCACAAGAGCGACTGAAATTTGGCTCCAAAGCACTGGTGTGAAATGTGGACATCAGCACAAGTTGTCCAAAGCAGGACTTAGAACTTAATTAACCTTGCTGCTTCATTATTAGGGATCTCCATTTAAATTAATGATCCAAATTAAAGTGTTAAAATAGCAAATGGACCATCTATATTTAATCATAAATGCTATTTCTGTTTGTCATTTACATTTTTAGCTTTTTTTTTCCCCACCCTGAAGAAAGGTTGATGATAACTGAGTTGGGAGACAGTTTGGAAATTCTGTTTTATAACTGGGGAAGGTATTTCAAGAATATTTTAAGTGGATATATATTTTAATTTCTATTTTTTCATTGATTTTTCCATATTGGACCATACTATATGGTTCATTCAGATTTAGTTTTCAGCAATTCATACTTTAATCAAGAACTACTGTCTAAGAATTGAAAAGAAATTAAAATCACATTTGAAAACGCACACAACACAATGTTTTAAGCCCCCATACCCTGACTGAGGAAGGGAAAGCAAAGTTGCTCATAACATTGAATTTTATTTCAAATTAAGTGATGCCCTGAACAAAGAAAGTATCATGTGGCGTTAGTGAATCGACTGTGCTGCTCCTGGACAAAGAGTTCTTCCCAGTCAATTATTAGCATTTAAATTATAAGCAGAGATATTTTAATCTCTTTCTGCTGCTAATAAAAAGAGCCTGACACCTCCATGGCATGAATCATATTTTGACTTCAGTCACTCTTTGGTCTCTTTGGTTAAAGATGAAGCCTGTACTGACTGCCCTCCTAATTCAGACATAATAGAGTTTGCAGGTTTTTTTCCATGTTCTACCTCAGCTTCACAACACATTGTGACCTCTAAAGGTCCTCCCAGCTTCCAAATTGTGTATTTTTCTGGATGGTTTCAGTCAGCCTTGTTTTCTTGGAAATCAAAACTAAATTCCTGTGAGTGTGCTCAGGGTCTTTAATTGCCAGGATGGAGAGTGGGTGTTCAGCCGGCATGGTTTCTTCAGAAAAGACCAAAAAATTGATCTTACTGCTACAACAGTCCCATTTTTCAGCTAATTCCAGGTCATTCCCTTGCAAGGACATCCCATCTCTGGAAGTGTCCAAGGCCAGGTTGGACAGGGCTTGGAGCACCCTGGGATAGTGGAAGATGTCCCTGCCCGTGGCAGGGGGTTGGAATGAGATGAACTTTAAGGTCCCTTTCAACCCAAACTATTCTGGGACTCTGTGATTTCTTCCCCCCACAACCCCCCAAATCAGGTGCCAAATTTTCATTTCAAAATTTACTCTGAATCGTGACAAATGTGATGGTCGACGACTTTTGTCAAGATTTGTCTCTTAAGCGTGATTTTATGTTGCTTTTTTTTTTTTTCCATTTCACTTCCTTAACCTTTCCTGTTACAAGCCTGTTTTGGGGGTTGGTGAGTCCCTTCCATGGCAGTGGGATTGGCTTTAAGGAGTGACTGCCCTCCATGCCCCACAGCACTGATGTCACAGGGATAACCTCCCAACTTGCTTCCATTTACTGGACACATTAAAAGTCCTGCAAGAGCTGTTCCTTCAGCTCCCACGGTGTCTGTGGATTCAAAAATGCCAACAAGTTTTAAGACAGATCCCTGTGATAAACAAAAATTCTGATATGCCAACGTGAGCTACAAAAGAGAAAAGAAAGACAACCCAGTAAAGAAACAACTCTTCTGAAGAAAAGTGCCAGTTGTACTCTGACTTCTGAATATCTCTAAAGCACTAAAAACAGACATGAAGAAAATGCGCTAAAATTGCTCTTGTTGTTATTGTCACTAAGGAAACAACTTCCCAGGAATCTGCAAGTGGAGTATACAGGCTCTTTGATGTGCAGCTACCTCTCTCTTCCAGAAAACCTCCAACCCTCTGGCAAATCAGGTCTGTCCACCAAGGGAGATCTCTCCTACCCTGTCTCAGCTGAGGCCTCACTTCATGTGGGGTTTGAACTCTGATGCTCCAGAAAAACCATAATCCAGACTTGCCAGAACATGCGATGTCAAAGCACAGAGTCATGACTAAACTGAGGGATTTTGCCTTAAGATACTTCTGCAATCCAACAGCACTTCCAGAAGAGCTAGAATAGCACAGGAGCTGGGGAATGTGGGAGGCACAAGGCAGAATTTTTTCTGTCTGTTCATTTGTGGTGTTTTTTCAGCCACACTTCACACACACCCCACACACACACGGTGACTGTGTGCTGGGTTTGGATTGAGGCAAACGGGTTTGTAGAAATGGTTTAACCTCTTCAGCCCTTCAAGCAGAATGGCCATCTGCACACTGCTTGTTGGGAATGATGTATGAGATTGGATCACCTCTGATTTGAGCCCAGGCATTGTAAAGAAGGATCTTAGCTGACCTGCAAACCCATTCAACATGCCACGCAAATTATTTATCATTCATTTAATAATTATTTAATAACGGCTTAGTGACCAAATTCCAGGAGTTCAGGATGTTCTGTAGTGGTGTTTAATTTCCCAGCAACAGCACAGCCAATGTTTTCCAGAGTTGTAGAATCCCTTATGTCCCAAAAAGTTTGATAACATATTCTGCTGAAATACATTTAAATAGGAGCACACAGAGCAGATATCCCCTGTCAGCAGTTCTGCTGCAGACTAAGGAGCATATCGTGGCTAAATTAATTGAAAAGAGACAGCACAGAACAGGCAGCAACTAAAGAACAGAATTATTTTTTTAATTGCTGGGGACTAAGCCAAGACTTAAAGAAAATCAGTTAAATAGAACAGATGCAAAGGTTTCACTAATGTAAAATCATTTCAGAGCACTTGAACTTTGGAAATATTTTCTGGTTACCACGGACAGGTGTCCATGTCAGATCTGACTTCCCAAGGCTCCTTGGAGGACTAAAGCACTTTTATCCAAGAACCAGAACATGTCATTTAGATGAGTTTATTTCTAGTGTGTCCTTATCTTCTTGCAGTCTCTAGTCTTCTATTTTCCTTCTCCTCGTGTAAAAGGGTGATCTGGCTCTCTGTAACTCTCCTTTCTGAGGTTTCTATGTAGACCAAAAATGCTTTAAAGGTCTAAAAGCAAAGCTGTTCTGTCCAAGTAAACAGCTGGACCACAGTGAATCCATCTGTCAATGGCAACAAGTCAATAACCACAGAGCAATGCCCTACCGGGGTAAAAATCTCTCTGTGCAGCCAGCAAGGAGCCTTTGCTTTTATGTTGAACTCATCCCCACCTTTGGATCAGAAGTGATTTCTCAGCCACCTGTTTGTGAACAAGAAGGAGCTCGAGGAGTAGCCAACAACCAGCAGTGGTGGTTTCATAGCAGGGCAAGAAAATGGCTTTAATATTGTAACTACATCGTGAAATACATCAGGTTTGGAACCTTCCTTGGCCCTGAAGTCAAATAATGGCTTTGTCATCACTCTTAATCACTCTGCCAAACTGCTTCACCCCCAACTAGAACAGCCTCATCCCAACTGCCTGTGAAAACTCTCTGGGTCACAATGTTTGCAACTCCCATTTGCCTTCATTTGTCAAATACCTTATTTAGATATTGCCTAGAGAGTTTGGGTATCAGATTCTCCCAGGTTACTGCAGATTCTTACTGCTTCCCTCCCATCAGAGGCCTGGAAACGATTATCTGCCTTCCTCACCATTTCCAGTCTCATTGGTATTCATGCCAGTGCTGTCAAGCAAACGCACCTCTGCTGAAGAGATCTTAATGAAAACAGTTTCCCCTCATCTAGGGAGGTTCATTTCATCTCCAAAAGACAACAGAAATTTCTGTCACTGTGCAATGTGCAGATAAAAAGGCACAAATGCAAAACCCAAGCAATTGAAAAATGTTTGACGACGAGTCTGTGCCTGTCTGAGCACACGAGAACTCTGACTTGAGTTTTCCTCAGATAATTCCTTAACTACCAATTTAGGATAATGACAGTGACACTTTTAAGAAATCCTTTGGGAGAAGAGTAAGTATTCACTTTTAAATTCTATAAACCTATGAAGAAAATATTTTGATCTTTTTTTTTTGCTTTAAATCTATTAACCCTATGTCCCATCCTTGACAAGGAAAGCCTTTGTTTTGTAAATCCATAAGGGGAGCTAAGAGAGGGTTTTACAAATCAAAGTGGATTTCCTCCAGTAGCTTCAGACGTGTACTTTGTGGATGTTTATAGATAACCAAGTCATCCCAGACTCCTGTAATGGACAGTAGTGGGGGGGGGAAAGCTATTATGGGGAACAAGACGTCTGATTTATTAAAATTTTTGCTTCAGGAAGAAAGAAATTAATTGAACTTCATATTCTTATGCTCCTTAGATATATCGCTGAAGTTTATATCTATGTAGATGTGATGGAGAGTCTATTTACAAGGATGTGTAGTGCTAGGACAACAGAAGGTTTATGTGGGGTATCAAGGAAGAAATTTTTCCCTCTGAAGTTGGTGAGGTGCTGGAACAGGTTTCCCAGAGAAGGTGAGGATGCTTCATCCCTGGAAGTCTTCAAGGCCAGGATGGATGGGGCTTGGGGCAACCTGGGATAGTGGAAGGTGTCCCTGCTCATGGGTTGGGTTGGAATGAAATTATCTTCAAGGTCCCTTCCAAGCCAGGCTATTCTACGATTCCATGACATGGATATACTGTAGAAATTTACTCAAAGTGTAGTTCTCCAGGTGTCTTGCGCCGGGTGTTGTGATTTTGCAACAGAATTTCATTGCTACTGGAGCAACACGTTGAATAAATCCCCAAATGAACACAGAAGTTTCTTAGAATGATTTGTCTAAATGATTTATTTTGAAAGAATTCAAAGAATGTTGGTAGAATATTTGCTAAGAGACATGTTAAGAACTTGGGGTCATGTCGTATTTATCCCATGGTATTGTTGTAAAGCCAAGTTGCAACAAGCAGGACAAATATATCTGACAAATATTTCAACATTGCTGACATTAAAAACACGGGTTCCTTCCCTGAGCTCATTGCACAACATCATGCAGGAGCTCTTCCAAAGCTGCTCACGGGAAACTCAGAGGGGAAAACTCAAAACAACAGGTGAAGAGAAGTGTAGGTCACGCTGTGCTCCTCCTGCTTTGTGTTGTAATTCATGGGTCACTGAAGGCAGCAGTGTGCTGAGAGAGGCAATAAAGAATGAAGTGTGGGATCGTATAGAACATTTTGTAAAACCAAGCTTGAAAATACAGAGCTGCCAGCCATGGAGCTGATGGTGATGCTGGCTGAAGTAATGGTAAGAACAGCCTGAATCCCAACTGGACAAAGAGGGAACACAGCAAAAAAGGGGTAGAGAATGATAATAGCACAGAGGGCAGTGGAAAGCACTTGGAGGAGTGTGCATTGTTTTACTATTTTGCACATTTGATCATTAAATGGACTGGCAAATCACTGTGGTTCCTTTTGGTGAGAGTGGAGGACTTTACATCTCTTTCTTAGAGACGAGAACTTTGTTGAAGGCTAAGTCCAGCTTCAGATGATCTCACTACTACTTGCCCAATTTAGAGCACATCAGTATTTTTCTTCCTTCTTCATGTTCCCTTACATCACTCATTTTTCTTAGCCTTCTTCAACTTAGAGGAGAAAAAATTGCCACAAAGGTTAACACAATGTTTAGAATTGCTGAAAATAAAGGCAGGAGAATGTCGGGACAACATCCTGACCTATGCTGCTCCAGCAGCAAAGCCAAGTCTTGAGATGCATTTTGAGGAAAGATGGAAATTATTACTTTCTTCAATAAGTAAAGAAATTAATGGAAATTATTGCCTTCTTTACTCAGAGGATGGTGGGGCACTGGAACAGGTTGCCCAGAGAAGTTGTGGATTCCCCTTCTCTGGAAGTGTCCAAGGCCAGGTTGGACAGGGCTTGGAGCAACCTGGGGTAGTGGAAGGTGTCCCTGCCCACGGCACGGGGTGGAACTGGATGGGCTCTAAGGTCCCTTCCAGCCCACACCATTCTATGATTCTCTGATTCTCTCATTCTATGCTGAGGGCAGCTGCAGAGATGTGAAGGAACACAGTAGGCTCAGCCATCCTCAAGCCTGTCTTCTTTATCTTTGCCATTCCTGATAAAAATGCACTAAAATGATGAATACAGGCCTTGCTTTCGTCTGATCTTCTGCCTGTTGCAGGCTAAATGCAAACACAGAGGCACTAAAGGTGGTGATATTTAAGTCACACAGAAACAGTAGCACAT
Source organism: Corvus moneduloides (assembly GCF_009650955.1). NCBI lineage: Eukaryota > Metazoa > Chordata > Aves > Passeriformes > Corvidae > Corvus > Corvus moneduloides. Next base: position 3,238,385 of record NC_045476.1, read on the forward strand.
TACAGGGATGCATTTTGGAAATGGCAAGGACGTGGCACAAGTACAGAAAAATTTGGCATGTTGAAACCAGCCCATGAATCAGAAGCTGTAATATTTTGGGTTAAAGCTCTCAGAGCTGATTTATAAAATGCCAGTTTGAACATGCTGCTGAAGAGACTGATATGGATTATCTTGGCCATGCACTCAGACATGCCTGCACATCCCTGCCAGTCTGGCCAGGCTACATGGAATAGGGAGATCTGTTAACTTTCCTTTTTTCAGATCATCATATCTGGCTTACCTGGCTCTTCCTCAGCACTCACTACCCTGTATTCCCCCATAGCTAATGGAGCTAAAAAGGACGTCCAATCCAGTAAATTTTAGAGACCAATTTGGGATCAAAAGAATCAAAATCTGGATTCCACAGGTTTCATTGTTGTAAAGACAACATTTAAGAAACACCATTTAGTTCTGCCCTATGTGTATCTGCACACAGAAAAATGTTGTATTTTAGAGCAAGTAGTTATAAAAGAAGCAAAAAGGAAATTATATAAAATTACATATGATTGCCAGAAAATTCACACAAGCCCTGGTTTAAACAAAAGCGTTTTTAAACTTCGACATTTCGGTGAATGACATTCATTATGGAATAGTCTGACAGTTCATTAAGCAGAATATCAGGTTAGAGTTCCTCCAGTCAGTGAAGAAATGAACTGCATGTTAATGTTCAGGTGAACTTCCTTCTCACCTTTTTAGAAAATAACTGTGAGTTCCGAATTATCTAAGTGATCTGGTTGAGCTATCATGTTGTTGGTTTCATACCCATATTTTTCATGACATTTCACACACTAAACTTCTTCTGGCTGTGAATGGATTTGGCAAAGAGTCACACCCATAGTACTGCATAATGCAGTGTACATGAAAATATGCATAATCTATTTATTGAGGTCTGCCTCAGAAGCTCTTTGGGAATAACAGAGTAACTAAATTATGTCCTTGTTCTAATTCAGTAGGGACAGTGGGAAAGAAAGCAAGAGGTCGACGTAATGGTCTATCAGGAGAAAAAAAAATTAAATCAAGACCATGTTAAAAGGGAGACTTTTAGTTTGGAGAAACCATTTTTATTTGTGCTAGGAAGATGTAAGGCTTATTTTTCCAGATGGATCCTGGGAAGTTAAAAGAACATTTTTCTTTCAGGGAGAGTTTCATCAGAGGTTTTTCAAACTGATGCACATAAACCTCCCAAGAAGACCTGGAAGATGCTGGGTGTATCAGAAGAATATTAAAGCTGGAGCTGTGCAGAGTTTTGCTCTAAATAGGCCATGTTTTGCTTTAATCACCTTGGACCCACCTCTGTGTTTTCTGGAGACAGAGAACATGCCAGAAAAACGATAACAGACAAAAGCCACACAAACCTTCACCAAAGAAAGTGTGTAGTAGAAATTGTTCATTCCAAACAGGAGAGTTTGGAGAAACTGAAACAATCAGGTAGTAAAGCCAACAGCACTTTGGAACCTGGACAGAAAGGTCTTTTCTCTTTAAAAATGCAAAACTCCACAGAACCTACATCTCATGGAAGCTGGGAAAAGGAGTCGCAAGGAAAAACTCCAGACTGGAGATGGTGAATCACAAACATTCAAAGAATTCAGCAGTTCTTTCTCTCCCTAGAAGGAGAGCACAATCTGGGCAACAAAAGCCAGGAGCTGTCAGTGGTAGCTGCATCTGGAAAAAGTCAAATTCAGTCTTGGGGTTGTCTCATGAAAAAATGATTCCAGGAATTATTTGGAGCTAAACAGATACAGCTGCAATGTAGCTGCTTTATTTTTTTTCTTTTTTGTGCCCCAGTAGCTTAACTGTGATCCCAAGACAGAAACACAAAAAGGTATTTTTAAGCCCTGCATGAAAGTATATGAAAATCAACCAATTCTTTGTGTGTCTGGTAAGAGCACTGAGACCAAGATTTGATCAGTCTCATTCTACACCATCAGGAGGGATCAGAGAGCCAGAACAGGACTCAGACAGCAAATGAAACCATCTATGTGGTGTTTATTGAAGACTTTTTAGGCTAAAGAGCTGCAGAGCTCAGTCCATAGTAGATAACTGTATTTATCCACATTGACTGGGCACTGGCCAAAGGCCAGAATCAGGAGCTGAAACGCTGGTGTTCGGTGCACCAACACGCCAGCGTATTTAACCTGCCCTCACACAGAGGGGAAATGATGTGCTGTAGATAAACACCACGCTGACAAATCCCTAATGGAGGTTGGATACCCCAGGGGATCTCAAACGACACTTAACACCTATGCTGAAGTGGCTGAATCATGTCCTAAATCTGCTTTTATTGTAATAGCAGTTTCTGCACTCAGATACAGGCAGACACTTCAAAACCCACACCCGTCTTGAGGTGTCTTGATCTGTGAGCTGGATCCCATTTCGGGTCAGCATCATAAAAATTACCTTAGCTAAAGGGACCTGCAAGTTCCGTACAGAGGAAAGAGTTGAATACCAGAGGTGAAAATCTGTCAGGAATACACTTGCTGGAGGGACAAAAAGGCTGTGATGTGCTTTTCTTCTCCTCTTCTGAATGAAATTCAGACTTTGGGAGCCTGTGAAGGCTCTGTTCCATGACTATCATTGCTACATCCAGCTGTGTAGCAAACAAACAACAAGCCAGAGAACAAAAAGCTGGAGAATACAGAGCAGCGTCCAGAGGCTTGAATGATGCAGAGAAACAACTTCCACATGGCCAATATTGGCTTTCCGCTCTGCTCCCTCCCCGCAGCCACCAAGAACTATTCTCTAATGAAGTTCCTTCCAGCTGTTCGCCCACTGTACGTAATCATCTCGGCTCACAAACCCATTCAGCAGCACAAAAACCCCATCCAGGCTGTCAAAAGCCATGAAACCCAAATGAATGAGTGTGGCTTGTGCCATGCAAGGCTCCAGTGACAGCTGTGACACATTCGCAGCCTTAGTCATGAAGAGCTCCAGCATCTGCGGTATTTTAGATGCTCTCTCATCTCCTCTGCATCTTAAGTTAGAGCACAAAACTCCTGGAAGGAATCCAAAGATCCAGCTCTAAAACACAGGAAATGAGTAACTTCACTAACTTTAACTTGGGTCTTTAAATAATGCACTTGTGCTGGCTTCTTTATAGAATTTGTTTCTAGGCCAAGAGAGAAAGTTCTGTTGTGTGTCCAAAATCTTAGATACAAATTAAGCCCAAGCTCATATTTGGCTTTTGGTACTAATTGCATCAATTTAAGAATGCAGATGCATGTCAAATTTCATTATTACAAATATTTTGTTTTAAAAGGAAATGCTTTTTACTTATTACCATGACTGTGCCATTTTATGTTTTTGCTAGAAATAAAAAGCACCTTCTCTAAATCCACTTCAAAAATGTGACATTAAGAACAGAAGCAGAAATATTGTGATTTAATAAAGTCTTTCCATTCCAGGAAAAGGAATTCGGAGTTAAGGATATCTTAGCTATTTTAAACTCACTTTCCAAATATATATAATTTATTTCTGCTGTGGAGAAATGTAATTCTTACTGCTACAACTTTAACTCCAGTCTATATATCAATGTGTTCTGAGAGATTCATGTTTTTATTTCTTTGCATTATTTGGTTTTCAGTAAATAATTTTAAAGGCCATAGTGAAGGAAGAAGGCGGTAGTTAAATCTATTTATCAGTGGACTTTGTTAGCTTAGCACAGAGGGTGAAAGCATTAAAATGAAAAAGCACTGAGCTGTTGATATATGGCAAAAAGCTGGCTTTTAGGTCACCTACTTCTGAGCACAAGGGCTCCAAGCTGGTCAAAATGTATTTCACAAGGTGCCAACCCTGAGCTAATGAGTTCTGGTCAGCATTCATCTCCAGCTCCGTCCAACTTCCAGTGCAGCCATTCCCATCCAGGGCAGAGCAGATGAATTTGGAGCATTGCACAGCTCCTGCCTGGCTCGGAGAACGGGCAGAGCCAGCTTGTGTGTGCCCACAGAAAATCATGTCGCTGTCCTAGATGTGTCCCTGTGCTGATGTGTCCACAAAACCACAGCCGAGCTTCAGCTGGCAAATCCCTCTGAGTAACTGGATAGAAGAAGAAAGTGTTGATACACTAAGGAAGCCTATCAGGTTTAAAAAAAATCAATGAATAATTAAGAACCAAAACCCAAAAAAGGATAATTAGGTAGGATATTGTCTGGCACAAGTGGCAGCATGGAGAATTCTCTTCATGGAATAAGGGGAAGATGTGGATGAGGAAGATGTGGGGTCCACCACAGCAGCCTTGGGCTTTTCATAAAACTTACTTGTGAGCTAGCAAAATATTACCAGCCTTCCCCTCCAAAGAAAGATGGGAGCAAGAGAGGAATTTCACTTCCTGGGGATGCCTCTGGGATACCATGGAAGGCTCCCTCTGGCTGGTTGTGAATGTGTATCTGAGTCAGCTGCTGCAAGAACCTCCACAGGGTGATTCATCTGACCCACTCCAGGATGGGATGAACTGCTCTCCTCACTCCTAACACCATGAATTAGGGTGATTGGCTTGGATGTGAGAATTCAGTTGTCAGATGCTTTCTGAGAGTAGATGAGCATCATCCAGGCAGCCAAACACTTCTGAGTGAGAAAGCCTTCCCTCCACAGGAAATGAACAATAGTTTAGCCAGGGGATCATTTGGGGACAAGTTTCCTCTTGACAATGAGTGAATTTATACATCCTCTGCTCCTCAGAGATGGACCCAATGATACATCTGCTCCCCAGAAACAAACAACTTGATTCAGTCACATTTCCCTTCAATACAAATTTTTTTCTTAAGGATCCTCACAGAATCAGGTTGGACAATGCACTGTCCCTTGCAGGGACAGAAAGTAGCAACACGTGCCTCATTGTGAGCAACAAATGAATAGAAATAAAAAATCCAGGCCATTAACCCACCACACAGATTAAAACATCTTTTCCTGCCCTAACCCTCAGCTCCATTTAGCAAATCAACAAATCATAAATAACAGACCATAATTATCCTTCCATTTGCAGCTCCCGTGCAATCATGACCCAAACATCTCTAATGAGGTGCAAAAGCCACTGTGTGACTGAGGCATACTTCTTGTGAAATGCCTCAAACTGGATGGACAAACCTGCAAACAGACCTGGTGATGTTTAATGTGTGCTCAGCAAGGAGCACTTAGACGCCAATGTTCCCAATGTGTTATAAAACAAATTATTATTATTGCTATTGCCATAATTATCATTAAGAAGAATTTGACCACATACATATTAATCCCCTTTTCTCTCAGTTTTAGAGTGAATTATCAATTACGTTAGCAAAAATTAGAACTATTGAGTTATTTGTTGGGTATTTCAGTGCTTGTTTTCTTTTGGGGTTTTTTAACAATGGCATTAAGCAGAGGTTTTTCCACCTTTTAAAACATTTTTTTTTAAAAAATATGGCAATTAAAGAGATGAGAGTAGTTTCAGATCATAGCTTTCTATCAAAGAGTAAAACATGACCCCTGAATGAGCAGGGATGAGACTGCCAGAGTGTCTCCAGGGCAGATAAACTGAAGAATTTGTATTCAACAGTAGCCTGGAACCAAAGCAGCAAACAAGAGTCCCTGCAGCTGCGTATTTCTGCAGGACCCTTTCTGAGGGAATATTCCTCAGCACAACAGCCACATTGGCTTTAAATGCTCTGCAGGGTGCTGCTTCCACGTTTTCTTTGGGAGATGGAATGGTTTAGCTCGTCCTAAGAAGTTCAGCCCTGAAATTATTAATGCAACTACTCTGGAGATGAGCTTGCAGGGGGACACAATCACTGAGCTGCAGCAAGTTACATAAACAAGGCTTCAACAACCCAGGGAGTTTTATACTCATTCCTGGTTTGCCTTGTGCAGATAAAAGTGCAAGCCTAAGAAGGCAGATAACAAACGGAGAGAGCAAAAGGTGGTCAGAGAATGAAACACCAGCAAAGCAATGGGGTGAGGGGCAGACAAACAGCCATGAAGCTTCTGAAAAAAAAAATCTACCTTTTTCCTCATATATTTGTGCCCACTCAATTACAATCCAAACAGTGTTTCAGCAGCCATGACAGACACAGGAATTCTAGTACTTGTAGTGTTGTGGAAAACTACCAAACACCTTTCTGTATGCAAAGCATTCCTTAAAAACAGAACAAGTTCAGCACCAAGGGAAAGTCTCCTCGGGGATACTCTGAACCAGCCAGTTTCAGTGGTGCCACAGCTCACTCTGATGAGACAGTGTCAGCAAAGATGACTTTTGAGTTGTGGATAGCAAAAAAGAGAGAGCTCCTCACTGCTGCATATACATCCCTTTCAGCAGAGCTGTTCCACTTCTGTCCTGATGTGGAAAATTCACTCCAAAATCCTGTTGACTGCAGTGTGTGCCGAAGCACAGATGGTATGGGATTGGCTGGATGTGAAGGGAGCAGAGGAAATGGAAACAAGGAAACACAAGCCAACAAAAAAATTCACTTCATTGACTTAAAGATTGTGGCTGCACTCTCTGGGCCAAAGAATTGGGTGAAATAAAATTCAGTATCTCCACTGACTTCCATATCCTCAGATCAGTTTTCCTCTCCTGGGAATGGTGGCCAATAAGCAATTTCTCTGTCAAATCAGGACTAACTGCAAGACCTGGTATTTCTGCAGGTTTCACCACCAGATATGAGTTGCAGCATGATCCTGCCCTGAGTTCACTTTTTCTCAGTGCTTCTTAACTCAGATACTCTGGTTTCATTAAAAGATAATCTGAGCTAATTTAGGAATTAGACTGTTTGTACTACGTGTGCTCAGAAGGAAGGAAAGGCAAACAAAATCTGCTACATTGGAATGAATCATCTCAGGGACACAGGGCTCAACTTAGCAAAGGCACAGGCACATATGGAACTCAACCCTGGGAAAAAATATCTCCAGGATGCCGCCTCAGTCAGCCAAATGAGGAGAGACACGATGAACAAAGGTCTGAACGTGCTCAGCAGCGCACCCCACAAGCTCAGAAATCTCAGGTTTTCTCTGCCTGGTAGCATCCCACAACAGAGCTCCTGCCTCCGTGTTTGTGAGCCTCACAAACACCGACAGCAGCAGGTCTGGGCAGCTCCGTGAGGCTGTGGCACCACCGTGCCAACAGCAGACATCTTAAACCCACAGGGAGAAAGGAGCCCTCCAGTTTGCTGCAGGGACCCCAAAGGATGATGGAAAGCTAAAGCCAAGGAGCGATCACAAAGCCTGCTTAAAGAGAAATAAGTGTGTTTATCACAAGAAAAAGCCCCCCGTGACCTTGAAGGCTGTGCAGTGCCCATGGTTATCCTCCCAGCCCTTCACACATGCCTTTGGATGGAGAGAACAAAACAGCGGAAATCTTCCGCCCTGCGATGTCCGAGATAAATGGCCGGGACAAAACCAGATCAACTGGAGCTGTCCTGAATGACAGCAAAGCAGCAAGCCTTGCCCTCAGCACATGGAAACAAGTGGGAATAAAGGTGGAAGACCACAACCCAGACACAAGCAGACACATCAACTTGAATCCAACTCCCGTTTTTGCCCTGACCAGCATTCCTTAATCATTCACCAAATCGGAGCAGCGTTGCCTTACCCATACGATAGGACAGCTTCTTCCAAGCCAGCTCCAGGGTGTTTGGCATTAGCCAGAGATGCTTGTATAACACCTCCCTGCTCTGCAGCTACGCCAGGAGCACTTTCAGGAGTTTGCCTCCGTGCTATCATTAACCTCCAGTAATCCAACATTCCCTTGGATTAGCCACGGAAGCGTTTCCCTGCTGTACCTGACCAGTGCTGCATAGGCTGAGCAGAGGAGAGAGGGGGCTGTGCACCCAAATAACAGCAAGTGCAAATCCATTCGTTTTTTTGACTCCAACAGATTAAAAAAAAAAATCCAACAAGCTGCTTCAGTTACATATTGCTGTACCAGTCCACCACTTGCATTGTAATTAACATGCACCAGACAGATGGTAATTGATAATTCCCTGGGAAAGAATCACGTCACTTTGCTGCCTTATTCACTTTAGTTAAGATTTTCTTCTTATTATAGCTACCTCCAGTGCTACTCCAATACATCCCTCAAGCTAAAGGCCAGATTCTGTTCACCTGCAGATCAGAGGCAGAAGAAATCCACTTCCAGGGAGTTCTTCCAGATCTGCTGCTGTGTAAGTGGGATGATCGTGTAGCCATAAACACCCGTATGTCACTAATCCAATCTCCCTTTTTTTCCCGTGCATTTTCCAGCTCTGCACAGCAAGCTGCATGATTGCATTCTGTTCCTCTCACTGGCTGTAAACTCCTCAGATTCCAGCACATACCTGAACGCTGGACATCCTCAATTCAGAGCACAGCGGAAAAGAGCCTGTCCTGTGTGCCATCCCCCTGACTGGAGATGTGCTCTGCATGAGGATGGTATTATTAGAACCAGCTGTTCAAACACTGATAAGAAGTGCCTAGACGCACGCGAGCAGAGGTCAAAGGCACACTAACCGCAGTTTTCCCTTACTACCCCACAGTAAAAACAAGCGAGTCCTGCTGCACTGCTTGAAGGGTGAATCAGAGTTTCTGCGGCAGGTGAAGATGCAGAGCTGCATCGGGAGCCTTGAGCTCGGAAATGCCGACAGCGGCAGCGGGGCTGTTAGCAATCAGGTTTTATTTACCAGCCATATTGTGTTAAAATCAGACGCGATTCCCATACCGAGCGCCTTAACCTGTCACCGCCTGCGAAGGGAGATTGATTTGTTTGCAAAGAACCAAATCTATCTGGAGGACGCATCCTCCGAGCCTGCCGAAGGCAGGAAGCCCGCATGCAATTCCCCCCTAAAGAAGTATTCCCAGGACCTGGGGACGCCGAGGGACGAGCCGGTAAATCAATGTCACTCGCAGACAAGCCGCCGGCTCCTTTCCCTCGCCGGCTGCGGCAGCGCCGCTGTGGCATCCCCGGGCTCGGGGGATGGGGCTGCCCCGGGAGGAGCGGGGGGAGGCCGGGGAAGGACTCACCATTGCAGCAGGGCTCGTCCCGGCGCTGGAGATGCCGCATCCCCGCGGGGGGACAGTGGCCGCGGGGGGACAGTGGCCGCGGGGAGCCGGTCCGGCCCCGCTGCCCGCGCTGGCTCCGAGCGGCCGCGGCCGCGCTCCCCCCGGCCGGAGGAGGGGTCGGCGCCTCCGAAGGGAATCCAAATTCCTCCTCCCTCGCCTGCCGGTCATGTCCAGGCTGCCTTTGCTCAGGGGATGGGCCAGCTCCTGGCCGTGAAGGAATTTGCCATCGCTAAATCAAAAAGAAAAAAAAAAAAAAAAAAAAACCCAAAAAAAAAAAACACCACCAAAACCCAAACAACAAAAAAAAAAAAAAGCCAAGAGGGGAGGCGGGATATTTTAAAACTTTTTTTTTCCCTCTCTATTTTTTGTTTTTTTCTTTTTTAAGGGGGGCTGTCGGTGCTCGGGGCGGGGCGGGGAACGAGAGGGGTGCTCAGGCTGGCTGAGATGCTGTGCCGGGGTGAGATGCTCCGGTGCGCTCGCCCCTGCCTCTGTGCCTGTGTGTGATTCTCATACCCAGACAATGCTCTGCAAAGCGAGCTGGTCCTGCGGAGAAATGCAAACACCTCCTCCCCCGAGTGCCTGAGCAAAGGGAAAACGATACGGAACCAATAGCTTCTCCTTGGCTGCTCTCATTAATATGGAGGAGAAAAAGAAACCAATGAGGAGGAGCGGGAGGAGGGATTTATTCAAATCAAATTTCTTAAATCGAACACCCTTTCCCCTTTTTTTTTTTTTTTTTCCCCTTCTCCCACGTCCCCCAATTCTGCCTTCACTCTGTCACCTTAACCCCGTTTCTGCTGTCCCAGAAATTTTTATTTCCTGTATCATTACTGTGACAGGGTCAGCAGCACACGGCGATGGGAGGGAGGTTGGCATCGCTGCTGGGAGGGAGAGGGGGCTGTGCGACGGAGGATGAAGGGAGCCAGTTTCTCCCGGACCTGCGGAGTTGATTGCAAAGACAAGCGATAAAGTAGCTGGAGTTGTCAGGGAGGGGAACTGAGGGGGAGCAGAGCAGGAATTCCAGCTGGAAGCAGCATTTTTCAGATGGTGTTTGCAGATGGGCAGGTGGCCTGTGCCCAGGCTGAGCCCTCTGAGCTTGGGGAAAGGATTCTCTCCCCTCCCACAGCAGATGCACACCCAGGGAGGGAAGTGACTGCCCAGGAACAGCAGCACCTGCGCTGTCCTGCAGTGCCACAGAGCTACCCAGCAACGGGATCCCTGGAACAGCAGCTCAGGAGTGGCACCTGTTGCTGGAAAACCAGTGGAGGGGAGCTGTAAGGAGGGCTGAGATGGCTGCGAAGAGGGGAAGGGATGTGCTGCTGGTTCCCTGCCCGGTACCTGCAGAAGAGCAGGGTGTCACATGTCAAAAGCATCCAGGCGCTGCTCCCTTCTGCACAATGCTCGAGGGGAGGCTCTCCAGACCTGGAAAATGACCACTAAAGGAGCCTGAGCTCCCATCCTGTGCCAGGATATCCCATGGGGACACTTGGCCCCACACTGATTTTGCTGCTGTTAACCATGCTGCTCTCAGGCCCCCCAGATCCGTGCCAAGAGTCTGAGATGCTGAATGCCCACATCCTTACCCAGATTCGGAGATGTGCTGGAAGAGCAGCTGCCTGCTAATGAGGTTCTTCTAATTACCCTGAAATTCCATGACACCTGCATACCTACTACTGCTCCTCCTGTTGTGGAAGCCCTGTCCTCTGCTTATCTTTCCATAGGTTCACAGAATCATTAAGGTTGGGAAAGACTCCCGAGGTCATTGATTCCAACCTTTAACCAAACACCCTCTTGTCAACTAAACAGAGCACGGAATGCTGTATCCAGTCATTCCTTGGACACTTCCAGGGAAGGAGAGTCCACCACTTCCCTGGGCAGCCCATTCCAGTGCTTGACAACCCTTTCAGTGAAGAAATTCTTCCTGATGTCCAACCTGAACTCCCCTGGCACAGCTTGAAGCCGTTTCCTCTTGTCCAGGGAGAAGAGACTGAGCTCCACCTGGCTACAACCTCCTGTCAAGAAGTTGTAGAGAGTGATAAGGTCTCTCCTGAGCCTCCTTTTCTCCAGGTTTTTACCCTTTCCCCTTCATTTTCTGCATCTCCCATCTTCAATTTCCCATAGCACATGAATTAATTTCAGCTCCTCCTTGCCTTCACCCTAATTCCTTTAAACAAAGGAGAGAAAAAAAGGCAATTTTGTCATAAAATCAACTAAATCCGTGACCTGCCCAGCGTGGAAAGCCCTGGCCCAGTTCCTGTGTGTCCCTGTGGCTCTGAGCCCAGGTGCAGGAGCCTGGAGGGCACAGCCCCCCATCAGAAGCAGCAGCCCCACCAGCTCTGCTCCAGTCCCTTGGCACAGTCACAGCCCCGTGGCTGCTCAGATGCCTCCTCTGGAGAAAACCTTGTACAGACACGCTGTGAATGCACTCAGCTCTGGTTTTGTTCCAGCACCATGGAGCAGACTAAAGAATCAACCAGAACTTTCAAAGCTTTCTTTTGGATGTTTTCCTCCAGGCCTGCCATCTTCTCTAGTCACATCTCACAGCTTTTGGTAACTTTACTGGATAAGAGACGAAAGAAAACAAATGAAAGATTATAGAATCATAGAATGATTTATGTTGGAAGGGACCTTAAAGATCACATTCCAACCCCCTGCCATGGGCAGGGACACCTTCCACTATCCCAGGTTGCTCCAAGCCCCGTCCAGCCTGGCCTGGACACTGCCAGGGATCCAGGGGCAGCCACAGCTTCTCTGGGCACCCTGTGCCAGGGCCTCCCCACCCTCACAGGGAAAAATTTCTTCCTAATATCCCATTTAACCCTGCCCTCTTTCAGTTTAAAGCCATTCCTCTTTGTCCCATCACGTCATGTGGTATTCTAAAGTCCCTCTCCAGCTCTCCTGGAGCCCCTTTAGGCACTGAAGGGGGCTCTGAGCTCTCCCTGGAGCCTTCTCATCTCCAGGTGAACACCCCCAGCTCTCCCAGCCTGTTTCCAGAGCAGAGGGGCTCCAGCCCTTTGATCAAATTTGTGGCCTCCCGTGGACTCTCTCCACATGTCCACATCTTTCTTATGTTGGAGATGCCAGAGCTGGACCCAGCTCTCCAGGTGGGGATTCGCCAGAGCAGAGTGGAGGGAGAGAATCCCCTCCCTCAACTTGCTGCTCAACTTTTTTTGGTGCAGCCAGGGCACAATTGACTTTCTCGGCTGGGAGTGCTCAGTGCTGGGTCATGTCCAGCCTCTCATCCACCAACACCTCCAAGTCTTCTCAGGGCTGCTTTCAATCCATTCCCTGCCCAACCTGTTTTTATGCTTGGGATCGCCCCAACCCAGGTGCAGCACCTTGAACTGGGCCCTGTTGCACTCCAAGAGGTTTGCACAGACCCTCCTCTCCAGCCTGTCCAGGCCCCCTTGGATCCATCCCTTCCCTCCAGCGTGTCCACCACACCACCAGATCAGTGTCATCGGCCAAATTCCTGAGGGTGCACTCAGTAATGAAGGGCATTAGATGATGTAGGACAAAAAGCCCTCCACAACACAATGTTTGTTCTTCCCACAAAAAAGCATCTATGTTCACTCTGCGGACTTAAAGGACCTCTTCCCCTGCTCCAAAAAAACCCACGAGAAAACAAAACCAAAACCCTGTGTTCTCTCAAAACTCCCAGAATTTATGGCAGTCCTGCCTCAAAAGCCCTGCAGTGAGACGCTGCCTCAGCTTGCAAAGCATGGAAGAAGACTCCCAGGTGTTCAATTATTATGTGCTGATCCAACATCTGCTCCCTATCTTTCCCAGGAGAAGGGCAGTGGGCCAAAAGAATCATCTAGTGGCCCATATCCAGCAGCAGTTGGATGACCTTAGATGATCTCAGCTGATTTTAGTATCAGGTTTCCTACTGAAGTAGTCAGGAGAGTCTATCCAAGAACTTTGTTCCCCAAAGAAGTCCATTTTTATGAGTAGAAAAACAATTAAGCCACTTCCAGGTAAATGGTGTTTTATTGTCATCCTCCTGAGCAGTCTATTAAATAGGTCTTTATTATTTGTGTGTCAAGCACAATAACCATTCTCTTGGCTGGTATGAGGGACTGAGGGGGGCAGGAGGAGGCTTCCTGAGGGCAAAGTGTGAGTTCCTGCTGATCCATCCTTCCACCCATCCATCCATCCATCCATCCGTCCGTCCTCCTACATGTGTGAGCTGGTTGCAGGAATATGTGCTGAGACTGGGTTAAAGGTATTTTATTAGGAAGTCCTTGCTTTTTTATTTTGACACCTGAGGTGTGATTTAATTAACTGGACAACTGGGTCTGAGCTGGCCAAGCACCTCTGCCTTCATTTTAAGTTCAGGTGTTATCAGTGCAGCCACTGGAATATGAGGCATGATCCATCCCAGCCCAAGGAGATACCGAAAGCAGCTCCAAGGAGCTGTGCCTGTTTCTAAATGTGCCTGTTTCTCTCCACTCTAGACCTCTAATGGTTAATGAAATGAATCCCTCTTTCACTATCAGGTTTGACAAGCCTGGAATATTGAGGCTCACCCACATGTCTTGTTCTGCTCTGCTGGACAAGAACTGCCTCCAGATAGAGCCACAGCCTGCCACCCACACTGAGATCCCTCCCGCCAGGCCTGACTGGCCTGCAGATCCTCTGGTGTGATGGTCAAGCTGTGCTGGGCATGCAAAGGAGACCCAGAGGAGAGGAAAGTTCTCTTGTGCAGTGTGAGGTTGAAAAATACCTCGTGACAGGTGGGACCCTCTGGTCTCCATATTCCTCAGTCACTTCCCACCAACCAGGAGATTCCCAACAGGCAGAAAGAGGCAATTCCTCGTTCCTGAGGACAAGATCTGGTGGGAGTATGATGCAGACAGTGCAGTCATTTGTTCCCTGTTTAGCCATGTAAGTGAGCTGTACTGTTCAAAGGCATTTCTGCTCGTAGCACTGTGTCCAGAGCCAGGGGGATGCAGTATCCTGAATCCCTCACCTGCTGTGGCCTGCTGGGACAGTCCTGGTGGGTAGACAAAGCTCTGCACCACGGTGTTAAAAGGCAGTGACTCAAACCATGAACCTGAAGAGCAGCAGGTATCCCATTGTGTGACTGCTTTTACCTCTTAGTAAATATAAAGTAGCTTAGCCCCCAGAGCTGTGCACCTCAGGAGGCTGGAAGGTGTGAGAGCAGCCACCAGTGACAGCCGAGGTGCTGGAAATTCCATCCCAGCTGAGCGGATGGGAGGCCATTCGGAGAACTGAGCGGCCCGGCCCGGCCCGGCCCGCGCAGCCCCGAACGCGACCCCGGGAAGAGCGTGCAGGCACCAGCAGCCCCGACAATTCCAACACGGGAGCGACCGAAGGAGAGAGCAAAGACGCAGCGAGACAGAAAACAGCAGCCACTCGGAAAAAGATCATAGTAACTAAGATCTTAGGGATAGTAAAATGGTATAATGTTAAGCAAAATTATGGTTTTATAACAAGGTGTGACAACCAGCAAGACCTACTCGTTCACAGAACTGCTATTAAGAAGAATAACCCTGAAAAATGCATCCCAAGCTTGGGAGATGGAGAGGTGGTGGAATTCAAAATTGGACTAGGTAGAAAAGGGTTACAAGCATCGCAGGTCACTGGGCCTGATGGTGTTCCTGTAAAAGGCAGTATATATGCAAAAAATCGTAGTCATGTTAGACAGTATCTCCATTGTAAGTCCCCCCTACAGTCTCCCTTTCCTAATCCCACCTTTCCCTTTTACCCTATGTCCTATTACCCCCAGTGTATTCCCAATCCGTTTTTTCACCCATGGTTTCCCTCACAAAACCATGCTTTTGCCAATTGTTTCCCCAAAAATCCCTTTCCAATGCCGAGTGGGGGATGAAAAGGGGGAGGGAAGAAGTTAAACCCTCTCCTGCCTCAGTTTCCCCACAAAGCATGCTCAGAGAATTCTGTCTCCCTTCTGTCAGCCCTAAGATGTTCCAGAGAATCTGTTTGGACATTTAAAGACTCAGGAGGGTGGCTTGTTTTGTTCTGAAACTGTTCTTGTTATGTTTATCCAGTTGTTTTCATTCTCCTTTTATTAAAATAAAACGGGTGAGGTGTTGGGGTCCCTCCCCCGCCGTGTAGCCCTGGGAGAGGGGCCCTGAGGGCACAGACACGGGGCTTCCCTGCCCCTGCTCAGCCTCGTTCCCATGGGTTGGTTTGTGTTCCCTGCGCGGGCAGAAGGACCCTTGGTCCCGTGACTGGAACAGTTCCTGGGCAGAGCTCCGGCCATGCGGCTGGAGAAATAAACATCTCTGAAACATCTAGCAAGAATCTGTCTGTCCATATATATTTCCTTTCCACGGGACTCCTGGTTTGATATATGCGTGTTGCAGGATCCCCACTGCAACAGCCATTGAACACAATACCCTCAAAGGGAATTGATTTGAAACAAACCCTGTGATTCCTGCATCCAGTCATGCATCTCCTGCAGCTCCTCTGGGAACGTTTTAGATACACAAAATCTACTAACAGAGTGAATAGCTCAGGTGCAAGGCTCCAGTATCCCACTGCTCTTGAAGTCAAGGGTACAGTCACCAATAAATTCAAAATTCTTTTCCCTACCTGACCTACCTCCTCTTTCTGGAGCTCCAGCTTCGCTTGGCGCGAGGAGAGAATTTGTTCTTTCCTCTTCTCAGGTAAATAAGCTAAAGATGCCCTTTGACAACTTCTTGTGATTCATGATCAGCTGTTTAAAGAAATTACATTGTGTGAATCATCCTCCAATGGAAGTTACATCCCCACTGGAGGGAGTCAGCAGAAGGGAATGTGTGTGAGCTTCTCTGAGAGAGTGAAAACAGGCAAAGTAGTGATGAACAAGACACAACAGGAGGTCATCATGGGAATTACGCCTGTGGAATTGCTCTAGATTAGGAGCCTTCAACTTATATCAATGTACAGAGATTGCTGAGACAGAAAATGGCGTGAATATAAAAATGGCATTGAGAAGGTAAATGAGGAAAACAATGTCCACTCTCCTTCCTAATGCAAGGCTGGAAAGATGCCAAAAAAGAAAAAAAATCGGAATGGCCTGGTTCAAAACAACAAAAAAGTCTTAAACAAAAATTGTGACATGACCTGAGGGATGCTAGAAGCTTCCAAGGATTCAAAGCTACTCCATGGAGGAAAAGTCCATAAAGGCAATTAAATGTCATGAGACCACTTCTGGCTCTGAAGACTTCTGAAACACTTTTCAGTAGATGCTGAGAGCGAATTTAGGGCACTTCTGTGTTAATGCTTGCCCCTTTCTAACATTCTCTGTGAGACCTTGCTGGACTTGCTGACTTCTGGTCTAACTCACTGCAGACATTCTTACATTTTCTGTTGTCACACCTTGTCACCCACCAGCATCCCCAAGTCTTTCTCCACAGGTCTGCTCCCAACCCATTCTCCTGCCAGCCTGTATTGATACCAGGGGCTGCCTCAAACACATGCAGGACCTTGCACTTGGCCTTGTTGGGCCTCATGAGGTCCACATGTGTCACTTCTGGAGCTTGCCTGGGTCCCTCTGGATTGCCCCATCCTTCAGGAATGTCACTGTAGCCTCAGCTTGGTGCCAGCTGCAAATTAGCGGGGGCTGTGCTCAATGCCACCGTCTGTGTCATTAATGAAGATTTTCATCAGTGCTGACCCCAATACAGACCCCTGGAGGACACCACTGATGTCCATTAGAACATTGAGCAACTGACCACAACCCTCTGGATGTGACCATCCAAGCAATTCCTTATCTGCTGAGCAGCCCACTCATCAAATCCACCTCTTTCTAATTTAGAGGGAAGGATGTTGGGGGGAAGATGTGTCAAAGGCTTTACAGAATTGCAGATAAATGACATCTGCAGCCCTCCCCTTGTCCACTGATGGAGTCACCCCATCAGAGAAGGCTGCCAGGCTGGTCAGGCAGGATGTGCCATTGGCAAAGCTGTGCTGACTGTCCTGAATCACTTCCCTGTTCTCCAGGAGCCTCAGCACAGCTTCCAGGAGGATCTGTTCCGTGATCTTCCCAGGCACAGAGGTGAAGCTGACAGGTCAGGAGTTCCCAGGGTCCTCCTTTCTACCTTTTTTAAAAAATGCTTGCAAGTTTCGCATTGTCACATCACCAAGGAGTTCACCTGACTGCCATATATGATTTACAGAAATGCATTTTATAAATATACCTTTAAATACGTGTTATGTAATTTATTATATAAATATCTATTTCGATCTGAACCGAAAGCTGCAGCATTCTTGCAGTTCTGCTTATAACTCCTCTATTGCTCCATGGCCAAGATTCATCCTACCACACTTAAGGAGTTTAGATGGATTAATTTTCTAGGGATTTCTGTGTTCTGTGTCCTCTGTTTCTGGGGATAGAGCCCTCCTGTGACCATCAGGGGACATCAGAAACATCTGGGAGTTTCTCTCCTTCTGAAAGCTGGATAAAATTGGAATTGGAACAGAGACCAACAATGTTTGCACTGTGTTCCCATACTTGGCACCCACTGAAGGAATTGTTTATAATTATCTGACAGCACCTCTTTATCAGGAGGAAAAGACATGTAAAGTCTCAAAGAGCACAAAAAGGTGCTTTATGTCTGACCGAAAATAAAGCTGACGAGGAGAACTTCCAGTTCCACGGGAGTGTGGAAGGAGTCTGCTGTTCAAACTGCACTTTAAGCCCAGGCTGGGGCTCTGGATTTTGTCATGGTGAGCCTCTGAACCTCCTGTTGTCATATCCAAAGGCATATTCAAGTTTCACATGGAAGACACCAGCTATTCCCACAGTTGAGGTGAGAGCCAGCCCAGGATTTCTCTTCACTTGCTTTGCTCCTGGAAGTCCAATTTTCCATCCATTCACATCCAAGAACAAACACAGATAAATGAAGTTTTCTGCCTTTTAACAATCACAGAATCGTCAAGGTTGGAAAAGACCTTCAAAATCACCAATCCCAATTACCAACCCAACAGCACCACCTTGTTCTCCACTAAACCATGTCCTCAATTGCCAATCCACATGATTTTTGAACAATTCCAGGAATGGTGACTCCACCACTTTTCTGGGCAGTCTGTAGGAGCACAGAGAAGAAAGGGGACTGGGTGTTGGCAGCACTGGCCATGGGAAGCAGCAACAAAGTGCTGAGAAGCTCTCAGGGATAAGCTCTGAGCTGTCACTTGTGTCCCCCTAAGGGTCAGCAGGAGGTTTGGCAGAGAAAATTGAAATTTCCAGTGAAATATTTTTGTCTTCTCCTTGTCTTGTTTTGTTTGTTGGGGGGTGGTGGTTGCAGGAGGAGTGGTGAGATAGCACAAGGAGAGGCTTGTCCTTAAGTAGCACCAGAAGTCAATGATTTGGTCAGGGATATTTTCAATTTCCCAAACGGATATTTAATAAAAAAACCCCAAAATTTAACAATGTATTTTTTATTTCCTGAAACAGAATTTCAAACACCTTTTTTCACTGAAAGAGTTACTACAAAGATTTGTTTCTCAACCAAAGTTTTTGACACTCTGTAGAAAGAATTGGGAAAAGCAGCATTAAAATACCATGGAACATAAATCTGTGCCTTCTCTCATAATCCAAATATCAATAACTGGTGGTCTTCAGAAAGATTAATTGATATCTCTGTCTTAATTCCCACCTACAGCTGTAAAGAAGCTCAATATGCACAAAGCTTTTGTGTTTAATAAGAATTTGTGAATGTTTCGAAAGAAATGAAACCATGAATAAATACAGGCTGAAGGAGTATTCCTTATCAATTCTTAGAATGGTGGCTATTGATTGTAGTGAGATATGGATATTGATTGTAGTGGGATATGGATATTGATTGTAGTGAGATAAGGAGCTTAAACTAGAAATATTTGAAGAAATAGGTATTCTCCGAAGGCTGAAAGTTATCTGTGGTTCCTGCTTGCCAACAAGCATGGAGAAAACCTTCCACCAGGCATTCAGGCATTCCTGGATATTTATCTGAGTGTGACTGATGAGCAGAAGTCTCCTTTCAGGTGCATTATTCTATCCAAATAGCGTGGATAACTATCAGAATCTATGAAGTCTTCCTTTAAAAGTCACCTAATAAAATACTCACTTTCAGATCTTGAAGATGATTGAAGGGGGGTCCACCTGAGAATTTTTGTGCTCCAGATCATTCATCTGAGGGTTTGTGGCCTAAGCCCTGGCTGAGAAAATATCTCCTTACTTAAAGCATAATAAAGGCAATAATGAAGCAGATTTGAGGAAGAAGTCGCTGATCTCTTCAGCTCCCACCTTGAATTGACTCACACACCTTCCCTCATCTTCCAGCGCCGTTTTCAGCATCTGGAAGATGCAATACATCCTCCTTAGACAGTTCCTACTGAAATTACTAACGACCAACTTGTGGCTAAATTCAAAGGTCGCACTCCCCATCTGAGCTCTCTTGATTTATGAGCTGCTTTTGCCACTTGGGACAGTTCTGCCTTCCTTTATCTGCAGGCACAGACAGATTGCTCCCCTAACCCTGCAGCCAAGTGTTTTTCTTTTAATTGCTCTGACAGGATGTCTTGAGTTCATTCCTTGCTGCACTCCTGGTGAGGTGAGGGTTATCCAAAGGTGCTCAAGGTCTTTGATTCTCAAAATACCTTCAGTTTGACATCTTGGCCTTCTCTTCTTGCATGAAACACTTTGGAGGGAGATTCTCCACTGCTGGAGGAGGACAGCTGGAAAAAAATTCAGCTGTAGAAGACCAAAAAATTCTCTTTTCCTTCAAGTGGAGGCAAATAACCCTCCAGTGAGGACTGCAGAAGGTCTGTGATTGGCCTGAGCATCAAGTCTGGGTTAGCCAAGCCGTCATGAAGGGGTTTTAATGGAAGGAGCCCATGGCTACATTTGCAAATACAACTCGTGGAGTTTTCCTTGAGGAACTGGTGCCTCTGCTGTTTTACCTGATGCCATTCTCTGTGTGGAGTCATCTTTTATCTATGGAGAAAATTTTATTTGTTTCGTATTTCTCTCAGAACTTCATTATCTCAATTTCTTACTCCTTTTATTATATATATTTTTTTCTTTCTTAATACACCGTCTTCGGTTCTGGGTGCTGCGTTTATATAGAATTTATATGTGAAATAGCAACTTCCAAGATAAATCAGGGATTGAAAATGCACCTTTAGCCATTACAAAATATCTCCTACTTGTGCTTACACAAAGGGAGTAGCTGTGTCTGCTGCTGCTGGTAGTTTATCATCATTTAGTAAGCCAGACTCTGAAATATGGAATATGCTTTGTCACTGGAGTGCAACTGCTAATTGCATTCAGATATGTTCTGTTTTCCCCTGCTTTTTTCCTGTATTTTTTATTTTCTGTGTAATTTTTCTTCCCCTGCACTTGGCTGAAAGCCAGTTTTCTTAAATGGAATATGACAAAGCTAAAAATCCTTTTCCTTCTCTAGCAGAAATCTCTTCTGCTGTTCCCATGCTGCATAAAACCCTTTGCATTTTAGTGTACACTGATATAAAATCTGATCTCCTACAGGAGACTGTGGCCTCTGTTCCCTTCTCTGAGCATGAAAAGCACAGAATCACAGAATGGTTTGGGTTGGAAAGGACATTAAAGATCATCCAGTGCTACCCCTGCTGTGGGCAGGGACTCCTTCCACTATCCCAGCTTGCTCCAAGCAGCATCCAGCCTGGCCTTGGACACTTCCAGGGATCCAGAGACATCCACAAAATTCTGTGCAAACAACCAAAGGCAGGTTCATCCAAAATTTCTCTCTTCATCTCCTCTAACATGAACATACAAAAACAATAAATTAGATAAAATATTCACAACAGGAGAAGGCTTTCTGCTTGGGCTCTGTCAAACATAGAAGAGAAAAGCAAAAGCCAAAGTTAGGAAGCAAAAGCCAAGCAAATGCATTTCAGAAATAAAAAAAGAAGTAGAAAAAGTAACTACTGCAATAATGTCCCAGAGAAAGAGGGAGGTCTGTAATATCTGAGGGATTCATCTAATCAGAGGTTGGATATATCTTCAGTGGAGGTGCCTGTAGCTGAACTAATCCTTGTTTCCCTGTCTAGTCACAGAAATCTCGTTCATAGTTGCCAGAAACCAGTGCATGTATCACATCAACCTGAGGGAGGCATGTGGATAAATGAGAAAAATCGTATCCTAAAAGTGCTGTTTCTCTCCACTGACTTTAAGGAACCTGTGTTGTCAACATCCAAAGGTGGGTGAGATGAATCCCACGCTGGATATCTCCAAGACAAGTCTGTTTGCCACTTAAAGGAGATGCTTTATCCAAAAATAAATCACTGACTTCAATAAATGAGTAAATTTTAATGGCTTCTGGTGCCAGATGAATGGGAAGGTGTAGAACTTAACCCTGATAAAGGGAAATACTTCATAAGACAATTTCCAGTGATGGAACACATTTCCGTAAAAAATGACAGAGAGCAAGAGTACAGTTTAAACCAAAGGGATTGGAAAATTAAAAAAAATTGGCAAGATTATCTGGAGGAAACATTAATAATGTTGAAATAAATTTAGTAGGGTATGTTACAACTTGACGGCTTTAATCAGTCTGCAATTGCTAAAGGTCAAGGCAAAAATAACAAAATATATTACCCTAGACATCAGATTCTTACATTTTCATCTAATTTACCTTTTCAGGGCAAAGAGAAGACTGGATTAGACAGGCAAAGGATCTGATGAATATAGGACATTCCCATATTCTCAAAATATACTCAATAATATCCTATATTTTCAAAATATGAAAAAGAAAATCCATTCATCTTATTTTCTGAGGTAATTAATAACATTCAAAGAAACAGGCAAATAAATAAAACCACCACCCTCTCTTCTTGTTTGGGTCTGGATTTCTACTCTATTCTGAAATTTATCACTTTGCTTTTTGAATTTCTTATGTTTACTTTAAGCAGCTGATGGATAACCTGATTTTGGCAGTTCTCCCTCAACAGTAACAAGGATCATTATTAGGGTTACACAGAGAAATACCTGTTACAGAAAGCAAAATAGAGTGAGTTAATTACAAAAATCAAAGTCATGCAGAACAAAAGGCCTCGTGTTTCACATGGCAGAAAGACATGGTGCAATGTCATTTCAGGGAAAAGCTCCCCAAAAATGATTCTTTAGCACTTTCTTTTATCTTTGAAATGTCTCACTTCCATTTCTATTAATCATTTATACTTGCTTTACATAGCCTTACAATAAACACCAAATTAATTCAATGGGCTTAATATAACTTCTTTTGTATTTTTGTCACAGCAAGACTATCTCAAAATTCAGTGTAACTCTGCACATATTTTACATTTGAAATGAACAGTTCTTCACACGTTACTTATTTTAAATACCAGCTTTGTTTCTGCTCTCTGTTCAATCAAAGCATTCATTGTCTGATTCTAAGATGCTGACACTACAGAAGGTGGATATAACACATTCTCATCCTAAAAAATTGGTGGTTTATGAGTTGTTGGGTTTTTTTCCTGCACTAGCAAGATTAGCAAGAGTGAGATCTGCCTATGCCCGACACAAATGCTTTCTGTCTTTTTAGTTTTTCCCATCAGCATAACAAATTCACTTAATGCCTGCCTTAAAACCTAATTCCTCTCTTACTCAATTTAGTCTAAGCCCTTGTACAAAGGTTGCAGCATCCTTTCTTCAATCAGCTCTGATCTTTGCACTTTATCCAATTGTAGCTGTTTGCATTTCTCTTTTTTATTCCTCTGGCTTCCTTCCACCTGTGCTGCTGCTTTAAAGATTCTGTTTTTGTCATTTAATCAGATTTTTTACACAGATTCTACACACAGGTAGGGATAGTTGGGGGGGGGGGTGATTTTAAACTGAAAGAGGGTAGATTTAGATGGGACATTAGGAAGGAATTGCTCCCTGTGAGGGTGGGGAGGCCCTGGCACAGGGTGCCCAGAGAAGCTGTGGCTGTCCCTGGATCCCTGGCAGTGTCCAAGGCCAGGCTGGACGGGGCTTGGAGCAACCTGGGGTAGTGGAAGGGGTTGGAACTGGATGTTTTTTCAGGTCCCTTCCAACTCAAACCATTCCATGTTTCTATGATTCCATGGTAACTGAGTGTCTCACAACCCTCAGGAGCAAACTTACTCCATCCTTGCAAGTGGTGAATGAAAGGTTTAGAAACATTGGAAAAGATACAAGTCTGGGATTCAACCCATTTTCTCTTAGAGAAGAGATTCTTAAAATAGCTCGTCTCCGCTGAAAGTAAAGTATGAGTTTATTCCACTAAGTGAAGATGTCTGCAGTATAAATGTTTACATTTATAAATGTGGAAGGACTATCACTACAGCCTCCTCTTCCATATGTACATCCACTCAGTGCAAATAAGGTCAATAATTCCTGTAATAATACACATTGCTCATGCTGATTTTTAGTGCTTTTACAGCTGAAGATAAAGTACATCCCTCAGATGTCTCCCATGACGTCCTTGGCTTTTCACCAAGTACGTGCAGACTTAATACCACTAGATCTACAGGCAGCAGGAATTTACATATTGCAAAATTGCTGTAGCACCATTTCATCTTTCAAAACAACTTCTCTGTGTTTTTTTTTAAGGAATAAATATACATCCTGCAAATACATTGGGAATTAAGCAGAGGTTATTCTTTTTTCTGAAGTGATGGCTGTTTCTGATGAATAGAAAACCAGAGTTGAAGTTGTGACAGTGATGGTGTGAGCTCATTTCTCCTTCTTGTGGGAACCCAGACTACAGAGAATATTTCTCTGCCTGTTCTGAAGGGTTCTACCTCCTGGACAACACCATCTTTGACCTTCATCCATGGGGAAAATTGCCTGGCCTCTGGGAAGAATTAGAATCTACACTGGTGTGAATTAGGTGATAGAATACTATGTAAGATTGTCACAGGGTGAAACAGTTAGACGTTTTGGGTTTATTAATATAGTAAATAGATAAAAGCAAGAAACATCAAAATGGAGGATTGTTGTTGTTCTCCAGACCTTCTTCTCCTTCTCCTTCTCCTTCTCCTTCTCCTTCTCCTTCTCCTTCTCCTTCTCCTTCTCCTTCTTCTTCTCCATATTCTGCAGTAGAAGTGGTCTGGGATAATTGGCTAAAGAATTCCGCAGTTCCTGCCTGTGTGATGAGATAATTTATTAGACATTGGTAGAAAAGTGAAAATATCTTGCATTTTAAGTTTTCATTGGTTAATTTACCTTTAAAAGGGCTGCGCAATCTTGATAATTTGGCTTTTCCTGCATTCTTTGCTTCATGCTATGTCTGGGTCACTTCAGTGGCTTGTACTTTCTAGATAAGACTTAATAAACAACTACAGAAGAAAGAGAAGGCTGAAAGTCCCGTTCGTCTCTGACTCCTGGCTCAGACTCTAAAAAGCCTCCCCCATCAGGGGAGACACAATTAAGGCACGGATTGCACCACTTCTCTTCCTCAGTTTCCCCATTTAAAAATGGCAGTCATGGTACTGGTCTCCCCTGGAGAACACCAGCAACAACACAGCTCTGAACTCCAGAGTGTTTTTCCTCCATCTCATGGAAGCAGATGCTGACACACACGTGAGTTATAACTGCACAACCCCTGGATACTGATGTTTTCCCAAGACGCTTCAGGCCAGGGTCACCCACATTTAATTAAGGCTTTGCCACCAGCAGGGAGAGGCCAAAGTTGCAGTTGATTTTCTGTATATTTGTGATTATCCTGGATAATTTGGAACCATCTGTTCTGCTGATAAATATTTCAATGAACCACGGAGCTGGTTTTCTGCAACGAGCATGAAAACACAATCCAGCTGCAGCGCCTCTAACTCTGAGTGTTCCTTTTATTCATTTCTGGTTCTTTTTTAAGAGCAATAAAGCACATCATTCTATCCATTCTGCTGTTTTACACTTTAGGGCCATAATGAAATGCTCTGAATGAACATGGATTGGTAATCTAGGAAAAAAACCAATCAGAAATGTCGGCACTGGTAATAAAGACTTTATAAGCTTTAGAGCTGCAATTTTTGTGGACATCTCTTTCAGAGCTTTTTTTTTTCTCAAAGAGCTTTCCAAATCATGACAGGCAAGCAGGCTGGCTTAACACAATCATTTAGATTGCATGGAATTTTCTCCCAGTAAAATTGCCAGCGATCATTCTCATTTGAAGCACTTCAGATCATCTCCTTAGAATCCTAGGCAGAAATTTGCAATGTGAGTCAGAATTGGCTCTGTGGGGGGAAGCAAAACAGCCTGGGGATTCCTGAATAACAAACAAAGTGTTGGTGAAATAATAATTATTATCCTCAGTGCTTGGAAGGTGGTTCAGCACAGAGCCCTGCAGTGCCCTCGGGCAGCCAGAGCAGGGTTTGTGTTCTGCACCTCTGAAAAGCTGTGTCCAGGAAGAGAAGCACAGCGCCTGCAAACAGCATCTCAGCACACGGATAATTCAGTGCTAAAGAAGGGATAGAGGGTCAGGGTGATGCTCACACAGCCCCATGCCCTCCTCCCTATGTACTTTGATTCATTCCAAATATAAAAGCAGTTTTTCTGCACAGATGAGTATAAATGTGGATGTGGTAGAGAGTGAAAACAGCAGGAGAGGGTAGTGTTTTATAGATTTGTGATGGCTGATGAATAGAAAGATATTTTAAAGATTAATAGAATTTTTAAGGTTGGAAAAGACCTCCAGGATCAAGTCCAACCTGTGACCAAACATGGCCTTGTCAACCAAACCAGAGCACTGAGTGCCACGTCCAGTTGTTTCTTGAACACTCCCAGGGATGGAGACTCCACCACTTCCCTGGGCAGCCCATTCCAGTGCCTGACCACCTTTTCAAGGAAGAAATTCTCCCTGATACCCAACCTGAACCTCCCATGGAACAGCTAGAGACCATTTCCTCTTGGAAAAGACATTTAGAGGCCTAGAATTTCCTAAGTAGCCCATCCTTGGAAACCAGAAGTAATGCTTCCTATACTCAATTTTCACCAGGAATGAGCCTGGAAAACCCAAGGAAGCAGTTTGCCAATTTTCTTGTTTCTTTCAGTGTGTTTCTTCAGCAGTGATTTTCAATATTTGATCATCTGTGAACCCCTGGCTATTTTTTCCCTCTCCAGTACTATGTCACAAATTTAAGGCTAAAAAGCATCTCAGCTGTGTAATGACTACGATCAGGGAAAATGGGTGAGAAATAATTTTAGAGTAATCCAAAATTATTGCTTTCCAGGCCACTGGAAAGCTACACAGGCAGGAAAGGATGAGTGCAATGACAATCACCCCACCTTCAGGGCAGGGAGGCTTTGGGTGTCAACGAAGCAGAGATGGATTTAACTCAGTTCAAGTCACTTTTTGGTGGAAATTGGGAACTGTAGATTCATGGCTGCACGTGGCAGCACAGAGAGTGGAAGGAGCAGCAATTTAATAAGTGGAAAATTTGGAAAGGATGAAGACTAGACTGGAAAATGATGGTGTCAGCCCCTGTGCCAGCCCTTCACGGGTCTCTCAGGTCCATGTGCATGGAAAACACTCCTTCAGCTGGAGAACTGTGGATAGACCTGCCTGACACAGAGACATTTGCTACAGCTCGTCTATAAAAAAGCATCTTTGGTTCTGGTGATGCTCTTGGGACTTCCACCCTTGGAGGTTTCTACTGGATCTTGCACGATGTTGCTTTGCTCTTATTTTCTCCTCACGGTGCTGCTCTTCCTTAATCCTAAACAGTTGGTATCATTTTTTCCCAAGGGAAAAATTAAGAGGAAGGACAGGAAAGGAGAGAGGAAGATTGCCTGTTTTTTTTGTTTTTTGGGATTTTTCCCCCTCTAGATAACAGAAAGTTTTTACTGAGAGACTTTGTTCCTCCAAATATTTGAGCCTGTGCTCCAATAATCTCCTCCTGGACCAGAGGTGACCCTGAAGGCATCAGAAACAGCATTCCCTTCATGCTGGCTCAATGCTAACAAATCCTCTGGGCTCACACAGCCTCTGTTCAGTGTAATGGCTGGGGCTGGTGTGTCCACAAGACAATTAAGCTGCATTTTCAAATCAATCACATTCAGACTGGGAGGAAGGAGCAACATAATCTGAACATTAGCTATTTAAAGGTGATGGTGGGGAGAAAGCTCCAGAACCCCAATGTTTCTATGACTCTAAACCTCCTCTCACTCTGGCAAATGTGTTTTTCAAGGAGTGTTTTTTGGCCAAAGTCTTCCAGTCAAGGCCTGAGAATCTTCACCTCTTCCCAGCATATGTTGCACCATAATTCATGACACCCAGCTGTACCTTGCTGGGCAATAATTC
The DNA here is from genome assembly GCF_009650955.1 of Corvus moneduloides. Classification (NCBI taxonomy): domain Eukaryota; kingdom Metazoa; phylum Chordata; class Aves; order Passeriformes; family Corvidae; genus Corvus; species Corvus moneduloides. The sequence continues at coordinate 3,265,666 of NC_045476.1, forward strand.
CACATCCACCACTAAACCCATCCTGAGGTGGGTAGTGGTGAGACCACAAGCCAAGGATGTGTGCACCTGCATCTGCATCAGGAGAATATGAAAAACATCCTCTTGTCCTCCAAGGGCCTTGTAAATGTGTCCAGTATCACAAGAGTCTGTTTTATCTCAGACAGATGATGGATGGAGAAAAAATGATGGAATCCTGGAAGAGTTTGGGCTGGGAAGGACCTTTAAGGGTCCTCTCATCCAATCCCCTGCCATGGGCAAGGACAAACTCCACTAGACCAGAGTGCTCCAATCTGGCCTTGGACACTTCCAGGGATGGGACATCCGCAATTCCTCTGGACAACCTGTGCCAGGACCTCACCACCCTCGTTGTAAAAAATGTCATCCCTAAAATCAGGGAATTATCCCTGCCAGCCTAACTCTGGAAGAGCCAACTGTTCTGACACACAGCAAATGGACTCTGGGCTGCCCCTGAGTGCCTGGGATTTGTTACAGAGTGTTTTTGCTTGTCTGGTTCCTGGCAGGTTTTGAGCTGGACTTGTTATCTCTGCCTTGCCACATCCCTGAGCTGCACATCATGAGCCTGTGCAGATCAGAGTGAGGAAGGGCAAAGCAATGATGGCACAAAAGGGCTGCCTGGGGTCCCCAAGCCCCAGACAGGTTTGGTTTGTGGTTCTGGTGGGTTTTTTTTTCCTTTTTCACATCGCTCATGAGCAGTAGCAGCATTTACTTGGTGTGTACAGAGGTCCAGTGAAGTAAGGGTGACGTCTGGAAGGAATCAGAGACGTCATTCGCATTAAAGCAAAACGGGGAGGTTTTTCTAAATATAATAAATATTAAAATACTGCAACTGTCTATCTGAACTGGCAGCAGACAGCCTTAAAAATCTATTAAAGGAGATTAAGGATGTGGAAAGCATTTTCGGTTCGTAAGCCAACAAATAAAGATCTTGAAGAGGGAGGGTTGGAATGCTCCTCTCACTGATGATAAATGTGGACACGATTTCAAACAGTGCAGAGGTATCCTCAGCCTCACACAACGGGATTGATCAGGGAGGGAGCTCAGGACTGCAATACAAAATGCAGACTCTTCACTTGCAAACAGAGTTGTTTTCACGTGGCCAAATCTTCTTCTGATCACCACTGCAGATATCACATGAGCCAGCAGTTCTGGGTCTATTTTTCCCTTGCAGATAATGAGGTTAATTGACAGCTGCAGCATCCTGATAAGACCTGATGGAAGATGAAATGCAGGCCCAGGGACAGATAGAACAAGATAATTCTAATGACCAGCATTATCAAGGATGCTGACCATTATTAAATCTCTGCTTTCATGGAAAGAGGGAAAAAAAGTTAATTCTAAATGTGGTTTCTTTCCCAGCAAATAATCAAATAGCAGCAAATGAGGCACTTGAATCCAAGAGGACCAGTGCAATGGTTCCTTGTAATTTGGAGAGTTCCACACTGGAGAATTAGGAATGGAAGAACAGTGTGTGTGTAATTGTGTGTTTTGACAAGCAGTTATTTAAAAAGGGTTGCAGAGGGAGAGAAGATTCAATGTGATCCTCTTTGTCTGTCTGTGCAAAAACAAAGAAAGAGTGGGAGTGGTTATTGGCTGTATGAGGAGGAGAATAATGCATTATTTTTGCTCTCTATACTGTTCCTGTGGAACTCATCCAGGAAAACTGCACGTCCTTGTGCACTGCTGCTGAAAAAGACTAAACATTGCTAGAGATACAGAACATGTTTGACACTATTTATCTGCAAAACTGGCATTTGCTGCTGAGCAGGTCAGACCCAGCTCATTTTACAGTCAGTGGGAAGAAATAGGCCCTTTTCAGGTGTGAGTCATGTGGCATATTTCAGATATTTATTTTAGGGTGAGAGAAATTGTGTCCTGGTTTCCACTGACTCTTTTCACTGGCTCTTCAGTGGCTGCCAAGAGTCAAGAGGGAATAACTCCAGTAGAGATATTTCCATTGAAAAAATTGGTTTTCAGTTGTATAAATCACGGTCTGAAAGACAAAAAAAAAAAGTCTGTTTTGGTTACTACAACATGACCTAGAGGAGGTTGATAATGGTCAGATAATACATGAATATAACATCTTGGATGGAAATAAGGCCTCCTCATAAGCTCTTTAACCTAATTGTAAAGGACAGAGCAGGAGTGGCTGGAAGTTGAAGCCAGATTAGTTCATATTAGAAATAAAGCATGTTTTTAGTACTCAGTAAACAACTCAAAGTTAAGCCATATATTCTTCCTTTCTGATGCCTTCAAACAAAAATAGAATATCTTTCTGAAGGAGGTGCTTCAGCCAGAACAAATCAGTGAGCGCAGGCTTAGCATGGGTTGAATGTCAGAGAATTACAGAATTATTTAGTTTTGGGAAGACCCTTAAGACTGTTGAGGCTGGACAGGAACTTAACAGTGTGTGATGGTTTGGGCAAATTTGGAGGAAAAATATTCTCTGAGAGAAGGCAGGTTACAACCAGCCTTCCCCCACCAGGTTCGGGAAAAAATGAATTTTCCTTGAAGGAAAGTGAAAGAGATTAAAACTATTTATTTAACAAACACACAGGAAAAGGATAATAATGCTAAATAATAATAAAACCTCTCGCTGTGGAAGAGAAACCTGAGAAAATTTCAGAGTCCTTCTGTAGTCTCTCTCTCCCCCTCCTTGGAGCTGGGATGGGGCGCTGGGCCCACCTCCAGGGCCAAGGCCTCGGTGGAAAGTCCTCCCAATGTATTCTGATGTTGAAACCATCCATCAGAGAAGAAGGGAAAGATCAGAGTCCCAGGAAAACAAAGTTCAACTCTCCAGAGGAAAAGGAGCTGAAAAACTGGCCGAGAGCTGGCTGGAAAGAAAGCAAGCTGGGTGCTTCCCTTCCCTCCTGCTCTCCTGCCACAGCTGAATGCAGAGAGCCCTCTCTATCTCTGTGTCCGTGAAAACAAACTGTAAACTGCTTTGAAAGTTCCCTTGGTTTTATCTCCCCCCTCTCAGGCTCAGTTTAAAGGCACAGAAAGCCACAAAATTAATTTCCTGGCATAGAGCAGAGATACAGGATACACATCATAAAGTCACCCCAAGACACAGTGCCGAGCCCGTCACTGAGCTGTGTCCCCAAGTGCCACATCCACACCTTTTCCAAATCCCTCCAGGGACTGTCACTCCACCATTGCCCTGAGGAGCCTCTTCCAAAGCTTGACAATTCTTTCCTGAAAGAAATTTTCCTTAATATTCAAACTAAACCTCCCCTGGTGCAACTTGGGGACATTGTCTCTTGTCTTGTTCCTTTTTCCCTGGGAGCAGAGCCCTACCCCATCCCAGCTGCTGCCTCCTATCAGGGAGCTGTGGAGAGCCAGAAGGTCTCCCCTGAGCCTCCTTTTCTCTGTCATTCTCCTGTAGTCAAGGCTAAAAACCAAAGTGTTACATTTCCTCTTTATTTTATCTCTAACTTTGCCAAATACTTCCCACCTTTTGCTCTTTCTCATCCTTCTTCTCTCTTTCTTTACATGGTGTGTAACAGAAATGGGTCAGATCATTTTGCTTGTTCATAGAAAATATTTTTTACTCATTCACAAGAAGTTTTCGTGAATACTTGTTTTATTTTTTGATTTGTTTTTATTTTTATGTTTGGGGTTTTATATATATATATATATACATATATATATATATATGTAACAATGTGTAACAGTGTAACAGGAGTTACATTGGGTGTAACAACGCTCAGGAGAAACTAAAAGCAAATAAAAGACTTTATAGTGTAGGTTTAGAGAGAACTGAATGTCTTCACTTCAGCAGGCTCTTATTCTCTACATGGTTCAGAGATCACACATTTTAAGAGGACAATACCAAAGATGAACTTCACATGCCATTTATTTGGCAGATTTAGTGATTGCCACAAAATCTGGCAAAATTTTAGGGATTGTTGCTGTGATTAGGACCAATGTCTTCAATGAATCTGGAGCAGAAGCTCATATTCTGCACCTTAAAGGAAGGAAGTTTGATACTGCTCACAACTCAGCATTGCCTATTTATCCTCAGAGGCTGCAGAGATTCGCAAAGTTTTTTTGACTAATTAAACCACCCACGTTGGGTCATGCCTGTTCCACTTACACACATCTCAACGTCTCAGCTGAAAATCTCCTTCTTCTCCCTTCTGTCACTGGCTGGTGTTATTAAGTCTCCTGTAACCTGCTATAAATTATTAATTAGGAAAGCAGCCCCCTGTCTGGCAAGACTTTGTTGCCATTTTGTCAAACCCATTAACCTTGTTAGAGGTACGTGAGTGTTCTGTCCCATATCCAGCAGACTCTAACATCATGAATAAACAAGGTTATCTGTCTCTTGCCTGCGGGAGTGTTTTACAGGTTTTTGCACTGGCAAGAACCGAGTCTTTCCTAAAACTGCTATGAAAACAAGAAATTCAGATTTTGGCTGCCTCTGCCTGGTCCCCTCAATTGCCATGACGCCGCTGTTTCAGGACCATGTGATGGAAAGAGTAGAACACGGAGAAAACCTTATTTGTGGATAATTTGATTTCTAAAGAAGTTATTAGTCAATATGAAATATCAGTAGCATGGGTCATGATCCCCAGCTGCCCAGACTAACAAAATATTTGCAGGTATCTGTGTAAAGAACATTTATAGCAAGATAATGAGATACTGCACGTAGGAGAGCCCAAGCAAAAGATCACAGGGGAAGATCCCTGTAAATCTTTGTGAATCTTTGTCACTTCTGGGTGATGGTCTCCACATGTGAATTTTGGAGATCAAGTTCACTTTTTTTCTTCAAAGACCACACTTTTGACTCCCTTTGCAGAATAAATTGATAGATCTTAAGACCTTACTGTCCTAGGGTTTGGATTTATAGTTATGACCATATAACAAGAGCTCCTGCTCACATTATTTCTCCTCTCTCTTTCTTCCTCTGTTTTCCCTGGTCTAGAAAAAAAAAAAAATTGGTCATACCTTTACGGAACATTTTTAATTTTTCATACATTTTTGTGTCATGAAAAATTCAGATTATGCTTGTCAACACCATTTCCCTGTGAAAGGAAAATTTACCTGAAAATATCTTCTGGTGTTTAGGATTCTACGCTTAAAAAAAAAAAGTGAGCTTTCCACCAGAGAAGGTTGTAAACCTCATCCAGAAGTGAGTGGTTTTATTCAGTCCGTGCTGGGCCAAACATTTTTTTTGGGAACACAAGGCTGCAGAATAGATATCAAATCAAATGAGCTGGAAGGTTATTGGAAGGAAATGGCTTTTGTGGTTTCATACTTGCTTTGTTCCTTAAAATGCCAATAACTTGACAGCACAGTGCTTAGTTGTGGTCAGCACTCCAGACACCCCTGTGCTCTATAAATAACATTTATATTGCCAACTTTTTCACATGCACACGAAGTTTTTACTGTCATCATCTTGATTCCTGTCTCATCTTCTGGCAGGTTGTTGCTGCTTTTCCCTTGAAGAACTTCCTCTTACTTCTGTCTTCTTTTCAAACTCAAGTCCTGTCCTGGAGAAAAATAAGATTTTCAGAAGGCTTGGCAAATACACAGAGACCTTGGGCACATGCTTTTAAAATTTAGGTTTCTAGAGTGTCATAATTTTGATTTTTCACTTTTCCATAGTTTTAGTTTTTAATGACTTTATTCTTAATCCCTTCTGATCAGGCTCTTTATTAGATTAACAAACAATTTTCCCTAAAATTTTAATACCTGTCATTAAATTCCCAGAGCTTTGTTTCTAAAGATTCCAATGGTTTTTCAGCACCCTGGGTTATTTGGGATGTACTTAGGATGCATTATGTTATTTAGGATGTATTTTGGATCCCCATGGGACTGGGGATCATCATCACCATTGATGCCTTTTCCTGGTCTTAAAATCAAGAGTCAAACACGGTTAGAAGGGAAAAAAGGATTTTACCTTGGTATTTATTTTAAGGATCCTTAGGTGTACACGTCCAGATGGAATGCACCGAAATGCACCCCGCAATGCACCCACCCCCAAAAGATGTGGTATAACATTATAGGTGTTACTAATTAGCAGATCTATCAAAGATTCCCCAATGAGAGGCTCGAGTGAGCCCCTCTCCCCAAGGAACCTTCCCCTGGATGGTTCTATCTCAGTTTACAGAATGTGTTCTGGAGGGGACCTTGGGGTCTGGGGTTTCTAAGATGTTTATTCTCCTAACTTAACGAAACAAGTCTAAGAATGTAGGCTAAAAAACACTAAGAACACAAAAGCTATAAAAAGGTATCTAAAAGGGGTATAAAAGAAAAGGCAAAAAATCATCATGGCAGCATCATCATCATCACAATTTAAAAATAAAATAGTATCATGACCCTTCTTAAAATAATTGAAGGATAATGAATGACAATTTTTTTATCATCAACAATGACTGTTGTTTGGTAAAATTTATAGGTCCTTAAGTGAGGAGTGAATTTCACTGTTATTTATGGATTTTTTGTGCTTATCAGGGCATACCTTGTTGAAATTGCTAGGGAGGTTTGATTTAATCTTCCTGTGAGGTTTTCCTAAGGTGTTCACTAAAGTAAATAATATCAGTTTTGTAAGATGTTGCTTGCAAGTTTTTTCTTGTAATGCACTTTATTTCTCATTCCCACGACAAGGAAATAACTCAGTGTGATGGGGGTGCTTTAAAAATATGAAATTATGACCTAGAAAGGCAGAGAAACAAATAATTCCTCCCTTCCCCCATTTTGTGGGGAAAAAAGTGTTTCTAGGAAGGAAAAGGAAGCTGGTTAGAATTGTGCCACTGACTAATTTTTCACCAAAAATGTATTTAAAAATTCATTCCATTATTTGGATGAAAAAGTTTTCCAATAGAAAATAAAACTACCAGCTCTTCCAACACATTAATCACATTTGTCATTGCTAGTTTTTCATCTTGTTTCCATTTAGGGGACCCTTTGAGGATGGAATAATGTCACGTCTGAAACAAAGAGCAATTTTTTTTTTCTCCTCTGACAAAACAGGAGTTTTATTCCAACTGTGTAGGGACCAATTATAAACACAGCCAGGAAGGGGAGTGAATGAGTCCATGTGTGTAAGATTTATCCTGCCAGACTTCAGGAGAGAGATCCACTGACCTTTGTGGAAGGGGCTGCTTGCATTAGGGATGCTCACCTATTGTGGCTACCAGGCATCCCAGAGGCCTGGCAAACTTGGCACGATGTGGAGGAATTTTATGTCCTTCTGGAGCATAGCTGTGAAGCTGACAGGGCAAGAAATTTTGTTTAGGAATGAGAATCCTGTCCTAGATCTGACCATAAAGGGTGGTGCCCACCCCAGATCTAAATGTCTGTAATGTCAGCGTCTATTTTTACTGAGCTCATCCCCGACTTCCAGCTGTGCAAAACATCAGCTAAAGGTGACAGAGCAGATTCCTTTTTAGCTTTGGCCCTTTCAGTCTGTAGCTTTGGCACAGAGGATGAGGCCACTTCATCTGAGAATTCTTCACCTCGGGGAGGTTTTTCCTGGTGTGAAGTAGATGTGCTGTGCCCTTACACTTCTCTTTCCCTTCATCTCAGGACAGAATTGTTGCTTTCTCCCTGGTGTCCCAAGCTAGAAAAGGTGAGATTTTATAGAATCAAAGAATTATTTAGGTTGGAAAGGACCAATAAATTTACTGAGTTGAACCATTAACTCAGCACTGCCAAATCCGCCATTAAACCCTGTCCCCAAGTGCCACATCCACATATCTTTTAAATTCCTCCAGGGATGGTGACTCCACCACTTCCCTGGGCAGCCTGTTCCAATGTCTGACCACCCTTTCTGTGAAAAAATATTTCCTAAAATCCAATCCAAACCTACCTTGGTGCAACTTGAGATCAATTGCTCTCGTTCTGTCTCTCGTTACTTTGGAGGAGAGACCGACCCCCACATCATTCCAACCTCCCTTCAGGAAGATGAGGAACTCCCTTTCCAGGCTGAGCTGTACTTCATGAATTTTTTTGGGTCTCCAACAGCCTTTGGGGGCTCCATGCCAGACAGGAGTAGAAAACTCCACAAAATCGTCTAATCTTCATCAACAACAGCATCCACAACCCATGCTGGTTCCAGGTAAATATTTGGACCATGAAAGGTGAGCTAACTATCAGGCCACAGTGAGAGACAAAGGCACTTGTCACCACCATGAGCTGTTTTCTGTCAGGCACAGATTCAGCTGCTCAGTAGGGACTAAAGAGACAAGGCAAAATTAGCTTCTGTTGTGCTTTGTGCAGTGTCAATCCATTTTCCATGCCCCACGGTGGTGACCTGGAAGTTTGCTGCACACAGTTTTTTTTCCATCTGGCTTGTTTGAAGACTGGGAGGGGAAAAATGTGGCTGGGTGGGAGGGTTGGAGTGGATTCATGCAGTCCTAAGTGTTTTCAATAGAGCATTAATTGAAATGTTGTAGATGCTGTTTGCCTCAGCTGTAGCTGTTCACAATAATTAGGTTGATGGATTCAGAGAGGAACAAAAAAAATGTCTCTCTTCTCAGAGAGAAGGGACACAAAGTACTGCATTGGGGATTTGGGAGTCTAGCAAACCCCTGCTCCTGGTAAATTGGACGTGTACAAGTCCTGGAGCCAAATAGGATGCATCCAGCAGGGAGCTGGCTGACAAAATCCTGCCAATTTCCATCTTCAGTGAAAGTTTGCAGTGCTAAAAAGGTGTCCCCAGTGTAAATAAAATAAAATTAAAAACAAGACAAAGAGGGTTCAGAAAGCTGTGTGGCCCTTGCCTTACCACAATCCCTGGGAATGAAGCAAATCCCCCATGATCACTGCGCAGGGAAGAAGTTCTGCCTCATGTCCCGGTGGCACTTCTGGGATCAGTTCCTGCCCATTTCTCCTGTCCCATTGCTGGACCCCACAGAGCAGGGCCTGGTGCCTGCTCTGAGCCCTCCCTGCAGACAGGGACAGACAGGGATGGGGCCCCTCTCAGTCATCTCTTCTTGAGGCTGAACAGCCCCAGCTCTCTCAGCGTTTGCTCGTCACAGAGATGCTCCAGTCCCTTCATCACCTTCACAGTCCTCCTCTGGACCTGCTCCAGGAGCTCCATGGCTCTAGTTTACCCCTTTCCTCCTGGGAAATGCTTACTTCTCCAAGTTTTCCTGTCTTAAAATATGCACAAACCACAAAAAACACCTGTGATGAGAAGGAACACAGTCTGATTTATGCTGTCTTACACTGGACAATGCAGCGCTGAGGGAACCTGTTTCTGTTTCTCATCATTCTTGATTTCTTTCTCCTTGACCTCACTCTGTTGAAGCTTTTGAGTGTTTTGTAATTAACCACACCTCACCTCCACTCTGCCAGAGTTCCTCCAGCAGCTCAGGAGAGGTGTGGGATTCCCAAGGGTCTTGTGTTTGATCTGTCAGGCTCATGAAGTTGTCTTGGTAATAACATGGATGGAAAGCGTGGGAGCTGAGAAATGAGCACGTTCCATTCTCTGAGGAGCACCCATGGTCTCTGGTCACAGACACCCACAAAATCTGGCCTGATGAACCACCCTTAACAGCTGAGAAGTGACTATGGGAGGTGTGTCCAGCCCTAATTCCTGGAAATTCAAAGTAAAATAGGACATCTTTTGTCCTGATGTGACTGATTTGGACGGCAAGTCATGGAGTGACAGCCAGCACAGTCAACTATGCCACGGAGCATGGAAACTTCTCTAACCACAGACACTGGCATCCTCTGGCTGTGCCTCAAAGCAGATGATCCAAGATCCCTGTGCCTGCAATTTCACCCTGGGCAAAGCTCCAGCAATGCTACATCTCAGCAGCTGAATTGAATTTGGCACTGCCACGACCACAACCATACAAGGACAGTTAATTGCTCTTCCTGGCAAAATGGGTGCCCCCTCTAACCTTTACCTGATCCATGACTTGTGTCCCCAGCCAGGTCACCACGCTGCCAGCTGGACAGGAAATCCCAGGAGCAAACTTTCTGGGATAAGTCTGATAAATTGCAGTTGAAGGAGTGTCTGGGTCAAAAGCGTTTCCTGCAGTGACATGGGGGTCACCACTGAGCCACATCCCCAAGTGCCAAATCATTTAAATTCCCTCAAGGATGGCGACTCCCTGGGCACCTCTTTCAACACTTGACAACCCTTTCCATGATGAAATATTTCTTAATTCCCAGCCTAAACCTCCCCTGGCTCAACTTGAAGCCGTCTCCTCTTGTCCTGTCGCTTTTTCCTTGGGATCTGATTACTTGGTATGAAATCCCTCACAGGTATAATTAAATAATAAAACTTCCAAAGCAATTAAAACCTTTTATTTTGCTTCTTGATTTCTGCAGAGGCATCACAACATGTTTTAAAGCTGTTCTGTGACAATCAGGAAAGGTGGAAACTTTTATTTTCCTTTTCAATTATAGTTAAGTTTTTTCTCTCTTCATATTGACACAGGAACTGCAGCTTTAAGGAAAATAATTTAATTTGGGGGTGCATTTAAATTTAGTCCTTCACCTTAAAGGATAAAATTATATTAGCTATAAGTGTCTAGGTAAAATCACACCCTGGAGATGCTTTTTTTTCTTTCAGTGACCATGGAAGGAGCTGAGGAAGGTGGTTTGGATGCTTTTGTGGAGCTCAGTGAAATGAATTTCACTCTCCTTTCTAAGACTTAGAATAAATAACACCACAACTGGGAACACTCTGGTTCCTTCACCCATGGCAAGCAGTATTTTTCTCCTTCATTGTCATTCTGGTGAAATGTTAGAATGATTTTTTTTTTCCTTTCATAACTAATAAATGTTTGGCACCAGCTTCATAACTTAACCCTTCCAGGCCATATCAGAAAATAAACTGGATTAAAACCATTCCATACTGATGGGGGATTACCCTTAGTTTTCTTGCTTATTTGAACAAGAACGCCATATTTAAATTTAAATTTAATATTTTAGGTTTCAAGAGGGTTTTTTTCCCCAGAGTCTACTGAATTATTGATTTTTAGTAGCAAGGATAGGAAAGAAAACATTTATTTGCTCAGGCTGACATTGGAGTCATACCTTTTAAATAAAACAGGACAAAGGATGCTCAAAAATTCTGAAAAGCAGAGAAGACTGTACCTCTGCTGCTGCAGTCATGTATCTGCTTCTGCTGCTTATTTTTCAGCTGGAATAACAACTCTTTGTTTAAGAATTCCCATTAGTTGCTGTGGAAATAATGATGAATCCTGGGGGAAAAAAAAAAGGGCAATTCTAAATGGGGTTATGGAAAAGAAAGAGAAATTCCCAGAGCAACAGAGAGAAATTCCCAGAGTAACAGAGATCTTGTGTACAGATTTTTTAATTAAAAAAAAAAAGAGAGAAAATGGTGAAAAAAAGAAGCAAATAGAAGATTCTAGGCTAAAAAGCTGATTCAAGGTATCTGCGTGATTAAAAGGAAAAGAGACAAGATCTATCACAAAGGATTTACTTTTACTATTCATAAGCACCTGCAAAAAATAGACATTTCTGCCTGAGCTGCTCCCGTGGGGCTCCTTGAGAAGGTCTGATCAATTCAGTCAATGGACAGTGAGATCCAATTCCCGTCATCCTCAATTAGACATCCAGTGTAGGTGACAATAAGCCACGCTGAAAAGCTGCCTGGCTTTGTCCACTGATGGTCAGTGAAGCCCTGAGGGGTGAAATTCCCACCCACATCTGCACTACAAGCACCCAAGGAGAGGGGAAGAAAATCCCACCGTGGGAATGAGAGCAGGGACAGCCAATCAACACTTTCTGTAACGGGGTATCAGTGCCACCTCTCCTCATACCTCGTGTTTTGTGGAATTCCAGAAAGGTTTGGGTTGGAAGGGACCTCAAAGATCCTCTCGTTCCACCCCCTGCCATGGGCAGGGACACCTTCCACTATCCCAGGCTGCTCTAAGCCCTGTCAAAGGTTGCTGGAAAAATGACCAGAATAATGCACTCATAAAATTGCCTGATTTTGAACGTTGCTCCTCCGAAGAAGTTGGCCCAAGGAAGAAATTATTTCGTTCCAGGACATTTGGGCTTTTGAGTGCTAAACTCCAGATCAAACCTCAGCTCCTCAGGAAAGGGAAAGGAGGACTATTCCCTCCCAGGACAGGACTGTCTCCTTCTCTTGTTCTTCTCTCCCTCAAAAAAGATTTTTTGACATTTTCTTCTTGAATCGGGCTTTGTGATTTATTTTTCTTGGTTTTATTTTCACATTTTACCAGCTTCTGCTATGAAAATTTTGTCTTTCTTGTAAAAGCACAATTAAAACCAATCATTTGGGTGTATTTATACATTGATTAGCAAATGCTTCTGCACATTCCCAACTCTTTATCAACCCAGCTGCCCTTTGCAGGATAAGAAAGAGCTGAGAATTTTGAGGAAAACTTACAGATAAGAGTGTTCCAGGAAAAAGAGCAGGACCTCTTTGAACAGTTGAAACTGTGCTACATTTGCCAGCTTCAGATTTTCTTGCACTTTTGTCTGAAATGTTTGATTCTGAGCATTCCAGCACATACAAAGCTGAGCAGGCTGGGTACAGCTATGAACTATTATCATCTTCCAGCAGAGAGTGTGTTGCGGTTTTTATCAGCCATTGGGGATTTATTTGATGTGTATTAGCTGAATTCTTCTGAAGTTATTAGGTTTTTTCACAGAACCAATGAGCAATTTGTAAAAGCCATTCCCTGGTGGCCTCGGTCAAGCCTAAAGACTTAAATCAGGAAGCAAAACCTGACACATTAACCTTTGTGTCCTTGATGGGCTGCAAAACAAAAGGGTTTTTAAAAAAAAGGGTTTAATAAGCTGTGAAAGAACATACTTAATTTAAAAAAAAAAGAGCCAAGGCAACAAGAGACCACAAACTGCTACAGGAAGAAGAAGAAATGAGGGCAGGCCAAATTCTCAGATAGAGTGAATTGGTGTGATTCCAGTAAAGTCAGTGGTGCTGGGTCAAATTATCTGAGTTGTGGATCTGGACTGAAGAGGATAAGTATGTGAGAGCACTGCTGAATCAAAGGCAGATGAAAACACTGCTGAGCTGAGCTAAGTATTCCCATCTTGTCCCAGAATAGAGAAGAAAAAGAAAAACAGGTCATGTTTCTGCTGTCTTTCCACAGCTTCCAAAATAATCATGGTTTACTCCTAATACTGCTGCAGTTTAGCACTATGTACCGCTTTATTTACACACACAGCACCATTTTAATCCACATTTTCCTCTTCTTTCCATTCTCCCAAATTAAATTATAGCCTTGATGGCTCTGGGTAATGCACAATGAAAATACTCTCCTTGAGCTATGATTCTAAATCCCCAAATGGATTTGTATAAATAAACTGCTGAGGTATCATTCCTCTGTCACTTGATATATTAAAAATTAGGATGTATTTTCCCCTCCATGCTGCTCTGAAGCAGGAAATAATTTTCATTTTCCTTTGCTGTACCACAATCAAAGTTTGTAGGCAGCAGTTTAGCTTAATCATACTTATGCAATTACTGTCAGAGCCTGACATTTTCCTTTCACCTTCACTATTCCCAGGAGATTAAGCTATCAACCCTTCAAGATCATTACAGTTGTTTACATGCAGGTGGCAAAAGGAGTCTCAAACAGCAGGAAATCTTTATCTCTGGCTGTGGCATGAACCAAACTCTCTGCATGTTGGGGATTCTTTATTTAGTGGGATGGAATGGAAGCAGTATCCACACCCGAGAAATGGACTAAACAGGGGAACACAAATGTTTCTCTGGGAAAAGCTTGAGACAGCAGCATAGGAATTCTAATGGAAAGGTTGTTCCCCAGACATCCCAGGATGCGTGCTTCCGTGATGAATGATGGGAGCCACCTGGACATCAGATAATCCTTTCAATTTTTCTCCCCCTCTTAAGCCAACCTACTAAGGTCAACATGGTTGATACACTGAGAGAAAACTTAGCAAAAGTGTTGAGTAGCTGAGGGGGAGGAAGGAGCAGCAGATGAGACTGACAGGTTTTGATTCTCCACTCTTTTTTTAAAATTTTTTTTTAATGCCAATTAAACAGAACTTCTGTGGGTGTTCCTGCCCCTGGGGAGGCTGCTCAGAGCAGCTGCTCTTGGGTTGACCAGCGCTGAGGCTGTGTGAGCTCTGAAATGTCAGGGTCTGAAAACAGCAGCTGTTTCTTCAGGGCTCCTGTGGCTGAAAGGAGTTGGCAGAGACTTTAAAAAACCTGTCTGGCTTCTCAGCCATCCCCTCACTCGGCCTTTAGGAAGCAGCTCTTGCTCAGGTGAGACATTATTGCAGGTACACACACACACACTCTAGCCAATCCCTGGACTTCCTCGTGTTTATTTGTTTATAAGTAGAGCCATAGCATCAGAATACAGCCTGGTTTGGGTTGCAAGGGACCTCAAACACCATCCAGTTCCAATCCCCTGCCATGGGTGGGGACACCTTCCCCTAGAGGAGGTTGCTGGCCTGCAACTCTTCCATTTAACGCTGGACACCTCTTTTCTCTTAGATGCCATAGCAAACCTTGCTTTCAGTCCATTTTCACCTGCCCAGCACCACCAACACATAAAATGCAAGACCCAAACAAAGCCTTCATTACTTTTTAATTGATTTCCTAAGGAAAGGAAGCTTCTGCAACCCTGCTGCATGTCTGCCAGTCCCCACTATTCATCAAGTACCTTGGCTGGGTTCAATCATCATTAGACAAGAGGTAAATGCTTCAAGGGTATTAAAGTCTGCTAAGGATGGTTAGGAACTGAGAGGAGATGGGCAACAGCTGGTGTTGCAATTATAAGAATTGGATATTCAGGATTTAAATCATAATATTTGACACCAGAGAATCTTCAGAATGGAAAAGAAACCAGATTTTGCAAGTCCTTCTGCTAATGAAGATCTTTATTCTTTTCTTTTTAAATCCCCTGGGCGACCAGCACAATCTGGTGAACATTTCTATGGTTAGACTTATTTCTGTTGCTCTTCATTTTATATAAATAAGGTTATTTGTTTAATTACTCTGTTCCTTCAAGTTGTTAAAACCACATTAAGATACTTTTAATTTCTCAGTATATTATATTCCTTATTTCATTAAACTGAAGCACTTACTTAAAGCTTACAGTGTTCACTCCTCCAGCATAGACATAGAAATCAGAATCAAAGGTTCTCCTTATTTCTCTATTTATATAATCTTCCCTATCTTTACTATGTAGGGCTAAGTCTTCTATTATTGTTATGGAATATTTAAAACCCATTTAAAATGCTATCAAGGTTGTTTCCAAAGACATTTGGAATGAAAGTCATTTAAAAAGCCATTTTCAGTAATTTCATGAACTCCATTTCTTCCCCAAATTTGTATTTTAGTGTGAAAGGTAATAGTATGGTCATGTAAGTAAAAATTACCATAAATTTAATTAACTGCATTGCTTAACATAATAAAAACCCCTATCTGTTAAACAGAGGATTTCTTCATTTAAAAACAAAGAAGACAATTGTATATTTTTTTAACTTCTCTTTCCAGTGACAAGAATGCAGCAAACATTTCCCTTGGCTGAAGGAGGAAATCAAATGATGAAGGCACTGCTTTCCACACGTGATTCCTCAGATCACCACAACCTGTGTGCAGCCTCAAGCAAATGCACAACCAGACTTTGAGCATTTGCTCAGTAGATTATTCCTCCTTTTGAACCAGAGTCACAAATTCTGTTCTGTGCTGCAGTTTTCAACCTCTTCTTGCAGCTGAACTTCAAGCACAAGTTAGAAATCCAACGGGATAATTAGTGTCTTACAGGCTTTCATTAAGCAACTTTTTTATGTATCAAAGGTGGATAGGATTTCAAGATCTGATATTTCTCACATGGAGATAAAGGGAGCCAATGGGCAAAAATAATCCCCTCCAAGCACAAATGAATATCTGGGCTGGCTGGGATGCAGAATAAAGCAGAGGAGCAGCGAAAGGTTCCCCATGTCACGGGAGAGGGAGGCAGACACAGATAATTTTGCTCTAGCAGTATTTACTGTGTTAAATAAATGTGATTCTTCAGCTTCTGTGCACAAATGTTACTGATTCCCTTTGACTGCAAGGACTATACGTTTCAGGTTGCATTTCACCCCTTGCTGTGCAACACCTTGCAAAAAACTGAAGCTATCCACTGTCAGCATTGAACCAGCATGGATCTCAAGGACATTCCCAGCAGATGGCAGTTCATTTAAGGATCTTTAATTAATTAAAGACAGGAATCAGGACCTGTCTGTCTTATAAGCTTCCAGGAGTGTTGTACTCTGAGTCTTGAAAGTCACAATGGCCAGAGCTCTTGCAGTACTCAAAACAAGAATATTGGGGCTTAATTTTTAGGCTCTTATTTCTTAAAAATCTTATGTAAAAACATTCTAGATAATGTAGTCATTTTCTGGTTAATTACTGCTCTTTTGGCTTCCGGCTCTGTACAATAATATGGTAAAGAATTTGTCCTGAGGACCAAGAGCTGTTTCATAAGGAGATTAAAAAGCATGGACAAAATTATCATGAGCAATGTGTGGAGTGGACTCAGCCCAGCTCCCAAAGGGCCCTAACACTGCATTAGGCAAAATATTTGTACAACTTATAAAGCACTGAGCACGAATAGAAATACCATGAACTCCCTTTGATCTTTCCTAAGGGCAAAGATAAAAGGATACTTACAAAGGGATGTGAAATTTCACCTTTCTGTTGCCAATACCTTGTAAGTCACAGGTTGTATCTCCATTTTTCATTCCAGTCCTTGAGCTCTATGTTTCCTGAGTACTCATTTGTAATAGATTTTTCTCAAGATAACATTTTAATTTCTTTTTCCTTAAAATACAGCTCACAGGAAACAGTAATTCCTGCTCCAAAGTAAAAGAAACAAAGATCAAACCAGAATAATGACTCCATGATTTGCCTATTCAAGTTCTTTATGGTTGCTACTTTTCATTTTTACAACTATAAGAGATTGATCTGAAATTTAACTGCTTTGAGGAGCCAGTGAGAGCAAAAAATATGAGGTGTAGTACTGTGTTTGTAAATGTATACGGCCACATTTTTAGATGTGGCACTTAGAAACATGGGTTAGTGGTTGGGCCTGGCAGGGTGAGGTTAATGCTTGGTCTCAGTGATCCTGGAGGTCTTTTCCAGCCTTAATGACTCCAGGATTCAATGATTCTGTACACAGGTAGATATGGAAAAATAGGCAAAAATGTATTTTACATTTGCACTTTCAGGATGTGTTAATGGTTTTATTTTCATAGCATATCAGAAGAACTGGCAGGAAAAATAGCTAATATTATGCTGGAGGTTGTATAAATATGTAATAGTTCTCTCCTAATCATCATCATCCCCAAATCCTCAATCACAATCATCCCCACAAGATGTCCAGGAGGAACAACCTGACTTTTCCATTCAGCCCAAATTAATACTGCCAGTACTGAGTAGCTTTATTCAAGTTACACAAAGAGCAAAGTTCCTTTCCTGAGACCCCATAAAGCAGAATCTATAGCTGGACTCGTTTGGTCAGGCACTAAAATCCAATTTTATGCAGCAACACCACTCTCACCTCCCAAGCAGCAGAGCTGGAGTGGGCTCTCCACACTGCACATTTTTTAAGCCTGTGTTCAGCCAGGCTATAAATTATCCCTTCACATGCTGAAGTAAAACTGCAGAGGTCCCGGCTATGAAAATACACGAGCAGGAACAATGAAATGGGCATTTTGAGCAGAGATAACCCGTGCCTCGTTCCTGAAAATGAACAGCTAGGCTGCTGGCAATTATCTCTAATTACAGTTGGTACAAAAGGGTTTTCATAACGCACTTTTGTGCAATGTGCAAGCTTGAGATGAGGTCCAAAGGCTGAAACATTTGTTCCCCTTTTCCATTAAGTGCGTTTTAAAAAAATAATAATTAGAAGATCATTCAGGAGGAAAGATAACACTCTGACATGGTCACTTAGTAAAGACATAAGACTTATTATTTGCCTCTCAAGAGGCCTGATCCTGTCCCAGTTTAATATGAACCATCATGTAAACATTTAATTACCAGAACTGAAAGAAAAGGGAGAGAAAAAGTATCATTAAACCCATTTTCCAGATAAAGAATCTGCCACAAAAAGTTCTTTGCATACATTTTGCATCAAAGCTCAGAAACTCCCAGCCCAAGGGTAATTTTTAGGACTCAAATTACTTGGAATTTGTCAGAAAAGTTCTCTCAAAAAGATTGCAAAAAAAAAAAAAAAAAGATATATCAGCGTCAGTTATAGTTTTTCTGATCATTTTTTGGGTTTAGATTTTGCTTTGTCCCTGTTGTGGTGATTAACTGTGAAGCAAAGAGATCAATACCCCTTGATAAGATAGCAAAGGATAATCTTCCTTTGGTGCTTGGAACATAAATATTGGTCTGCTCTTGTCAAGCAGATCCTACTGTAAGACCTGTCCAGATGTTTGTAGTTTTGCCAATCCATTAATCATTCCTTGCTTGGGCTGCTTCCTCAGCCTGAGCTCTGTTGGTGAACAACTTTTTCTGAGCAAATCTTGGATTAAAATTCTGCCTTTCCTTACACACTGCTGTTAGGGGAGCTGAACTAAGAAGAAAAAATAAGCTCTTATTTATGCTCTGGATAAAACAAATTCTTTGGTGCCTCACGTGCTCCTTGTGCTGCCATAGGTGCATGAAACCTTCAGTATTTACTGAATCATTTACCTGACCCACTGCATTCGCTGTGTTTAGAGCCAGGATTGCTTTGAACACTCAGCTAAAAGTAATCACCAGGAACAACAAATATCAAGATTTTAATTGCACTCCATGTGTCTTGTTGTTCTAAAGAATTACTTCAAACGTCTATTTGATTAACCAAAAGAGAAATAGAAAAATTAAAATGTTATTTGTCCATAAGTCTCCTGTATCAGGAATCTAAGTGCTTTCTCAATAATAAAAGTCACAAAATTCCCTCTGGGGCAAATGAGCTTCAGCATATTGGTCTTGGACTTGAAAGGTCTGATTTTGTAGAGGGCTGGTTGTGCTTTCTTCCTTCAGAATTATAAGAAATTGGTGTCCCTTCTCACCTTTAATGATGAAAAGATTCTCTTGAGCCATTCATTATGCTAATTAGTGCCCTAGACAGCACTGACTTAAAATAGAATATTTCATACTTGCTAATTGCCTGAGATTCACAGATGAAGGTAGTTGGATATGCTGTCCAGAGAAGCTGTGGCTGCCCTATCCCTGGAAGTGTCCAAGGCCAGGTTGGATGGGGCTTGGAGCACCCTGGGGTAGTGGAAGGTGGCTCTGCACATGGCAGGGGGTTGGAATGAGATGATCTTTAAGGTTCCTTCCAACCCAAACCATTCTGGGACTCTATAAAAAGGTATTTAAAATTAATTTGATTATTCCTAATGACTACAAGACTATGCCAGTCAAGACAGAGCTGAAGGAGAACAGCTGAAGCAATGGTGCAAAAAGTGCCCCAATAGATGTGATCATTATGCAAATAACCCCAGAGAACTGTGATAGCACAGACAACAGAGCATTGAGTTTGCTTTGCTATCCATTGTCACATTTTCAAACCAATGAGCACCAGGACGTGGTTGGTCTGATCTTCAGCTCTGACATTGTGGGTAGGTTGAATCTGGAGAATTTCCTAAGTTCTATGGACAAAAAAAAATAGGAATAAGAAACAATTAAAAAGAACATTTTTAAAACATGAGAATTTCCTAAGTTCTATGGACAAAAAAAAAAAAGGAATAAGAAACAATTAAAAAGAACATTTTTAAAACATATCACTAATTTTAGGTAACTCTGTGGTTGCCCTCAGGGCCCAAAACAGAATGTCTTTTTAAATGGAAAATTCTGTGGAACGGGAGGAGCCGTGTGCTTCATGTCTTGCCTCAGCAGCAGAGATGTTGCCCTAGAAACACAGCAAAGAATAAGTTTGACAAGGCAATCTCTGCTGTACAAAAAATTAACTGTTTCCATGTGGTGCACTGGCCGTGGCTGCAGGTTTCATCCCTGTTTGGAAAACTTAAAAATGTTCCAGTGCGTGCTTTTCAAACACATCAGGGGTCAGTTCTGCAGAGGAGGCCTGGTCTATCACTGAGGCCATGGTTTGGCAGGAGGAACACCCGGTGTCCCCAAATTTTGAGCCAGTGACTGTGGTGTCAGGGGATTAGATGCTGGTGGCTGGCATGGTGATGTCTCTGTGTTTGTTCTGCAGAAAACCAGCTCTAAAAAGAAGTCTTGGAAGCTGTCCCTCATGGCATCATCTCCTAACAGCATCTGCTCCTTTTCAGCCCTACAAATGGAACTGCAGGAGATGCTGCTCAGGCAGAGCATGAATTTGAAATGAAAGTTGGAGTCTCCAAAGGTGTGGAATGTGCGTCTCCCTCCAGAGAGACTATTAAGGAGGAAACTCTTCTCACTGAGACAGAGACAGTTTTGCAAACTGCCTTTTTATCAAAATGATAAAGGTAATTTTTCACATTCACTGCCATCAGCCAGAGTTAACTGTGGGCTCACAGGGAGATAAAACACCTGAAGTTGCCCAAATAGAGGACATAACCCTAACAGATCTTTCCTAATTCAGCCATGGTTCTGCTTTCTGATGATCAGGATTCTTTTTTTCCCCTCCCACATTCCTTGGGCCTAAGCAGGCTGTAGGACAGCAATGATGAGCCTTTTGTGCTTCTCCACAGAGCAAAGGCTCCCTCCATGAGCCTGTGAAGATCTCTGAGATCCATCCCCAAAACTTCAGTGGGAGACACATTAAGGATGTTCATTCAGGGCACTTCACACTTCATTCCAAGCCTAATTACTTCCGTTCAAGTAGCAAAATGGATAAATTAATTTATTCCAGGAACAGGCATTTTCCTATGTTCCTCATCAGTATGAGCAGTTCTTCAAGCATTTCTAAACCAGTCTCCTCTGATCCAGCCCTACTTTTATTCTCTCCCTCCTTTTTTTTCCCTGCTTCAAGTCAATTTTATTTGATTTTCACCTCTGCTTGCCTTGAAAAAAATCTCTTTAAGGCTCTTTTCTACTTAATGCTCTCTGCACAGTGACTGACAAGAAACTTTTCCTTTTATTATCTCCACTCCAACACTCAGGTGAGTCCCTCATTTGCCACATTAGACGGTCACAGTGCCCTTTTAATTCCATGTTGTGATGCTGCCAAAGGCAAAATGTAGCTATTGCAAGGCGGGCTCCTAAAAGGTACATACGTATTTTGGAGCTGATCATTCCTGACTCCCTTTTAATTAATAAAAGGAGATATGTAAGATAACTAAAATTCTGCTGATGTCTTGGATACTCAGGTTAGCATGACCCGAATTATCTTCTGTTGATGATTATTTAACTGTAAGATGATTCTGTCATACTAACTCAGATATTTAACTGTTGTGCAGGGCTATATCAGTCCTACCCCAGAGTTATGACTGAGAGTTGGTGGAATGCATCTCCAGGAGATGAGTCCATGGCCTGTTCGTGTCCTTCAGTGCAGTAATTTTGATTTTAGTTTCTAGCTGCAGTACAGGGGAGAAAAAAATATATTGAAAGGTTACTAAAGATTCATCCAAGCTACACTTTAAATAGAAATTCTGAAAACACACAATGTCTGTGGAATCACAGTGAGAGTGCTGATAAAATCACAATGAAAATAACTATGTTTCTATGATAACCAGTTATTGACAGGCTTAGTTGTTATCTTATTTTGCAGGGAAAAAAATAAAGAGTAAACACTTGCCATTAGAATTTTCTTGGATTCTTTTGTGTCCTGGGAGTTTCAAGACATAACCAAAGGGGAATTATGTTTTCTTCTCTGAAAATGCATTTTCAGACTACAGACAGAGGACTGTTATTTAGCCTCTGAGTTGCAGAATTCAAACAATACTTTCAAATAATCACTTTTCTTGTATAAAAACACACGCCAGCTTCCCTAAATGGCTGAAGAATACCTCAAAGACAAGGTCATGTTTTCCCTGTTCCTTTTGAACTTTGTCAGGCATGATGCTGAGTTAGACAGAACTTCCATCTGAGCAGAGCAAATATTCCTACAGTGCCTCAAATAATCCTTTAAACACCGGTGTCAGTGACAAAAGGCCATGGAAACCCTTTACTCATTTTATAGCAGTCACAGAGTCAGGATGAGACACGAGTTAGGATGAGATGTGGTGCTCAAAAATCCTGACAAAGCCTTTACTTGGATATTTTCTACTGATACAGGTTATTCACTCTCCTCTTCTAAGGCCTTTACAGAAAAACAGTATTAAGGGTACACACAAGGGACTGGCAACTGCTGTATGGCACCATTAAGTATCACATGCAATATAAGATAATTTAGAACATTTCACAGGGATTTACATTTGGTGAACCAAAAACTCTCCTCTGGTTAGTAAAAAAATAGCAACCTACTTCCCTTGTCATAATTTCTCAGGATCCAACAGACAAAATGAATAAAGGTCTGAAGTAAGACCATGTTTGCCAGCACTTTGACATTTTACCAAAGAACTTTTTTATCCAAAGAGATTATTTTTAATTTCACTCGTGGCAAGACTCTGGCATTTGGGCAGCTGAACTACCCTGCTCAGGGTGTAAGTTTACTTACTCATACAGCCAGACAACAGCTTTTGAGACTGGGATAGCTGAGACACCCACTCAGAAGTGGCAGATATGGAACTACAGCTAGGGAAGGTCCATGCCCTCTTGAAATTCAAGTGAAGTTCAGGCAGGATATCACAAACAGACACAGAAATGTAAACAGTTAAATCAGATTGAGGTGTCTACTGAGCACAGAGAGAGCAGAAACACACACCTAGCAGTAGAATACCTGAATGTTTAGTTAAACTTAGTTGTTTTCATCTTCGGCTGAGTCCTACGCCACATGTTGTGCCTGCAGGGTCACGCAGGCAGATCCAAGCTTAACACCCTCAGCAGCTCCCAGGGCTGGATTTCCTTTGCACAGAGAAACTCCCTCAATTCAGTGCCATGCATGGCAAATAAGGAAAGCAACACTTGTGCCTCCCAAAGAGCTCTGTGTGAATATTGCCCGTTTCCCTCAGCATTGCTAAGAGACGTTCATCAGCTGGAGAGGTGGCTGGGTATGGTCACTGGAGTAAATAAAACAACCCAAATAAACACAAAGCCAACCCCTGCCTTGCAGGAGAGAGGCGACATGGACAGAATTGCAATCACCCAGAGCAGCTGCAAGTGGAGATCTTAACACAGAAAATCCAGCAATGCCACAGGGAGGGTGATGGAGCAAAGTTAATCCTATTATAAATTAGTTTGTGCTTCCTGCTCTGAATGCTTGGGTTACCCTCTTTGTTTCTAGAAAACATGATTTGGGAGGCTTAGCCTGCACAAACAACTGAGTCAACAAGTCCTGTGCCTGCAGGAAAGAAACAGGCCAGCCCTGGTTTGTGCTGATTCATGGCTATTTATTTAAGGTTTAGAGATATGGTCATAGATCACTAGGATTTAAATTCCTCTTTGAAAGGATAAAACTTGAATTAATTGGTTAATTAAGCCCTTTAGCCGCTGTCAGTGAATCATGGCTTAGTAGATTACTTGTATGTAAAACACACATCAGGACTGCAGACTCCAGTCTAATCGGAAGAAAGGTCGTGATGCTCATAGGTCTTTCCTCACAGCTGTCATCTGGTTAAAGGATTCATTCAACTCTCTAAATTGTAGAAAAAGCAAATAGACCCTGAAAATAAGTCAGGACAGTTTATCACATCTGGGATTGGGTAGAGCCAAAACACAATTAAGGTGCAAAGTCTGCATCCTATTTGTGCTAATAATTAATTTGGTGGGGTTTTTTAAGTATATGCACTTGAACTCTCTGATACAGGTGGCTGGCTTTAAAAAAGAATCCAGCTGCCTGTTTTACAGACATCGTTGGGTGCTTAATGACATCACTGAAATTCTGAAACACTCAGACTAGAATTTTCCCATGTACTTATACGAAATATGAGCTATCAGCACTCTGTTGGTCACAGTGTGCTTTTGTTCACCTATAGACTACCTGGCATAAAGCCCCCAAAGAAGAGGATGTGGAATTCTGCTCATCTCTTGAGCATTCAATGCCTCAAAAATACTCCAGGGTTTCAGTTTGCTTTTCTTTTGGTAGTAGGCACTAATCCTCCAGGGATAAATACCTAGAAATTTATGCCGTTTTCCTGCTTTGCTTCATCCCCCTCCAGTGCTGTGCAGACTTGGAGGCATCTTCCAGACACAGCATGCAGGATAATGTGAAGGAAGATCAGATATTGGTCTGGGGATCAGCAGAGGAAAAATGGTGGTCCCCTGATCACCTGCATCACCTCCTCTATTTGGAGTTTGCCTCACCTAAAAGGGTGTTTATTCATTTTGAGATGGTTTCTCCTGCTCAGGTGGTTACTAGGAAAGCTGATGCTTACTCTCTGTGCTCTTCATACGAGTAGAAAAGCCCTTCAGAGAGGAGTTTTGGGATGGTTCAAAGGGCAAAGAGTTGGTCACTCCTTGTCTCTGGGCAGTGTCAGGTGTTTCTGTGCTATGGCTGGAAGCTTCCACACCACACACCCCATAAAAATGGGAAAGGATTGGTTCTGAGATCCCTTTAGACAGCCTCAGTACCAAAAAATACACATCACATGCATTTTCTTAAGTAAGCCAAGCTAATTTGTAATAAAAACTGGCTGCTTCACAGATGTCTGACAATTCTATTCTTTCATAAAGTTGTGAATGTTTTCTTTTAAAGAAAGGTCTTTGCTGCTCAGCACCAAATTAATAAGGCAGTTCCACATTAGGTGAATATTAAATAATTGTTAAGTTACGTCTTTAGGCATGATAAGCAAATAAGAGCCTAATCTAGTTGCTATATAATTATCTTAAAATTATATATGCAGCATATATAATAGTTTTTTTAATATGTAATTATAACTGTTCTTACAATTTAAAAATAGGAATTCAAACATGAGAGCCACAGCTATCCTTAGCAAAACATGATCCACCATTAACCTGCTCCATATATCCATTTCTACAGGTGCTTTAAGGGATTTAAGTGAATGCTTAAACCCCAAATGAGAAAAGGAAGCATTTCTGACTCTTGAAATAAAATGTTTTGGGGAAAACTCCCTCAGGCCAGAGTTTAAAGGGCTTAAATGAATCACTGAATGAGGTGAACTGTAGATATTACACCTCTAATGTCTTGGGGTGCATTCTACACCCAACAGAAAGAGAAGAACAGAATCACAGAATGGTTTTGGATGAAGGGCAACTTAGAGATCACCCCATTCCAACACTTAAAAGTGTTGTCTGCAAATATATGACAAGCTGAGATAAACAATTCGGGAGAGGATTAATTAAAAAAAACAAATTATCCTAGTAGCATGAATTAATTAATTCAGACAGGAATTTCTGGATCACGAACTTCGGATCTGGAAGGAAAAACATTTCAAATACATACAAAGACCTGTCAGAACGAGTTCTGGTTTTAACTCTGCCAAAAAGTCTGTGATGTCATTTGCATCATGTTCTAGATGTGATTCATTAGTTTTATTGTCATCTGCATCAGGATTTCATGCCCCAGTGCTGTAC
Organism: Corvus moneduloides; assembly: GCF_009650955.1. NCBI lineage: Eukaryota > Metazoa > Chordata > Aves > Passeriformes > Corvidae > Corvus > Corvus moneduloides. The sequence goes on from NC_045476.1 coordinate 3,291,191, forward strand.
CAGCTTTGAAGAATTAGAAAAGATCAGGCAGGAACTCAAGGGAGGCAGTGGATGTGAGCATATTTTTATCCACACCCTGTAAAACCAGCATCGAAATAAGTGACTTTTTACAAAGTGTGAATTATGTCAGATACAGCTGATTCTTCTTTCATGGAAGTTCTCAAGGCCAGCTCGGATGGGGCTTGGAGTTGAAGGTGTCCCTGTCCATGGCAAGGGTTGGAACTGGATGATCTTTAAGGTCCCTCCCAACCCAAACCATTCTGGGATTCTGATTTATGCAGCAAGGAGATTTAATAGACAGAATGACATGATGGTGGAAGTTGTCAGGGACTTCTGGAGAATGTCCTGACTGAGCCATCTCCTCAGTGAAATCTTGTCCGGGATTTTTTCCAGTTAAGTGTTGAATATCTCCAGAGGTGGAGGCTACACAGAGACAAACTGTCCCTGTGACTGAACCCTCTGACATTAAATATGCTTTGGGAAAAAGTTCAGATGGGATTTCCTCTTCTTGCAGGTTGTTCTTTCTCTCGGTATTATGGAGAGTACCCTGGCTATGTCTTCTTTCTTCCCCCCACAAGGTAAGATCTTCCCTTTGTCTTCCTCGTGCTGACCTGGCCCAGCTGTCTGGAACTGAGGTTTTAAACACCGTTGGGGAGCTGCAGTGGACTCACTTGAGTCTGTCCACACCTCTCTTGCACCTCTAGCCCAGCACAGGGCACAGACCCCAGGTACATCCCAGTGGGGACGAGCAGAGGGGAAGGATCCTGTCCCTCCACCTGCTGCTGATGCCATTCTTAATGCAGCCCAAGGTGCCTTTAATTTCCTTTGCTCTGAGGACACTCTGCTGTTTCATGGCCAGCTTGGTGTCCTCTGGGACCCCTCAGGGCTTCTCTGCAAAGCTGCTTTCCAGCCCACTGGTGCATCGGTTTATTCGTCACCAGGTGAAGGATCAGCATTTTCCTTCAGTGACCTTCATGAGAATCCTCTCTGCCCATTTTCTCCAGACCCACAGGGTTCTCTGAATGCCAAAACAACCACTCCCCCTGGATTTTTGCTGTCTCCAAACCTGCAGATGTCCCAATCATTTATAGCATTAATAAAAATATTACATGGTATCTGTCCCAAAATCAACACCTATGGTACTGCATTCCTGACTTGCCTCCTGCCGAACTTCCTGCTGCTGCCGACATCCCTTTGACCTCAGTATTTCAGCCCATTTTCAATCCACCTCACTGTGTATTTATATTCCATGTTCATGTGGTCATAGTCCATGCATCTTCATTCCCTGATTTGCTCATGGATCTGATCAGCTGCCACCAAAATTGCATATCATGGAAGAATAGGTAGGTTTGGGTTAGAAGGGCTCTTAAAGCACATCTTAAAGACCATCCAGTTCCAACACTCCTGCCACAGGTAGGGACACCTTCCACATTGCTTCAATCCCCATCCAACCTGGCTTTGGACACTCCCAGAGATGGGGCAGCCACAGCCTCTCTGGGCAACCTGTGCCAGTGTAGGTAGAGAAAATATGTTAAATCCAGACTTTGCAGAGTTGAGGATGTATACAGTGATCCCAGAGCCAGGAATATGCAGGAATATGCCTGCTGAGCACTTACACTGTTGTAGTGAGCTGTGACTTACTCTGAGTCAGTCTGCCAGTCACCGGAGTGCAGCTGATGCTCAGGCTCATCCCATTTTATTTTAGCTGCCAAGAAGTTTGCTGTCTGCTCTGAGCCAGTCTTTTAGGCTGACTCTGTTGTCAACACACAGAGACAAGTAACCCTAGAGGGCGATTCATCCAACCTCTCTGCATCAGCTCCAGAGAGACATAATGAAGGGCTTGGATTAGATGCCTAATTATTGGATGGTGAAGGTTAGGGAAGATGAATCCTGTCAGAAAAAACATCCCAGGTTGTAGGAAACATTCTGCAGGCTCCCTGCCAGCTAAGGACTCCTCTCTGCAGTGACACCTGGCCCTGTTCCAGCTCTTTTTCTCTTCCAAGCAATGTGCAAGGGAGGAAGCAGAAGAAGGGAACAACTTGACTTCCATATTCCTGGAGCAGTATTTTTATTCTGCCTGTCCCTTGGACGAGTTGAGAAGGAAGAGCTCTTCAGAGCAGCAGGGAGTGAATAAGCTGGGGTCAGTGTGCCCAGGTTTGTGTGTTTGTTTTGCCTTGTGCTGCTGGGAGCCTGTTCTGTTTGTTTCTTGTGTGGGGACAGATTGCATCCCCCTGCTCAACACCAACAATGCATTCGTGGTGCTGAACTGGTGCAGGGAGAATATTCAGAGAGCAAAGGGGTTGTAGGTCCAAACAGGTACAAACAGGGTGACTTAGGGCTCCCTGGTAAATAAAGGCTAAATCTCCAGGCTGTGTTAAATAATCCAAGCACTGAGCCATTGAGACTGATATCTGGGTTATGGCCCATATCACAGTTATTATCTCATCAGATTCTTCCCTTCAACTTTTGTTTCACTCCCCAAAATAAAGGCTTCTAGTTTTGTTTCCAGGTCCACAACCACTCCTTGTGATGCCCAAAGTGAACAAAGGATTCAATTTCATTTCCAGCATAGTAACTTAGCCTTGGTATGATGCATTTATCTAATTTTTCTGCCTCATTTTAAAAATAAAAACACAAAGACCACCTCCTACTGCAGCTGCAGTTTGTGAGGCATCATAGGGAAATTTATCCAGGGGATGAAAAATTGGAATAGACTGGGGAAGAAACACTTGAAGTGCTAATCACGCCCTGAAGATATGTCAGATATGTCACCAGATGTCAATCAATCTTGTGTTGTGTTGCCCACAGTAGGACCAGCCTTCACACATACAATGAGAAAGTCTGGAAACAAAAAAAAAAAAACAAACCCAGAGGTTCAGGCAGGGATGAAGCCACAAAGAAAGAGATCAAGAAAGATGTCCTTGGAGCTTCTCTGAAAGGGAGATCTCAGAGATCTGGTTCTCCCTGCCTGGTGGAGATCTCCTTACTGGCCTCCCTGAACACACTGCAGCAAATGGGTGACTTCTGGAGTAATTTTGGTATTTTTCCAGCTGGACATAATGCTTTTCTTCAAACACTGGTTTGGAGGAGTCATTCCCAAATCAAGTGCAGCTCTTCTCAGCCATAACTTGGGTGGTCTTTTTCAAGCCCACATTCCACAGAGCCTGCAACCAGACTGAAAATCCTGACATAATGCTGGTTCAGATTACAATCCCTCTTCAGCAGAATCACATATCAAATATTTATAAGTGTGTTTACAATGCTAATTTCTTTACAAGGCAAACTTATCTTTCCCGTCTATCAAAAGAGGTTTTCCCAGAGGAATTTTTGTTTAGCTGACAATGTGTGCATCGATGAGAAAGGCAAATCCACTAAGCCCTCTTAATTGGAATTAGATAAACACAGTCCCAGAGAAGATGTACAAGTAGAGAGAAGCTTCTTAACTTACAGTGTGTGAGCCTGTGGCTAGAAGAGCACTTCTAGTGGTATTGAGGCAATTCCCAGAAATGGTTTGATGCATTAATCACAGTAAGATTGGTGATTTCAGACATTTTGGAAAGCAGATGTCAGACACAGAACCTTTTGACAAGACTTTTGAATTACTTTAAATCAGAGAGGTGGAAAAAGGAAGAAAGCAAGTGTATTTATGGTATGCTCCAGTAAAGGACTTAAAAAAAAATAGGCTGTAAATTCAGAGGAAAACCTACCAGAAATGGCACCAAGAAATCCTGTCTGTCCATTGCCTCTTCTCCTTTTGCCATTTATTTCCAGGAGGAGCCTGGTTCTGTAGCTTCCAATCAGGAAGCTCTAGACAGTAAAAATCACCCCAAATCCTTCTCTCCTCCACACTCCAGTTTCCTCCAGGACACTCCAGAACCAGCTGATCACTGCTGGGGGGCAAGGTGGTCTTCTGAGAGGAGCCTTCCTGCTCACTGTTTGTGGGGGAATGTGACATACAGAAACCATTTCTGGTTTTCTCCTTCAGTCCTGTGTGGCTACTGGGGGGATGTGCAGAATAATTTAAAATGCTCCAACTTGAAGGGTTGAGGAAAAGTGATGATTTGCAGCGATAATAATTCTGTCTGAAACTTCAGCATAACCCCATTGGTTTCATATTTGAACCTGCCTCACCTGTCAAATGAAGGCAGATATTAATGATAATCCTTCTCTCTTTGCCACCATCTGCAGAAATTCATGAAGAAGAACAGCCGTGTGTGAAGGACTTGCTTAAGATCTCCTTTAGGAGATCAAAAGGAATAAAATTTCCCAAGATCTCTATAAGAATAGGAATGAATACATCAGAACTGCTCCAGGAGCAGCACTGCTCACTCCAAACCTCTTCTGCCAGTAGATCATCATCAGTCTAATCTTAGCTGGTTAACAAAAACATCTGTGGTCACAGCAAAAATGAGAAATCAACAGTGATTTAAAAATATTTAGGAATATTTATAAATATTTTGGTCTAGCACTGGCATCACTGCCCTATACTCTGCTGTGACTGCATGGAAAGATTATTTGTTTCAATTGCCCAAGAGAAGTTAACACCATCCTGGGCTTGGTTTTAGTCAGTTTTATGAGTCAGAATCAAGGGTGAGATAGTTATACATAAGTTTAGGTTCTGTGCACTGTGCCAGCCTGGAAGAAGTTTTGACTATCCCTTAAATCCTGTATCCCAACTTAATAAATTTATGTAAGGTCTCACAGACTCAGAGAAGCTTCTTAGCATCATAACTTCTCTCTGATAGAGGGGAGAATTAGAGTGAGAAAGAGTTCAACTACAAATATAAACAGGAAAGTAGTCCAGGCTGAGGTTCACACATTGTGTCTCCTCTGGAAAGATCCCTGGCCCAGCTGCAAGGAGTGGGAGAGGGCCCTGAGGCAGAGCAGTTTGGGCTGTCACCAGTTGGGGTGGGAGGTGTGTTATGAGCCAGAAACTTCTCCTCTTTCATGCCTTAAGACCCCGCTTCAATTTGTGACGGAGGACATCCTTGAGACTTTCCTCCCTGGCTGCAAGGGGAGTGTCTCTGGAGGCAGGGATGCTGCAGAGAACAAACTGAAGGGACAAGAGATGAGCAAGAAGATGCCACAGAAGCCCTGGACAATTATGTTAGTGAGAATCAAATTTTGGAAAGCCAACAGAAGGCTGTTAACTCATAAGAATCAGTTAAAGAGCTAGCATAGCAGCAAACGACATCAACCACATGTTGGGTGCATTGATTATTCAAATAAGGAGCTAAATTGTAATTTTTCCAGTTTTTCATATGTTAACCTTTGTCCCCAAATGTAATTAATCCTTAATCTACTTTACCTCTCTTCACCTGGATCAGAATCAGTCTTTGGCTTGTTGTCTGAGGAATACAAGTCCATGTCCATTTATCCCAACTCCTCTGTGACAAACACACGTGTTTGTAGCTCTTTTTTGAGAGCACATCGAGCAGCTCAACTGTCCCCTGAGCCAGTACCTCCTTAACTGAGCTTGTGGGTCCAGAGTGAAACATTCAGAGACGGATTTTGCTGATCATTTCTCTACATTTACACAAAACTGAGAAAAGTCACACCCTGGAAATCACTGGTGATGCTGATCAGTCCTGTGAATTAACCTGCTGCAGATACCTGAGATAGGGACATCTACCTTCACTCAGGTGAATCCCACTCTTGAGTGGTCCCATCAAGCAATGAACAAATTGGATCTTCAGCAACGAGCACTGGTACAGGCACGTGGAGACGGCTTTTGGCAGACAGTGGTAGAAAGCTCATGGCTCAGAATATCATGGATGGTGGAGATGTGAGGAGAGGATGTGTTCTCACTACACTGAAAAATAAAATCAACCTTCTATAGGCTCAAAAACCTGCTAAGGGTAGATGTATCCCTAAGTTTGATGTCATACATTTCCCTGGATTTGCACATCCTATGGGCATAGTTACCAGTTTTAAGGGCTGGGATGTGTTTAGTCGGACATCAGGTGGACAATCCTTCCAGTCACAGACTTCATTTATTTGGAGAGCATCTTCACCATCCCATTTGTGTCACAGACAAGCCTTTCCTGACTGAGAAACACAGGGAGTGTGTGCCCTGCTCATTCCCCAGCCTGATTGTACAACCAACCCACACTTGCCTGTGTTAGTCCTCACCTCATCTCTCTGATGAGTACAGCTATTAATAGGAGCTCAGGAATAATATTTAAAGCAGGCAAATCAGCATCTTCAGCAGTCTAATATGTTGGCACAGCAACATGCCCGTGAAAGCAATTGATCCAGAGTACCTTTAAAAATAAATAGTTTGCAACTGTTAAATTTTACGATTTTTACATTTATTTCTGTTGGTTTATTTCAAAATTGCATTTAATTATTACATTTATAAATATGCTGTCGTATTTTTTATCTTGTGTATTGAACACGTGCTCCTTGCCATGAATAAGCAATGAAGCAACAAAGTACTGAGAATCACTACAGGAAGAGAAATGTTGGGAGCATCGTTAGGGCTTGAGGGTCTTATTCCATGTTCATACAGAAGAAAGAAATTGGTCAGATCCACTACTTCCCCCTACTGTGGTATTCCCTGTATAAATGGTGAGACAGAGTCATGGTCTGCAGAAGGAATAGCTAAAATTATGATCAAAAGTAGATGAAGTTATGATCAGAAGATAAAATTATGATCACCATCCCTTTTGTTGGAAAAGGGTGTGAACAAAAGGCATCTGTCTCTCCATTGCTTAACAAGTAGGTTTAAGCAAAAGAGGTATTAATCCACAAGTAATGTTTTTCCACATCTTTCCTGAAGGATTCAGACGTGGCCAGCAATGAAAAATAACAGCGTAGCTGGTTTATTATTTTTTATTAAATTGTCCCTACAGATTTCATTTATAGTCACTGGAATAGTTACTGCTAGAGCTCATTTGGCTGATTTCTCCAAAATCACCTATTTTACAATAAGAGAAACTGCATCTTCCTCAAAAAAACATCTGTCTCTAAAGTGAACTTAAAAATTGGCATTTCACTTTCAAGTTCCTAAATTTGGGATAAATGGATTCCACCCTACGCGTCCCATAGTCAGACACTGAGCTCAGGAGTTGTGACAACTTCTAGACAGCTCCTAAGAGAAAGAAGAACATAGTAGGTGTGGTGACACAGCATTGAATTCTCAGTTAACAAAATAATTGACTTTCTGCCCCCGCAGCCAGGCAGGAGGTCATTAGTCAGTGCCTAGAAAGCCATTGATTGGTTCAGCCCAACATCCACAGGCACCTTGTAGAGGCAGAAATTAAAACAACAGCAGGGAAAAGGGCCGGGTTATAAGGCCAGGTTCAAGATTTTGGCTCGCACAGATGAACTTGGTTTGGATTTTGGATGAATTTGGTTCACATCTCTGTTGGTTTGACTCATCAGCCTGGTGGTAGTGTCTCGAGGTACAAATAGAAATGGTGGTAATGCCACCAGAGATCTGCCCACGAGGACTGGGAATAACTAAGCCCTGCCTACTGCCATGACAAGTTCTTTGGGAGATGCAGAGAACGGGGAAAACTTAATTCTGCTTTAATCAGGGCATCACCGAAAAAAAAAAACCCAAACCAAACCAAAAACCCAAACAAAACCCAACAAACAAACAAAACCCAAAAAACCACTGGTTGATTTCTTGCAGGTATATTTCCTCTCTTGGACTGCCTTTCCAAGAGTTGTTTATAGAAATCCCAGTTCCAGAATCAGGCTCATTCTTATCCACCTTATCTGGCAAACAAATACAGATTTAACTCCTAGTGCCAAACACTCGTGCCAGTAAGGGAAAGAAGTTTCTAGAAGATCTTACAGAACTTTTGGTCTGATCTGCACATATGTGCAGATTTGGTGATATTTTTCTTTGTCACACAACAGTGAAAGGCATGGAAAGTCAAACAAAGAGGGACTGAGTCTGGTTCCTGTACCAGCTGCTCAAGTATGAACACAAACAAAAGAAATTATGAAGATTGTCCCTGCCAGTTGAGGAAGAAAAGGTTCAAAATAAGAATGTCTTGGTTTAGTGCTTAGGGCAGAGCTTCTGAGACTTGCAAGGAATGTCTGAACTCCTGACAGGGACTGGGACTGCAGCACCACTGCCCTTCACAAAGAGGTAACTTTCAAAACCAGCATTCTGGCTTGTTAGCTGGATTTGCTCAGTCTGGAGAAAAGAAGGCTCTGGGGAGACCTCAGAGCACCTTCCAGGGCCTAAAGGGGCTCAAGGAGAGCTAGAGAGGGACTTGGGACAAGGGATGGAGGGACAGGAAAAGGGGGAATGGCTTCAAACTGAAGGAGGGCAAGGTTAGATGGGATATTGGGAAGGAATTGTTCCCTGTGAGGGAGGTGGGGAGGCCCTGGCACAGGGTGCCCAGAGAAGCTGTGACTGCCCCTGGATCCCTGGAAGTGTCCAAGGCCAGGTTGGACACGGCTTGGAGCAACCTGGGACAGTGGAAGGTGCCCGTGCCTGGGGCTGGGTTTGTAACTAGGTGATCTTAAAAGTCCCTTCCAACCCAAGCCATTCTATGATTTTTGTATGCTTTGAGGAAAAAACAGTAATTTTCGGACCCTGGCCCTGAAAATCATTTCCCACAACAAAAAAAACCCCAAAAGCATTCTCTTCCATATTTCTTTGGAAGGACGTGGCATAAAGGCATTTTGATGTAGCACTTCTGCATGACTACCAATGACTGCCAAACACAGTGAGTAGTCATGAAACAGAATCAAAAAAACATCTTTGTGTTTGCATTTTCCCATCAACTGTTCTGATGGAGGGAAATTCTTTAATTACTGCTCCTCTTTGTGATTCTTTTCAGATCACACCTTCTCCTTAAATGAAGATTCACACAAAAAGGGAAGGGTAATATATAATTATATATTTCTTCTATCCTTCCTAAAGGAAGGACAACTTCAAAATTGTATTTTGGAGCAGGCATTATTGTGGTGTTACCACAAGCTCTTTTTTGGCAAGAAAACTGTGCTTCAAGAGAACAGCTACCTCTGCCTCAAGATCAGTTAAAGTATTCAGCTGCAGCCCACAGGCACTTTAGGAAAAGATGTTTTTTCTCTCCCGTTCCCATCTTTGCTGGTTTTCCAGTTGGCAGCTGCAACCTATAAATAGCTGGAGAGATGATTAGTCTGAACGAGGAGGCTAAAAGATTCACAAATGAAATAATTACAGCACATCTGTGCACAGCTCTGCAACACAACTTGTAACACCAGCACTGGGCACAGAAGGGGACGTATCCAAGATAAGATCAAGACTTGTTTTACATCGTTTCTATCATAATGACGCTGTTCACACTCCATGGTTACTGTTTTAAGGATTTCATCCAAAACACACCATCTTCTAAAAGCCCAGAACCTGTTCTGTGTTCTCCTACCAGCCTGATTTTTTTTTTTTTTTTTTTTCATATGTGTTTGTAGAAATTCAGCTGCAGGCAGCAGTTTGGTTCCATGAGCTGGAAAATCCCATCTCTTCATGCACTGTTCATACACCATCCTGCCTTTCAAATAATGTTGTTGTTGGCCTTGCTCAGGCAACTGAGTCAGAAAAAAATTTGCTGTTGGTTTTCACAGCCTCTTATTGTATTGATTTCTCTCCTGTGGTTTGTAAAACGTGTTCCTTTTCCCTGGTTCCCAGGATTGCCTCACTGCAGGAAGCAAGGCTCTGTTGCAAAGGCCTCTCTGTGCTGCTGTGGAATGCCTCCACTTGACATTGGCTTCTCAAAAGCTTTTCTCTCTGCTTTCTGAAGACCCACAACGGGTTTTAGTTTCAATTGCCCACTCACAGAGTTTTCTTACAGAAGAAAAAAGAAAAAAAGGAAAAATAAGAGGCGATTTCACAGTATCGAAATCACCTTGCTTGAAAAGCTGCTAAAACCCAAGTGTGCACTGAAGTGTATTTATTATCTGCTTTATAAATGAAGACAGAAAAGTTCTGGTGTTGTGAGACGAGGTGATTTTCATCCAACTCAGAATCATTCAGAATCGCCTTCAGATGTTATTAAATTCCTCTATGGACTATTAAATTCTACCACCACTCCATGTGGTCTTGCCTCAGTGAGATTTGAGACGTTTCTAATATCTAAATTCAAGACAAAATCACAACTCAACCACAACAGATATATTGAGTTGCAACATGTGAAAATCTGTATCACTACACTGTTTTCCTTCTCCCATTCCTTCCACAATCGAGATCCTTTCTCTACACATTGCCTGAATCCAAACTTATGGGTCTTCCATTGCTATCACGGATTTTTGTGTGCCTCTGAAGCTGGGTTCACTCCCATTGTTCTAACCTTTTAAAAGTCTGCTTTGAGCTAATTCTCTGTATTTCTTTTGTAACAAAAAAAACCACCCCTGTTGAATGTGTGGCAGATATTTAAACAAAATCGGGGATTAGTGAATAGCAAGTAAGCAGAGCAAACATAATGGGACAGAAAGGGGATCACCTTTAGTGGACAGATGAGATGTTCCTCACAAAGAACATGCAAATACACCTGAAAAAGATGATTTCTCGTTCTCCCACACCAGGAAGTACAACAATCAATTTAAGACCAGCAAAGATTGTATCAAGACATGTTCTCCCTCCCATCAAATTGGTTTCTCTTTCCATTTACAATACAGGAAGGGTAAGTACTTCCAGCAGCAAGGGTCATTTGGAGATCCTCTAGTCAAAAATATCATTTAAGTCTTGATTTGGAATGGATTGAATTCAAGGCAGAGGAACAAAGAATCTGAAAGATAGCACAGAGTTAGGAAAAAAAGATCACAAGAAAAATAAAAAGAAATTGAATAAGGAGCTGATGTTTTTTATGTGTTCCTGAAGTCCTCTGCTTGGTGCTCAGAGTAGACAGTCCAAGAGGCAAAGAATCAACTCTTCCAACTAAATGCAACCCCTCATAGTCAAGGCAAAATTGAAATTCCTGAGTCTTCAATGCCATTAGACATGTTAATAGATCAATAGAAGTTTAGGGGGAAATGGAGTGCAATCTTATTAATTAGTCAATGAGATACCCATCATTATGACCTCATTTGTCCATGCTCTGAGTCACCACCAAAATCAAGGTTGCTCACACATGCAGATTTTGGATAATCCATCACCAGTTAAACCCTAATTCACAATTTCCCCAAGTAGATGCATCCTAAAACACTCCTGAACTCCTTCCTGACAGATTGTTGACATAAAAACCAACACACAGCTCTAATCTTCAATTTGCTGTCTGAGAACACAATGAATATTTACAGAGAGCTCTCACAAATGGCCACATCCTGCCACGTGTGGAGGCTTCAGCAGCATCAGTCTCAGCTCGAGACCCAGCACTGACACAAAAACCTGACAAGCAGAGCCCATCCAAGAACAACGTTAGGCAGGGAGGAACAAACCTCATGAGAAGCTTCTCGAGCTCTGCTGGAAGTAAACAGATGTAAGTAATTCACTGTGCATTCATGAGCCACTTTCAAGAACTGGCTGGGAAAGGGAGAACAAACACTAGCATAATGCAGCAGCCCACATTTTACCTGAGTGAAAAGAAATACATTCAGCACAAAATGTCAGTGTGAAGTCTTGCCTTTCACGGTGCCTGTGACAAGCTCATGCAAATGTTCAGTCTAGTGGTCCTTGATTAGCAAACAAGGCTCTTAAGTCTGCCAAGCAATTCTGGATTTTCTCTCCCAAAAAATGTTATTTTTCTGAAATCTGAAGCATGGAAGGAATAGCAACATATGGGGACGCTCCTCTGTTGAAAAATGGGGCATTATTTCAGAGTCCTGAAAGCAGAACAAATAGTTTCATAGAATTATGGAGTCATAGAATGGCTTGGGTTGGAAAAGCTCCTAAAGACCATCCAGTCCCAACACCCTGCCATGGGCAGGGACACCTTCCACTATCCCAGGCTGCTCCAAGCCCCTTCCAACCTGGCCTTGGACACTTCCAGGGATCCAGGGGCAGCCACAGCTTCTCTGGGCATCCTGTGCCAGGGCCTCACTGCCCTCACAGGGAAGAATTTCTCCCCAATATCTAATCTAAACCGGCTCTCTTTCAGTTTAAAGCCTGAGCATGGCCCTTCTCAATTAGAGGAAGGAGTCAATGCATGTCCTGTGCCTGCAGGTTCATCCTGTGGGACTTCAGAGCCATAATTTAGTTAAAAAGAGACACACATTAAACAAAACAGACAACAAGACTGAAATAGAAAATGCAGATTTTGCTCTATATTGAGAAAATATTTGAGCTTGGCAGGGTTTCCTGATATCACCTACTCCAACCCCTCTGCTCAAGAAGCATTAGCTACAGCAGCTGTGCCAGGACAGTGTCCAGGAAGGTTTTGAATGTCTCCAAGGATGGGGACTCCAGAACCACTCTGGGAAACCTGTTACAGTCTTAGACCACCCACAAAGTAAGGAATCTTTTCTTCTATTTAAAAGCCATTTCCAGTATTTCTGTTTGTGCCCATTACCTTTTGTCCTGTCACTGAACACCACCAGGAAGAGCCTGCTCCATCTTCTTCCCCTCCTCCCATCAGGAGAAGTAAGTACACATTCAATCTGAAAGGTAATTTCAGAACAAATATTAGAACATATTGCATCAACATTTCTACTTCAAGGGGCTGATTGAATACACAGGGCTGCAAACAGACACTGCCAGCATGGGAATTCAAATTCACAGAGTAATGCATTAATATGATGTTTAAACATAATATTTTATTTATATACACACAACCAATACAAGTGGTAACACAACCAATATAAATGGTAACAAGCCCTGGATTTGTTGTAGCCCTTCACCATGGGTTTGTTGGTCGTTTTTTAGGTTTGGGTTTCTTGCTAATGAACAGAACAAATGGCAAAGCTCACCAGAAAAACACACAGAAGCTTTAGAGCTTAATTGGTTTCTACATTTGGGTCAGCAAATGTTCCTGCTACAAAGCCAGTGAGGAGGGATTCTTGCAACCTATTCATGTTTCTCACCAGCACAACAGCAGCTAAAAAGATAGGCAACCATGGCTACCGTTGTGGGATCAGCAAACTTCTTTTCACAGCTGTAAATATTTGTAGTGGAGCCAATTAGAGGCAGCGTGGTTTTGTCAGCATTGCCTAGGAAACGTCAATAGCGGCTCCAAAGAATCCCCCACCTCTCCCGATCCCGCCGGCGTTTATTGAACACTGGAGTGGCTGATGGTGCCTCCTCCACACACAGAGATAGAAGTAGGTGAGAAATAGGCTCTGGCAAGGAACAAAGCTGCTCCTGGAGGCACTGAGCTCCTCAGCTCTCCGGTGGGACTATGAAACCAGCAGGGAGACGGCTGGGGAAGATCCCAGGTAGTGAGATTCATTTTAAACTAAGTGGAAGGTTTCAGGTTCCTTTTGCGAAGCTTATTCATATCAAAATCCCTGCTCTGAGCAAATGCCTTTCAAGGATATTTGAGCACTGATGGATCTGCTCACAGGGGAATTCCATAGGCAAGAGAGCCACGTGGATGGAAGTCATGGATAAAAGCAGTTCCCTTTTCTTCTGAGTGTGAAAGCATAACCTCATAAATCTGGGGAAATTTTGAAGAACTAATACCTTACATCTTTTATGCAAGGTCCTTGAAAACACAAAGCATCTACAAACAACATCCCTAAGCTATGGGCTTTTCAAAACAAAGGAGTCTGTGTGTCCTGTCAGTTTTAAAGAGTATTTACCATGTCTAAACCTCCCTGACCTCCACTTGTCAGGCACTTCACTGATGTTCGGGGCAAATCTAGTTCATGCTACAAAAAGGTGAAGGGTGTAGCACATGAAGGAGGTCAGATGGTAATCCCAAAACCAATTACAGAGTCACAGAATCCAAAAAAAACTCTCCAAGATCACTGATTTTCCAAGAGTTAACCCAGTGCTGCCGTGTTCGCCACTAAACCCTGTCCTCAATTGCCACATCCAAACACCTTTTGAACAACTCCAGGCAAGTTTCATGCCACATGGATGACAAGACATTTAAAAAACTTCCTATTAGCTACACACTAATATCTCCCCTTCGATTTTGAGAGGCTCTCCAGCTGATTCCCCAGATCCATAACAGAGTTTCCCCTGGCAAACCACTTTAATGTGAAGTGTGGCTGCAAGCACATCGACCACATTGAATCTCTTTGCGCTCCTTCTCCGTTCTCAGCTCTTCCTCTGGTTTCCTATTTAAAGAGAGCATCATTCATACAAGCTGCCAGGTGACCAGAGAAACAGGACTGAGGTTCCCCAGAGGAGCCACGTCATGTTGGGTACATTATGGGAATGTGGATGCATCGTGGGGATCTCTGCACTATTCTTGCACGAGAAAAGGGCAGCTGAACCCAGGGTAAGTACAGCACAAAGGCTGATGACTCTGCCCTGCTACAGCAAATTTTAATGCCATGCATTTCCCCCTGCCCTGCCCAGCCATGCAGTCAGCAATACTGCAGCTCAGCAGGTAACACAGGTATAGCATGAAAGAGAGCATGAAAATGAGTTTAAAAGCCCCCAACTTCTTAAAACAGCCCTAAAGACTTTCCTAATTTTCACTGAAGAGGGACAAGTTGTCAAATGGATCTGTTTCTTCTGCAAGCATTTTGGAAGCTGGTTAATATCTCTCCCTGCCTTTTTTCCTGATGCACTGCCTGAAACTTCCCAGTTTTCCAGTGAGAAGCAGCTGGCAACCACCACAGCAGCAGCAGAAGTGCTGAGCTCTCAGTGTGAGAGGGTGAAGGAGCAGGAGTCACAGGCACCCTGCTGACACACAGCAACACGTCTGCTTTTCCAGAGAAGTCGTGCAGTTGTTTACTGTCAGCTGGGATAACAGGATCATTGCTCAGGCACCCCAGGATGCAAACATCATCCACTTCCATGAACAGAGAGGTGACAGCTCACATTGTGTTAACCACCATGCTACCTCATTTCTCATGCTGTTACATAAATCCTCGGTAGGATAATGGGCAACAGACTTGCTCAAAAGACTAAAAAATTTCTGGGATGTCAATGCATCAGTATTAGGTTAACATAATTCTGTAGTCAGGCAGATTTAGAGAGAACTGCAAAAAATGTACCTCCAGATTTACCAGCCTAAATAAAGGTTTGATGCTGTTGGAAGTCTCCTGCACATACAGGTCTGTCCTGGCAATTTGGGAATTCCCACTCACTCAGCTCATTACCATGGAAGAGCAAATGTCTTGGAACAAAATGAAACATAACCTCCTCCAGCTGCAAAATGCTGCCTCAAATCTTGACAAACCAGTGTTTTTTGGATCACAAAGAGAAAACAGTCAAGGGCCTCATGTACAGCAGATTTTGTCCACAGCAGAATATTCAATGACATGATGGTAAAGCCATTATCAAATAAGAGGTGAGAGAATTGCTGGTCCATTAATTCTGCCAATAACTGAGCTCATTGCAGATCATGGGTCTGTGCTGCCAAAGGACTCGATTTTAATAACGCTATAAAGAAAACAGAGACCCTATTCCAGTAACCTCAGCCATCTGAAAAGCTTGTGCAGGGAGCAGTTCATACCAAAGGTAACATCCAAAACCACGAGCAAAATTTCCTGCAGACAAAGTCCTGCAGAACAAAGTGAAAGGTGGAAGAACTTGACTTTTAGGGTTATGATCCACAAGCTTTTCTCACTCTGTCCAGGCACCAGAACCTTACAATCAGAAGGTAATAAGGCATAATTTGCATTCTAATTCCAGGTTTTCACTAATTTCCATTCTATTCGCTAGATTTGCAGTGGGATTTTGTGCCAGAAAGATTATTTCCCAAATATCCATTGGGATTTGCGTGTTCCCCATAGGTTCCTCTTCCATTCTGATATAGAATGTCCCATTAGCAGGGGCTGATGCTCCTCCTGTCACCAGAGTCATGATCTCAGCACTGACAATGCAAGGAGCTCTTGGGAAGGTGGGTCATGGAATCATTTAGGCTGGAAAAGACCCTTGTGATCATCAAGTCCAACCTTTAACATAACACTGCCAAATCCACCACTAAAGCAGGTCCCTAAGCACCACATATATCCATCTTTTAACTATTTCCAGGGATAGTGAATGGCTTTATCTGTGTGTTGGACATGATCCTCTTTGGTTCTCCCACACACAGATCATTAAAGCTGAGAGAAAAACCTCAGTATCACTGAGCAGTATGTACAGGATTACTTTATTTATTACTTTCAAAGGCATTTATTTTTCAGTCAGAGGTCTCACAATTCCTGTCATCCCATCTTCAGCAGCTCTAACTTAGAATAGAAAAAAAACCATAGCAAACTTTTGCGGGAGATTGCACTGGTGATACTGGGGTGTCCCAGCTTCCAGGCCATCCAGTTTAGTCTTACTGCAGAAAAACACCTGCCTTGTACTAACCCAGACTTTTTAGACAGGAGCCAGCCTATGGATCATAGCAGGATCCAGCTGAAACTGGGAAAAAATATTTGGTAGAATAGAAACTCAACCTAACCATGAGCAAACCACTGAGGTGCTGTCACTGCAGAACTGAAGCCACTGGGGGTGTGAAGATCTGACAAGCAGTGCAAAAGGGGGAAAAGGTGAGAGAGAATAGATACATGAAGAGAGAGCTCTAAGTTTGCATGGAACGAGTTTAAAAGCTTGCTGTTATGTGATGTTCAAAGTTGCTCCTGCCTGGGCAGGTGCACAGGTCATGCTGAGCCTCTGCAGAGAACCACTGGCTCTCTTTCTAGACCAGGCTCTGTGTGCACAACCTCTACTAAATGCCACTCAGCCAGTTTTATTTCTAATAAAATGCTTACAAGAGGGGTTTCTTTCATGTTTGAATGTCATGCTTTTGTAAGAATGCAAGATCTAACACTTCCCATGTGCTGTGTTCTCTTTGTGCTTTACAGACAAACAGAGCTGGAAGCAGCGAGGAAAAAGGGGGGGGAAACACAGAATGAGAGAACCATTTAGGTTGGAAAAGACCTCTAAAACCATCGAGTCCAGTCATTAATCCAGCACTGCCTGCACATCACATCAACAACTACATTTCCAGAGGAGAGCCCAGCTCCTCTCAGTTAATTCTACCAATCATTCTGGATTATTTTACATGAAATGCACCTCTAACTTCACTCATTTCCTGCACATTACTGAGAAGGAAAAGAAGAAAAGAGACAGGAAATTAGGGTGCACAGTGTAACAGCAGTGCCCTTTGCAAAAATATCTCCCACCTCCCTCTGTGACTGCCATTAGACAGCAGTTTGTGACAGAAAAAATCCCCCCCAAGTCTACTTGCTTGCCTTACAAAGCTAAGGGCTCCATTTCCAAACCTGCCAGTTCCCTCATCCTCAAGAACCACTCTGCTATAATCAGTCTATTTTCCAGACTTGAGTTTTCTTAAAATGATAGGCAGAGATATCACAGATGCTCTTACAACTATTTTTTTTTAATTGCAATTTTGAAATCTCAATTTCATTTTCAAATTCTCATTAAAAATTGTAGTGCTGGATAAAATGTGACCCACTGTACACAGGAGGACAGACTAGAAGCTGTTAATTCTCCCCCTCAGGCTTTTAAAACACTGAAGACTCAAAACAAGGTCAGAAGCTGGATACTGATTTAATTTTATGCTTCTTGAGGGCTGGTTCATGTATTGAAACTTGAATTTACATCAGGTCTATTCTTAAAGGAATTGAGAGGGAGCAGAACAGGGCCATCTCCACTGTCTTGAAGCAAAATGAACAAATTGCACAAACATTTTTGTTAAAAACTACTTTTGTTTGAACTATATTCAGTTTTTGGTAAGTAAGAACTATGAAATAAAGGCCACTCTGGATACACCATCTTGCTGAGTCCTGCTGCAGTTTGATTTCCTCATGTGCATCTCTGCCTAGAGGTTCTTCCATGCTACTGTTCACAGAACTTGTGGATACAAGGAGCTTGATCTCATCTTCATTCAGCACCAACTGAAAGCAATAACACTCCTTCAAAGTAATTTTCTCCATCAGTGATCTCCCACAAGTAGTTTCTTAAAGATCATTTTCAAATAGTGGGATAATAAATGCTCTTTCCACAGCACATGGTCATCAAATTCCTGCTGTCAAAGGCTTTATATTTCCATATTTCCATGTTGATGTAATATCATGGGTCCTGCAAAAGGCAGTAAATACCAGTACAAAATTTATCTCCCAAATTCTTTCATTCAACAACTTTGTTCTCCGAGGCACACTTTGACTCTCCTGTAAGCCCTTTCCAGAGCTGGAATATATGGGTAAGTGAACAATTAAATTACAAGTTATGCACAACTCAGTTACAAGCGCAACCCGTTCTCCTCCAGGAACAAAGTGCTGTTTCTCTGGACTCAGTAGAACCAATGGTTCAGAGGGCACTGATGAGGATGTTGGTTCCTACTCCTTGCATTCCCTCAGAGGCAGTGAAACCAAGCTGCTGCTCTTCTTCTTCTCCCAGCTTTGGTAGGAAATCAGTTTGGTTTGTGTCCTGCTCCACAGCCTTCATCCCTGGGAATCCACAGCTCAGTGGATAAGGAATATGGGGTTCCAGAGGGTAATAGAGAAGGTCCAGGAGCTACTACACCGGCCTGGATCTACTCTTCATAGCAAAGTGACCAGCAAAAGGAAAATTTATTTATTTCCAAGGTACTGTATATATAGAAATATATGAATTTATGCGTGGTGTGGTTCTTGGAGCTGACCTGTTGAGGCAGAATTGGCCTTTGATGATCCTGATGATATCCAGCTAAGGATATTCTCTGATACATAGGACACAGCAAAAAAAAGAGAGGGGGATCTCACAAGTATGAGGATGATCCTCCCATGGACCTGCATCTCACATTCTCTGTTCAGCAGACACTGCTTGGACACGGTGTTAAGACTAGAAAAGACCTGTCTCCCTCATGGAATCCTCTACTTGTTGGGAAGCCTTGAGAACAACCTTGCAGACAGCCAGGAACCATCTCCTGGAAAATTACACTGCAGATATTCTTCCAGTACTTTTATTTTTCATCAGCTCCATTTGAAACTTTGTGCTGTGCTGTAATGGCTTTCACGGTTCATTATTCCATCCAGTTGTACAGCACACTGAATCCCATAATAACAACTCTGAACACTTCAAAATTTACTTGTTCTCCTTGTCATGTCTGGTGGCTTTTTTTTAGATTGCTAGTTAATAATAATCCTAGGCAACAGCATAAATATGCTCACAAAAAAAGAAAAAAAATCAGTAAAACAAGCATGTTTTCACTCCATGCTCAGTGTTCAGGCTGTGCATCCTTCTTTCCCCCTGTGAATTCCAGGCATTTGAAGTTTACTGACCCCGTTAGCACAGCTCTGCTGGGAGCCACCCTTTAAAAGTGAAAATATCTAACTGCACATATCGATTTCGCAGCCCACAGGTGTTCTGAAAAGCTGAATTAGCTTTGGAGGAAAGTTAACCTTGTCACTGCACAGTGACAAAGCAAAAACTTGCTGGTTAAGCTCAGCACAGGCTCTGCCACCATTCTGTAGCAGGGGAAGGCAGAGGCTGCCTGTGGGGAAATTGGAAGAAAAAATAAAGTGATGTGGAGAAGGAGAAGCTGAATGACAATCAATCAAGAGCTGAGCAAGGGGAGTCAGGATGGGAACAGCAAAATATTGCCATGAGGAGAAAATGGGAAAAATATATACTGGGATTCAAAGAGGAGGAGAACTGGAATGAAGATTGCAAAGAGACTCATTTATACCTTGGCCAGAAAAAATGTGAGCTCCTACCCTGAGCACGGCGTGGCAGAGACTGATCAATACCCAACAGGAAAACCTCTGAAAAGACCAAGTGTCGCAGGCTCTGCCAACAGATTTTCCTCTGCATATGCTGCTTTGTGGTGGCTGAGGCTGCCAGCTCAAGAGGAGGGTTGGGAGATGAAGCTTTCTCTTCTGTGCTCGCTTTAGAGACGAGGGAAGAAATTGGAAAATTCCTCAGGTCACAGAAATGGCCATTGTCAAAGTTAGGATTAATGCCCACCTGGCCTTCACCCTTCAGCTCTGCCTCATTCTTCACTGTCCCACCTATCCACAGGTTTTCCAAAAGCACCCTGTCACTGCTGCCACAGGAATCATCTCCAGTCCATCAAGGCTGATCTGGAGGAATGTCATTTATAAGGTACTGACTCTGGCATTGGCCCACTGGTTCAATGAGCTCAGCAAGAAAAGGGAAGAAGGAAAAGGTGATTTGTGGAAGCTGGTTTCTGAAAGACCAAAAAAAAAAAAAAAATCAAGTCACTCTGGAAGCCCAAAATATAAAAATAAGTGCATGTTCCGAGAGAGCTTTGACTCTTAGGGCTGCATTTCTACCTTTTAAAGTTTAAAATCCAGAGTTTCTTGGAGAAATGAAAAAGCTTTTTACTCTCAGGCAGGCAAGCTGAGACAGTGGCAGGCTGGATGTAAGGCAGAATGAAAACCTGTTTTATTTGTGAGAGGCTCTTTGGTGACACTTGAAATGCAAGAGATGACACGATTTTCTCCCCAAAATCATGCACATCTCTCGAGCAATGCCCCCTCTAGAGAAGGCGCATCAGTGCCTACATCCTGGAAAAATATTGGAGCATTGGGTATGGCTTATTTCCTTCATAGTAACTCCTATGGGGCTAAATTTTGGGTTTGGGCTGGAAATGATGTGGATAATTCTGGGATGCTTTTGTCATGGCTGAGCAGGGCTTGAACAGAGCCTTTTGTGCCTCTCACCCACCCCACTAGTGAGGGAACTGGGGTTGCACAGGGAATTGGAGGGGACACAGCTGCCACAGCTGACCCCAAGTAATCCAAGGGATATTCCAGGCCACGTGGCATCATGCTCAGCAATAAAACTCAGGGAAAGGTTGTCCAGGGGTATCTGCCTGGGGGCTGGCTGGGCGTCAGTTGGTTGGTGGTTAGAAATTTTATGCAACATGATTTTGGTGCTTCTGCTGCAGACTGTGAGGTCTCGGTGGCCATGTTCAGTGTTTCAGCATCAAGAAAGGCTTCTGTGTGAAAGTTTCCTTCTTTCCATGATCTCCCCTTTGCTTCACCTCAAGGACTGTGATCCTGCTAAGAGAGCAGCACATGGGAAAAAGCTGATGCTGCTTAAAAGTATGAAAAAAAAAGAAGTGACAGTGATAAACAACAGGGACTAGACATGACAAAGACATAAAAAGTGTGGTTGGATGGAAAAGATTTTGTATGTGGACTGCAGTTTCATTCCCTTCAGGACAGAGAGTGAAAATGTCCCTGAAAATTCTAATTGAAGTGACAGCTGTAGTTAAACCACGTGTTGTGTATTAGCAGGTGTGGAAAATGTAGGAATTAATGCTTACACCAGGGTTGTGACAAATGCCAGTGTGGAAATATGCAACATATGTGGCACGGGGTGTCATACAGGAATTATCTGCAGAGGTATTGGATGTTATACAAACCTGTACAGCAACAAAGGTACCTTTTCAAGCAGTCCAAGAACTGAAGAGAGATTTCCTTCATTTCCCTGACTCATTGCTCCTGTCCAGAATAAAGAGTGAGTCTGTACCCAACCACAGAATCACAGAATGGCTGGGTTTGAAGGGACCTTAAAGATCATTTAGCTCCAATCCCCTGCCATGGGCAGGAATGCCACCCGCCAGATCAGGTTGCTCAAGCCTCCATAAAGGCTGGCCTTGAAAACTTCCAGGGATGGGGCATCCACAATGTCTACAGGCAGCATGTTCCAGTGCCTCACCACCCTCATATTGAAGAATTTATTTGTTAGAACTAATCTAAGGCATGAGGAAGGGGCAGAGGAGTCATGGAGCTCAGTCGGTTGGAGCATGGGGTTAAAAACACCAAGGTTGCTGTTCCATCCCTGCATGGGCCATTGTAAGAGTTGGACTCCATGATTCTTGTGTCCCTTCCAGCTCAGAATATTCTGTGAGTCTGTTAAATTTTGGTAAGACATGTGTAGACTTGGAGGACAAATAATAAATAAATGCTTTCTTTGCCAGGGTTGTTTTCCTGTCCAATAACACAGGAGAACTGCTGTCCTCTGTGACTCCTGGCTTTAGTGGTTTTAAACTAAAAGAGGAGAGACTTAGATTAGGTACAGGAAGATCTATCAAGTAGTTAGAAAGAAATTCTTCACCCAGAGGGCAGTGAGGCTCTGGCACAGATTGCTCGGAGAGGCCGTGGATGCCCCATCCCTGGAAGAGCTCAAGGCCATGTTGGAGCAACCTGGGATAGTGGAAGGTGTCCCTTCCCATGGCAGGGGCTGGAATGAGATGATTTTAAGGTCCCTTCCAACCCAAACCATTCCAGGATTCCATGATAGGATCATGCCCACCAACAGCCTGGCTGCTGAGTCAGTTTTATGGATGTTATTTAGACACAAGACGCTGCAGCCCACATTGCTGCTACAGTGAAGGAAAACAGCTCCAACACCTTGCAGATTGTTCCATCTGATTTTCATGGCACAATTCCCTTTGCAAGGAAAAGGAAATACACTGGCAGAACTTTATGTTTTGTTAAGACCTTTCTGAGATTTTTTTTGGGGGGAAGCAATTGAGGCAATGATGTGAATTTTACATGCAAACTTCTGCATCAGGCTGTAACCTAGCAACATCAGCAACCCAGAATCCAAAAACTTTATCCAGCATGCTGGTGAATTCAGCAAGTCAGACATTGGTGGAAAGTGTGTGGCTGGTGTCAGCTACGTTTTTCTATAAATTAGCTTTGATAACATCTCTTAAATCCCTAGTCCACAATGAAGAGCCTCTCACAAAGCTGGAAAAAGGTTTACTATTTACCACTACACTGCTGCACTCCTGGAGTGGAGGAGGACTTTTTTGCTGACAATTCTTTGTCCTTGGAGCAGTATCTCTATTGCTGGAAACTCCAGTTTGGAGTCCCCAAAATTAAACTGCAGGAGCCTGAAAAAAAACAGAAAACAACCTTTCCTTTTTGTCCATGGACTTCCAGGTGGCTGGAAAATAGACCAGATCAGCAGATTGGAGAGGCAGCCATGAACAGTTCAAAGTCCAACTGGTAACTGGTTATGAGCAGGGTTTTTCAGGGGTGACACAGATCCTCCAGATTAAAATTCTAGCTAGACAGCCCCCAGCATGGGTGGAGCTGTGGAAATTACCTGTTTTTACTAAACCATGCCTCCAAGGAGGCTTTAGGTCTTGGAACTGAAACCAGCAGAATAAGATCATCCTACTCCTGTGAAAAGACAGTGGAAGGATTAGGTCCAAGAGGTGCCTCACAGGAACCAGGAGTGAGCATGGTTGAATATTTTGACCCCCAAAGTTTTAGAGCCTGCTTTATTGTGGTATTTGGTTTAAGGTTGGACTTGGTTTTGGAGGTCTTTTCCAACCTTAATGATTCTTTGATTCTGTGTTTGGCCCTTGTATTGCAACCCAACACAAGCAGCTGGCCATGGTCCTGCCAACAGGTCCTTAAGCACAGTTTGTTTGACAACACCAGACACAGGAAATAATGTCAATAAAAACAGCAGCTCACTTCAGAGGAGCACACCGATACCTCATGGAGTCTGACTCAGAACCACCTGACAGTGATAGGAGATAAATCCCTGCTCTGTCTGTTCCCTCCCAGCTCTGCAGAGCCTTTCTCACCAGGAAAGCCCCACAGGCAATCACACAAATTAACAAATCAGAAACACCTGCCCATGGTGGGTTGGTGCCACTTGTTTTCCTCATCAGGAAGCTTCTCCATTCTTGATATTGACATGGTGGTGATGACTTTTTCTGGTCTTAAAATTAAGAATCAAACATGGTTAGAAGAGAAAAAGGGATTTTACCTTGGGATTTATTTTAAGGATCCTTAGGTGCTCAAGTCCAGGTCGAATGAACTGAAATGCACCCTGCAACGCCCACCCCCAAAAGATCTGGTATAACACTATAGATGTTACTAATTAGCAGATCTATCAAAGATTCCCCAATGAAAGGCTCGAATGAGCCCCCCTCCCCAAGGGGCCTTCCCCTGGATGGTTCTATCTGAGTTTACAGAATGTGTTCTGGAGAGGACCTTGGGGTCTGGGGCACACTGATCCCTACCTACAAAACCTCTAAAATGTTGAGTCTCCGAGCTGAACAAACAAGTCCAAGAATGCAGGCAAAAAGCACTAAGAATACAGAAGTTGTAAAAAGGTATACAAGGGATTTAAAAGAAAAGGCAAAAAATCATCATGGCATCATTGGCTTTGGTACTGCCCACAGGTGTTTAAATGATGATACATCCCGAGGAAAGATGGGATTGTGTCATCAGTGTAAATTAACTTGTATTCCATGCATATAGACTCACAGAATACTCTGAGTTGGGAGGAACCCACAAGGATCATAAAGTCCAACTCCTGGCCCTGCACAGGACAACCCTAAAAATTCCATCCTGTGCCTGAGAGTGTTGTACAAACGTTTCTTGAACTTTGGCAGCCTTGGGTCCATGCCCATTCTCTGGGGAGCCTCTTCAGTGCCCGACCACCCTGAGGGAAGAACCTTTTCCTAATACCCAATTTAAACTTCCTTTGACACAGCTTCAGGCCGTTCTGTCAGGTCCTATCACCAGATTCAGGTGACCAGGCTCTGGTGACTCACAGGTCACCAGAAGAGCTCAGTGCCTGCCCCTCCACTTCCCCTTGTGAGGAAGTTGCTGAGAGTGATAGAAACCCCCTGAGTCAGGCTGTTTGGTACAAGACTCACCACAAACCAATGACCACAGGTGAAGTAGGCAACTGTCCACAGGAATATCTGCTGCCTCTCATTCAGAAAGAGCATTTTAATCTACACAGAGAACTACCCAAGAGATGGACAACAGCTCCATGCACTTAAAACAGCAACTTAAGAAAAAAGACCAAGACCCAGATGCAAACATCTGTTAACAATAAAAGCTGACACGATGCATTTATGCATTGCACAAAACATAATCAAGATTCAATCTGCCAGTTTTATTCTCAGCGTTGTTAAGAATTCAAGGAGCATTTTCATGTACACGATCATGTCGCTTCAAAAAGCATCTGTCTTTCAGCCTTTTGTGCTCAACGGGTGCTTTTTACGCCAAATGGATTCTGTTAACTGTTGTCACCTTTAAAGGTTGTAAAACGATCAGATGGATAATCTGATATTTTGAAATATTGGCAACTCCTCATTAGACCATGGGCTATGCTATGTCCTCTTCATCGACATCACAACACTACAAACCGGAGGACCAATGTAAATTCCTTTTCTGCTAATACAAGAAGAAGGTGTAAATAAAAGACATTCACTTTTAGGAATTTGCCTGACAGATTTAGTTATGCTAAAGCCAGCTTGAGAATCCTTTTGTTACTCTAACTTATCAGAATGCATATTAAAAGGAAGGAAAAATAAATGAAACTGTATTTTCCAGGCCATAAAAGCAAACAAAGTGTAGCTGAAATTAAAAGCAAAATGCCGAGTGTGCTGTATGCATTTAATATGCCTTGAAAAGAAACAATAACCTTAATAAACATTAGGAATAAGGAAAGAATGATTAAAAAAATTAAAGACGAAGCAAAATTGATAAATGGGATCATTGTACAGTCTTAATGCCTGTTGCAGGTGTAGTACCTGAGGAGAAATAACTCTAGGCTTCAAGACAGGTTGGGGGGTGACCTGATGGAGAGCAGGAGAACGACCTGGGGGTCATGGTGGCCAGCAGGTCAATCATGAGCTAACAATGTGCTCCTGTGGACAGGAAGGTCACTGGGATCTGGGGATTCATTAGGAAGAGTGACCAGCAGCTGGAGGGAGATCACTCTTCCCCTCTACTCTGTCCTGGACCTGTGTCGAGTTCTGGGCTCTCCAGTTCAAGACAGGCAAAGAACTCCTAGGGAGGGTCCAGCAGGGGCTAAGGTGATGACTGAGGGACTGGAGCATTTCTATATTCCCCCTGTGAACCAACCTCCCTCCACGAAGGGAACAAAGGCAAAGCCTCCCTGTTTTCCATGTTCTGCAGAGTGTGTTCCCTTTTTGAGAATGTTGCTGTGAGCAACAGAAAAAGAAGGATCTTAATAGGGAGCATTTATTGCAAATGAAAGGAAGCAGCCTCTGGACTTCAAAGGTCATTTTTGGAACAGCTCTGCTTGGTGGGGGGGGGGGGCACAGGACAGAAAACCTCTTCTTCTTGAGCCCTCCAAACACGCAGGTAGGGAAAGGAATGGAAAAGAATATGATAATATGCCAAGGTATGCAGGAAAAGGCTTCACTGATGAGCAAAAAATGCAATTTTTTTAATAAGAAATTAGCTTGCTTATTGTTGGAAAAAAAAAGGAGCTTTTACACTTTTTACTGTGCCAAAGAACAAAGTCAGCTCCATGTCTCCAAAAAGACAATATGCTGTGGGTAAACTCAGAATCTACTTGACTGGAATTATCGAAATGAAGATTAAATTCCAAGATGGCACTTTGAGTCAGGAAGTCTGTAATATCTGGGGATTCCAGAGATTGCAGATGTCCTCCAGGGTACACTGTGAGCATCAAGAAAGACACTTGGGAGTTCAGTGTGAAGACTGAAATGACAGTAACAAGCTGATGGTTTAATTTTTGCTTTGTTGAAGAAAATTAGAGGCATTAAAGACATTAAATTAGTATTTTCCTCTCAGCCAGGATGTATAGAGGCTGAAACTCAGCAGCACAATAACCATGTTTATCATTTCCTTTTTATAATTCCTTCTTCCCAGCATGACTCCTTGACTTCTTTACCCGTGTTTGAACTCCTGGCGGGTTTCTAAGGAGCCTTGATTTTGAATTATTTTTGAGATTCAAAGAGCTTTCTTGTTTCAAACAGGTTTGTTTTTCTTCACTTCTCATTAAAAATCATTATCTGAAAAAAAATCATTTTGATATGTTACGTAGATATTTTATGAAAAAAGGATTAAAGCAGAAATTGGCTGGAACCACAATAAAATATTTTACTGAAAGATGCAGATAAGCACTAATTAAATAACTAGGGAATCCACGTGAATAATTTCACAGAAGGGAAAGTCTTATTCCAAATATCAGCAGAAGAAGAGGCAAGAAAATTCCTTCATCCTTAGGAAGATTATCAGGAAGTCTGTCATTGAAGATGGAGTTTGGAGTGGTTTTTTAATGTGAATTTTGATTCAGTTTCTGTCTAGCCCAAAATACTTCAACCAGGAGCTGAGAAATTATAAAAAAAGTGGTTTTCATATTAGAACACAGTCCTTAAAACAGTTACTGAAGGAAGCAACCTCAATAAATATTACAGATAATAATATTAACAACCCTCTACAACCAGAGAAATGTGACATGTCAGCATCCCAGCAGATCTATCCTGGTTTTGGGTGGGAAAGATGTTTATCTGCTATAGAATTATCTAATTAAACTTTGAGAAGAGCAAATCTGGACTAAAATTTTCTATTAGGAGTAGGGCAAGAAAATAAACACAAAAAGTACTGCAGGAAAGAAAAGTGATAGTGGGAAATGCATGAAGAGGAAAATGGAGAAGAAAAGCTAAAAAACAAGACCATCAGAAAAGCACAGGAGAAAATGGAGACTTTTGATGGAAGCTTATTGTCCTAATTCAGGAATTGAAAGGTTGCAGCCTAAAATGCCAGCATTTCCCTTGCTATCAATATCCAGAATATGATCTATTACTGTGATCTTGCAGAGCTCGCTACTCAGTGAATATGGGAACATTTAACTGTCAGCAGTGAAGTCCATGTTTACAGAAAATGCAAGGCAACAGAATGAGAGTTAAAATTATTAGGATGAGTAGAAAATAGGGAAATGACATGGAAGTCAGTGAAGGACATAGCTGCAATATATGTTAAAAATTAGATTAGAAGGGATGGGCAAGATCTTCCAAAATAATCGAGAAGAAAAGATTAAAGTAGCAATGACAATATGATAAGAAAAAAGTAGGTGTTATCTCAAAAGACAAATAAGATGGTGTGGGGCAAATGACAGATTTTTCTACTTTTAATGAATGCAAAAGGTAAAAGAAATTAATCAGATACTAAAGAACTACAGTTGCCTCAACTAGAAAATTCCTGTATTGTGTCCATCTTCCCTTTGTAAAAAGGATTATATTTAAAAATCTTATGACAAAGTCCAGAAACGTTTATGATCTAATTTTACAAGGCTGTTAAAAACAATATGACATTTTGTACTCTCAGAGTTATTAACTCCATCGTGGAAGGTAAAGACATTCCTTCCTCTGGAGAGAAAACAGTGAGGACAAAAATAAAGCTCATGGAAGAGGGGCACCAAACAATTTACTGCATATGAGTCTGGTTTTTAGAATGAAATGTTTTAGCAGAAGCAATTGCAGGTTAGGTGGATACATAGAAGTTTTATTACCATAGATCAGTGAGGTTATTTTTTACCTGAAACATCAAAATAATGTGGGAAGAGGGCAGGGCTCATTTCATACTATTTTATTAATGCATACACACACACGGACATGAGGTTTTCACATCCATGAAAGCTCCAGGCTTAATTTATTACATCCCTTGGGGCACAAAATAATTTACTTGTCTGAAAAGAAAGGGAATTTCTGTGGATGCCATGTTGGGAGGAAAATTGGTTTATATTTAAGATGTAAATGTTTTTGTGTTGTTGTTGTTTTTTGGGGTTTTTTTCTCCATAAGGATCCTTGAGTTTCCATGGTCACTGAGGGAAATTCCTGAGATTAACATAAAATGAGCAGTAGTGATCACTGTGGCTGCCTGGGACTGTCTGAGCCATGAAAGCTCTGGCCAATCCCACCATTCCCAGACACAAAGGAAAAGGGATTAATCAGGGAATCAACACAAGCCGGTGCTCATTCCAATGGCAACGCTGCCTTTGTGCCATGCCTACATGAAGGCATTGCTTCTAAACATGTAGGGTAAGTTCCATCTCCAGGAAAAAATAATGAACAAGAAGATTTATTAATTCAGAGAGGGTTAAGCTGGGGTTAGATGTATTTGCAGTTTGGGTGGGTTGCAAGGCCTGCATTGTGCTGAAGAAGAGTGGAGTCAAGGATTTAATTTTCCATAAACAGTGGGTGACACAGTTTGAGATAATCAAAATAAACAGGCTTGTGAAGGCTGCCCGTGGCATTTCCAAGCTCTACAAAACCTGAGGTTTCAGGAATTGTTTTCCAAAATCTCATCCTATTGTGAGCTCAGATTTCTCTGGAGTGTCCCTCTGATTCCATTTCCTGATTAAGCCTTCAGCTCCTCCTACCCTTGGTGTTTCCCTTTCATGAACTCTGCCCAGGCTGAGGTGTGACTGGCTGACAACAACCACTGGACACCAAGTCCTTGGAAAGCTGCAGTAGCACCTGCCTCAAGCAGTTCTTGTGTATTTCACAATTTAGAGGAATTTTGATCATTTTTTAATTGTTTTATTGCAACTTTAACAACGTAATATTGGCAAAACTGAATACAAGTATACAGGTTTAGGGTTTTTCTAAATCAGAAAGTTTATGATCTGCTTCAGAGATGAACAATTAGACAGGAGTTATGCTTCTGTGTAAACAAAAATAAATCTCTGGACATCCTCTATTGTCATATTGCATTTTGGTTTGGGTATTCATCCATACAGGTGTCACATCTCCAAAATTGGAATCTTTTTTTCCACCAGTAGGAAAAAGTAAGGAACGCTAGTGAGAACACAAGGCCATTATCTCTATATTGTTTTTTTGATGTAAACCAAATTTATCTCCATCCCACTATGGGCTGGAGAGTGAAGGGAGATTGAATATGCAAATATTTTAGAGTAAGCTTGAAACAGATTTTGAAGCTATTGCTGCAAGCAGATGAGAATCATCTGGTAAGAACATGGAAGGGAAATTACAAACATGCAGAAGTGTGAGTTTGCCACTGCAGGTGGTAGAATAGTCAAATGTTAACAAGAAAGCAGCATCACTCATGGTCTCTGACCCCTGGAGAGGAACTGGTCACTTATTTCAAGATAAATTGAATGATTTGCACCATCGTGACAGGAATCACTAGGAATTTTTACAGCTCTGTTACGAAAATTCCGAGAATTCCAAGTCAGCTGCAACTGCCTTGTCCCTCTACAAGAAAAGCAGGTCAAGAAAGTGATGCTTGCTCGGATGAAGTCAAACAGGCAATGGAAAGGAGAACCGTGCATTGTGCAGGTTTTGTTATATCAGCTGAACATTCCCTCAGCCCTGCTCTACAGGGACCCCATAAACGAATTCAGGATCTCTCCTTGTTTCCCTCACATCCATTCGATGCCTCTCAGCCATGTTCAGGGAGAAGAGCAAACACAAAGCTCCCATGTCAAGGACTGAGGATGTTCCCGCTACATTCTCATTATAATTTTCAAGTCAATTTTGTTTCAATTATCTTTTAGGGGAAAAGAGAGATATTAGGAACACAGACATTGTAGCACACTCAAACTGCACTGGGTGACATTTTTTCCAACGCTCAGGAGAAAATTTATCTCAGATTGACTTTGATTTGTTAATGTTATCTTGTCTCTGTTCATTCACATGGTGAGCAGGGGGTGCAGGTAAACAAAGAATTCCCACCATAAGGAAAAATTATTTTTTCAGGCACCAGTAGTCTGTCACCTCCCACACTCACTGTTCATTTCCCAGGCACTCTGAGCATGATCCAGGCCACTTCTTTCACTTACACCATGACTGAAAGTTCACACTACTGTCCAGAAGTCAGGTTTTAATACTGGAATATCCCCTCACCCAAACAAGAGTATTTGAATGTTGGTTTCAGAACTGATCAGTGCCCCAAGGTGCTTGCTTGAATCCCTGTTCAGAAATGTGAAGGGTCTTTTCTCCAGTCCCTCCAAAAATTCTCCTAAAGTTAAACAGAAGGGAATCTTTCTTCCCAGTGCTCTGTGTCCAAGATATACTTGGAATTAAGATTTCCTGCGTGGCAATAAAAATACCCAAGATCCTGACACCAGCTGGTCCAGCCCACTCTCCACCCCGAGGTTTGCTAACCCCATCATGCCACACAGAGGCAGCCTTTCTCCCAGTTTCAGGAGAAGGCACCAGCCTTTCTCCCAGCTTCAGTTTACAAAAGGTGAGTCTTGAAAAACAAAGGGTGTTTCCTCTGCCATGAAGCACAAGCCTTCCTTTAAAAACTCAGCTCTAGTGGCTACAACTTGTTTGCAGCCTTTTTTCTGGAGGATTCGAAAGACATAGAGCAACACAGTGGTGTGTTGGATATTTTGTTACGCTTAACTCTTGTCTCCATGTCATTGCAGAAAACAAAGGGCAGAAGAGATCACAGGACAAGAGATATATGATTAAAAAAAGGAGATTTGCTCCATCTGAACTAAGTTTATGGTTCGTGTTGAACACAAGCTGATTCTTAGTGTTTCTGTGCCTATACAAAACAGTCCTTATGCCACATGGAAAGAGAATATTCACTGCACAGCTTACCAAAGAATAAGTTAATAGTAATAGCAAGTACAGGCGCTCTTATATGAGTGCCTTTCACCTTCTCCATTGCAATTAAAAACAAACAAACCAAAACACAAACCCAATCACCGAACTCTCTCAATTTCCTGACACTCACTTCCTTTGGAAATAACAATGAATTTTCAATATATATTTGAAAATTTTTGATTGCTCCAATGCTATTCACATTGGCTGTTGGTTTACTCCAGCAAAGGAAATGAGAGATAACATCCAGACTGTCAGCATCCTTTTCATGCTGTCAGACCACATCAGAGGAGCTCACATCACCCACATTTTCTTTTACACCTCAAATGCTGCATCTGCTCCTACATCATTTAAGGAATTAGAAAGATAATTCTTCTGCTCATGCACAAATCCCCAGCAGACACAATGCACAGCAGAGCCCTTCAGGGCTTGGGGAACGGCTGCAAAATCAACCCATGGCAGCCTCAAAGCAGCAGCAGGATAACCCTTGGGCCTCATGTGTGCATTAAAGATTACTCTGAACTCTGCCACCCTTGCAAGAGCAGACAGCAGCTCTTCCCTTTGGATAACGGGATGTTTTCATGGCAGCCTGAGGAACATTGGATCTGCCTCCCTTCTGAGCTGTACCATATGCTCAGGCAGCGCCAGAGTGCTCAAGAC
The DNA here is from genome assembly GCF_009650955.1 of Corvus moneduloides. Lineage (NCBI taxonomy): Eukaryota > Metazoa > Chordata > Aves > Passeriformes > Corvidae > Corvus > Corvus moneduloides. The sequence goes on from NC_045476.1 coordinate 3,323,197, forward strand.
AATGCAAAAAGCACAAAGAGATGACTTTTTAGAAACACATTCGTGCAGCAATGATGAAAACCCAAGAGCAGAAAGCTTCACTGATGGAGAAGAGCAATGCTTCAGCCTCTCCCACATATATCAGACATACACTGGTACAGGTTCTTACTTTACTTAAAACAGGTTGAAAATTGCCAATAAGAAAACTGAAATGATTGGAGCTTGGGGGAAGCATTTTTAACATATTAAAGACTTGTCTCACAATATCTGTCATGAAATATTTCAGTATTTTGACTCAAGACACAGATTTCATCCTCTTTATAATGTCTGGATAAAAAAGAGTAAAATTCAGATAACTGAGGACCATGTTTCAAAAATGGTGTGTTTGAGGTTTTTTAGTTCCCAAAGGTGCTTTAATGAGTTGTGTGGGAAAGATAAAGATCTACATCTGCTTCTGATTTGGAAACAGGAGCCTTAAGGCTACTGAAAGTCTACCAAAAATATAGTGGTAAATAAAACACCTCTGTTTATATGTGAACAAAAAATATCTAAAAGATATAAAATATATTATTTATATATAAACAAAACAATGTGTTTGTTTTCATGTATGAATATATATAAATTCATGCACATTTCAAATTTCATGTGTGTATACACACACAAACATATATGAGGAAATCATTCAAATACGCAAACTGAAAGTGGAAAAATGTGAAGCCTTTCTTTCTAGTTGGAATGAAACCTCATTCTGAACCAGCTGTCAAATGTGAACAAAGCCAGGGGCTCATTCAAACCCCGGCTGAAGCTCAGGTCCCCCCTCTCTCCTATATCCTCCTTGCTCTTCCCCACATTCTGCAGCTCCACGTGAATTATTTGAGGTGTTACCGGAGCCCTCAAAGCATCTCTTGGGATCTTTTTCAAAGAAGCCCAAAGTCAAGGCAGTGAATAACAAAAGATTATATTAAAACCATCACACTAAACCCAAAACTTCCAGGTTGGATATTATTTGTTACGAGTTTGACCAGGATTTTTGTGGAGGAAGAACACACAAGCACCAGATTCCCTTTGGGATGATTGCTGCAGCGGTTCCGGAGAAGAGTTTTTGTCCTCCATGCCCTTCCACAGTGCAAAGGACAGGGCTGTGAGCTCAGGGACGGCATCTGAAGGATGTTGTTCCTCTTGGGCAGCCAAACTCATCAGAGAGGATTTGGGAATGCCTGGAAGGGAGAGGCTTTACCACGCTTTGATCTCACCCTGGCTTTGAAGATCCTCACTGCCCTTAGCAGGAGCTCACCGAGCACATCTCAGCACTGTAAATCCCAGGCATGGAATGTTGATTCACAAGATCCTGGCCTGTGGAAAAAAAGAATCCTGCAGACAAAACAAAAGTGAATCTAGACGGGTAAATTAGCTCCAGCAGCCAGAGAGTTAAAACTAATTCAAAGGAAAAGAAAGTAACCAATTAAGAACAAATGAGGAATTTATGAATAACTAGACAAGTCCACCTTAAGTAGGAACCGTGTCCTGAGTCATCTAAACTAAAAGTGAAGAAAACTGAGAGCAAAACCCCACTTTTATTGTGTGTTTACTCAGTAAGATTTTATTTTTGGGATAACTGTGGAACTTGTGGAATCCACTGCAACATTTTGGGGAGAAAAGAATGAGAAGACCAATAGATAATGGATACTCACAGTACACTGAAAATCCAACTCCATTTACAATTTGAATCTCTCAGCTGGAGTGCAAAAGCTTTGAAAATAATGACAAAAGTATTTACAAGGAGATTTGCATCAAGAAACCAAATATGCCCTAAGATTGCTGGCTTGAAATCTAGAACTGTAATAACATCTCTTCACCTGGAAAAAAGGGCCAAATTCTTATTTATTTGCAGAAAAATGAAGGGGTTTTTTTCGGTTTTGAGAATAGTTTTACATATAAATATTATTCTATTCCTTTCCCATTCTTCTCCTCCCTCCTCTAATAAAGTAGAAAGTCAAATTAAGTCAATTTTTTAAACTGATAACTTAAATTAAATAAAGGTACAATTTAAATAATTAAGGCAGCGTAAAGCATAGAACACATCCCAGCTATCTACTCAGCACTGACTACGGTTTATCAGGTGTCCCGTAGCACAGAAGCCATGGCAGCGCAGCCAAAAAAATATCAGGACTTCGGAGCTGCACATTCCCAGTCAAATTCTAAACACAATTCTAAGTTCTGCCAGCTCCCAGTATTTCACGAGATTTTTTTCTCTCATTAATCAAACTGTTAAAATCAAAACACTTCATTTTTTTTTAAAAGCAGATTTCTCTCTTACTTTGTTCTTAGCTGGAAACCGAAGTGGGAGGTGCAGCTAGATCAGGTTTTTTGCTGTTCAAAAGTACAGTTTGACTTGCAGACATCAGTAATGCCATAAAAAGATTAACAGCACCATGGATAGGGCTTGAGGGAAATAAGCTGAGAGCACAAAGTTGCTGAAGACTCACGATTTAATTGGAAGTGACTTTCTTACAAAATGAATTAGTGACACTCTGTCCTGTAGCTATGGGTCTCAGAGTGATTTACCCAATTTTCACAGAAATAAAAGAAATTTGAGCAAAAATCGTATTAAAAATACAGCCTCATGATTTTTATCAATTTTACAAGTGATTTTAAAGATGAAAAAGATCATTTAAGCCATCTAAGCAACTCTGTTAAGAAACAAACTAATTAGTCAGGCCGTGTCTAATCAATACTTGTTTTCTCAGTGAGATGAGTCACAGCACAGGGTTACTTTTCCAGGCTGTTAAGAGCTGTGGAATTTCCTGGGAAGAAGCTCTTACACTTGGGTGTGCCAAGGCTTTCTACCTTTGTCCTCAGTGCTGTTTCTAGGCTGTGAAAGGCACCCCCCACATATTCACCAACCACGTGGCAGATGAGAACTTCTGAAAGGTTCTTGAACAGCTGAACAAGCTGGGCAAACCTTCTCCTGCTTCTCAATATAAAGGGCAAATGCTTGGGCTGTTTGAAGTATCATCACCCACAAGTGGCACTCAGCCCTTGTGTTTCCCAAAGGCCACGTGCTCAAAGACCTGGAATTTCTGGGGTTTTTTTCTTTGGAGGTTGGCAGTGGGCATGTGCCATCAGATACCACAATGAGCACGAGGGTGACTGCCAGGCTCGAACAGTGTAAAGTGCAAAAAGTGTAAAAAGTGGCGGTTGTGCCATTTATTTAATTTACTCAGTTTATTCAGAAATAACCTCCAAGCAAGGCTCTCCCCATTCCATGTGCTCACTTCCCTGTGAAACTCTCAGTGCCAGAAATCAGCCCAGTTCTTCTGAAATGCTCCCTTTGAAAGTGGAAGAACAGAGATACTTCTAAGTCCTTTCATCTTCAGTGAAAACTCCAAGTAATTTTCTTTTTTTTTTTCCTCCCCCCTCCGGACTGGTGACAGGGATTCAGTTCAGCAGAAGAATAATCTTGCCCAAGTCTTCAAACACAACATGAGAAGTTCAGCGAAAAATTCTTAATTGAATCTGCTGATTACAGCAGAGGTCAATCACACAGCCACTTTCTGAAGAGCTAGAAAGTTTTCAAGTCAGGTATTCTTTCATAAGCACAGCACTTCACTTTACTGCTCTGTTTCCAGTTTAATTGCCAGCATTTCTCTTGACATGTTTCCTCTCCAGCCCATGTCTACTTTAACGAGTCCTGCAGCCCTGGAGCGAGCAACTTTGTTGAGCAAAATAATTAGTGTTGAAGAGTCAGTGGTCACATGGTGCACTTTTCAGAGGGTTTTGTTTTGGATTATCCCATCCTACTGTCCACTGGCATTTTTCACGTTTGTCAGAAGCGCATCTTCCAGTTAATTTGCACCCAAAAGGAAATCAGCTGATTTACTCTGACATCCCTTTGTGATGTGAAAGACAGTCTGGGAACCATGGAGAATTGGGAGAGTCACTTTCAGAGTGCACTTCTAATCTATTAATAATAATAATGTCTGCTTAAATTTTAGGCAGCTAAAATCTCTCACTTTTCAAAGTGTGACTGTTTTCCCCAAGATAATTCAGATCCACAGGATACGAGATCATCATGACCAACTTGGCAGCAAAAAGGCAACTCACAGCAACAACTTTCTACTACCAGAGAGAAGGTAAAAAATCTGAAAACACAGAGAGGACATTGGTCCTCCTCAACTACAAATACCACATGAAGCAGAAGAAGAAAGCAAAGGGCAGCAGTATGGTCACTATTTTATTCCCTGATTGGAAACTTGGTATAAGATTAAAATTCCCATTTTATTATTGTTGTGCACCTCAGTCCAAGGAAGCCAGCACACCTTCCAAGTGAAGGCTGGAATTTTCTCATGTGATTTTGCAAAGCTGCTGCTTTTCAGTTACTGAACTGTGGGGTCCTTTTTTTGTCCCTGCAGCTCAGTGGTGCAAGGATTTTAATTTCTGAAATATGTTCCACTGTCAGAAGCACATATACATCAAGTGACACGTTTAATTCATAAATTTGCATTTATTAAGTACGTTTTACCCTTTAAAAAGGAGGACCAGCCTAAGGATTATTAAATGTACTTCCAAGAGCTACAATGGTACCTGCAAGTTTTCCTTGAGGATTACCTTGAGAGTGGTAGCACAGCCTCATCAACAGTTTTATATATCCCTATTTTTTTTTTCTTTTGGGTGGATGAATTTGTCTTCAGATCCTTGAGGTATTCAAGATCCAAGAGACCAGATTATGAGTTTCCCAGCAACATGGAATACTGGAATGTCCAGTGGTGATGTCACAGATCACAGCATCTCTATCAAAGACCAACATCCCATGCTGCAGGGACTCAGATGGTCAACATCTAATATCCAGTCTGAAGGAGGGTAGGCTTAGATTGGATATGAAGAAATTGTTCCCTGTGAGGGTGGGGAGGCCCTGGCACAGGGTGCCCAGAGAAGCTGTGGCTGCCCCTGGATCCCTGGAAGTGTCCAAGGCCAGGCTGGACAGGGCTTGGAGCAGCCTGGGATAGTGGAAGGTGTGCACCCATGTCAGGGGGTGGAATGGGATGATCTTTAAGGTCCCTTTCAACCCAACCCATTCTCTGATTCTACAATCTAGACGCTCTAGGAAGACAGACTTTCTTCCCCGCTGCCTTGCAATTGTGTCTGCAAAAAGAAACATTTACATGTGCCTTTGGAAACACCTGAGAGCAGGTGGAGAGTCTCACTGCAATGGTGGGAGTACAGGTTAGGTTTTGTACTGGCTAAACTCACCGGTGTCTATCAGAAGAAAGTCACACTACCCAAATGCTGGAGCCTCCAGCCTAGATAGCAAATTTTGAGCAAAGATGGTTCTGGGATGCTTTCCTGGAAAAGGAAGAGCCTTTGTCAGGAAGCCTCTATTTTCTGGAAGGACTCTCTACCTGTTCAACAGCATTTAGTGTTTTGTCAAGTCCTCCCATAGAAAGGAGCCTGTGCACCCAAAGCAAAAGCTGAAAAAAGCTACAAAATTCCAGAAGCAAGTTATTACTGGTTTGGCAGTTGAACAGAATCTAAATCCAAGTACAGAGAATTCATGTGTTTAATCCAAACTTGGACTGGATCATTCTCTATGCCCCACCTTTGAGAAGATACTTTACTGGCTCATTAAATCACTGAGACTTGGACAAGAATCAGTCTGTGAAGTATCCATATATGTATTTTCTTCCCCTCAAGGTTTCCTTGTCTCAGTATGAAATCTAATAAGCCTAAAATTCCTTTAGTCCACCCCTCAGAAGTTCTTTTTCTCAGTCACTTTGGACAGCACCATCCTCCCATCTCAAAAATGGCTTCTTTTTCACTTCCAACCTATTTGACTTTTGTTTTCCTTTCCTGCATAACGGTTCTAACACCACCAGCTTCCTTATAATTTTGACAGAACAAAAGCTGTAACTCAGTTTCATCCTTCTTGCATCTCAGTAACTCCAAAATCCTCCTCCCTGGCTGGGCCAAACCTTGCTTTCCTCACAGAAGTCAGAGGCATCACTTTTGTTTTCGGTTGGCCAACTACAATATCCAAACTGACACCATCTTCTCATCTTTTTGCATGATCCTTCTCATTCCATCAAATATCAATCACTTGTCTCCTCTTGTATCAAGAAATAAGCACAGCAGAGCAGCCAAAAGTAGTTTAAGTGGGAAGTTTTTATAGAGATAGGCAGGAACAGGATGTCTGGAAAAAAAAATTTAAAAAATCTGAACTCATGTCTCAAAGTCATCTAAACAAAAGCAAAGGACTGCAGCTGTAGAACCTTGGGGTGATTTTTCTCTCCACTCTAGGTACAGCCTCCTGGTTTTGCCTTGCACCTGACCTCTCTGAGCAAGGTGGTCCTAATCAAGCATCATTCCCTGATTACTCTTAATGAATGTGTCTAATGATTATCAGCTGACACCTCTAACTAGCAAACAGGGGTTTTAAAGTTAACTTCCAATAGAGTCCTGCATGCCCATTGCCTGGGGTGGTCCCAAACAAGTACACTGACAATTCTGGCTCTCCCAGATTTGCTCACAGACCGGTAGACATGGTTCTTTTCTTTCCAATTCCCAACAATGGTAACCTCAAGTGGCTCTTGTCAGCCATATCCCACGTGCAATGACATCCAGTTATTTTCCTCATTTTCCCCGTGCTCACCCACTCATAAGTGTCCCTTCTCTGTCTGCTTTTTTATCATCACACACACTTGCCAAGGGTAGAGCCTATTTTTAATTCTGGGCTCATGCAGCAGGATCAGATTCCATGCTGAAATTTCACAGGTATTACAAAAATCGATAGCAACCACACCGAACCTGGATTACTGGTGAATGAGTCAAGCAGTGCATGTCCTTACAGTGATAGTTTGCATATAAAGGCAAAGCTTAATGGAGTAGAAAACACATCCAGATTAACGATGTGAAAAGCAAGTTAATGCTTATGTGGGATCCAAACCCATACCACGTTTGACTTTGAAAAGGTTAAATTCATCCTCTAACCACCAAGGTTTGCAACAGACCCTACACTGTCCCTGGGAACACATTGTCAATTTACTGTTCTGACAGATGATTGTGAAGATGAGGAAATGATCCAGAAAAGTGGCATTGATTTGGAAGAGCAGAAAAATTTGCCAGTCATTGCTTGTTGCTAAGCTGCAACAAAAAAAAAAAGCCTCCATCAGCTCTCAGCATGTCACTCACAAATATCAAAGAGATGTGGTATTTACGGTGTTTGTGCAAGGCCCAGGGAATGATTGAGACTGCATCCTGCACTTAGAGCAATTTGGATGGGACCTTAAATACCAGGAACCTCCCCGCTTGGTTTCACCAAATGAGCTGTGTGATCTTTTTCTTTGGGCAGTTGGTGCTTTTCATCTACAGGCTGTGATCCATTTATAAAAATGCAGGACAGATATTTTAGAGAAAGGGGAAACTACATGGCTTGAATGAGTTTGCAACTTACACTGCAAGCAGGTGTTTGTCAGACCCTCCTCTTAGAAATCACATGCCCTCTAGAGCATTAAGTCTCAACTCCCAGCCTGGAATTTGTTAACTAGAGCTGGACAGTAGAGCTGCAGCCAGAGTAAACAAGTTTTTTATGGCGAGTTTGTGCAAGGAACCAGCCTCAGTGGTCTGTTCTTTCTTCCTTGCTCTAAATATTATTCATCTATAACAAAACCCAGCTGATGACTTTTGCCCACTCTATATGTCCTCTGAAAATCTGATGCCAGACACACACACTGGCCACAAATTTCCACACAGAAAATTTCCACTTGCTTTGTGTCCAGGGGAAGGAGGGAGCTGGCACACAAATTTTAACCCTTTCACAGGAAAATCCCTGAGTAGTAGCAGGGAAGATATCAAGTAAATAGTGCAGAGCTCCTTTATACTTTACACCTTTTTACCCAGCTCTGCAGACAGTGCCCAAGATCAGCACGTGATTTACCAGTATAATAATAACATTAATTACATTAATAATATGAATATTATAATATGAATAAACATGCAAATCTACAGGTAGAGGCTGTTTCTTTTGACATAGACCCCATGTAAACATGTTATTGTATGTAATAAATACCCTGTGCCATGACTAATGGCTTGCAGAAGCAATTTGAAGCATAAAGCTCAGAACAATGACAGAAAGGCTTCCCTGCACCCCTTCTTCTTCTTCACACCTCTCACCTCTAGGTTTGCACACAGTATTTTTTCTTTTTATGGAGGTTAATAATATCTGTAAACAAAGTAGGGAGTGGAAAATGAAGTACAAACTTGTCAGGTGGTGTATTCATTCCTTAATCACATCAGAGGCTGCACAAATTATGAGATGACAAAGCATTATTTTCAGATGTCCTAACATTCAATCAAGAACTCTTTCCTTCCTAATTTCATTCTAAAGTCTCATTTTCCCGTCTCACTTCCTATGCTGCCAGATTAAGGGCCACAATTAAAAACCCCCAGCTCCCAGATTTATTTCATTTATAAGCACCCACCTTTAACAAAGAGGAGCTTTTACTGTATGCCAAAGGCCTAAAAAGCACAGAATCAAAGAATCATTTGGGTTGGAAAAGACCACTAAGATAATCAAGTCCAACCATTAACCCAGAATTTACAAGGCCACCACTAAACCACCTCCCAAAGTGCCGTATTTTTAAAATCCTTCCAAGGATGGTGACTCCACCACCTCCCTGGGCCTTGCCAGTACTTGACACCTCTTTTGGTGAGAAATTTTCCATTTCCTCTGGTCTTATCACTGGGAGAAGAGACTGACCTCAACTGGCTACAACCTCCTTTCAGAGAGTTGTAGCGAATGATAAATAACATGGAGGAAGAGGACTCAGACTCACACAAAAATTAGAGACATCATTTGATCTCCACCCACTGTAGCAGTGAATACACCTTGAAAGGGAAGCAATACCAAAAAAAAACCCCAAGCCAAACCCAAAATGCAGCACTTCAGCTTGACAAAAATTAGAAAGTTCAAGTTCTGAAGGCAGAATCATAACAGCATGGAAAAGATTTTTTTCCCCATAAGAGGATAAAACCAAGCTACCTAAAGAAACAAGCCCAGAGCAAATACCATGTACCACCAACAGATTTAAACGCTCTCTTGCTTTCCTGCCAGGCACCCTGTGCATCTGCATGAGGCCTTTTGCCATCCATCTGCACTATAAGCAAGAACAAGGAGTTGGAAAGTTATTGTTCCCTTGAAATCAGCACTTTTGAGGTTGCATCTTGAATCCTGTTGATAGGGAAGATATGTGCTGATGTCTTTACAAACAATTCCACGGGTGAGAGGATGGGTGTTAATGTCTTAGAAATGGGGCTTAATGTCTCCACCAACTTCAAGGTGCAGGTTTGTTGCAGAGCCCAGCCAGTTTGACTCCTGAAACAGACAAGAGGGTCAGCACAAGCCTGAGTTTCTAAACTTTGGGGGTAAATAACATGTTTAAGGGGGGATATGCGGTAGGCAGTTTGGGAAGGCTGCACCTTCCTGGTACCTCAGCAATGGGGAAAGGAAGAGGACAACGTGCGGCCGGGAGTTTGGGATAAAAGGAGGCTGCGCCCTCTGAAACCTTGAGAGAGAAAACCCCATGGGTGTTGTGCCCCAGTGGCCTCTCTCCCTTTATTTGAATAAAGTTGCTGCACTCCTCTGTCTCCTTTATGGACACAGGCTTTTCATAGCGGGACTTTCCGTATGCTGTGATCAGTTTGGGCCCCTCATGACAAGAAGGACATTGAGGGGCTGGAGCATGTCTAGAGAAGGGAACAGAGCTGGGGAAGGGTCTGGAGAACCAGGAGAATCTAGGGGAACTCAGACTGGAGAAAAGGAGGCTCAGGGGGGACCTTGTGGGTCTGTACAACTCCCTGACCGGAGCAGGCAGCCGGGGGGATGTCAGGCTCTGCTACCAGGGAAGAAGGGAGAGGACAAGAAATGGCTTCAATTTGCTCTAGGGAAGGTTTAGATTGGATATTGGGAAAAATTTCTTCTCCAAAAAGGTGGTCAGGAACAGGCTGTCCAGGGAAGTGGTGGAATCACCGTCCCTGGAAGTGCTCAAAGAATTGTGTGGATGTGGCATTTGGGAAGAGAGTTTCATGGTGAATGTGGTCATGCTGGGTTAATGGTTGAACTCAATGATCTTTGTGGTCTTTCCCCACCTTAATAATTCTGTGATTCTTTGTTTCTATGAACTGAGGGCGGTTTTTCAGATGAGTACTGAATGGAGCCCTCTAAGAACTGCCCCACTCCCACCTGTTTTCCTCCTCCAGCCAAAGCTGGATTGCCTTGTCCTTATCTTTCTTCATTCCCTCCTGTCTTTCTTCATGAACTGCACAAGTCCTGCTCAGGGACAGAGCAGGAGGGAGAGGTGATGAAGCAAGTCAAAGCTCTCAGTTGAGCTCAGCAATAAAACTTGCATGAACTTGGAGCCAAAGCTTTTGTTTTGCTTGAAACCAGGAACGGAAGAGGCACTGAACTCTCCTGCCTTGTTTTTATTGCTGCTCAGAGAGCCAGAAGTGTCCACACATCAATAGAATTAAAAGGCAAGATTGTAAGAACCAGATGTTGGGATATTTTTGGATGCAATCATGGATCAGGCCACAGTGCTTAACAGCTCCTGTCCAAAGCTAATTTTTGAGGGAACAGAGCGCACATCATGCACATGTTTGCTGGCTCAGTGCCGAGCCCTGCATAGTGCACAGAATGAGATCTTCTCTCAAATTGGTTTGGCTGGTTGAGTTTTCTTGGTTTAAATCCTCCTATTAAAGCTCACAGTGAATTACATTTTTACTGCAGAATTATACCAAAAAGCCTGCAAAGGAAATCATTTAGCTATCCAGGAGGTCAATTTCTCCGTTTTGTTCAGTGATTGGTTTTATTATCCATAGAGATTCCTGCCAGCTTATTTTCTCTTGCTCACTATGAAGTTTTTAAGATGTTTTCACTTAGGGCTAACATTCCTGCTGTTATTTTTGCTTTCCTTTTCTGAGATGAAAGCAGCATAAAGGACATAAATGTCTCGTTCATTTCATTCATGAGAAATCACAGCCAATTCACCTATGGGATCCAACTTTCTTGGCAACCCAAAAGTCATGTTGTCACATGGGGACAGATGCACTAGGAATAGTTTTGCACTTGATTTATATTTCCTAAACACTTTATAGCAAAAAAATACCCCTGGGGCCCAACGGGTGTGGAAGGCGGAGAGCTCACCTTGACTTTAGTAAGAAGAACCAGACACTCACTTAGGAGATCTGCTTAGGAGATGTAAGTTTGGAAAAGAGAGGAAAGAAGGAGGATCAAGGCCAGGTTGGACAAGGCTTGGAGCAACCTGGGACAGTGGAAGGAGTCTCTGCCCAGGGCAGGGGGTGGCATGGGATGGTCTTTAAAGTCCCTCCCAACCCAAACCCTTCCAGGATTCTCTGAAGGAACAATTTGCCCACAAATGGAACCAGTTCTTGTAGTTCATGACACCTTGAGCATTGCTGTGTGAAGTCACTCTTCTGCAAAAGTCCTGACCCCTTTATCGTGTCTTGAACCACTCAGAAAGGAACTGTTTTCTAAATAACCTGCCTTATTTATCTGCCTGTTATTCAGCCCAACAGCTCCCACAGAAAATAACCCTGAAACGTTCAACAGTTTGGATTTCCAGACCTCAGTTACTATGGATTCTTGTCCTCCAATGTCCCATATCTTCAAAAGATAAACTTTTTTGCTTGAAGTTTCACTGTGTCCTTTTATCTTTTTTTTAATCTATTCTTTTTTTAATTTTATTTTTTCTCCACATGCTGGTTTAGTAAAATTCCTTTTAAACATCCATCCTGTGAATGAAGGCTTGGTTTTCCCATGTCACTTTGGAGAGCCCACTCTAACCCAGCAGAGCTGTCACAAACACTGAAGTGATGATTACAGGCTTCTGCCTGAGGATGATCAAATTGAATGGAAGATAATAGCTTCAACATGTCAATCACTGAGCCATTAGGACACCAACTGTTGGGCAGAAATTAATGAGCCAGGGTCTAATTTGACATGGATAGAACTGACAAATGTTTTGACCATGGTATTTTAGGGCGAAGAAATATAAATATAGCTTTCTACAGGATTCTTTCTTTTCAATCCATTTTAATGCTTTTATTCATACGGAGGCTTGCTAACTGATTTAAGAGCAGAAAAACAAATTCTTGCGGACAAATTTAAGATTGGGGTGGGTTGTTATAAACCCTACAAGGAGAGGTGGTTGATAGAAAACCTAATAAACTATTTAATTTCAGGCAGTTGGGTGTTTGCATTAAAGGCCTGAGCATCTTTCATAGTCAAGGGAATGAGGCAGCTGTCCCCAAAGACAAATGCAAAGCATTGCCCCTGCCTGATTTATAGAAAGTGACAGCAACCCTGACCTAACCTCATCTGCCAACTGCCATCAAAAGATTCTCCACTTCCCACTATTTGTCTTTCTCCCAAATGTGTGAATCTTGGTCCCTCATTGGTACCAGCTCCATCACCGGCTACACTCTTGCTACACTGAAATTAAAAATATTCTCTCACTAAAATTTTCCCTGAAATTACAATAAATCAATAAATCAATAGATAAATACTTCAGTCCCTTCACCACAGAAGTAGTTTTCTCATGATCCGGGGTTTAATGGATGAGTTAGACTAGAGGCAGCAGCAGACCAGTGTGGGATTAGGGGTAGTTGGAAAGACTTTCCTTCCCCCTGGTCCTGAGCTGTCCTGGAAGCTCCACTGGGCTCTCTGAATGCAGAACAAATCCTGATGTTTGAAAGGACACGAAGGGTTCTAACACCCTCTGAGACCTCTCCTGTATCCTGTATCAAACTGACCGTGGTGCTGTGCAGAGCTCTCAGCAATTTAGGTCCAAGCTGTTACAAATCACATCTCTCTCTTCAACTGGAAAGCATCTGGCAAGAGATACGAATGATGAAACCCCATAAAAACCCCAAAGCTGCCCTAGGGGAGGCTAAAGATCAGATTCTAAGTACGTCAGTCAGTTCAAAGAGGGCAAACAAAACATTTGCTCCTGAAATAGAGATTATAAACTCAGCTTTTGTACCAGTGGACCCCTGTTCAAAAATATGACTGAATACCAGAACCTGCCCAAACCAGGGAAAACAGCATTAAAGGACGTGAAATCTGTATCTACATGATAAATTAGAGACACAAAGGATTCCCTAGCCCTGAGTCTCCTGTGCTTTGAGGTTTCATAGTGGATTTTGCTAATAACTTTGTATCTTCCCTGTGCACCAGTGCTCCAAGGCAGCCTTCGCAGATGTGTCATATGGGCTCCCAAACATGTTGTGACTGCAAGGATCTTTATTTTGGCAGGACAGGCCTGGGGAGGGGAGAGGATGCTGCTGGAAAGCAAAATCCAACACGTTCTCCTGTCAATACACTAATTAACATTTGGCAAGATTATGCTAAATACGACAGATCTTTAATTTTAACAAGATGTTCTTCATTAAGCAGGCTACTCAAACATGAGCAGCACCACGAGAGAAAGCACAGAGGACCAACACAACACAACCATCTTCCCCTGCTGCCTTCTCTTTGCCAAGGTGATGCCAGACTTCAGCCCTGGGGAATGATGAATTTTCCTCTCCTTTCTCCAGATAATGGGAAAGGAAAGGTATAGGAAAACCAGGGTAACTAAATAAGGGAATAGACTTACCCAGATTTAGTGTGGAATTTACTGCTTACAAAGAGGTCTGTGTGAATTTAAAAAAAAAAAAAAAAAAACAACCAGGAAGAAAAGGGTATTTTTCAGTGTGCACACAGCTTTGCAAAATCTCAAGAAGAAAAAAAATTTTTTACTCCATTTTTCCTCCTTTCAAATAGGAAAGGACAAGAAAAAACTCATCCTGAAACAGAAAACTTTGCCTTCTAAGTTCAGTGCAAGATAACATTTAGGTTTCAAGCCCTTTCCATTTTTTTAACGTCTTGTAACAAATCAAGAAAAGTAGCAAAGGATTTGTGCAATCCAAACATTTTGATTAAAATATTTTTATTGTTTTTGTAGTTTGAGTAATGAGACTGCCAGATTCAAGGCAAACAGTTCTGTGAAATGGATAAATTAGAGGTTTTTGCTGCACAGCCTCTCTGGGAAGCCTTTTTAACTCCTTGACAGTCCCCATGGGTGAAATATTTCTCTTTATTCCCAATCAGAACCTTTCTTGCTTTAACTCATGTCAGTTTTCTCTCACCCTTCAATCAGCACCATTGTTTTCATTAATAATATTCATTTCTGCATCCCCCTGTATTTCACTTAGAATTTCTGGTGTCAAAGAGCACAAATGGTCAAGCCTGAACTGCACTGAAGTTAAATCCATGTGTGCACCTGATGCCTTAGGTTTTAACTTTTATATTTTTCAAATCCTGCACTGCCTGGTGTGTGACTCTGAAGTTCCTTGTAGCCTGTTAACCTCTGCTCTCTGTGCTGGGCAGACACAACAAAGCCTCTCTGGGCCTGCTCTGCAAGGACACCCAGACCGTCCTAGGCCCAAAATGTGTAAACCAAAGAGCCTCTAAGGGGAGCAAGCAGAGGGGAATTACATCATTAACTGAAGCTTTAATTGGAGAATTAACCCTGATGTGCAAATGAACCCAACCTATAAAAGTGTGAAGAACTCGTGACCTGGGGTCCACCTTGGGGTCCATCTGGGCAGTGGCCTCTGGCCCCCAGGGGTACCTTTGAAAGCCTTTCAAATAAATACCTGCCTTATTCCCTTACTCCTTTTGAGTCTCTGTTTTTTAGGTGGCCACTACAGGTATCACACCAAGAGAAAAAAATTAAATAACAAGCCAGAACTTTTCAAAACTCAGTCATAAGTCAGAGTAAACTTTATGCTGAATCTCAGTTTCTAACTTCAGGAGAGGGAAGAAAACCTGAGGCTGAGATTCTGTCTCTGAGCTTATCAAGAAGTGTGACTGAGATGTGTGAAGGTTGCAGCTGTGAAGGGGAGCAATAGCAGGGAAAATGCAGCTTATAAGTCAGAAACCCAAATAATTACCACGCTCCCCATCGAGCTCAATTCACTCTTACATTGCCAAGCTTGGTAGTGGAGACAGGCAAATTAGAGCTGGAAGAGACATGGCTTTGCATCTTCCATTAAAGGGGATCCCTGTGGGGATTTAGCTCCTCTTCTGGCATAGAATTGTGGATGTTTATTCGAAGCTCTGCACACCTCAGAGCTCTTCTTCCTGAGCTCTACCGTTCGACAGCTGAGTTTTCTATCTCAGCACAAGTTTGCCAAAACTATGGAGGAAAAGCAGACAACATTAATTTACTGCCTGTGAGCATGAAACCAACCTTTTTTCATGCTTAGAGCTATAATATGACAAAAAACCAGAGATGCAAGCATGGATTCCTTTATGCAGCACTTTGAAATCTTTTTCTACAAAGCATCAAACCAGGGTGAACCATCTTCCACTGAAGGTTTCATTTGGGAGGTTTTACAGAGCTCAGCTGGAGGAGAATGAGCAAAGAATAATCCTTAATTTATGAATTTTCACTCCGAGCACAGCAACTCCCTGTTCAAGCCGAGATTTTCATATTCTGCTGTTAAATCTGTGACTTCAGAACCTGGTAGCAGTTTGAGTTGCTGTTCTACACAAGCTTTCCTTAAATAATCTATCATGACTTTTGCACATCTAGAATGAATGACAGCCTTTCAAAAAAGAGCAACAGGGAGCTTTAAAAAGCCCTGGTTACATTGTGCTCACTATCAGCTTTATTCCCTTTGCTTTGCCTCTGTCCCATTCCATCACAAGGGAGCAACATCCATTATTAATCCATCTCTTTGGAGCCAGTCCCTGTGTGTCTGTGTCCTCCATTTGATCAGCCATCTGGAAAATGACAGTTTCCTGACAGCTTTATAACATTTTCCTAAAACTGCGTCATTGTTCACATGCAGAGAGCACATTTGACACGATGAGGGCTTTAGTAGAAGGCTTTGGTAGCAAGTGGGGGAAAAAACATATGCACAGTGATTAAAAAACACAGCAAACCAAAACACAAATGTGGGAACCCAGAATACAGAGAATATTTCTCTGCCTGTTCTGAAGGGTTCTGCCCCTCTGGACAACACTGGTTTTGACCTTCATCCATGGGGAAAATTGCCTGGCCTCTGGGAAGAGTTAGAATCTACACTGGTGTGAATTAGGTGATAGAATACTATGTAAGATTGTCACAGGGTGAAACAGTTAGACGTTTTGGGTTTATTAATATAGTGAATAGATAAAAGCAAGAAACATCAAAATGGAGGATTGTTGTTGTTCTCCAGACCTTCTTCTTCTTCATCTACTCCATATTCTGCAGTAGAAGTGGTCTGGGATGATTGGATAAAGAATTCTACAGTTCCTGCCTGGGTGATAAGATAATTTATTAGACATTGGTAGAAAAGTGAAAATATCTTGCGTTTTAAGTTTTCATTGGGTGATTTACCTTTAAAAGGGCTGTGAAATCTTGATGAATTGGCTTTTCCTGCATTCTCTGCTTCATGCTATGTCTGGGTCACATCAGTGGCTCTATTTCTCTGATAAGACTTAATAAACAACTATCTGAAAGCAGAGAAGGCTGAAGGTCCAGTTCGTCCCTTGGACTCCTGGCACAGACTCTAAAAAATTTCCCCCATCAGGGGAGGCACAATTAAGGCACAGACAGTGTCAACAAAGCCTCACAAAAACACAAAAATAAAAAAACAAAAAACCAAGACCAAGACCAAAACCAAAAAGAAACCCCAAAACAACAACAAAAAATCCCCAAATGCAAACAAAAACCCCAAACAAAACCACACAGAAACAAAAAAAAAACAAATTGGCAAACAACAAACCCACAAAAGGGATGATTTCCAGTTCCATGACAGTTGTCAACTCAAGTAGTTCTGCTTTGATTTCATCTGTTTGCAAACTCCAGTCAACCCATACCTTAGGACAGCTGGAGCACTAGAATTAAGGTACAATGTGGAATAGAAGCACTGGAATTGGTCATATGGAAATTTATATAAATAGTCATTTCTGGGACAGAGGGAACTGAGGTAGAAGGAGTTTGTTTCTGTCATCTACCAGTCAATATTTTATAGCTTCTAGTTAATGCTGTGATTTATCCAAAAGAAAGTCTCAACTGCAGATATTTGCTTAGGTGATAACAGTTTAAACCAAAGGAGGAAAGACTCTTTAAACTGAGAAGAGAAAGAAATTTTACATTACAGCTGCATGTAGGAAGAAGGGACATCTAAGTATTGTTCTTTTCTTAGAACATGACGTTTATGGATGACTTGAAAGAAAGAAATTTAGAGTGGGTTTGTCTTTGAACAACAAAAATAATTTTGTGGTGCTGTACAAAAAAGATAAGCTGAAAATTGACCAATGGAAAAAACATCCCGGAATGTTTCATTATATCAAACTATGACATAAGTAGAGTTATTGAATTATTTTTTATTTAATGTGCAGTTTATCTCACATACAAGTTGCGCAAAACTTTATTTAAAACACATGACAGCGCTCTGAAATCAACACTCTGACAGCAATAATCCTAATTTCATTCTTTAAAAAAAAAAAATTACAGATTTTTAGTACTTATGCACTAATAAAGAACTTTCCTATTTACTGTTAAGGATAAAGCTAAGCACACCAGGAAAAACAAATTGAAAAGTAAACCAGTTGAGCTTGTGTTCATCTCATCTTTCCTAAAGAACCAGCTGGAAGCAAGGCCAGCACTGCAGATCTGCTCCGAAGCCAGGGTAATGGAGAAAGAGGGAAAGAAAAAGATAGGAATGGCTTTTACCCTTTGTCTATAGCAGGAGGGCAATTTGGTGATGAGGGTTCTAACTTAGGCTTCAGCTGAATGCCTGGAGTTTGCTGGGATTTATCTAAAATTAGGTGCTTATGTCCAAATGGGAAAGAAGACGCAGCAGATGGGAAGTGAAACGGGAGGGTGTTTTGGCAAGACGCTCGTGTCGTGCTTCACGGGAGAAACATATTTTAGGAAGGGACAAAAATGCCCACACAGAGAATTCCAGGCATGTGGAAGAGACTACGTGTGAGACTGCACAGGGCCTCAGGAGAGAGTCGAGGCAGACACAGCAAGGATCGCATCGTGCTTGCGTGGAGAGCACCCTACTATGAAAAATGCTTTGGAAATACAATGCAGCAGATCAGCGATACCGAGCTCTCAGAGGTAAAACCAAGGCATGTTAACAAGACTGCTTTTTTATTTTCTCATTGTTTACAAAGTCATGCAAAGATAAAATTTCAGTATCTGACTGTGTTTGTGTTATTGGTGAAAACATAAAAGGTTTGGGATGCTATATGAGAAGAAGATTTTGTGAAGAGGGGTCTGAGGATCAGTGCTTAGAACTGCTCTAAAATGTAGGAAGCTACCATTTCTTAGAAAGCACAGAACACCAATGTAATAAGCACACAGAGAATTGTAGAATCATAAAATCACTGAGTGGTTTGGATTGAATGGGACATTTAAGATCATCCAGTGCCACCCCTGCCATGTCAGGGACACCTTCCACTATCCCAGGCTGCTCCAAGCCCCATCCAGCCTGGCCTTGGCACTTCCAGGGATCCAGGGGTAGCCACAGTTTCTCTGGGAACCCTGTGCCAGGGCCTCCCCACCCTCTGAGTACAGAATTCCTTCCTAACAGATGATCTAAACCTGCCCTCTGTCAGTTTAAAACAAGAGGAAGTCCATTTCCTTCCTTTTTATGACCCCCTCAAGGTACTGGAAACATCTCTGGAAACATTCAAGGTCAGGTTGGATGGGGCTCTGAGCAGCCTGGTCTGGTCGAAGATGTCCCTGCTCATTGCAGGGGGTTGGACTAGATGATGTTTGAAGGTCCTAAACTGCTTCAGGATTCTTTGAAGACTCATTTTGAGCATATCTTTGGTCCAGCACAGGTAAGACAGCCCCATCTTGGATCCCCTGTTCTAATAATGGGTTTAGATCACCACACAGCAAGAACCAGCAGGGAACAGGGATGCTGGAGGGAAACCTCCCAGGGAGTGGTGCAACCACCAAAGGTAAACACTTGGATGTACCAGTTATTAGTGATAAAGAAAAGAAAGAATTGCTTCACATTTTTAAGGTACATTTTCATCTTAGGGAAGGTGGATTTAAGCTTTGCAATGTATTACATTCTTATGGGTTTATACCTAAGCTCAGTTGAATATTTTTTTTATTAAAGTGCTGCCCCAAAATGCCAATAAATCCCAATTATTGAGTTCAACTTATCAACTAAAACGTGATTGTTTGATTGATTGATTTTGGCCCTTAGATATGCCCTTGAGTCAACTCTCCCAAATCAAGGTGAAGAGCTCATATTTTTCACTTCCCAGTACAACTCCAGTATGGTTTTGGGAGAATATGTTGTCTCAGAGTGCAGGCCTATGTCAGCACCTCTTCTCTGAACTTCTGAGCCTGGCTCCAATGCTAACTCAAAAAACCCTTCTCATTTCCTCATCATTTTGGAGACTCAAAGCAGCCAAATTTCTCAACATTTACTTGTCTAAATGTTTCCCCACACACTCAGTTTGGATTTTCAACCAAAAATAGAACAGTCACAGGTTAGTTTGCAGTATTTTAGCTGAGCATTTTTATTTAAGCCCAGCCTGAGATAAACAGAAAAGCACGGTGTGGCATCAGCAATACCGTAAGCAAATGATGATTGGGCAAGAGAGGCAAAAAGTAGGTTTGTTTGAGTCTCATTGCAAAGGGAAAGAGAAGGGAAATAAATCCTGAAGAGGAAAAAGGTAAAGAACTTTTTATTTAGCAGCCTGAATCTACATAGCACTTTAAAGTTTAAAACTGAGCAGGCAACTCAATTATTACTCTATAAAATGCTAAAAGGAGAGGTATCTTGAGCTGCTATTTTAAGTCAGAGCTTTTATGTGATACTAAGAGGCCCCATAGTCTATTTATTTCAGTTGGATTCACTTTGTATTTTTTTTTACCATGGTAGAAAACTCTCCTAGACACTCAATCTAAAGAACTATATTTCCTTTCAAGACAAATCACCGCCACCTGAGCAGATGTAACAGCCCATTTCTTTGTGCTCATCACTAATATCAGCAGCTCTGTTTCTGCCAGAAAGAGGATGGGGAAGATCAGCAGTGCTGAGAAATCAGGAAATATAAATTCCAGCAGAAATAGCAAAGTGTGTTTCTATCCCCCTTAAGCAGAGGGCACTGAGGCCGTGTATTAGGGGCTGCTCCTAATTGCCAAATATTTGCTGTCCCTCTCCTATCCAGCCTCTAATCAGTTGTGAGGTGTAATAGCAGTATTTTCTCTACTGTAATGTACATTTTGAGAAAAAAAAAAAGATGTTGGGTGTTTGGACATTTCAGACTGCATGGTCCCAAGCCATGGTTAAAAAACCAACAGATAGGAATGTATTTCTGGAGAAGAAGGGAGTTTAGCACCTTCTTCTCTTAAATTACCACTATGTGGAGAAGCCCAGAAATGAAATAAAATGTGAATGAGGTTGTGAAACTTCTCTCTGCAGTGAGAACACACCTTGGGCTAGAGCTGACCCAGAGTTCCCTTCCTAGCCAAACACCTCATTGTTTGCATGGTTTTAGAAAGGGAATTTGAACTGCTAGTGGCTGGTGAAGAATCTGCCATTTCTGAGGCAGCCCTTACAGATGAACCTGGCATCATCCCCACCTCCCAGATCTATCACACACACACAATATTGCCACATCCCAGCTCCCAGCTGAGGGCCAGGGAGCTCAGAACATCTGAGACAACATTTACATCCAGCACAGCAGGGTGGATCAAAATCTTCACACCAGATCATCCAAAGCCTCCCTGAGTGCATAGGGAGGTAGGACCTGGTTGCTTTGGGTTATAGGGATTCAAATTGTCCGTCACTGATTATCATGATTATTAATTAGTTAGTAGCATCTATTTCACTTTTAAATAGTCCCATATGTAGGTTCACCCAGTAACTGAGTAGACACAATCCACAGAGAGAGAAAAAGATCTGCAGAAGGCCTTCAGGTAACCTGAAGGTCTTAAATCTACACCAGGATTTAATCTGAACATAACTTTCATGAGCCGTGGGTTTCAGCAGCAGATTTTTATTCCATATTGATCAATGTAATGAGGAACCTCATTTCATTTGAATTCTCCTGGGTAAATTCTGCCTCAGAAGGAAGCTTTCCCTTCCAGCAATGATCTTTTCAAGCCCTCCAGGTAGATATAGGATAAGGTGGAGCTTAGAAAATGTTTAATAGAAAAGTCACATCACTGGCAAGGTATCAAAGCAGCACCTGCCTTTGTTAAAATCAACTTTGACAAATGCTTTAAAGTTGTTTCTTTCATTCTCCTGCAGTGACAGGCTGACAACAGCCCCAGCCATAAAGAGCAGAAATCTCCCAGCAGATCTTCAGTTCCACACTCAGCCAAAGGGTTCATATTTTCTATTCTCCATGGCTCCGGGGTTCTATTCTGACACATACTATTGATGTTTTCAGCCAAGCCAAGTAATTGCTCCTGAATCCATGGGGGTCCTCCCTTCTCAGGCTGTCTCAATTCACTCAGTTTAGTAGCTGGGGTCAGGCTATTTCTACAGACAAAGGATAGGTGAGGTGAGGGCACGAGCACTTTCTCTTTGTTGGAGGGGTTGCTGCTTGTTCCTTCCAATTTCCTTCCGATCATTTTTTATACTCTGTGCCCTTTCTGAATCCTCACGTAGTTTGGCCGAAGACTGAATTTCAATCTTCCTCTCAAATTAAATAAGTATTGCTATAGATAAAGGCCTAACTGCCATCTCTGTTTGGCTGCTTATGACCTCCCACTTTACGGGAGTTTCACGAAATGCTTTCCCTCTTTCTTGTTGAAACCAGTCCTCTTGACTCCATGACTCCTTCCCCAGCCCATTTTATTCATTAACTAGAAAGACTGAAAAACTTCTTTTCTGTTCTTTATATTTTCTTCTCACCTTGAAGTTTCTTATCAGGAGGAGGAAGGAATGTGGCAGCAGGTCTTGTTTTGGTGTCCTTTCCTTCCCTGTCAACTTAGACTTTCATGTAGAGTGTTCCTATTGACTGGAGGACTCAGCCCATTCAGGATCTCATTTTTATGAGCATAGGATTCACCTAGAGAAGGATAAGAGTGAGATAAACACTCCCAACCCTCTCCTTACCCTTTTCTAAGTTGGTAAATGCTGCCTAACTCACACAACATTTTGTTTGTACTTTAAGGTTTCTAGTCTGGCAATTTTATAAAAGGGATCTAAAGGGCAGACATGGTGTACTGGGGAGACACCAGGAATTCAGAAAGTTGGAAGAGATTCACTCTTTTGGTGAACTTTCTTTCACAGAATCACAGAATCATGGAATTGTTTGGGGTGGAAGGGACCCTAAAGATCATTTCATTCCAGCCCCCTGCCATGGGCAGGGACTCCTTCCACTAGCCCAGGCTGCTCCAAGCCCCATCCAGCCTGGCCTTGGACACTTCCAGGGATCCAGGAGCAGCCACAGCTTCTCTGGGCATCCTGTGCCAGGGCCTCACCACCCTCATAGGGAAGAATTTCTTCCCAATATCCAATCTTAGACCAGCTCTCTTTCACTTTGCCTTATTTTTTCTATTTTATACTCTCAAGGCTCATGTGGGTCTTGGCCAACTTTTAAATGATCAGCTTTATTTACTTCACTGAGGGAGGTTTTACACAAAAAACCTGCAAAATTACAAGGTTGTCCTTTCACAAGTGCTCACTCAAAGGTTTGATTCACCCAGTTCAGCTCATTCTCACTCCCTTCACAAACGTTTTAATGAGGTAGTGGCAGGAAAAACTGCTTAGATAACAAATTGTATAACAAATCTTATCTTTGCCTGAGAAAAGTTGGGTCACAGCAACCATCTGGGAAATAAAAGCCTGAATCATCTGCCATGCATACACATATATATATATATATATTTATATATGTAAAAATATATGTGTGTGCACATTTGCCTCTTGCATGAATCACACCCAAAGCTCTACTAAAATGCCACACCAGCTGAAATCTTCCTCCAAAGCTGTTATTTCTGAATGAAAGCTGTCCCCCTTCAGTGAATGATGCACTTGAGCCACTATAGATATGCAAAGACATCTTGTCTGCACTGTAGAGAATCTTTCAGCACTTGACAAAGCTTTAATTACTCATCTCCTGTGCTGCTTCAGCACATGACTCAGAGTAGGTGTCACCAGGACCAGCAGAAAGGAAAATGGGGGGAAAAATGTTACTTTGATGAAGGGACAGATTCCTGCCCATTCTCCACTGGATTTGGAAAAGATCTGTGATGTCATTAAGTTTTGGATGGCAGGACACAATCCACCAAAATGTGACCATTATAAATTCTGTCACTACCACCATACATAATTTCTCAGGACTTCGAGACAAGTACTCATCTCCCAGATAAAAACGAGTTGTAAATGAGTCCTCAAACAGAGAAATCTTGGCTAAATCACAACCCAACTGTAGCCAACGAGGCTCCTTTTTGAGCAAAGTGATGTGTAAGACAGACTGCTTTTATAGGTGCAAGATGTGTGCACCACCAGATTGCCCGTCAAAGCATATTTAACATGACCCAGGTGTGGGTACACATTTATATTCCTTTCAAATTAATCAAAAAAAAAAAAAACCAAATCTCATGATTTAGTATTTATTGCAGCTACTGTCTTAAAAACTGAATGGTATCTGCTGAAGGGTACAGATGGTATTTGAGTTGACCTCAAGACTGTCAAGACATATTGCCCTGTCATTTTCATTGTTCTGGTTTTGGAATAAATTTGAAGTGTGCCTGTAGGTTGATATTCTTGCTCTGTGAGGTTATGGCTGTTTTGATCTGGTGTTAAGATGCCTGTCCTCAGATTTCTCATTAAATGGAGCCATGGTCTGAGGGTGTCAATGTTAAAGCATCGTTTGCTTTACAAACCTTACACATGGTGTACAATATTTAATATACTTAACTAATATAACACTGAATAACTACATTATATGAGTAGAAAAAGAGAATATCTGTTACTGATACAGAGAGGTGAAATATCGTGAATAATAAAAACCACCCGGAACTGCCAATAAAAGTAGGAGCAGTGGTGAATCAGAATCTCCACGGAAAGGAAATGAGGTCTTTTTCTACAATGAATGCAGAAGTGTTGATAAAAGTTTTTTCAAGGAAATGTGAGTATCTGTGTAGAATTGTGGACCATCAGTTTAGAGCTTTCTTCATCTACGATTTGTATCAATATAAACATTTCCTCTGAGACCAACATGAGAGGGATCAAAGCATTTGTTTGCAAAACTCTTTCCTGGGAAAACTGTCATATTTTCCTTTCGTGATCCACTCTCACTTTATGGAAACTCTTACCCTTCGTGCTCACTATGGACTTTTACATACCAAAAGCTTGGGCCAAACAACTGTTAAAGAGGCTGTCAGGGAAAATAATTACTGCTGAATTAGAGAGAAGGACATTATTTGGTTAAAAATTTATATAAAAAGTTGGAAACCGATAACAAGAATAAATAATTATTTCTCCCAATGGATGATGGTGGCAATGGGATTGTTCTGAGTGCTCTGCTATAACCTTTTGAATGGTCAAAATAACTGATTTTTTTGTAACTGATTTAGGACAGGAAAGGGTGAATTGTGGTGTGACATTTTGTTGATGACAGTATTTGATTGAGTAAAGGACAAGCACTGCTGGGAGGGTTAGAGAAGGGTATTTTGGTACCAGTTGGTTTTTGATTGAGTAGGAGATGACGAGAACATATCAAAAATATTAACTTATGAAATCTAAATTTGAAAATTATTCGGAAAATAATGGAGAACAAAATGAAAGTATCATCATGGTGCTGATCCACAGACCTTGGGATGTTAAGTTCTGATTTTTCACCTCCATGATTGATGGTTTATGAAAAGCAAGAATACAGGATAACATCATAATAAGAAAATACTTCATTAATTTTGTGAGGAATGAAAATTATTTGTAGTTGCTTCCTTGGATGAGACAAAATCTTAAAATTTTTTTATTTCTATTTCAATGCATAATTCTGTGAAAAAGATTTTAATCTATGTGGGTTTATTAAATAACTTCCTGTTTCCTCCAGAATTAATAATGTAAAATGTGCAGGTGATTTTATCACTACAGCTTCATAAAAAATATTACATATGTCATCATGTACTTAACTGTAACCTACTTATGAGGGAAAGAGCCTAACACCCAAAATATCTTTTCCAAACATTGCTATCTTTTGCAACATTCCCAGCAAAAAAATAGAGGGTTGGAAGAATCTGGGTATAATATCCAAAAAGGATTGCCTGGAGTTCTATCAAGTTTTCTCTCCTTAGCAATAAACTCAGTGGCTTTAGCCAACAAGAGAAGAATCAAAATCCAGTGTTAGACAGATTTTGAAAAATCCTGGGCAATGGTAAATGAGTGGTTGCTGCTGTAGGTGGAGAAGACAGAAATCTCCTAGGATTTGTTTTCATTTATGGCCTATTATCTAAGCAAGGTCATCAGTACAGAAATTAACATCAAGGCTGGCTAAACTTACCTCATGTGATTCAAATATTGGGCATCTTCCATTGATATGCAAGTGCATCCCCTTCCTGACAGGAGGAAAAAGAAGAGACAGTCTGAGACAGCTGGGGGTGTTCAACCTGGACAAGAGAAGGCTCGAGGGAGACCTTAGAGCCCCTTACAGAACCTAAAGGGGCTCCAAGAGAGCTGGAGAGAGACCCCGAAAAAGGGCATGGAGTGACAGGACGAGGGGGAACGGCTTCAAACTGACAAATATTTAGATTGGGTACAATGAAGAAATCCTTCCCTGTGAGGGTGGGGAGGCCCTGGCACAGGAGGCCCAGAGAAGCTGTGGCTGCCCCTGGATCCCTGGAAGTGTCCAAGGCCAGGCTGGATGGGGCTTGGAGCAGCCTGGGATAGTGGGAGGTGTCCCTGCCCATGGCAGGGGGTGGAACTGGATGATCTTTAAGATCCCTTCCAACTCAGCCATTCCAGGATCCTATGAAGAAGCAGCCCCTCATAAGCTACTTACGAGTATTTTCTGTGCCCTAATTCATTGGAACATCTGTGGCTTATACATGATTTAATATTTGCAAGATACAGTAGAAAGCTCACATCCTGACATGCTGTAAGAACTTGCTATTTAAGGGGGACGGTGTCCAGGCAAAACCTTTTGGAACCGTTTGAAAATGCATTGTGATATTGGCCATGGGATTCCAGTTTGGATCATCTGAACAAAAACAGACAGATATTTCTTTTCTCCTGGTACAGAAACCAATGAGAGGAAAGGGAGAGATTAAGATATTTTTTCCCTGATAAAGTAGTTTGAATTGTAACCTTTTTCACTTCGATTTTCTACTCTTTCAGTCCTTTAAATGCTAAAGTCAGAAACATCATCACTGGGGCATATGACACAGAAAAAAGATTGACTTATAGCTAAGCAAGAGTCCAGCTCCTCAGCAGCATTCTGCCAATTACATGCACTTTAAATCAAAGGATTTTCTTCTTCTCCTCAGTAGACTTGAGATATTTTTGACTCCCATTTAATTGCCATTCAGGTTGCATTTCGTACATGTACATACACAAGGTATGCAGAAAGCAAAAATAAAATAACAGCAGATTGAAAGTGACTTCTACCAAAATTTTCTTATGTAACGAAGCCTTTTTTCACTCCGTTCTTTTTACCACTACTGAAACCTCAGATGAACAAGTCCTTGGACAGCATATTCCCAGACCCTAACATCAAAGCCGGCCCCACACCATGTAGCAGGATGTCTCAACACACGTTCCAGCAGGCAGCAGGCCATGGAACACTTCTACATGTGAGGAAAAAAGAAGCTAACATTGTCCAGTGTGGTTATGGTGCATACAGTGGTTATTGACAAAGTGTGGGATTTATTGATGGGTTTAGTAAGTGGTTTGCCTTCAGCATGTCATGATCATAGGATGATACTGTAGAGATATAAACTCTAATTATTTAAATCACAAGCAGCCCTATTTATTTATTTTCAATTGCGGAGATACTGAAGTCCGGGCTTTTCAGAGTTGCCATGGCAACTGGACACTTTGATGGGTGATTATAGTGGTACCATTTTGGCATCAAGCATGAACTTTGATTGCTATGGCAACGTCACAGCCATAACTTCTATTTCATTCAGCTCATACTTTGTTCCTGAGGAGCCTCTTTGCCTGCTGTTTGTGAGGAAGCTGAGAACTGTGTCAGCTGCATCAGAGAGGAGCTGTTAGGAGCAACACGAAATGGGCTTTCCCAGTTTAAAGAACACTTCACATCAAGGAACGATTCACTCAGTGCTCTCACTATCCTTAGGAAGGAGCTGAGCTTCTTGGCTGATGTAAATGGAGGTGGCTCCATTAAGGGCAGCAAAGTCTCTTGAATCCAAATTGGGCACCAGGGAAAAAACACATTTCTCTGGTTGAACATGCATTGCTAGAGGTGAAGAATCCCCCTTGTCTAGTTTGGCATTCAAACAGTGAAAGACAATGTACAGGAAACGGTAGGGATGACAGAGATCAGAGGAAGACAGGAACATTTAAAACCAAAAAAGCAAATAAACAGCAAAAAACCCTGGAAAAACATGCTTACCAGACAATTTCAACTTGGAGATAAAAACAAATTTGTCAATATTTATAGAGTTTTAGCGTTAGAAAATTCATGCAGGTTTCTCCAGGTACAACAACTGGAGATTCACCTGCACTGTGGGAATAATAGAGAGATTCTGAAAGGCAATATGGAAGTGAAGGCTTTTTGTGATTCATACAGAACAAGCAAAAGGATAAATTTCTTCATATAACTTCTAGTTAAACTCTTACTCTTTATCGAAGGATGTTCCAGAGGCCAAACACTGTCATGTATAGAAAACTCTGAAGAAATTTAATATGACAAAGTCCATTGAGAATTATTGATATAAAGACAAAATTTTCTTTCAGGAAGCCTCCAAACTACAATTCACTGAAATGAACACAGCAGGGTGATATCACTACACAGCTGAGCTTCTCCTAAACTCTTCCACGAACAAGCACCAGCGCAAGTGGCATGCTGAACTTGGTGAGACTTTGATTTGATTGCTTGTGGCCATCCTCGTGCTCTTAGACTCATTGGATTGTGAAAGGGTAAATAAATAAATAAGGATGTCTTCACAAAATCATAGAATGGTTTGAAGGACCCAAGTTAACCTCATCCCAACTCCCCTGCCATGGACATGGACGCTTTTCACTAGATGAGTTTGCTCAGAGCTCCATCCAACCTGGCCTTGGACACTTCCAGGGATGGGATATCCATGACTTCTCAGGGGAACCTGTTCCAGTGCCTCACCAATCTCATAGTAAAGAAAAATTTTCTTCATAATGTCAAATGTAAACCTACCTTATTTCAGTTTAAAACCATTTCTCCTTGTCCTGTCACTGTGGGCTTTGGTAAAAAATCTCTGTATTCCTCATAAGCTCCCCTTCATTTATTGAACAGCTGGAATAAAGTTTCCCTGGAGTCTCCCCTAAATCAGAACGGACAACCCCAGTTCTCTCAGTCACTCATCATAGCAGAGGTTCTCCAGCTCTCTGAGCATCTTTGTGGCCCATTACAGGATTTGGTCAGACAGTTCTGTGTCTTTCTTGTGCTGGGGACACCAGAAGTGAATGTAGATCGGCATCCAGAATTTGGTGCTTAACTAAAAGGACATTTATACACGGTGAAGCACAGGTGACAAACTGTAACTCCTGGAGGCCCCACATCTCACAACCAGTCCTACTCCTTCTCACATGTATCTTTCAGCATTAAGGAAATGCACTGACATACTGATTTTGCTAAAAAATTCAAGCACAAAAGATGATGAGTTGGAATAATTATTATCCTTAAAAGTCTGCTCAGGCTTTCTTAATTTATTACATCGATTTCAGTTTGCACTGCTCAGAAAAAATGTCAAAATTCATCAGCGAAGAGCAGGACTTTCCATGAGTTGCAAACAAGAAAAATATGTGATAATTTAACAGGCTGATAATATTACTCATCTGTATCTCAATGTAGCTATTTCTAGAAGTGAACTCACCTCTCCCTTGTACAAGTATGTGAATAAATTCTACCTTTATATAAATAAATAAAGAGATGGCAGCACTGTGTGGGCTACAGCAAAGGATTATTCATCTATCATACAACATCTGATGTTTTGGAGCATTAGATCCACCTGTGTATTTTAGCATCCAAGATCTTAATATTTACACAGCAGCAGGATTTAATCTGTTCTATTCAGCTCAATCTCACACTCCAGAGTTCAACTCCAATACCTAAAGTGATCTGGAGACATGAAGCTACTCATAAGTGGTAAATGAAAGGCCATCACTGCAACCTGAAATGTGCTGGGCTGAAATCTTTAGTTCAACATGAAATTGTTGAACTAGTTCAACAAATTAGTTCAACACGAAATGCACAACAAAGATACTGAAAGTGCAGCTGTGTTGGGCACTGGATGTGTTCTGTATTTATGTTAAAGAACCCAGAACCCCGACCTGCTCCTTCACCATCCCCACTGGCACCCAAAGGATTGGTCAGAGACACCCAGGGCTGTTAACTACCCATAACCTTCAAGCACCTTCAAGCCCTGTAGCAGGAGACAAAGTCTTTTGGTGAGACCTAGTCCTCAGTGATTTGTGATCTTTTCCAAGTGCTGAGAAAAGAACAAACAAGTGCTACTGAAAAATACGCATCTGTTAAGCACAGCAAGAAGAGCACCCTTGGTGGAAGGTGCAGGAGAAGGACAAAAAAAAAGTATTCATGCTTATAATCTGCTAAAAAAACCAAAAAAAGCACAAAACAACCAAATTAACATCAAACCTGAAACCATCATGACTATTTAGAGTTCCGAGAATTCTGCTTTTGATAAAACAGTGAAGAACAGGAACCAAAGCTTCCAAAGTCTGAAGTAATTCATGACTGTTTGGAGTTTCAGCCTTTATTCAGTCTCACTTTTTAGTCCTTATAAAAGAAGTTGAATTTTAGCTGGGGAGCTGAAGTACATCTTCCTTCCAGGAAAGCAAAAGTGGTACTCACTTAGATCAGTTTGTCACTGACAGAGCTGTGAACCCCTGGCACAAAGACTGTCTGTAAGACACTCAGGCTCTTTCTCTGACTCAGGTCAAAGGCTGTTGGCTGATGCTCTTCAGTTACTTCACCTCCATGTACTCCGTGCTTCCAGCTGTGGTAACGTGAATGATGGGACGCCCGTGTGTTATTCACAAGCTTTATGTTTTATGTATGGGAAGAATTGTCTGGGTTTTTTACTTCCCTACTGGGGCAAAAGAGGTTGATTTTGTTCCTTTCACTAAAAATACGGGTTTTCAAAGTGACATATGGCCTCGCTATTGTCAATTGACAGAGGCTTTTGATCAGCAGTGAAGCAGAAAAAAGTATAATTGATTTTATCAGGTGTGCTCTAAAAAGCCTCAGCAGAGTAAGACTTTTTGATCAAAAGCACAAGGAAAAATATCACTTCCTTTGGACTGCACATGTGACTCTTCATACACATGAAAAATGTGGGCTGTTCCACAAAATGAATTTCATCTTTTCAAGAGTGGCACAGATTTGCAGGGTTGATGCTTCTTATTGAAGATTATGAAGTATCAATCAAAAAAAAAAATCACTAAAAAATGCTTCCATGCAAGGGAAAAAGTCAGTCATTCCTGCAAATATTCTTGGAATCAGGGAGTGGCTTAGGTTGGATGGGACCTTAAAGATCACCACATTCCACCCCCTGCCATGGGCAGGGACACCTTCCACTAGCCCAGGTCACTCCAAGCCGTGTCCAGCCTGGCCTTGGACACTTCCAGGGATCCAGGGGCAGCCACAGCTTCTCTGGGCACCCTGTGCCAGGGCCTCCCCACCCTCTGAGTGAAGAATTTCTTCCTAATCTCTAATCTAAACCTATTCACTTTCAGTTTGAAGCCATTAAAGCCATTAACTTTTCCTTCCTTTGTTTTGACCTTCCAACACAACCAATGTACGTGATGCTGGTGCCTGGCATGAGGCTGCTATCACCCCCCAGCTCCCAGCTCCGGAGTTCAGGTTTGCTGGACGTTTCCTACCATGCACAAATACACTGTGTGTGCAGAGCATCAAGAAGAGAAAAGCACACAGCAAATATTTATTGGCTGATACACCCCGAGGAGAGACAGGATCCATTCTCTACCACGTGAAAGATTAATGCAGGCATGACTCTAAAAGTAGTGTTCAGAGCATCTCTGCTGGCCAGGCCTGTTTGCCCCTTTGTCCTGTTGATTTGCCATCTTTCAGTTCCCCATTTCTTCCCTGATGGTTTTAATATCTCCTCATGTTCATTCTTTTCAGTCCTGGAATGCCTACATGCCGCTGGCTCAAAAATTCAACTTCTCTCACATGGCTTTAACACACAGACTTCCTGAGACAACACAAAATTATCTTCCCAGCAAAGATCCCTCAGCTCTCCTGCACCAAACTGGGCCAAATGGGATCACACAGAAACAACCACAGGCTGTGGGTTGCAAGGCTTCAAGAAGAGAAGGGATTTGGGGAGTTTATCCAGACTTGACACAACACTTTAACTGAAAAACTGAGTTTCAGAATTTATAATGCATTGGAAGAAGATGCTGAGTGGTTTTGCTCAAGCCCTACAGTGTTTAGATTAGCAGAACCTACAGGAAACAGACTTCAGAAGATTAAAGTCAGTCATGCATAAACAGTTCTTCAGAAGAACACATATTTGAAAGTGAGGATCTTGATCATCTTTCAAGAACTGCAAACCAAAATGAAACAACCAAAAAAAAAAAAGAGTAGATCAAAAAGAAGAGGGTATTAGTAATTCTCAAAAAGCCAGTTCACTTTCCACTGGATCTGAAAAATTACATCAATAGAGTTTACTGCAATCAGGATAACCCAGGATGAGGTACTAGCAAAGCAATGAACAGCATCTGATCTGCTCTGCTCTGATCTGATTCCTAACATGGATGGGCTCATAAATAAATGCAGAAGTCGTGGCATAAATCTCTCATGGATGTCTAAAACAGAATTGCTAGCACCCAAACCTAAGCATAAAATATGTAGAGCGTCTGACATCTCAGTAGGAGCTGTTCAGTGCAGCAAGTGAAGAACTGAAAAAACTCCTTACAATCAAGAATTGATTCATTTTTAGGAAGAAATTCTTCCCTGTGAGGGTGGTGAGATGGTGGCACAGGTTGCCCAGAGAAGCATTTTAGTCACCAAAAAATCAGAGTCCAGAGGAAATTGTCTAAAAATTAGCAAAACCAAAGGAGACTGACTGAGGGCTTCCAAAATTCAGGATCACAAGCACTAAATGAACCCTGTTACAAGATGAATACATTCCCTATTTGTGTTTAGGAACCCCTGAGAAGCACAGAGCTCATTCTGCTGTTCTTTCTTGATTCATACTTTCCTTTCTTGTTTTGATTTTTTTTTTTTGGGAAGTAATTCATGCGTGACACCAAATATTCTGTGTCTACAGAATGTCTCAGTATCATTTTCCTTAGGCAATGGATGAGAAGAATCATCTTCTGTGGGTCTGGAACAACCCTGAAATATGAAAGAAATTATGAGGAACTAAAACCAAAAAAAAAAATAGATAATTAGAAAAGGTAAAAATAAAGGTTTTATGCTCAGCTGTTTTAAACCCTGTGGTTCCACTGGCTGGATAATATAGGGAGTTGTTCCATGCTCCTTTCTATAAGTAGGTACTGAAGGAAAAACTACCACCCTGGAGCCTGTTGTTATAATTTCTCTGCCAAAAGTTGCTTATCCATAGCAGAAT
Organism: Corvus moneduloides; assembly: GCF_009650955.1. Taxonomy (NCBI): domain Eukaryota; kingdom Metazoa; phylum Chordata; class Aves; order Passeriformes; family Corvidae; genus Corvus; species Corvus moneduloides. Next base: position 3,355,992 of record NC_045476.1, read on the forward strand.
TAGCAGAGATAACAGCTCCACTGTTGCTCCAGTGAAGATTTTGATATCTTAGCTCAAAGCTACCTCATGAGGAATTCATTTGTGGCTGACTGATTCTTGGGCTAGAGCGGAATGTTGTCCTCTGATAAGCAGCCTACAGTGGTAAAAACCTGCAGGAAAAGGTGAGTACCTTGTGGTAGGAAAGGACGAAGAAAAATGTGGGATGTGAATAAATTTATTTGAATAAATGTAGCCATATTGCACTGGAGAGGTCATCACAGAATCATAAAGCAGCTTGGGTTAGAAGGGACCTTAGGGAATATCTGGTTCCAGCTTTTGACATGAACTAGAATTGACAGTCTGTGGTGATCTGGCCTGTGATACTGATGATTTTACAACAAATGTCTAATATGAGACTAATCATAAGCTGAAATGGTTGTTCTGCTAAGGGAATAAATGGAGTTCAGGTAGCTCCACTGCAGCTGGAAACTTCTCATCTGTGGAGATCTGAAGTGAAGGAAGATGAACTTCAGCCTTAATGTCCTGATTGACTAATCTAGCACGAAGGGACTTCCCATCCTGAACAACCCAGGACTTTTTTTTTTCCCCAGGCTGTCAGGGGAACCACATGAACCTCAAGTGGCTGCCCTGATGAAGAGGCTCACCCAGGGATGGCTGTGCACAGTCCCTGGTGTTTGTGTGCTCGGGTGATGAATGGGAGCTGAGAGGGCGCTGTCTCAACTCCAACTGTGCTGCTTAGCTACAGAGCTGGAACAGCTCATCTGCTCCCAGGGATTCTCATCATTCTCCCAGAAGTATCAGACAGACAAAACTGCCTGCACCAGGAACATTCCTGTTACCTTTGGGGGATTTCTCCTTACGGAGTGTGGAGGGTTTAGGAGGTTGGGCACATGGGAGGTGTGAGTGAGGGACAAAAAGCAATGCCCAGTGAATTTTACTTGCTAATATAATGTAACCCTAACCCCTTGACATAGATTCCAAGTACGGAGTCAGTGGGTGAGCCCACATCAAACCCAAAGTCTTTCTTGTGATTAACTGATTCCCAAAATTGTTCTTCCCCTGCAAGTGTCTCACTCCCTCCTCTGGCCACCTGTGGAGCACCCAGCAGAGAAAAATGTTCTCTGCCTCAAAATATGTCTGCTTTGGTGCTTAAAACGACACACAGAGTTAGAAAACCAGCACAATTCTTGTGGATGTGTCATTTCATTCAGTCCTATCTCCAAAGACAGAATTTATCCAGTTTCTGGAGAAAATGAGAAATTTAGGAGGGTGTGTCTTGGAGAAAATGGTCTGGAATGGCAACCTCTTGCCTAAACAAAATATTCCCAGAATACTACAGGAAAATTCAGGAGGCAAATCTGAAAACTCACATCACTTGTTAGTCCCAGAATGAAGGACTGTGGTGTAGTGTGTTGAAATACTGGATGAAATTTGCATTTTTTTTTCCAACGCATCATGTATTGCTATGGGAAATTCACATATTCTTGTCCTCCCATAAATGCAATTCCCTACAATGTGTTTTTTCAACGTATTTCACTTCTCTCCCCTTTATGATCCTTTATTTTCCCTTCAAGAATCTCAAATACCAACATCCTGGAGGTTCTCTTAGCCAGAAGCAATGATTCAGGAGTAAAAAACACACTCAATTCATAAAGTCAGTGACATAAAACAAAAAACCTTGGAGACAAATCTCTCTGAAAAGACAGAAAGAGAGAGAGACAGACTTGGTTTTCACTCAGTGCTGGGTTTCATTTTGGAAATGTAAAGCTGATCAAAAAGCTGTCCAGATCTGAAATAAGCCATTATTTTAGATCTGCCCTCCAAACACTTGCCAGGTAAACAATTTTTCAAGCTGAGAAGAAGAGGTTGAGTTCAGAGAGTTACAAATTTGGATAAACTTCTGGCAAAACTGAAATTCCATAATCCAAACTATTCCACGATTCATCTGCAGTGCTGGTATGGCTACATTATGTTTGTCTTTTTAGTGCTGGCTTTCACTGCACTGGATTTCTCAATCTACCCTGTATCTCTTTCAAATCTGACATATTTTTCTTGTCTGTGCCTCAACATCTAAATACATGTTTCCTTTTCAGCTGCTACATTTCAATTCCACATCCAAATTTATGGTCCATTGTTTTCCTTTAACCTTTCTGCTTGGACAATGAAGATCTCTGTCCTGCGGTTCCTTCTTGTGAGTAAACAGCAGCGTGAAATAAAGGTCAGGTCAGTGATACAGGCTCCTCTCCTCCTCAGAGAGCAGTCTGGCCTGATGGAGATTCCCTTTGGGATGACACATCCACTTCAGGTGGAGTGCTGGAGAGGCTGGAATCAGCAGCTTTTTCTGAATTACTGATACCTGTCATGTTTCTCCCTGGAAAGAGCATCATTCACATGTGCAGAAAGACTGAGCTGGCCATCAGCTCCTCAGGGATGCAGCATTTATCCCAAAGGCAAGAAACAGGATCAATGCTCTGGGTAGCTGAGCCTGTAAGAGCAGTAAATTCATCACCCTTGCTTGTATTCTCATGTGGATGCACAGTTTGTACCATCAGCTCTGCGGGCCCAGCACAGGAAGGACCTGGAGCTGCTGGATGCAGTCCAGAGGAGGCACCAGGATGATCAGAGGGATGGAGCAGCTCTGCTGTGGGGAGAGGCTGAGAGAATTGGGGTTATTCATGCTGGAAAAGAGAAGCTTTGGGATGACCTAACCATGCCTGAAGGGAGCTGACAAGGAAGGCAGAGAGAAACTCCTTCCAAGAGCCTGGAGTTCAAACTGACAGAGGCCAGGGTTAGATGGGATATTAGGAAGAAATTCTGCCCTGTGAAGGTGGTGAGTCCCTGTCACAGAGTGCCCAGAAAAGCTGTGGCTGCCCCTGGATCCCTGGAAGTTTCCAAGGCCAGGCTGGATGGGGCTTGGAGCAGCCTGGGATAGTGGAAGGAGTCCCTGCCCATGGCAGGGGGTGGCACTGGATGATCTTTAAGGTCCCTCCCAACTCAGGTCATTCCATGACTCTATGACTGCTATGATTCCATGATTCTGTGAGTCTGTGATTACACCTCTCAGAGATTCTTCAGGGCAATTCTATGAGCACTCCAATAACAAGTGGACTCTGCACGGGGCCCCATTTCACCAGAATGTTCCTCCTGTCCTGAAATACAAGGTAAAAGATGGAAAAATTATCAGCAGTACCATGCTCTTGTCTACCTGTACTTATTCTACTACTGTGATGTCTGCCTTGCCTAAACATAATAGAATCATGGAATCACAGAATATCCTGAGTTGGAAGGGACCCACAAGGACCATCAAGACCAACCCCTGGTCCTGCACAGGAAAACCTGAAAAATCTCACTCTGTGCCTGACAGCATCGTCCAAGAGCCTCTTGAACTCTGCCGGGCTTGCTGCTGTGACCACCTCCCTTGGGAGCCTTTTCCAGGGCCCAGCCTCCCTCTGGGTGAAGAACCTTTTCCTAATATCCCACCTAAACCTTCCCTGGCAGGGCGTAATGCCATTACATGTGGAATTTATGGATAAATACAGACAGGTTCTGTCCGTCACTATTAATTTCCACCCTCTCCTTCCATTTCTAAGTGGATCTTTGTTGTCACTTCTTCATTGTTTCATTTATACATATTTCACCTCTTGTTGTTTCTATTCTACTCCATGTTATAAGCGAAGCAAGGACATCATAATTTTTTCCCGTTTCATATTTTTCCCTCTGTTTGGTCCAGATGGAGAATATCACAGGAATCCTAAATGACACAGGAAGCAGTTTCTGCCTGATTGTCTCAGTCTTTGCATAACAGGAGCCGTACTGGGAACCTTCACTTTAGAGCATAATTGTGGTAATCCAAAGGCATTCTCAGCAATGTGCATTTTCTTGTGTATGAAACACACTTGAAGCTGTTGATTGATGCACTTAGAATTGCTTCATGCACCATCTGTATCCATCTGTACATGCTTGAACACTGTTTAAAAACCTCACTTGATAGCCATTAGAGAGAAGTGGTATTTCTGTTAATAGAGTGTATCAATAAAGCTCAAATGATATCTCGCTTCATTCGGCCCTATCAAATACGTTCATTGTATGATCAGTTTAAAATTAGAGAAGTCTCACTTAACATGTGTTAGTGCTTCAAGCTCCAGCTCTCATCAGTCCCACTAAAATTATTGCACAGAACCACAGACATATTTTGGAAGAAATCAAGAAGGAGCAGTTAAAAACTTTATGAATAAAAACTCAAAGCATTTTTAGAAAGGCAAATGTTTAGAAGGTTTTCCTCTCCTTTTTTATATACCTTTTTTGGTCTAACAGGAAATTTGACCAGAAACTTTGAAAGTTGTCTCAAAAACTTCATACAGAAACATTCTTCAAACAGAGCCCTTTTAACCCAGGCCTTCTCATTTACATATTAATTTGCATATATCTCAGAACATACCAATGATGCCTTCTTTCACTAATTATCGGCTCCTTGCCATTGAATATCCCTGTCTGGGATTTTGATAGGAATAGAATGACCTTGCAATCATAACAAATACAAAATGATTTTAAATATAGGCCACCCTAACAAAGATCCTCAGAACCTCTCTGGCATCTCACACAGAACCATAGAATCATAGAGTCACAGAGCCATGGAATCATAGTGCTGAGACACTGGAACAGGTTCCTGGAGATATTTTGGCTGCCTCATCCCTGGAAGTTTTCCCCACCAGGATGGACAGGGCTTAGAGCAACCTCATCAGTGGAAAGTGTCCCTGACCATGGCAGGGGTAGAACTGGATGATTTTTAAGATCCCTTCCAACCCAAACCATTCCCTGATTTTATGATTGTGCCATCCATCAACCCTACATGGATATCTGGGTACCTCTGAGCATCTCAAATGACACCAAAGGACTTTCTGAGGACAACAGAATTGAATCCCTTGTGAGAAAGTCCAATGTTTACCTCAAAACACATCTCTCCGAGGAGCTGAATCACTCTCTGAATCCTACAGACAGCAAAGAGCAGCTCTGCCCTGACTGTGAGGGCAGTGCAGGAGCCTGGTTTGCTCCCAGAGCTGCACAAGGATGCCCAGCAGTGACGTCTCACTCCGTCAATTGACTTTCATCCACGGAGACAAAGGTGAGAGGCAACGAATATGACTCAGAACTTTATGTTGTTAAGTTCAGCAAAAGTTTTTTTTATCTGGACCATTTTTAATGATGGACTCATTTTAGTGAGTTGTAATTCCAGGTAAAATCCCATAACAAAAATATATGGAAAACACCATCCATAGATATAATGGGATTATCACCAGACAGGATTCTTTGCTCTCCCAGACATAAGCTAGGGATGGCTCCAGATGAATATTTTAAATGAAGGATTCCTCAGATGTGTATTTCATTAGCTGCATAATGTCACCCCTTAGTCCCGAATCTGGAATTTTTTCCTTGACACATGAAGCTCTCAATCCACCCTGCACTGCATTTCTCTATTCACAGAGCTGCTCCCTTCTCAGGAGAGCTTATTTCCCAACAACACCAATTACTGTCACCTCCTTTTACTTGACATTAATCGCAAGACAAGCAGAACTAGCTGTACTTAGGCCTGCCAGGCTGATCTGCAACTGATTTAACAGCTGCATTTTTGCTTGCTGTTCAGTGCAGCAGTACAGAAAACAGCTGTGCTGATTTCAGTTTAAGGAAAAAAGCTTTCATTCGCTATTTTAAAGAATCCCATCTAATGTTTTTAAAGAATCCTCTCTGAGACATAATGCTCATTGGAAATCAGGCAGCACAGGCAGCAACTCTCATGTGTATACTTAATCAGTAGATTTTTTGGGGAGGGTGGGTTTTGGTTTCTTTCTTGATTGTAACAATCTTGAGGAAGTTGATTAACCCAAAGGGAGTGATTTCAGTCAGAATATGCTTATAGGGAGGGAAAGTGAGGAGGTACCAACTGCTTTAGTTAGTCTTCAGTATCTATATTAAAAAATAAAATTATTAGTTGTGTTATCTTTTGCTCAGCTTTGAGAAGGCAAGAACTAACACATTCTATACAGATGATATAATGATATAATTATTTCTATACCTGTGTTTACACACATTCAGTCCCAAGGCTGGACTGTGCTCATCCTGCTGACTTTCAAAGGGTCAGCACATCTCAGCAACTGAGATAATCTGTGCATAAAACCAGATTTAAAGCTTTTGCTCTATAAACAGGAGATGGACCATGAACCTGAATCTGTGGTTCTGCTCAGACACAGAGCAACGTCCCTGACCTTGTGTGCCTCTGTCTCTGCCTCTGTCTCTGGGTTAATGACGACTTTAATAGCATCTATACCCCACTACTTTAATGCAGTCTAACAATTCCATGGGAGTGAAGTCCAGGCATTTCCTCAGGGGGCAGGGAGTGGGAGCCAGCTCTGGTTTTAATTAGAGTAATTGAGTTCATTACCCATAGCTGTCTTTTGAGCATACACAGGGTAGGAAGGCAATATGACCCCCTGGGAGAGGAAAGCTCCAGAAGTCTAATATCTGAGATGATTTAGCTCCTAATCTGCTTCATAAAAAAAAAGGCTCTTCACCTCTGACATCCTTTATCTTATCATCTCACTTCAAGTATTTTAGTGCTAAAACAACGTCTGTCCTTCACTGTATTTTTATATAATACTTGAAATGATGTGTTTCCCATCTGAGCTGGAATATCTGTAAAGTGCTGATATAGAACACCAGGTAATGGTTTCATACTATGATAGGGGTCTTTCCACTTATTGTCTAGTTCTGGTATTTAGATGTGAATTTCCCGTAAAAGTACCTAGGACCCATTAATTCCAAAGAGAAACTCACTGGTATGGGAAATTACAGTTGTAATTGGGTTTTTTCTCAGACACATCAGGTGGATTTTGCTCTCCAGTAATATCTAAGGCTTGAAGATTACACCTCCCTATGTGTCGGTGGTGAGCTATAACTGCTTTTAGCTCCCCCAGGGGTGGTGAAGCTCCAGATTGAAGGTATTTAAAATCCTACTGGGCATCCAAATCCCTCTTTACCATTGTGTTAGGTTTGCATGGCAAGGGTCTGGAAGAGGGTGAATTCAGAGGTGGCTTCTGTGAGAAGGAGCTTCCCCTGTGTCCAACAGAGCCAATTCCAGCCATGAGATGTTCTCAACTGATTTCAGCAGCTCCCACCATCTGCAGTGCAGGGATCTGTGAACAATTTGCAATAAGAAAGAGATAAACCCTTTTATGCACGGTTTCTCTGATGCATTTGTACTGTCCATCCTTCGATGACTTGATCGGCTCCCAATAAAACTAATTTCTCTCTTCTGATGCTAAGGAGAATCTCAGCAGAAGATGTTTACATTGAAGATGTCTACAAATGGTCAGGCACCAGCCTATATTTACAATTTGGATGTTCCCCAACTGATTCAGTCTGAAACATGACATTTCCTGGCTCTTAAAGTCCATCTTATGAAATTAGAATTATATGTAAAGAGTATTGTTTGTAGTCAGGCAAAGGAAACTGAACAAAGCAACTTGTGCTTCTGGAGCTGCCTTCACATGGGGAATTTTGTGACTACGTTGCTGAAGGACATATCAGACACTCAGCTTTCTGGAGGTTTTTCCAGCCTTAAATAATTTCAGTCCCCCTGAATGACTTAATTTCAGCCTTTCTTCACCCACCAGCTGCTCCAGGTTTCCAGTGCCCCCACAGATGCACATCCATCTCGCAGTGCATACACGTAAATGAATAGGATTTTAATATGAGCAGGGGGAAGTACTATAAAACCAAACAAGATTATGTTACAGGAACGAAATCAGATTACATCTCAGCTCCCCAGGTCGATGGGAGAATGGAGGGATAGACTGTATTAATTAAAAAAGATGATGTTTAGACATGCATTCTTGTCTATGTAAAGGCTGGTACCAGCCATTTGCTGAGGTTGCCACTGAGCTGACTGCTGAGCTTGGAAGGGGAGGTGCATCTTTGAGAGGTGAAAAATGCTCTCCTTTGGGCTTGGCTTGCAGAGAGGAGCTGCTGCCACAACATTTTGCTGGTGGAATGCCTTTTTTAGAGCACCTTTTGCTACAGGGTTTGGACTGGGGTTTTGGAGCGTGTCACACCACCCCAAGCTGGCTTTACGAGAGCCAGCACAGGAGCCTGGTGCTAGCAGATTCTTCCAGCACTTTTAGATTTTACATTCTAATGAGAGAAGAGCTCTGATACACAGGTCAGACAGACTCTGACTGCCCATTGCTATGCACGTGCACTGAGGCAAATGAGAATCCCTAATTGTCCAAACCCATAACCCTGATATCTCTCCCCAGGCTATTCAATAAAGAAAATCGTGAAAATTTTGCATGGTTTCCTGTCAGAACAAAAATAGAATGGGCCTCCAGCCTCCTGGTGCTGCAGTAAACCTGGATCTGGCAAAGGAAAATCAAAGCAGAGAGAGAGAGAGAGGACTTTTTACCAAGAACCCTCCCTCAAATCAGCCTGAAAGCACATTTAGCTGCCTGTAGCATTTCCTTTTGACAAAGAAAAAAGTAATAATCATCCCCAGCTGTGAGCCTAGCAATAAACACATTCCTATTGTCATTCTCAGGCCATAAACCCACGGTTTCTCTGCTGGAAACAAAGACTCGTTCAGGTGCCAAGCATGAAGGGCTGTTATTTGTACAAAATCCGCACTTTCAGGGGAAGTTCACAATCACTCTAAGAAGTCCATGTGCTTTCAAGCAGCATGACTCCACCGTCCCCAGCAGTCTGCGCATCATCCAGTTGGTGTTGACTTCTCTGCAGCCACAGAAGACACAGAGTTTAAAATGTTGCTGTGTTCTTCCAATTCAATTTACCATCTTCTGCCTTTGATGGCTCACCTGCTGTGGACCTAATTCTCCTTCCAGTTATACAAGGGTAAACCAGCAGGAAAAGCTCTCCCCAACCCTGAGTTATATTGAAGGGAGGAAAGAAAATGCAGTACCTTTGTTACAAGGACTGTACAATAACACCAATCCTCCTAAGATCTAAAGAAAAGGGTTCCAAGAAACCATGACAATAACACACATTTTTCTTTGATTTCAGAAAAAAAATACTGGCCTACTGAGCCCTAAAGGGGACTTACACAGGGGTTTATGGAAATTTATTAGGTATTTCATTATTCATTCCTTTTAATTTTGAAGAATAATAATCATTATTATGATAATGCTGTTATGACCCAGAATACCAGCTCGTTTTAGAGAACAAAGAATTGTCTGAAAAGAACCAAGAATTGTCTGAAGGGATATGATTTTATCTGAAAGTACTGTGTAGATGTCTGTACCTTGGTTGTTTCTCTCAACTCTTTCAGAATCACTGGGAAGTAAGGATTTGTTGGGGATGATTAATCTCATGTTGAAATAAGTGTCTGCAATAAGTCAAAGGAATCATCTGTTTCTCTATATTACTCATAGCAAGAAATTCAGCTCCAGCTGAGCCATGTTCATCAACAATGCAGATATCTCACTTTATGGGAGTTGTTTAATCATGGGGTCAGACTCTAAGGTTATACTTCTACAGAGGGAAAAATAATTTATATTTTGAGGTAAGATTTCTATCCTTTAAATGCAGGCGCTCACAGGTGTTGTGCTGCTGTTCACCAGCAGTATTTGCTCATCTTGAAAGTTTTTTCGGTGATAGGAAAGGACACAGTGAACAAGAAAGTCACTCAGGAAACTGTTTGCCAACCCAGAGTTTTGTCCATCTCTGCTTACCATGAAAATCATCCTATACATTTTTGCTCTTCCTGTGAACAGTAAACTTTCCATCCAGAGAAATCTGGATGTCTTTTTGAGGCAAAATCGCAGTTTCAGTGGATTTCTGCATCTGTGGAGGCTGACTGGAAGGAATGGGCTGTGCAGGATTCCCTTCGAACTGCATGAAGCTTATATACTGTTCCCTTATAGTTATTTCCTAGCATCCAAATCCCATTAGAAACCCCCAAATTCAGTATTTTCCATGCTTTTGAGGGGTTGCCTTAGCTTTCTTCTCTCTTTGAAAGGTGTTGAAAATCCAGAGGAGTGAAAATTAGTTTTCTTTCCTCCTTGTCCATGCGATCCCTGCAGATCCCTGCCCTTTGCACTGTGCTTGACTCTAAGGAAGAGCACACAGCCCTTAAGCTTTAAGCACACTGTCAAAAATCATTATGTCTTCTAGACAGGAAAGACAGGCTGGGGAAAAAAGTAAAGAAAAAAGACAAGATTCTTGGAGTAGATTTCAAGATGCTTTACTTTATCCTTAGGATTTGGAGACATTACATAATGTACTAATAAAAGAAGAAAACATTGTGGGTGGTTTTGTTGTGGGTTTTATTCCTTTTTAATATTTTTCTGTACTTGCTACTACAGCCCTGCAGATCTGCTCAGCAGTAATTAGAGACAGGGCTTTTTTGGATTTCTTTGTCTGTCCTGTCTCCGTGGAACCTGGGGAGTGATCAGGATGCAGAGCAGAGAGAACAGGAGTTGCCAGGAATAGCACCTTTCCTCCTGAATACCCCTCTCCACATTCTTTGTGCTTCAATATTCCATCTTCACCACCTCCTATCCACACGAAAGACTTTCGTGAGCTGCTCTGCAGCATTCACTGCTCCATCCACCACCCCATGGCTCCTGACCCTGCCACAGCCCTTGTTCACAGGAGAGAAGAAATCTCCTGGGTTTGCTCTAGAAAAGAAAACTGCAGGAGCCAGTGGCAGATGCTGGTCACCAAATTTTTCCTTGGGGTGGACCAGAGCATGATAGCCCTGCCTTGGAAGGTGGTGTAAAAGCAGCAGGATTGAGGGAAGCAGTGGCACACCAGGAGGCACTTTGCAGTCCTCAGGAGCAGTGGTTGTGCTGTCTTTTATAACCAGACTCTGCTGAGTTTCAAGCTTGAGTGTCCAAAGCAGTGAGGATCAGTATTAACATCTCGTTATATCACTCAGACTGGCAGCACCTTTGTTTGTTACTTCTGAAGGACTCCACAGGTCCATAGAATATTCCTCCAGCACCTGAAGTCCACTCGGTAAAACTGCATCAACACCTTCTAAACCTTCCTCTAAAGCAGCTCCTTTTCCATGTCCTGATGCCCCGAAATTTTCTGCTTCAAGCAGTGAAATTGGAACAACACCTGGCCCTGTACATCCTGTGCACTTAACAGGGATGATGACAGACACATCTCCCTTTCCTACAAACCCTCCTTCATCCTTCCCTTGCCCTGCTCATTGTGTGCAGCTAATTGTCTTCTCTGAGACTCTTTAATTCCAGTGGAGGATAAAAGCTGGCTGTAACAATGCAGCACATCCCCATAAAAGCAGGAAGAGAAAGAAAGAGAGATTCCAGCTTCATAGTGGCTGACAAATCACTCAGTCAATTCTTGGCTGCCAGCTGATAGGATTATCCTAAATAGGCTTTGTGAGGCTTGGGTTTTATGCACACAGACCCGTCCAAATCAAGTGATAATCTTTCTGATGCTTGAATTAAATAATAATGTGAGGATATCAGGCCCTGATCACTTCAAACAACAACAAATACCAATCTGGTACCTTATTAACCGTTAAAATGAGCCCTGTGAAAACAGCAGTTCCCCAGCTTTTATGAAGTGGCATTTCTCCACCGCAATTGGCGGCACTGGATTCATTTTCTGCTGTGGAGAATTTGAACCATTATGTATTTATGTTATTGTTAATGTTACATTAGGGCTGGCACTGCATCGAGGTTTTCAGGGAGAGATGTACATAAAATTATCATAATGATGGACTTAACTGTGAACACGTTTCCTTTTTAGCTGTGTTTCAGTTAATTTTTAACATTATTCTTCCAAAAGGGGAACATACCCTGGACAGGCAGAGGTGCAAAGCACAGCATGGTGTTAAAAGAAATCTATTCTGTAATTCTGTGATTCTGTGGTATGTGACTGAGTACATGACAGAAATTTTCTCTTATGCACCCACACATTTCAGGCAAAGGCAAAATTCCCCCGTGTTTCTCAGCCCAGCTGTGAAGCAGAGAATGATATTACATACAGAGGCATCCACTATAAACCAAACTCTTAAAGAGCGAAGAATAATTTTCTCTTAAGGATTCCGTTTTGGGTTCTAATTATCACAATTTGGCAAGTTAGCTAAGCTGTTGTAATGGCCCATATGCACCACATCAGCCTGCAGGAAACATTAATGCCTGAGAGCTGAACTCTTTTTATGGATGCTTGGCCTTTTCACAAGTGCTAAGTGAAATATATTAAAATTATCTCCATGAGTTTAAGTTACAAGACAGTTCATTACGTGTGCCACGTGGCTGACAGAGTGCATCTCATCAGTAACCGCTGCTCAGGTGATTATATAACTTTAATTGGCTCATTAATTTGAGACTTCAGCTGGTATATTGTAAGTCGAGTTTTCCTTGCCTGGTTCAGCTGCACAGACTTTCCCAACTGAAAGGAGCAATTCTTCCAGCACGGGAGGGGAAATTTCTTCTCCTTTTAATTCAGGAGTTTCTGTTCCCTACCCAAGTACTGTCTGCCTCAGCTCCTTTCAGGCTCTTCATTCCCACAGGCTCTCACTACTGGCTCTACTTTGGGCCAAAAGGAGCCAATCTGCTCCTCCAGATCAAGCTCTGTAACAGCACAGAATTCCATCCCACGACTCATTTTACGCATCCAGTGATTGATCTCAAATCAGTCTTGATTCAAAGATGCTCTCCATGAAGATTTTACTAATGATCCCTGCCACCCTGCTTTATTATGTGTTCTCTTTTCTTGTTTGATTTGTCTAGCTTTAATTTCATCTTAGAGTCTTCTGTTTTCCCATTCTTTGCTGAACTGTAAGGATGCCAAAGTCAGAATTACATCTTCTATAAGTACTTAGATACCAGACGCAAAGGGTTCATTATACAGTTCCTTCCCTTTTAGTGTTTAAAAAAGTTATTAACGTATAAAACTTTACTGCGCCGATTGCTGGTTCTTTTATCATTTTGTGCTATTAAAAAAGCTGCAAAAATCTCTAAGTTAATTCAGAACACCCATGAATTAATACTGCCTGCCCACTCTGTTTTATTTGGCGCCCTGACTCGCTAGACTGTTGGGTCTGCAATAAATTTAATTATGCAAATCACCCACTGGTCTCCTGAGCAAGGGGATGTCCTTGTGCTTGTGTTCCACACTGATAGAGTGCAGCACAAGGTGTTATCACACTGGGTGTCTTCTCACACTGGGGTTTGGAGTTATTAGCTCAGCTGCCCAAACTCTAAAGCTTAACCAGGGTGATGTTGTGTCTGGGCTAATTAATCTTGTTTCTCTGTGGAACTAATTAGCTGGGACTGAGTTGTCATATCAAGTTGTGGTTCTATCTTGATTTCCTCCAGTTTACAGATCTCTGTGCCCATCTTGAAACCATGATATTCACATACAACTGAACATGAAGAGTGTCCCACTGGAGAAAACCCTGGAGAGACATTAAAAAATGCATCACCCACGAGCATTAATGAGGGTATCAGGGACTGTTCACTCATCATTTCTGAATGTACAGGAAAAGCTTTTTACGTCAAGATCTTAGAAATGTTACCCAAACCCCCACATCCAAATCAGTGACAAAACCAGACTCTATCACCAAAAGAAACCCCAAACCAAAAAACTGAAAAACAAGTCATGTAACCAGAAAGAGAAGAGCTGACAGATGATCTGGGAAATGAAGCTCTCCATGTCAGTTTTGAGTTTGGATCATTGATTCCAGTCATGGTTAATTACCTGAAGACAATCAAGAGTAGTCAACTGATGTGGTTTCCTCAGTTCTTTACCCCCACACACCAGAAGGACGTGGAATTTACCAGCTTCACAATCCTGACATGATAGAATTTTGTTATCTGTTGATGTACAAGCACAGCTTGCTCTCCGTTTAAGGAGGAAGGGTGTAAAATGTGTAAAGTCACTGTGGAAGGCTCTGAACCTGCCTCCAAGCTGAGGAGAAGACTCATAAGAGGCTGCCATTAAATGACAGGTAAAGAAAGGACCCTTGAGTTAAAAATCTTTGCATTTTTGGAAGATCCCTGTTCTGCCAGCACCCAGAATACACAGAAACTGGCACTGCAAGCTTCAAAACTTCAGGAGACCTGAAGGGATGATTTGTTTGCCCAAAGAATCCTTGCAAGCTACCTGACATGCACCTGTCACTCAGAAGTGACAGCATCTCTGACAGCCGTACAAATCCAGTTCACAGCTGCACAAATCCAGTTCACACCTCCAGTGTGAACACAGTTTTCAGCTCCTGTCCAGGCCCAGGATTCTGTTGAAGGGTGTATTTGGCAAATGAAAATGATCTGCCATGTACTTGTTTGGTTTTGAGAACCCACCAATGTCAGCTCGGACTGAAAGGAGTTCCCTGATAAGGCTTGGATTAAGATCATGGCTTACTTGGAGCACTTTACACTTGGATAAAACCCCAACTCCCATGAAGTAAAATGCAAAATACTTGAGCTAGTTGGAGTAGTCACATCTCTGTAAGAGTTGTTTCTTTGTGGGTGCTCTTTGGGGTACATTCTGATGGCGAGACAACTTTTAATTGATGTTTGGAGAGGAATCTGGGATGATTTGCTTGATGACTTGCTGGGATGACTCATGTCCAGCAGGAAACAAGGCAGTGATAAACTCAAATGAGGCTGTGGGAGGCAACATGCTAAAAGCTCATTATAAGCATCATTCTTTTAACCAGTTTTATGATGCAGAACAGATTCCAGGTTATTGCAATCATTTTACAGTGAAGGGCAGATAAGGACTAGGGCGGGATGTGCTTTCAGGCAATATCTTCTTCTCTTTGTAGAAAATCTGGAGAGCAATTATTAAAAGAATGTGGACACAGAGCAATCCAGTTCTCCTCTACATGCTCTGGAAACTTTGGAAGGAATTCTTCTACTTATTTGAAGATGCTTCATGAGGTGTCATTGTTAATGTGATTTACAGAGAGATGAAACATAAAGAAGTTATTATGAAAATGGCCAGGAAGTGTCCAACTCCATGACCACTCTGTGAAGGAAAGGATCCCAAGAATCCCTGTATTTAGTTCCCTGTCTTTCACACAGATGGAGACCTGTAGAGGGTTGACCTTGTCTGGATGCCAGGTGGCCAGAACTTTATATAAAAGCCAAGAAAAGGGAGGAGGAAGTGGAATACTCCTGATTAAGAGCTTTGTCTTCTGAAACAACATGACCTATGTCCTGGGAAGAGACTGCACATCTCCTGCTGATGGGAAGCAGATAATATATTTTCCGTTCTCTTTTGGATCCACACACAGCTTTTGCTTTTGCTTTGTTAAACAGCCTTCCTCTTGACCCAAAAGGTTTTTTCCATCTTATTTCCTCCCCTTCCGTTCTGCTGAGGAGGGGAGTGATGGAGTGGCTTGGTGGGCACCTGGTATTCAGCAGTGCCAACCCACCCCAGCTTTTCCTTTGGTTTAATTTCCCCTGGGCTACACCACAGCCCCATCCATCTTTGCCCTTGCACAGTGCAGCTTGGTCCCTGATTAAGGAAGGTCTGACTCACACTACCTGTTATTTGATAGTCAAAGGAAAAAATGCTTATAAGGTGTGATTTACAGAATATATTTTGTGCATCTCCTTGGAGTTTTGGCCAGTAATTGGAAACTAGATTCGACTCCTTGATCATGGATGGACAGGAACTACTTCTGCTGGAAAATAAAAACCCTCATTATAGCAGATAAATCTCATCTATGTTCTTCGGAATTCTGTCTTCATTCCACTATAAATTATGGATTACCTGAGTGGAGATACAAGAAAGATCTGCATTTCTGCATAACCAGTTAAGTTGACTCACATCCTATTCATTTATTTGCCATTCCTTTTGTCATACATATACATGGAAAATTTTAGAGATGTCAGTTTTATTCGTGGTATCCTTTAATAATCATGGTGTGTTTTTTTTGATAAATAAAGGTTTCTTACTGAAGAAAACAGTTCAGTAGTGAAACAAAAGAATGAGAAGAAGACTTAGTTGACACCTATAATTTTCTTATTTTGTGAGAGCTCTACATTTCTGATTTTCGTACACATACTTGAAGCACACTGGATAGCTGTGTCCTTGATATTTGCAAAATTAGCATCAAGATATGCATAGGAAATTCTTAATAAGTACTCATTAGGCAGTCATCACTATCCAATTATGTTAATGAATCAGACAGAATGGGAAGTGGTAAAGGAGGGACTGCACTTTCAGATGAAGCTTCCAGAAGATCTGAATTGAGAGGGCATTTGAAGGTGTTCTGCAGTGAAACAGAAATGGAAGAATTGTAGTGGTGATGTTTAAACGAAGCTGCGTGAAGTTTTTAGCAGGCAACCAAAGATAAGGCACCTGTTTGCTTGGGGAATGAAATCAAACATCCTGGTGGAAGAGAGTGGAATGGAAATGGCACCAATCGTGGGGATTTTGGGTGTAACAAGATGTTGGTGGCTATATTTGCAGAGGTTTTAATAGGGCCGTGTGAAAACAGAAGGAGGTAGAAAAGAAGTAATAGGCAAATATTTTGAGAAGAATCCTGCTGCTTTTAGCCATTGCAAACTTACCTGACTATTCTAAATCAAACTCTTAGGCACCCTCAATCGTCTATGCAGAGAGACAGATACTTACAGACAGTGATTCATCTCATCTTAAAACATTTATTTAAGATTTCTGCACAAAAATGCCTTCTAGAGGCACCTAGAAGTAACTTTCCCTTTCTTTCTTCTTTTTCTTGGCAGAAAAAGGAACCTTATCAACCAGGTGAGACACATGTTCAGGTTTTGAATAGCTTTTAGATTTTAAATGGTGTTTGGAGTTTTTCTTCAAACCCAAGCAGGGCTGTGATTCAAGGCCTCAGAAATATTTCAAGTTGTTCTTCTAGTGACGAGTATTTGATTAGAGAAGGCTGGAAATTTCCCACGTGGGTTTTCTTCCTCTTCAGAAAATGCTGATGCGTAAGGGAGAACATGGTTCACCAAAAAAGAGAGGATTTTTATAAGAACACTATATAAATACAGAATATATACTCTTAGTCTAATCTTGAAATACAATCTCAAGTGAAATTTTGTGTGGAGAAGAGCAAAAGGTTTGGCTCTAACGTGGCTTATTGCCACTATAGAAGCAAGCTGCCCCATATATATACACTTTCTTTCAAAGGTGTAACAACATGATCCTGGACCCAAATGCAATGGAAAAAATAGGAATTACCTCCAGTCACGTATGAGGGTTTTCATTTTTCTTCTTTATGGCCTAATACCATGTCCCTCTGGTTGTGCTGCCTCTACCTAATTGCTCTAACACAACACTGACCCTGTATTTCTGTCTCCTTTCCAGACTGAATAAGCCTCCCTGGATTCCTCTATGAGTGGGATTTTGATGTTTAAATGTGTAACTAAACCAGGCAGCCGAGGCTGCCTGCAAAATCAAGAGTGACTACATGAATAAAATCAGTGTGTACAGCTGAGATTGAGCGAAAACAGCCGGATCAGAATTCCTGTGCCACACAGAAGACATTGAAAGCCATGAGACATAACTCCCATCCTCTGTGTGCACCTACCTGGAGTTCAGTGTGGGAGCAGAAGGAGGAAAAAAGGATGTTGGGAAAACAAGCAGCATGCAAATATTTATTCTTGTTCTATCTTTCTTGATTCTGGAGAATTGGCCTCATGAACTGTAGTTTAATCTCTCAAATTCCCTCTGATGAATAAATTCAGTTTCTCTTAGGAGTCTGAGATCCTCCTCAAAGCTTAGAAGTGCAGCACCCCAACCAAACCCCCAACAAACTCCCTCTTGCCAAAGAGAGAAGGTACAAAGGAGGTACAGGAGGTTTTTCCCTATTAACTGATCATGGAATCATGGAATGGTTTGGGTTGGATGGGACCTTAAAGCTCATCCAGTTCCACCCCCTGCCATGGGCAGGGACACCTTCCACTATCCCAGGTTGCTCCAAGCCCTGTCCAGCCTGGTTTTGGACACCTCCAAGGACTGGGCATCCACAATGTGTCTGGGTCTTTCAGATGATAAAATTTACTCAAAAACAAAAAGAAATGCCCCAAACAAACAAACAAAAAAACAAACAAAACAAAACCAACAAAAAAACCCAACAAAAAACCCAAAATAAAAAACCCAACAACAAGAACAACAAAATAAGAGTCCAAACAAGAAAACTCAACAAAAAGCAAAAACAACAACAAAAAAAAACCCAAACAAAAACCCAAACCCAACCAACCTAAAACAAAGAATCAAAAAAAAACCCAAACCAAAACAAACGAAAACAAACCACCAAAAACCAAAAAAACCCAAACAAAAATACAAAAAAACCCACAACAAAATGAAAACAAAATAAAACAACCCCACACAAAACCCCACAAAATCCAAACCAAGCACAGTTGCCTAAAAGTATCCATACTACAGAAAAATAGTGTGGAGCCAAAGATTCTGGAGCATGTTCAGTCAGGAAGAGCATCTTCACAGTTTTCCAACAGAATAACCATGAATAAATTTTTGTATGATTTGGGGAAAAAAGCTTTTTTATTTTTAATCTTTGCAGGCTCTGTTGAGCCTTTTGCCGTCTGCAATTTCACACCATTATCTGTCTGAACAATTTAAGGAAAATGGCTATTTTTATCCAGCAATTTTCAAAGGAATATATATATTATTTCAACCATATCTAGCACATGTTTATTGCTGAGATGAACAAGATTTAACCACCCCTGGCAAAACCACTTTAAATAGCATGTTTGAGGGAGGCAGTTCTTTACCAGCTGACACAAATCAGAAAGGAAAATAAAAGATATAGAGATCTGTCAAGGTAATAGAGGAGTAAAAAATCCTTATTTTATGTCAGCATATGGCTGAATAAAGGATAGCATGGCCTAGACAGCACAAAATACCATAATAGTACCCTGGTTTCTGTTCTAATAGTTCATCTTTAATATATTCCTTCATCTTTAATATATTCTTTCATCTTTAATATATTCTTAGACACAGCTAATGGCTTAATCTGAATGCAGAATAAACAGGAAAAAGTGGGACTTCTTTCAGGCCACTTCTGAAAATGATGGAAAATAGATTCTTTAAGTAAGTCTTTGCCAGGTACAGTAAAAAAGGGGGATGAAATGAATTTAGGAGAATGGGTGTAGTTCTGACATGGAAACTTTCCCATTAAAATTTCAGCAACTGGTCAAGACAAGGATTAATCAACAAAAACTGACTCTGTCATCTGTACCCGAATCTGTAAGCAGTGGTTTATATCAGAAGGGAATCAGCAATGAGGGAGTTGTTAAGAGAATAATTCAACCCAACACCTTGAGCATTAACAATGGAATTTAAATGTCACTTCCCTGCTCAGTGACAGATTCTCAAAGTGATTTGAAGGTTTGTCACTTAGGTCCAGCCTTTACAGGGATTTATAGGCAGGAATCACCACCATGATGTTTAGGTGGGACTCACCCAAAACTTCAGTATAACTCCTCACACAGGAAAACTTACACAGGCAATAAAAAATGTAAAAAGCCAAATTTCTAGAGGAGTATTTCAATTCTAGGAGGTGAATTGACCTGCCTGAGCACCGACACAAAGTCTCAAGCCTGATTCCTAGGGACACTAAGGCATCCCAGAGCTGAAGGATCTGGTACTAAAACCTGTCCCCTTCTGTGGAGGCACTGAAGGCCAGCCTGGAGACAGCAGAACATCAATTGCACCAGATTTTTATGTTTAAGCATTTAAATCATATCTTAAATTAGCAGATAAGGGTTAAGGACCTAAATATTTCCAAAGGTTTGGGTTTTAGGACATTTTTCAGTTGGGCAAGCACACGGCTAAGGCACAGCTTGAGATGTCACTCATTTATAGGGTGGACTTATTAACTCCTGGCATCACTTCACTCCAGCAACACAAAGAATGTGCCCTGATGTGCAGATGATGTTATTTAACTTGAAAAAAATAAATTTGTGGTGATCAGAGGTTTGATATAATGATCATTCTTTGATTCAGTTGTAGCAGATTGCCTCTTCAGCCCTGCCCTTCAAAATGTTTTTCAGCTTGGAGGCAAAAAAGGCCAGAAAGGATTGACAATTTTCACATTCCTTTTTTTTCACTAATGAACAAGAAAAACAAAGCAAGAAAAGCCTTTAAGGAGCTCTCTAACTTCCCTCCAAAACCACCAAAATGCTAGGATTGACTGATTTTCCCTGAGATCCACAGTCAATCTCCTTTCCAACATTTTAAAAAATTCACTATTCAGGTATTTTTTTCTGTAAGTAATAAAAAATAATGGAACATGCTTTTCTTCCAGATTTTATGTTCACCACCTCTGAGAAAGCCATGGGAATGTGCAAAAACCAGAATAATCTGTTCTATTCACAGGATGATGAAGAGCACTGAATAGTCTTTTCCCCCTCACCATACATTAACCAAGGTCATGGTACCCTGATGCTCTCCACCATCACGAAAAACTGGAAATAAAGTCTTCCACTGTGAAAGTTACAGTAATCCCCTGTTAATATCAATCCTCTCCGTTTGTTAGTGGCAGGTTGCTTTAAAATGAGATTTATGGAAAGCAGTTTGCTTACAGATTTGCTGAATATTTGACAGCAAAAATCCAGGTTGTTTTCCCTGGCTGAGAAATTCCTCCTGTATATGTGGCTCTGGGTACTTTCACCTACTCATGACCACTTTCTAGAACACTGCTGTAGAGCCATAAATTTTTTTTCCCCCTCTTATTTCAATATTTCAGCTTAGGAACTATGCCAGCTCCTAAGAGAGTTTTCCAGGATTCCTCTGAGGATCGTTGAATGACCCTGCCATAGTTACTCCCATGTTCATCCCATTTGGCTCAAGGAGAGCTGTGCAATCCCCCTCTGGGTATAAATTATTCAGGGCCTCCTTATTGCTTCATAAGGTTAATGTGAGAACACCAGTTGGTGCACTCAGTTTGTTCAGAGCTGTATTAAAAAACTATTTCTGTGGTAAACCATCCCAGAACTTCCACAACATCATCTTTACACTCCAGCAGTAGCAACAAATGCAAAGCTCTGTAATTAATGTTATGGGGGAAGTTTGGAGATGCAAAAATTAATTACCTGCACTAAATTTAGCCAGAAGATCAGGTTAATTATCCTATTTTAAGGTACTGTGGAGAATAAAATGCAAATGATGGCTAAAAAACACAGAGTGGTAACTGAAAAATGAAGTCTTGTGAAAAGTTCAGTCGTTCATGGCTGGGTCCTGGGTTCCCATCCTTTGTGAAGATCATTCCAGCTCCACTGTGAGCTTTCACTTCCTGCTGGGGAAAGAGTTTATTTTTATTGATATTTGATATGGATTTTAGAACAACTCAACTCAGGTTCCACAACTGATATGGAAGCCAAGTAGTGGAAAACTTATGGATATTTGTTTTCCCATCTTTTTTTTTCGTTAAGAACAAACCAAACAGTTTCTGCCCCATACAGTTTATTTTCTTTTCCAGCAATACGACTGAAGCCTCACTTATTTGGCCCAAGTTACACCTTGATGCTGGATTAATTCTGCTCCACATAAATCAGAAAAACTTAAAACCTTGGTGGGAAGAGCACTGCAGACCCCACTGATGCCCACCCTGATATCTGAGCTAATGTGTAGAATTGTTCACTCCCCCCTTTATGGTGGTTTTTGCACCATCATTTGCTGAATATGTGACAAGATTGAAGGGGGTCCTTTAAAGGCTACAGATGGATTTTCTGAAAGCAAAAATTATCTTGGATTTTAGTAAAATCTTCCTGCAGCAATTAAAAGCTGCTGCCATCAGCGTGTGCCTTGCCCTGGAACAAAGAGCTGCTATGGCCATGGGCAGAGCAGGGTTTAGCCTCACTGGGATGTCCTGGAGAGATAAAGCCAAAAGACAACAAGAAGGGATAAAAGCAGTCAGTAAAAATAGAAAAAAAAATTAAAAAAAATTTTAAAAACCCAAACAAACAAAAAACCCCAAAACAAACAAAGCCAAAACCCAACAACAACAAAAAGCCCCAAAACAAAACAAAAACAAACAACAAAAATCCAAACCAAAACCAAACAAACATAAAATCCCCAAAACCCCAAAAAGCAGTTTTCCTGCCTATTGACCAACAAGTAAAACAGTAAGAAAAAAGAAACAAGAAAAAAGCCCAAAATCTAAACCTAACAATGCTTCTGACTTAGCATTTCTGTCCTATTATTTGTCAATGCACACTGTATTCCTAGAGCCTGGCAAAATTACTACAGCAGGGAACACACTTTTTCTGCAGGAAGCAAAAGAAAAATTGACATTTTGAAGTTATGGAGAGAGAAATCCACAAAATCTTTTTTTTTTTTAATTTACACATCAGAGTTCTTGAATTTAACTACAATGCAAATCCCACAGCTTCATAAACTTGCTGTAAAGCACTGAGACACAGGAGTAAAAGAGTTAAATTTCAACCCAGCTCCATTGATTGGTGATTAGGAAATTTAATCAGGAAGGGAGACTCCCATTATTTGTCCTTCCATATTTATAAATCATAAGAGGAAATACTAAGAGCTGCACTAATCCAGATTATTTAAATGCTAAGGGATGCTCTTCCATGCAGAAAAAGGGTGGTGTCATGATGATTAATAAGCTGAAATGTAAGAAATAAGCCCTTCACTGCTCAGTTCTCTTTAGAGGCAGGTATTTACCCATCAGCAGGCACTTCTAGGTTGCCACAAATATTGAGTAGCAGCAGAGGAGATGTTTAAGGAAGTGATCGATGAGCTTGGAAGCCTCAAGTGGTGCCCATTGCTTCCAGCCTCTTGTGCACACTGCTCCAGCTGAAAGGAAAAAGAGAAAAAAAAAAAAAAGCTGTAAATAAAATTTATTTACTTTACTCACTCACTTTTTCCCGTTGAGATTTTATTCATTCATTTAAAAGGGAGAATGCATCTCTGAAATGACCAAAGAACTGGAATATCCTGGAAAAAAGCTGACCTGTGTCTGCTGAAAATAGGAATCCCTGTGAATATAAGAGACCATTCTATGCTGTGCAAATACAACCCTATTAGAAGACTCTACAGTGCCACTAGCAATGGATTTGGAAATTGTACACTCTGAGATTATGAAGACAAAAAGGAGTTCACTTTTCAGAAGAGAATACCTTGATTATGCTTAAATTAAATTATTTCAAATTACCTCATCATATCTACCTGTAGCTAAACACAAGGTAGAAAAGATTTTTCACTTTTTAGAAACTAGGTTGTTGAAAATGAAACAGAAAAATTATTACTTGTCTCGAATCCTCCTTCTTCTTTTTCTTTTTCTAATTTTTATTTTTCCCCAAAGATCATTAGCTGCTTGGCATAAGTGCAGGAGTATGAATACATCTCTCAGTAATAGCTTTTACAAATCTGATGACACATTTCAGAGGAGAAAGTTTTCCTCTTAACTGTAATAACTCGTGTTAGCAGCCTCAGTGAAGGAGTGGGGATGGTGTTAAAAATTACAGTCAATGACTCAAGGGAGAGCTACAAATTACTCTGCCACATTACAGGAAAATCGAAACTCAAACAGAGAACCTTCCATGATAATGGGTGTATAAACAGGAGATGGGGAATGAAAAACAGGGATTATGGCTGCCCCTGTCCATCCAGCAAGGACATCCCACCAAAGAGAGCAAATCAAAAATATATGATGGGAAGAGAAGACCTTCATCACATTTTAAAAGAAAGAAGCAGTTGAATTTGACAGGGTGGCCAATGGTCAGATCACTGAGGTTAAAGACATTCACATTCAGAGCCCACAGAACATGGACCATGCTTGTAAACATCTGCTAAAGGTGCACATCTGCCAAGCACACTGCAGGTAGGAGGTTAGGAAAGGAGAACAGAGTCTACCAAACCCAGGAAATTCTAATTCTTCTTAATGAACTTCCTGTAATTCAGATATCCTTCATTACCCTAGGAAGCTTATTAATTATTTCTTTTAAAAACCTGGTATGTGCCTTGTTGCACACCCCCACCTGTTACATCCCTCAGCCTCTGCTCAGCATCAGGATAAATTACATGATGTCTCCTTTGACCCAAATACCCCTTCAGGCTTTGGATGCCCTCCTTATTATGCAGTTGCACACCAAGAATATGCTGAGGAAGATTTATTTAGGTCTATTTTTCCCTCCAGCCAGTAGCCCCCATTAACAGCTACCCAGGCAGCCCTTGAAACTCAGAATGAAGGACACCAGACAGCCTTTGCTCCCCTGCTGAAGCACTGGGGTGCAAAGGCTGCAGATGCACGAGTCTTACATCATTATTGTCTTGAGAGTGAAATGCTCATGTCTCTCCAGGCACCCTGGAGCCTTTCCTAAGACACCTGTCTTTTAGATAAGAGAAAAATGAGATTATTTCAATTCCACATGCAAAGCTCCAAGAAACAGTTTAGAGGCAGAAGAGCATAAATAAAAGATTATTAAAACTTATAAAAATCTGCATAAATAAAATTCATCCACTGAACAATGGGCTTGGCTTTAACCCAGAGGATCAGCCTCACTTTTCATGC
The DNA here is from genome assembly GCF_009650955.1 of Corvus moneduloides. Lineage (NCBI taxonomy): Eukaryota > Metazoa > Chordata > Aves > Passeriformes > Corvidae > Corvus > Corvus moneduloides. Next base: position 3,380,512 of record NC_045476.1, read on the forward strand.
AGAGGAGAAAAAAGGCTGTCAGAAAGTTGATTCAGCTCACCTAATTGATGTCTGGTCTTCAAGCAATACCCTCATCCCTGCCTCTATTGAATAAATCATGATCTGAGGCCAGGGCTGTCCTCATATGTTCATTTATACAAAAATTCAATATCTAGAGAATTCCTGGTCATATTTCAAACCTCCAGCAAATGTCTAACATTTATTCTGTTTACAGTTATCTAAATTATAATTATGTAAACACCTCTAATAATAAATCAAGCAGCCAGAGCAGCTTGCAAGGCACCACCTCGCAAACATGTTAAGTGTGACCCCTCTCCCTGGCACAGTTTTGCCTGAATCAATTCATCCTCCCCAGTAATTCCCAGACATGGTGCAGAAGTTGGCACAGGCAAAGGAGCATTCCCAGTTATCCATACAGGCACTTGATCCCATTTTGAAAGCTAAGAGATTTTCATGGAGCAGAGGCAGCAAATGGTCTCTGGCCCATCTCAATTATTAATGTGGCTTCAGCCCGACTGTGGAGCCTCAGAAGTGCTGATTGTTATCAGTGGTCTGGATGGAGCCATCACACAGGGCAACAGCAAATAAAGGTTGCTTCTGCCAGGCACAGAGATGGGCAGGGCTCTGGCTTTGGCTGGAGCAGTCACATATCCATGTGAAGGCTGTAATTCTCACAGGCTAACAGGGAACAGTTTACCTTTGGAAAACCATGTGCAATAAAGTTATACTAAAAATCATTTGCCAAGTGAACACAGGAACAAGACTCAGAGAGAAGGCTTGGGTTTGGATGCTTGCAGCAAAGCCAGTCCCAGCCAGAGTAATCAATTGGGAATGAGAGCAGTTTGGGGATAAAGGGGCCTCTCTGCCTAGCTCTAACAATCAGAGTGGTTTGGGTTGGGAGGACTTTAAAATTATCTTTTGTTTCATCCCCTGCCATGTGCCACTATCTCAGGCTGCTCCAAGCCCCATCCAGCCTGGCCTTGGACACTTCCAGGGATCCAGGGGCAGCCACAGCTTCTCTGGGCACCCTGTGCCAGGGCCTCCCCACCCTAAGAGGGAAGAATTTCTTCCTAATATCTCATCTAAGCCTACTCTCTCACGGTTTAAAGCCATTCCCTACTACATCCACCAATTACCTCAGTTTGGGGATGAATGACTCTCTCTGTCTGGCTCTCAGGAGTCACAGGATGCCCTGAAGCTCTTCCACAGATAAAAGAAACTTGTTCCAGGCACCACTTGCAAAACCTGACTATTTAATCCAGCTCCAGAGGCCAAGGGTGTCAGTTCTGCAGAGCTGATGCATCCTTCACCATTTTACGTGTCACACACAAAAGGAAGGCCCAGAGCTGTTTAATGAAAATAAAAGATCAGAATTTGTTGTGTATTACATCTAAAAATGGGAGCCTTTTCAACAGCACAGTGCCTCCAGAGCAATCTGGTGACTCATTGGTGTGGTCAAAAGTGATGGGTTTATTTATTCCTGGATGGTGATTTACTGGAGTTCCTATTATTGTCTTAATTCTACCACTGAAGTCACCGATATCATCACTAAATTCCCCCTCACAAATCAAAAACCTTTTTGTATCATCTACTTTTATTTCCTGTGGAGCACAGGCCAGGGATCTCTCTAACTGGTTCTCCAACAGATTTCTATTCAAAAATTTATGAAGAGAATTCTGTACCAGTTTCACTTAGGTACCCCAATGGGACTTTTATTTTTGGTTAATTGCTCTTTTTTTTTTTTTTTTCCAAATAGTTAGACAGCAGAAACCTCTTGGAATTCAGGTGAAAATAAGTTTTTGGGTTGTTTCCCAGAGGGTGGGATTTAGTTTTATCAAAACTAAGGTGTCAACCTGCTGCCATCTACATGAATAAATTCCCAGTGCAGCCAACAAAGATCAGGGGCTTAGCACAGCTCATGAGCGTGCTGGATCATGCTGGAAAATTTGCTGATGGTTTTGGTTGTACATCCACTGCCTAGAGCAAGAGTTTATATACCTGGGCTGTATCTGAGCACTCGTGTTAGACACACAGATTTAACATTCTTAAACTGGAGCTGAATACACCTCTAGGATTTGCTTTAGTTCAAGCACAGCCTCCTGGTGGGAGATGACACATCTGCAGGTCCACAGGACAGTCATGACCTTCTGGAGAGGGTGCTGAAGAGCAAGTGGGAAAAATATCCTCCTTAAAGCATCTTTAAAACCTTGTCTAAGCAGGTCAGTCCTGCCTTAAAGATATATCAGGTCCAACCTGTCTCTTGGCCACTGAGTGTGGATGATGAAATATTTGCTATCCCATCTTTTCACTCCTGGAGCCAGGGAAAGGTTTTTATTCAGTGGATATTGTTCAAATGTTACCTCTGTGTTAGAGATAAAAACCACAGTGATTAAGACATACCTGAATGTCCAAAACCCCCGTAGTTCCTTGCAAGTAGCCAATGTATGTCCTCATGCATGCAAACAATAAAATTATTCCTGCTTTTGAGGCTTTTTCATTTAAGTTGGTTTTGTTCATCATTTTTATAATAAGTTATCCTTTGTTCATTATTTTTAGATCAAACATACACTGTAAGTGTGTTTTCCTCTTCAATCACCAGGAAATCTAACATTCAATATTTACATGAGGTTATAAATTATTTTAGAACTATTTTGTTCTCAGCACAAATTTGTCTTGTACATCCCACCAAGGAATAATTTAATATTTGACTTGCAGATGTCACTGAAGTCTATATTAAAAACGAAACAAATCCCTAAATTTGAATCTTTCCTCAGAGAACATGCAGCAGGAAATGTTGTTTGCCGTAATGCAAAAACATTAGAGATTGCACACTGAGTCACTTCTTGGATATAAAACATCCTCCTTCTCATTTTGGGTCTCCAGGGTTTGATTTTTTACCATAATTTGAAAAGCTTAAGGCTGTAATAAACAGTTTACAACATTATATCCTCTCTGATTCTGAGAAGGGAATTTTTGACAACGCATTCAACCTGCAGATAGCCCTGCAAGTGAAAACAGCAGCTACAACTGGTGAGTAGGTTTTGGAAAAGAGAAAAATAACAAGAGGGCTTTTTTACCCTCACTTTCGACTCACTGATTCTCAGTATTTATTTTTTTTTTTTTTTTCTTTTCTTAATCAACAAAGGAGATTTCAAGCTTGGCAGCTGTCAGAAGTGCTGTCATGTTCTATATGAAACAATAACAGGCACAATATCGAGAGAACGTCTATTAAATTTCTTCTAAATCCTTTAAGTGCAATAATTGAGGCCAGGATACATTTCCAAACATTCTCGCTGAACTTCTTAACAGCACATTTTCCCCTCATTGTTCAAAGATGACAAACAGAAAATGGAATAGGGAAGAGGTCAGTGGAGATCATCCGAGCCAGGGGTATTTTATACCTGTTGCTTGTTAGATATCTTCCATTTCCATGTCTGTATTACACAATAATTCAGTTTTGATGTGGCTTTTTTTTGCTACATTTGCTTGGTCCAAGAATAAAAAATTCAGGATTTGCTTATGCTTAGTATTGTTCTCTCTTCTCTATATTTGAAGCTTAACATTAACTAAAAACCATTTGGCCCTTGTGTGTATCGCAAGAAATTGGGATTTTGATATTTGGTCATATTTAATACAGTCATTACACCGTGAAGGAGTTTAGTGTCATGGTCTGATCAAAATCTAGTTTTGGCTCCTTAACATTTTCTGCTCTTAACTACTATTCAGAAGCAATTCTTTCAGGCTGGAAAACAGGAACCCAGCTCTACTCTCCAAGCAGTGGGGCCATGATCCCAGGTGAAAAACCCAACTGAGAACTTCCTTCTGCTCCCTCATTCATTCAGGTGTGAATTCCCCACCCTATCACACATCACATTCACCACCCTATCACACAGCAAACATGGAATAAATAACTGGTATTGTTAAAGACAGAAGCTTGGTAAGTCTCTCAGAATAATTTCCACCTAATTTGGAATGTCACTGATTTGTTTTGTTTCTTCATCACAGCAGCTTAACTGAGATATTTAAAAATTATCTGTTCTTTTGATTATTCCCACCCCCACTCTCCCCCCAAATATGTTTAGATGCAGTTTATTATCTTTGGAAATCCCAGTCAGGACGACAAACTAAGAATAACAATGTAATCCAGGGATAGGCAGCTGTTAATGCTGATAAGAGCCAGGAGAATTGATAATTGTCATCAGAGGGTAACTAAGCAAAGGAGCAAAAAATCAATGGATCTAAGCAATTATCCAAGAAAATATTGCTTTAAAACGTGGTGAGAAATTAGGGTGGGGTAATAACCTTGCTGTTGAATGTACTGTTGCCTCTAAAGGTGTATGAATAAAACACCTCTTGGTAATTCAGCCTCTTAAGGCTGACATTTTAAACCATTCCTGCTAAGGTTTTAAAATATAAATGAATATTCCTTCTGTGTTGAACCTCGTGCTATTCAAACAAAGCTCTGTTTTGGGGCTGCAACTCCTAAATAACCATGGGAGGTGTAAGCCCAAAGGATATGAGACTTTTCTTAATTAATAAAATATAATTTTTTTACATTTTTACTTCTTTTGCTCCATCTTAGTAAAAAACCTGCAGTAACAATATTTTGCTTGTTTGGTGAAGTAAACCCATTGCTGTCAAATCTTCACCCAGCTTTGGGCTGTCTTTTGTGAAAGCTCCTACTGAACACATTCCATTATCTCTCACTTCATAACTTCCATGCAGGAGAAGTTGGCATTCCTGACACTGGAAACGCAGCTTTTAAAAACAAGGAGTCTAAAATTCTTTGTTGCTTCCATAGCTGCACTCTTAAGTCCATGAAATAGTTTATTCTGAAATAACATTTCAAGAAACATAGATACATTTGGAAAAGCACTTTTATAAGTGCATATATTTGGAAAAGCATTTTTATAGCTGCTTCTCTAGGTAAGATGTTTTTAAGTAGCACAGAAACCTGTTCTGTATTGGCATTTCAGCTTCCCCAGGTGTTTTGTCTTCTGATTCTCCCAATATCTGAGTAGTGAATGTGTGAAAGCTCTACACACTTTTACTGAATTAAGGTCAGAATTATTCTGACATCAGCGACCCTAAAGGACTGAATTTGGTCCTTAGTGAGAAAATCCATTAAAAATAGTTTTCTGAATCTGAGTGGCACCCCTGTGTATCTTCACAGGCAAGATTTCAATTAAACCATCTTGAGGGACCTTCCACAGAATCCCAGCACGGCTGGGGTTGGAAGGGACCTCTGGAGATCATCTAGTCCAACCTCCCTGCTAATGCAGCCCCACCTGGAGCAGCTTGCACAGGATCACCTCCCTGGGGGTCCAGAGAAGCAGAGATTTCTTCTACCTGAAAATTACTTCTTCAAGGAATCTCAGCAGTGGGGGAAGTAATTGTCCATCACAGAGCTGTGCAGTAAAGTTCTTCACAGAAGGAAATACTCCTGAGCATCTTCGTTCTTTCCAAGCATAGACATCCCAAAGAAGAAAAAGAAAAAAAAAAAAAAAGGGAGAAAAATAGTGCTTGTAATTTATGTGCAGAAACAACCCATTAGATGTAAGTGAAGGTGATAGTAAAACTCATAGATTGCAAACCCAGCAGTCTTTTTATTCTTGCTCTAAGATAGATGTTCCTAATTTTCCACCTGTGTGGGCTTGTAATGGATTTACTCAGTGACTTGAAGCAGCTGTTCCAAAGGCAAGGCTGAGAGGAGAACCCTGTTCTCAATCTGCCTTTTTACCGTGTTACTACCCTGCCTTGTGCAGCTTCTGACGAGGATGGAGTTAATTTTCCTCACAGTAGCCACTACGAGGCTATGTTTTACATCTGTGCTGAAATGTTGTCAGAATGTCAGGCAAGCGCTCATTTTAACCAAATAATGCTTTCATCTGAATTGGATTTATTTCCCCAAGACAGACAATGTTCCTGAAAGGAATCTGCCCAGCAGGATTAGGAAATGGACAGCGGGAATTAGAGTGTTTTGAAGAGAAAATGGATATATTTACTGACGGGAATTATACCCACAGTGCTCAGGGAGTACAGATTTGACACTGCCCTTGCTGTTCTTGTGGAAGGTGTCCCTGCCCATGGCAGGGGTTGGAACTGGATGATCTTTAAGGTCCCTTCCAACCTAAACCATTCTGTGATTATGTGACTTTTAGATACCTCTGAAAGCACTGAGTCCCCTAAAGAAGGCTAAGCTGGAACCTTTGCACCTCAAGTCAGCTGTGACCGCGGATAAACCCACAGGTGTGGAGAGACTGAGGCTCGCAGACGGTTTTAATCAGCACATTTAATCCTGAAGACAGCCCTGCAGACGACTGCAGGAACGACAATACAAATGGCTTTGTTTTCCTGCTCTGCACTGGAGCAGGGGCACCGGTGGCTATTAGTTTTGTCCCTAAGGCAACTACAGGCAGGGAGGGAGAAGGAAGGGTTTTGCAGAGCAATTTTCCTGTGGCAGCTCTGCGGCAGCTTCCTTACCACACATATCCTCCCTTTCCTGGGAGCACAGGAATGCCTGGTTCGCTGCACGGGAAATTATTTACCCCTGCAATATTAAAAGAGCAGACAAGGGCTGTGGGAGGTACCAGAGGTGAAGCTGCTTTCTGCAGTGTGGTCTGTGCTCTGTTTCTCAGTCCAGGCATGTGTTTCATGACCAAGAATCAGTTTAGAGCAAGGCAAGATGCCTCCCTCCCACCTCCCCCACCCACTCCCCCAGCATAACACAAACCAGAAGCTCTACAACAAGCCCGAATGAGGGAATCAATTACATCTCTGTCTCTTAGGAAGAAGCAGAGTCTATAATGCAGATGTTTTTACAGCTGGGAGTACTGCTGATGATTTAATGCTTTAGGATAATTGATCCCTAGCATAGTTGTTTTTACAGATGAAGGGGGGGAAAGGGTCTGGGGGGAGGCAAGGGGAAGAGAGTGATAAATATTTGCAAAAAAGGATGTTAGCTGCCATTAAATGCATCTCTCTTTGACAAGACATGGCACTTAAAAATAATATTTAACAGAGGTGGTTTGGAGAGAGACTTAGCACACAAAACAGCAGCAATTCCAGCTCTTGCTGAGCCCTCACTGCCTCTGGAGCTGCTGCCATATCCTGTATGCACAGTGCTTCCCTGTTTCCATAAATCCTTGGCTCTGCTCACAGCAAGTGACCAAAGGAGAGTGAAGAACAGGCTGAAACACAACTCCCAGCTTTGTTTACTGCACTGGCAAATAGTTCTCCCTCTAACTGCATTATCCAGGATCAGGTTTGCCATTGATGAACTCGGTGTGGTATCAAGCCATGACACTTCTTGCCCCCATTATCTCATAATGAGCAGCCAACAGCCAGCCTTGGTATTTGGGAGGTCACTGTATGTTATTTATCTACCGGGATCATTTTAGAGTCCAGCTTAAACAGGCAAATCCCAGTCCCAGGACACTGACACATGATTTTCTTTCTGCTACATACATAACAATTAAGAGTGACCGCAGAGACAGTAAAAAATCTCAGCTGATCATTTATTATTATCCCCACAAACCTTAACAGATGAAATAGTTCTAAGAGTTAAACAGCCAGAGGAGGAGTGAGACAGAGAAATTCTCTACTCTTGCCTGAAATCAAGACCCTGAACTTGCAACAGTATTAAAATAGTAAGATAAAAAGCAGGTCTTTAATGGAAGCTCCCAGGTAGCTCCATGGTTGTGGGCACACCCAGCATCAGATTTCTACAGTTTTTACAAATTTAACAAATCAGCATATTTAACAAATATTGTCCAATTAGAAGAGCAGTTGGTTAGGTAGTCTTCTGCCCCATTGGGGTTGGTCCAGGGGCTTCTTTGCCCCATTTCTTCTTGTGTCTTCTCAGATTCTGGTTGGAAAACAAAATGTCCTTGTTGGAGGTTCTCTTCTTGAAAATAAGACTAAACAGTATTTCAGCAGTGTGTTAGAAGGTTAGCTTAGTGTTCTGAAAAGGAGGGGGAAAAGGGTAGGAAAAGCACCAGAAGCTACAACCATCTATTAGAAGTCTACAAAGCTAAAAATATATGAAAAATGTATGGAAAGCAAAAATCTGTTTGGCAACAGAACCCAACTCTGGATTTCTAATAAATAGATTCCAAATTGGAATAAATAAATAAACACAAGAACCAGTATTCCTGTACTGCTCAGTTAGTCACAGTGGTTCTGTGTAGCTTCAAAATCCAAGTTTATAGTTTTCCCAAATTATTAGATTTGGTGTATCCAATAGATTTAATTGATTATACTTACAGTAGTAATTGTTGCTGCCATAAATGATGCGTCACAAGAAATAAAAATAGATTTACTATTTTCTCCTCTCCCTGCACAGTTATGATTTGGAATATCGATCTGGTATAATCACTTTTTATTTTTAAATCTATCTTGACACACATACTTACTCATATCCTCAGAACTGCTTGGCATGGATGTTTCTTTGCTAATGATGTCAAACCCAGAGCAGCTTCTACCAAAATATGTCATCTAATTTTGGATATCATTCAGAAAATTGGAGGTTATTTTAGATCCAAAGAGAGACCATTTGCTCACAGAGTCTGTGGGTAAGATTTACAGGTAGTGTAAATATTCCCAAAGATTTCACCTGCATTCAATGGCATTTTTAAGATTTATTCCTACTGGGGTGTGAGATCAGGAATTCTGTTATTTTCTGCTGCTGCTAAAACATCTCCAGGGCAGAAATTCAGGTGTTGCTGATATCACAGTTTTTCAGACTGTGTGTAGATGTGTGTGTGGAGATTCCTGTAAACACTGCCCAAACTTGTCACCTCTGTACAATTATGGTGGCGTACAGATGCTCTCATCTGCATCTTCTCCTCTCTTATCTGAAGGAAGGGAAGAAACACAAGATGATTTAAGTTGAAGCAGGGATGCTTTTTGATAACCCTAAATCATGGAAAGGGAATGTGATGTGGATCAAGATTGACACATCCTCCACAAGCAATTAATTGCTTAGTTTGTCTTTATTGCCTAAAGTAGGTAAGAAAGTTTTTTCTATGAATTATAGTTGAGGTAAAACCTTCTCCTCAGAGATTCTGAATGCTCACACCTTCAAAAGATTTCAGGAGTGGTCACATTTAAATCTGAAAGCCTGTCTGTTTCTCATATGAGTTGGTATCACAAAAAAAACAAGACCTTTCCCTACAAGCTTCACCAAACCTTTTTTGTCAAAGGCAGAAAATGGACAGACAAAAAAGAGAAGTTTGGAAAGCTCATGGGTCAGCTCAGTTGCCAAGTCACCTGAGGGTTTCAGGCCACTGACTTCAGCTGAAGTTTGTTAGAATGTTGGGTCTCAGTCCATTTTTTAATCATGGAGAAATATAATCAGGACTTCTATTCATCATGAATGTAAACCATTTGATCAATGGCACAGACTTAAAAGACTGTGTTGTAAATGCATGTTTAGCAGAACAGAACACTGGTTCTTGTAAATGCTGTTTATCTGGGGCCAGGGTTTTTTCAGACTTTTTTTCAAGTAAGCCAACAACAGACTTCCACAGGCTCTTGTTCCTCAAGGAAGATAAAACAAATGATCATCTGATTACCTTAAATACAGAGGGAGCCTTTGTAGGAGGCAGTGTTAGAATCCAGACGCTTCTGTCCTTGGGTTGTTTCCTGTGTGAAACAGAGAATTACACAGCAGTGATTAGAAAGATTGCAGCTGGACCTGTCTGAATGATCAGCCCCAGATATCAGTGTGTTCCATCTGATTTCCTTCGAGCAAGCTCATGAAATAACAACAACCTACAAACACATCCTGGCAGACAGCAGCCCACCAGCAGGTTAACATTCCCTGGAAATGTAAAGCAGCTGCTCCATAAGGGAAAGGTTTTACATCTGCCCTACCCTTCTCCCAGCCCTGGAAGGAAATTCTGGGACAGAAAATGAGTGGGAAATGCAGGTCTCTTGGAAAGACCTTCACTTTAAATGTTTTTTCCTTCAACTCATGTTAAGTCAACCATAATATTTTTGCACCCTGAGGAGTGTGCACCAGCCATGGGTTGGGTTTGAGGTAAGGTCCCTTCAAAGCCATATTTCTGTGCCATCATGCCAAGTACCTGCTCAGCAGCTCATTATTTTGTTACAGCACATTGCTACTGCAACAGGTTTGCTTCAGAAGAAAATGAATCATGCTTTGAATATTGACTCTGTGGACTTGATGTGCATCGACTACAAGGGAGTGTGGGTTGAGTGAGTAATGGAAATGTCTGCATTTAGCCAACACTGCTTTTGGAGAGATGACATTGAGTGCTTGGCTCTCCCCTGAGCTGCCAAACAGCCACAGCAACAGAAGATTGCAGAAGGCTGAAGAGCAGACCAAGTACTTTGGTGTCAAGTGTGGAGGCTGCTGAGAAATATTTGTTTCCAGTGTTTCCCATCACTGTTCCTTCACATGAGACTATGAGACAAAGGGAGTGAGTCTCACAGATGGAAAGGAGGTGGATGCTGGAGGTGGGTGTGGGCAGATTTGTTCAATATTTTGAGATGCTATAAAAATGGCCTCTGCAAAAAAGCCTCCAACTACCCAGGAATGGTCCTATGGTGAACTAGATGCTGCTTGAGATCAGGGCGAACTAGATGCTGCTTGAGTACATGGAAAGGCTGGGCTGGGGCTAATGAAGTTTATATGAAATATATGTGATAGTGAGGCAGTATTTCTGCTTGTTTCATGGAGAGATTTCAGTCTTTTCAAGAATTCTTTTCAAGCATTTCAAGAATTTATTATGGTTAATAAATAATTCATGGTTCAGTTTGGATTTTACAATATGGTAGGAATACACTGCAGTGGTTTAAGTTAGAAAACCATGAACCTAAAAGTATTTCAATGAACTTAATAGTGGGTTAAATGTAAGGGAATTGGGAGCATCCACTCACCCAATCCTCCTCCAAGTCAACATGAAACAGCAAAGGAATAGTAAAAAAAAAAAACATGAGTTTTTTGAGAGAGGAAAATCTGCAATGGAGCTGTTGTGATGGAGGCTGTATCCCAGAATATCAAACAAACACTAATTTTAACCAAATAATCCTTGCGTCAGATTTGGATTTATTTCCCCAAGACAGACCACATCCCAAGAAGGAATCTGCCCAGGAAGGTTAGAAAATAGACAGTGGGAATTTGAGTCTTTTTGAAAAGAAAGTGAATATATTTACTCACAGGAACTTCTCAGTGCTCAGGGAGTGCAGCAGCCTCTTGACACTGCCTTTGCTGTTCTAGTGGAAGGTGTCCCTGTCCATAGCAGCACTTTGGATTTTAAGGTTTCTTCCCAAACCCAAAGCATTCTAGGATTTGCCCTGACATTTACCTCCTTCCTCTCTCTCATCCCTAGGAGTGATGCCTCCAAGGTCACAGCCATTTATCTTGTTTTCTTCTCCTTTCTCAAGCTTCCAAGTCCTCTTTCTTTTCTTAAATCATTGTTTCCTTTTTCATGGACATGGAAAAGTTTGGGGCAGTGTTGCCATTTCATGTCTTTTCCAGTAACGAGGTTTGGCCAAAGAGCACTCCAGCCTGTGGTTGTTGTGATCATTCTCAGCTGTTTTGTGGAGAAAAAAACAGCAACAAAAGAATGGAAAGAAACCAGAACACCGTCATCTCCATGGAAATAGGGATAACATGTTACTTTCCCCCAGTGAGTGAACATAAATAGCTCCCAGGTTTTGGTGAATTTTCAAACAAGACACCTTATTCTCTTTTGAAGGGAAGATTTACTGACTGTGAGCAGGACTGTGGGTGGCAGCATCAGAGACACTGCATTCAGGTTTAAATGGGGCATTTGGAGGAGATTTAACGTTCACAGAATCAAAGAATCGTAAAGCAGCTGGGGTTGGAAGGGACCTTTAAAGGTGATGTAGTCCAAGGCCCTTTGGGGTGGCCCAGAGTCACATCCAACCTGACTTTGAATATTCCCAGGGATGGGGCATCCACAGCCTCTCTGAGGAACCTGTGCCAGTGTTTTTCCACTCTCACTGTAAAAAAACTTCCTCCATAGTTTGAGTCTCCCCTCTTTTAGTTTTAAGCCATTAGATCTGGTCCTATTAAGCAAGTCCTGCTAAAAAGCCTTTCCCAACTTTCTTATAGGCCCCACTAAGTTAATTAACAGGAACTGTTAATGCTGCCTTAGGTACTGTAGAACTGCATTTCCTTGTCTGGCTTTTTCAGGGATATAATTCCTATTGATACTTTAAAATCACTCTTAAATAAATTACTTATCTTATGACATTTTTGCCCAGTGGCCAGCCCAGGGATGCCATATATGAAACCACTGAAGTATCTAATTATGACTTATGGCATAATTATGACATGGCCATGAACAACATAATGTGAAATGGAATTGTAAAGAACAGCTTCTACAGAATCACAGAGTCTTTAAGGTTGGAAAAGACCTCCAAGATCATTGAGTCCAACTGTTCACCCAGAACAGTTTGCCACCAGACCATGTCCCCAAGAGTTGCATCCACGTGTTCTTTGAACACTCTCAGGGATGATGATTTCACCACTTCCTTGGGCAGCCTATTCCTATTCCTTTCTATTCCAATGCCTGACAACATTTTCAGGTGCACCTTCTCTGGCAGAACTTGAGGAGATTTCCTCTCATCCTTTTTCCTGGGAGAAGACCCCAACCCCCACCTGGCTAAGTGTCCTTTCAGGTACTTGTGCAGAACAATAAGGTCTGTCCTGAGATTCCTTCTTTCCAAGCTGTAGGAGCACTGGAACTAAATCAGGCACAAGATTTTTCAGGATGTGAGGCAATGGGCACAAATTGAATTACAGAAAATTCAACTTAAGCATAAAATACCTTCTTTGCTGTGAGGGTGATTAAATCCTGGAGCAGGTTGCCCAGGGAGATTGTGGAGTTTCCGTTCTCAGGAATATGCATAACCCTGTTAGAAACAGCCCTGGGCAACCTGACCCACTTGATTCCCCTTTGATTGATGTCATTGGGTTAGAGACCTCAAGTATCCCGTGATAGTGTTATGTTTAATAAAGATAAATCTGGAGGCACAGAAGGCCAGAAGGTGTATCCATAGAATTATAAAGGCATCAGAATTATGTGGTTTAGGAGCAAGGAGCAGAAGGATGCACAACTCATTTTTAACTCCAAGGTGGCTCTCACAGCTACTATGTTTCATTCTGACACATTCCATGCCTTGATAAAACTGTCTGAAAATTGGTTCCAGCAATGGACAGGAAAACCTGCTCTTGGTAGCAATGTTGTTTATGGACAGAGGCCACTCTATTTCAGAAAATTGCAACAGATTTACAAGCATAGAGAGGATTTTTGCTGCACAATATAAGTGATTACTTCCAGAAATGAACTCTTAGCTTCCTCTTTTTTTGAGAATTGCCTTGTCCTGTAGCCCTTCTGCATCAAAACAGAGTAATCCATTTCTCTTGTTTGGAGTGAAAAATATTCTCTCTATCAGCCCATTTCTATCCAACAGGATGAAAATTTCCTGACAAACAAAAACGCATTGAAATGTCAAAAATTATATTAGTTCTACTATGACAACAAATACAATTGCTGTTGATTTCCTGAATTTGTAGCTCTCTTTTTTGTTTTCTTCAAAAGCTTATTTGCAGGAAGGAACTACAATAAAAAAAAGAAAAAAAATACAAAACAAACTACAAAAAAAAAAACCAACCAGCCAAACAAACACGTTGAAACACTTCTAATTATAAATGATATTTCACAATGTACTGCAATGAAGAAATTATGGTATTGCACTGCAACAGAGCGTTTTAAGCGTCAGACGTGGATAATTTGGGCAATCGTGCTGCAAAATTGCTGCAAGATTTTGAAGAGTTATTTTAGTGACATGTTAAGCTTGACAAGAAAAGCCTATTCGCAAACACTTGCACATTGTCATATTTGAACAATGGCCCATTAATAACATTTCCATAAAATCTTTTCATGTGGTTAAGGCTAAACACACCAGAGAGAGAAATGAGAGATGATTTGTAGCTGTACCTTCAAGTGATTTCTTCAATCCCACCATCTCTGGGCAGAGTTTTAAAAACCAGACTCTGATTTTGGAAAAAAAATACCAAAAAGCCTGATGATTTGAAGTCAATGTAACTGACTGACAAGATGGCCACTTTGTTTCCAAGATCCCTCTTGGAGGACCAATCCTTAATTTACAATCAGAGAATGATTTAGGTTGGAAAAGCCCTCTAAGATCAGAGAGTCCAGTCATTAACCCAATATTTCCAGATCCCCCACAAAACCACAGCCCTAAGTACCACATCTTTATGGTTTTTAATGCTTCCAGGGATGGTGATTCCATCACTTCCCTGGGCAGCCTGTTCCAATGCCTGATCACTCTTTCAGTGAAGAAATTTGAAAGACAATTAAGAATGTAGTTATGGCAAACTACTTACCAACTAAATAAAATGTTCATGTTTATGAAGACAAAATTAAATTGCTTGGAAATTCACGGGAAAAAAATCCTATTTAAAATCTTTCCCATGTAAAGTTGGTCCGATTCCCTCTGAATCAGTGTTGTTTGTCCAGCTGGTCACCTTCTCTTCTCTGGGTGCATATATCACCAGAAGGTCCTGACTACAGGATGGAAAATAATGACAGTCAACATCCCAGAAAACATTTCAGGATTATGAAAAAAATTCCAATCTGCATCTGGCTAAATGCAAGAATTTTCAAAAGCTTTTCATTGAAAGCCAAGAGGAAATGATCCATTTGAGAAAAGCCAGTCATGTGTTGGTTGTGAGCCCCACTCAGGAGCATCGAAGGGGTTTTGGGAGCCAAGACTTCCAAAAGCCAATCATTCCTCACTTCTCAGTCTCAAGGTTAGAGAGGAAGTCCATGGGAGAAATTGGAACAGATCCTCTGTTTTGGGGTTATCAGCCACCCTACAAACAACCATCCCTTCTGCAATGAGCCAGCCAGAATTTCATTTCAGTATGCTGAAATCTGTGGCTGTGTTTAAGTTATTCATTAAAAACTTGTCTGGACTTGACTCCCTGAGCTTTCATTTCTCTGAGTTTCCCTGCATAGACTAAGATTCAGTCTTGAAGAAAATGAGTGTAAAGTTCTGTCCAATGGGTCAAACTACCCATCCACTGCACAGATATGCACTGACAGGTTTTTTGAGTCTGTGTGATTTAAAAAAAAAAAAAAAGAAGTTGTTACTGAACCTGCAGTTTAGAGATTCATAAATCTTCATTGGCCAAAATTTGCTTTCTGACTCACGACTTCTCGTGATTTATACCTCAGTGTATGCACTTTGTCATAGAAGAGCTTTTAGAGAGAAAATGGAGATGTGAGCAAAGCTGAAACACAGCACTCGGAACCAATCAACAACATTAAGATGAATTACTCTGATTGGCCACTACTTGGTTAGTTGGGAAAAAAAACAAAAAACAAAAAATCCCCACAACCTTTTCCAGAGAAAAGTCCTTATTCTGAGTAGTTTTGAGCTGAAAATGTTTGGCAAGCCCCATTTACCACTGCTCTGCTCTCAACACATGACAGAGTCATCCATCTTACACATGAGCACCTCTTCACGCTGGGATGAAATGCAGCCACCCACAGCTGAATTTCACATTACAGGAGTGCACCAGCACATAGGAAATACTTTACAAATGTGAAAGTAGGCGGGTGTGTCTAAATTCTCAGCCTTATAAACTGCTAATCCTCCTCTCTTCCCACGCAGCTGTGCTAATGGCTCACCTACTAATCCACTATTTGAAAATCTGCATAAACCTTCTATAGCATGTGTATGTTTCCTTCCTTTTCCTCACCCTGATTCATCAGCTCACCTTTCACGTGTTGCTACAGACCTTTGAGTCTTAGCTACTCCATGAGATGAATGGTGAGCCCAGTTAAGAGAATTCACATTCCCATCAGCTGTTTTCCTCTTTTTTTTTTTCTTTTGGTTGCTTGTTTGTCTAGCGGTGATTAAGGTTGCAGTTCCACTCATTAGTGAAGTGTATTAAATTGTAATATCAATAACTGACAACAGCACTGCCCTGGGACTGACTGTTCCACAAATCTATATCAACAAGCCAAAGAAAGCTTTTTGAGCATTGTGTCTCGAGGCATGGTGGAAATGTTTATTCCCTGCTTCCTGCCTGGCTCAGGATCAATGTCAGGGATAGAACAAGACAGGACCTGTCAAACACAGTAGAACTGTGCTCCATGATTTCAAGTAAAACTGTCTTACACTGAGAGGCACCAAGATAAGTTTTAGCTTGGTTTGCGGGGGAAAAAATAGATTTAAAAAAAATCAAAAAGAAAATAACCATCACGCCTCCTCAATGTGAATTCCTTCAACAACCTTCACTGACAAATTCTCCAAGTTCAGGATTTTGATATAAGCTTAAAACTTGTACTCTTAGAAATAGAAATCACTTAGAAATATCCTGTAATACTGAGGTTTCGGTATAAATGATTTTCCATTTTGGGGACTTTCTGTGACATATGCTGTACAGAGATGTAAAGCATAACTGTCCTTACCATAAAGATCTTTTAAGATGTAGCAGATGGATGAAATAAAAGAACATTGGCGGTGGCACTGGGAGAAATGAGTTGCAAAATTAATACGGTGTTTAGGCCTGAAGAGGAAGATGAACATTTTTAAAACCATCTTGAAAAAGGAATCACAACTTACCATTAACCTACTTATTGCTAGACAGCTGTGTGATGGAAAAATCTAACTGAAACAGAAATCTGTGTGTGTCTATTTCTGTGTGGGCAGGGGATGGCTCAGTTTTGCAAAGAAATACAGGTTATGCAACCACATTGTTTGTCCGTGTACATTTTAAATAATTTTCACCTAATAATGGCCAATTTCATACCTATTCAACAAAATATCAGAATCTCGAAGACTTTAAAATCCAACAGGAGTTGCAGGTAGCCACAGTGTCATTTCTTTCATGCCAGTGGTGGAGATTTGAGACAAGCTCTGTGGCCAGGTGCCCAATCAGCACTGTCTTCTCTTGCCTTTCTGCTCAAAAAGGTCAATATGTGGTGCTTGACTGTCAGAGGCATCATCAAAGGAGTGAGAGGGCTTGGAGAGAGAGAAGCCAGGTCAAGGTGTTGCTCTAGACATGAGGGACTTGAGACATTGAGAAGTAAAACAGATGTGAAAAGGTAGAGAGGATTCTTGAGTTTACTAAGAATAAAGTGTACTAGTTTGAAAACAAACCAGTGGGAGGCTCCAAGTTAGAATAACAATTTAATGGGGAAATTAAAGAAAAGGGGAAAAAAAAGCCTAAAAGAAAACACTGGTTCAAACTGACAGAGTCAAGATACAACCTGACACCCTGTTAGGCAGGGTGGTGGTAGCAGTCTGGTAGAATGGTGGCTGCAGTCCTCTGAAGCGGTGATCCTGTAGAAAAAAAGGGGTCTGCTCTTCCTCAGAAGGTCCAGTGGTGGCTGTGTAGCTCCTGTCCTCTGGAAATCCAGTGGGAAGCCGGTGTCTCTGGTGTTCAGAGTCTCAGATTATATCCACGATGGGATGCTTGGTTCCTCCCTCTGGGTGGAGCATCTCACAATGGGGTAACGAGTCATGAGGCAAAGTGTTGATTAGGCTCATTAACAGAAGATAGTCCGGAGGGAGTTATCTCTGAGTCATGCGGCAGGACAATGATGGGCAATTAACAGAAAGATAGTCTGGGGGCAGGAGGCAAGGAAACACTGTCCCACCTGATTTCAACAGCTGATGAGGATGGTAATAGAATACACTGCAACCCAGGACATAAAGTGATAGATTTGGAGTGAATTCCAGGCAATTTGAGGGTGTTACCTTCCAGCAGAGCTACCATGGGAGACCAAACCTCCTGCACTGCTCCTCAGTTTCGACGACAACTTGAAATCTTGCACCTTTTTGGTAGGAAAAGGATCAGTAGTGCTTCAAGTCTGAATTGCCTTGAACACATCATTTATTTTCTTGAAGAGTAATCAAACACACTGTTCCTGTCCTAAATCCACTTCATTCCAGAGTCCTCTCACATCCTGCTCACTAAGGGCCACTATGGATGAGCATCTCATATTCAGAAAAAACATTCCCATTGCTCTGTCACAGCATCTCATATTCAGAAAAAACATTCCCATTGCTCTGTCACAGCATAAAGTATAGATCTCTACAGAAAATATTACCAGGCAATTGTGTAAACACCACAAGTCTTTAGCGCTGCTTTCCAAGGTTAGCAGGTTTCAGCTCCTCAAATCCGTGAGACTCAGGAATTTCCTCTTGAAGGCTGTTCAGCAATGTTACTGTCCTTGCTTTCAGGAAGCATTTCTTGACCTTATATTACATTTTTATATTCAGTCTAACACCTTGTCCTTTTACAGAAATGATTGTCCTAACAGCAAGGAAAGAAGGCAGCTGTGAAACGTTTGGTTGTCGTTGATGGGTTTAGTTCCTTTTAAGAAATTCTCTGATAAGAGAATTAGGAAAATTAAGCGCTCACCTGATCCACCATGATTCTCCCAAATCAAGAGCACAAAACCAAAATCCTTTGTGAGAAGATAAAAACAAACCTGCAGATCACTCTACAGAAGTGTAACACCACCTGTAGTGTTTCTTCAGTGAATGGGAATTGGATAACTCTGGATTTAGGACAGCAAAACTGGAGAACATTTATCACAGGATTGTTTCAGGTCTAACCTCCCACACCAAGGGAGTTCAAAATTCAAAGTGAGAACAAAAAGCACAAAGATCTCTCAGGCCTAGGGTGGGATTCTTGGGGTGTCCTGTGCAGGGCCTGGAGCTGGACAAGATGATCCTTGTGAGTCCCATCCAACCAGGATATTCCATGATTCTGTGATTTTTCCAGTGACCTGTTGCCAAAAAACCTACTGCATCTCAAACAGGCTGAAGGGAGACCAGTGTAGTTAATAATTAGAATGGAGAATGTTGGTAGAAATCCCTGAGCTGAGATCCCATAACTGGTACTTGCATGGATAATGTTTCTCCCTGTTTCCAGCCCACAGGTTTTCTAATCCTCTGTGGTTTTTCTAAAACAGTTTAAAATCTTAATCCTCTTGGTCTGGTCCCTGCTACCTTCCAGTGCAAACAATGAGACTGTTATGTGCATGGATTTCTTGCCCCACCTCTTCTTTCCATTCCATCTGGGTTTGGGTGTGGAGACCTATCCCTGGGTTCAGCAGGAAAAGCATTCATCTCTTAATTTAAAACAACCCATTTTAGTTACTTACAGGGTTTCTCATGTTTCTAAATGGGGGTTATTTTGGAAGATTAAAAGACCCTCGTCACTTGCTCAAGGACACTTTTGTTGGTGGAACTATCTGGGAAGTCACTTAAATCTTTTCAAAACTGATGGCAAGATTTCCAAAGTTTAATTCACATAACAGAGGTAATTATTTTGTTTGTCACAAAAGGAGAATTGCATGTGGTAAGCGACTAAAGGACTTGCTTATTTTTAGAAATTAATATTTTTAGGTGTTGCTATGGAAGCAGCTTTGAATGTGATCAGAATGGGATAATGCAGGACTTAAAATATACGTGCAGAAAGCTGCCTACTCACTCTCTGGGCACCCTAAAGATCTCAGGAAATACATCAGATGCCATAAACTATAAACACAAGGGGAGACATTACATAACTCCAATCAGGTAAAAGAATTTTGGAAATGGATCCTGAGATTTGAAGCAATGAGATGCAATCTTAAAACAGAACATGCAATGCAAGCTGTAAGACATTGTTTTCGGATGGAATTTAACTTTATTCAGTAAAAATCCTTTGTGAAGAAAGACATTTTCTGTAGAATGGTAGAAAGGTTGATATAAATTTGTGAAATTATTTGGTTTAATCTTCTACTCCAGAAATAAACAGCTAGATAAGGTTATCTGTCCAGATACACCTTCAGCAAGCTCTTCTGAGCTAAATGAATAAAGAGCAAATCTCTGTCCAAAGCTTAAGAACTTCAGGCATTATTGGGTCAAAAATCCCCCACATTCTGCCAGGTTGGTTATTTCTCCATATCTTTCTACTTTATCTTTCTACTAAATGCTAGATTATTTTTGGTAATTCACTAGAGGTACCAGGCTGACTGTATTCCCCAGTCATAACAGTCTGCTCTGGTGGGACCCCACCTGCAGTGCTGGGATCTCCTCTGGGGCCCCAGGACAAGAACGATGCAGAGCTGTTGGGATGAGTCCAGAGGAGGCCACAGGGATGTTCCAAGGGCTGGAGCCGCTCTGCTCTGGAGCCAGGCTGGGGGAGCTGGGGGTGTCTACTTGGAGAAGAAAAGGCTCCAGAGAGACCTCAGAGCTCCTTTCAGTGCCTAAAAGGGCTCCAGGAGAGCTGCAGAGGGACTTGGGACAAGGGATGGAGGGACAGGACACAGGGAATGGCCTCAAACTGACAGAGGACAGGTTTGGATTAGATATTAGGAGGAAATTGTTTCCTGTGAGGGTGGGGAGGCCCTGGCACAGGGTGCCCAGAGAAGCTGAGGCTGCCCCTGGATGCTTGGAAGTGTCCAAGGCCAGGCTGGATGGGGCTTGGAGCAGCCTGGGATAGTGGAAGGTGCCCCTGCCCATGACAGGGGGGTTGGAAATGGATGATCTTTAAGGTCCCTTCCAACCTAAATTCTCTATGATTCTGCAATGTATCAACAGTGGATATGAAGAAATATTGTGAGGAGTTGAATCCTTGCAACTTCCACTGAAAAAAACCTGAAGTGCATGGAAAACAAACAAGTTCATCTCTTGCCTCCATAAAACCCACCACGAGGCCAACTATCCACTCAAATATTGCAAAGCACTGATTTTGTTGTGCCTCCTTTTCCCACCAAACCTCAGCCCCAGGGACGGAAGTCCACAGGCAGAAAGGGGAAAATGGAGAATTCAGAGTTTTGTTTCCTCCTGTCACCCTCTGAAATTTCCACTTGAGAAAAGGTGCAAAAGTTGCTGAGACCTTTATAGGTTTGCAAATCTTTTCATCTTGGCTCTTATAAGGAAATTTAGGAGGCTGCATATGGAGAAGGCTTCAGTCTCTTATGTAGACGTTTTTCAAAATGTGTTTCATAGGGGCATGATTTGGCCCTCACTTCAAGAGGCAAAAAAAAAAAAGAAAAAAAAGAAAAAAAAATATAATTTTCTTTTAAATTTAATGTCTCGGGCAGATGAAAATCGGTGAAAATTGACTGAAATGTTAATTTTTAGTTGTTCAATTAACGTTTATTTAAAAGCTATTTTAAAAAGTATATTTTTGGAACATAGTACCCCAATACTGACTGGCAGGCAGAGGAATAAAACAAGGCAGGAAATAGTGCTGAACTAAGGGATTGCAGCTCCATTAGGAACACATTAACGTATGCCTGCACTTTTTGATGCACTACAATCATCTTTAGAGTTGACAGCACTGACACTCGTGAGTTCAGTCAGCCCAGGATCCCATCGAGAAAAGAGCAGGGCCAGGGAATTTGTCAGAGTCTTCAGGCACAGATGAATTTCCAGTAATCAGCTGCAGTCTAACTTCCAAGAAACATTGATAATTGCAATATTTCCAGTAAATATTTCCATCTCCCGAAGGTTCATTAAAATTTTTTGAATGTTTTCTTAGTACAGCACACCTGGTCTCACACCTGCTCTTTTCACGGCTGGGAAAGTATTAGCAATGTGTAAAAAATAAAATGAAACAAAACCAGTAAAAACTGACTCTACAATGTAGTTTAAAATACCATATTTACTGTGAGAATCTGGTAACTCAGGGTAGGATTTCCCTGGATGGGGATACCTAAACTTAAGACTGCAGGTTAATGAACTTCTCGGTGCATTAGGTGTTTATTCAAAGGAGATTTAATCAATTAAACTAAATAGAGCCTAGAGAGCATAAATTTCCAGGGACAGGACTGTGAATTCAGCACCTTTCTTGAGGTCCTAGGAAAGACAAGGGAACAGCAGCACTGCAGGGGATTAAATCTAAGAGTCAGTACAGTAAATCCATTAAAAACACCACAGAAACTCTCCAGGATAACAATGGATTCCTATTTTGTGTTGGTTTGGGATTTAGTGCTTTGAGATCTTATTCTTACCAATTTTCTAGGTCTGATTATAAAGAATTTACTGATAGAGCTGATTCATTTATGTCCTTGTCACCAACATCCTTAAAACTCCTTGATTATTTCTGTGCCTACACCTCTATGTAAATGTCCTCCAAGCCTGACATCATGAATGGACCTTCCAGGAATAAAAATGCGATTGACAAAACAATTTTCCTTGGAACAAGCAATATGAGTTATAAATATAGATATATTTGATCCGACCATATATTAAAAGACATAATTGTATTTATCACTACCCATGAGGCATCTGAATAATGCTGACAAAATGCAGAAAATATAGGAAAGAACAGATGAAAGGGAACAAACAAACGAGGAATAAAAAGGACTGACTGACAAGGTAAAACAACCTGCTTTTCTAAACAACAGATGCATGGATGTGAGGAAAAAATTTAAAATTTCAGGTTTTTAGAACGGTACAGCAAACTGTGGCTAAGTAAAGAAAAAATACTGAGGGATGTGGATACCCAAATCCTAACAGACCAATCCATCCCTGGATGATGTGTTGATCTGTTGGCCTTCTCTGAACTCCACCCAGCTTGTGAGCATCTTATGCCTTTTGCTCTGCAAGCTTTTGAAGCTGGATCATGCAAACATTCATTTAAGCTCTGGTCAATAGTGCTGCAGCAGTTTATTGACAAAGCAAGGTCTGGGTTCAGAGCCTGGGTCATCCAACACTTTGCAGCACTGCAGTGAGTTAATCTGGCTGGTGATTTGAGGATTTTAAGTGCAGGTTATGCAAATCTGCCAGGAATTACCTCAGTAGCTGTTCAGCTTCTTATGGTCTTCTTTGCCTGGAAGGAAAAAATAAAATACCAACAATTTTGGCTTGCTGCAGATAGAGGTTTCCCTCTTTCTTATTTTAAAAAAGCTTTATTTCCACAGTGTTTGGGGTTTTTTACATTTGTATGCATTAAAACACACCACGAAATCCACACAAAATCCTTTTCATGCATTTACTCCACTTGAAATCACCTTAAAGCAACAAATCCCACTGTTCACTGATCCAAAAGTGCAGCTGGTTTTGAAATTCAGCACACCTTGATTCTCTATCACCCGTGTCCCCAACATCTACAGAACAACTTTTATGTGCTCCCTGCTGGAGAAATTGGAGGAAAAAGACCTAAAAATCCCATACTAGTTCAGTGCTTCTCTCGACTCCACTTTGCCTGGAACTTAATAGGGACAAATAATAAAAAAACTGAGAATAACAATTATTCCAACTGAAAAAAAGGGAACAAATGCAATCCAATTTCTAGAATTATTCTTTGTCCCAGAATTTGACCTTCTGTATGTTAATTCAGTAAAGATCTACATTTTTTTTCCCCAGCCTGGACTTCCTGATTGCTTCATTCTTCATTACAGCATCCCTTTACTCAAGGATTGAAGAAAACAAAGACCTGATGCTCAGGGACCTGGTTTAGTAGAGGACCTGGCAGTGCTGGGTTAATGGTTGGACTCAATGATATTAGAGGGCTTTGCCAACCTGAATTGATTCGATGTGTTCTCACTTTTTTACCTTTTTATTGATTTGGTCTCTTTTTCATTTACATCTGCAGTTTAGAAAAGAGAGGAGGAACAAAAAATCCAAAGAGAAAAACAAATACTAATAAGGGCAGTAAAATAAAACAAAAGCAAAAGCATTTGAATAAGAACCTGCTGCAAAACAAGGACTTTGTTCTTGTTGTTGAAGGGTTTCTCACCAGCCAAGGAAGAAGCAGGTGAGCACTTAAGGGCTCTTGTAGCAGCCAAGAGAAATCTGACTCATAAACAAACACTCCTGTGCCTTCTATCTCTGCACACATTACAGCCGCCTTGCAATTAGAAAAATTCAAGGATAATCATCTTAAATCCCATGTTGGAGTGAAATTTGGACATCACTTTGAGCTGTGCCAGGGGCTTATTGCAGAAAGTTATCCATGCCCATCTCCTCACCTTCCCTTTCCCACTTGTGCTTCTGCAGCCGGGTAGAGGGATCAGTTCAGCTGAAAAAACCACACCAAGTTAATCAGTTTCCAGCTGATACAGCCTCTGATCTGTTCCTTTGTGCACCCATGTGCATCCTAGAACACAAAAGCTCCGTGTAGAGCAGCAGCTTTCTGTGGGTTGGAGTGGCTGCACACCCACAGCTTGAGAACTGCTTTTGTGTGTTTTGGAGAAATGCTAGTACACAGCAGGGTTTAACAGCTGCAGAGGATATTAAGTAGTAGGTGTTGCAGAAGAACAAATTGTTTCAAAAATGAAAACTCATTTTTGGCTTCATTTCCCTCTTCTCTTATTCCCTGCAGAGCACACATGTTGTCCTGTAAGATGTAAACATGGAATTTCTGACCTGAAATCCTGAAAACAGTGCCTTGCCCAGTGCCCAGTGCTCAGTGTAATCCCAGTAGCCCACAGAAAGAGAGGTTAGGTGTTTTCAGAGGTGACAAAATCTCCAGTAGATGCCAATTGCTTGATATAAAGTCTCCCTGATGTCAGGGAATTTGTCACTTTTCATTACAGAAGTGATTAAACTATTCCAAGTAAAAAAAAAAAAAAACAAAAAAACCCTAAAAAAAATAAAGAATGAGAAAATGTAGAGAAATTATTTTTTTGTTTTTGTGTTTAATTGATTATAAATAGGTTTTACATATGTGCCTCAATCTCTCCTTTTCCCTGCTTCCATATTTTTCTACAAAAATGGTATTTAATTTTCTGAGTCACACTTTCTAAACTCCCACCCATCAAAACTTTTTCTCGTTCTTCCTTCATCTAAAAAACCTGAACTGGTCATTTGTGCTCTTCTTACTAATCTTTGTCTTGTTTAACCTATGATCCCAGCTTTGACTTTAAGCTTTATTTTCATGTCTTAAACCTTGCTGAAGGTTCCCTCAATAAGAGACATTTTCTCCTGTATTATATTTCACTTCATTTCATTTCACACCTCAGTCTAACACTCAGCAATCTATGGAGGAAAGCTTTCCCCACTCTTGGGGAATGAGGGGACACCTGGGGACATGAGTAGGGAAGGCCTCATCAACCCGTTTATCATTTCAGATGTATCATGTCTCAGAGAAAAATCTGTTACCTAATTTGTCACTTATTAACTGGGCTGACAAACAAGAGAGAAGGAATGACTCTACCCCTGGAGCTGCCCAGTGATCCTGGACCTTCCAGAGCTGAGTTAGAAGGTATCAGACCCCCTGTTTTCTCCTCAAATTACTATGCAATTCCTAACCTTTTCCTTCTATTTTGGCCCATTAGCAGAGTCGTGGCTTCTTCATAGCTACAACACTGGTAATCAAGTTTTTCAGCTGTTAAATGGCTCCTCATCCTAGACTGCTGTAGCAATAAATCTTCTTAAAAGCCTCCTGATTGCTCAAGTGTTCACAGTTACTGAATAGCTAAAAATAGCTTAGGTGCCCTCTGAAACCTCCTTTTATCTGCACACTTGTTTTCTCTCTCTGTCCAAAACCTGATATTACAGTCATTTCTTTTTCCTTCTCTGATCTGCTCCCAGAAGGCATATTTGCTAAATTACAGCTATCGAGTGTTTTACAGTCTGGATCCTTTTTGGGGTTAGAAAACCCCAGATTGTAAGGGTTTGTCGTGAGTACTAAAGTTGGTGACATTTTATTGCAGTAAGATGAAATTTTCTTATTGTCAGACATTTTGAAGCTGTGTTGTGACATCAGGGCAGAACCTCCTGAATCATCTCTGGTGTCAGTTACATTTGCTAATCTGACTGGATCAGTCTGCAAATCTAAAAGATTATTTGTGATTCTCTTACAAAGGTGGTGTGAATATAGTGCCTGAAGCTACTCCTGTCTTGTCTTTTCTTATTGCTTTCAAGAATCCTTTAATAAAAAAGGTATTTTCCACTCGCCTCAAACTCTTCCTCACTCAATATCACTGAACTCATTTAATGCACTTGCAAAAGCATTGCCCCAAAACTGACAGGAATGAGCATAAATATTACAGTGGGGTTTGGACCAAGCCCTTCTTTCAGTACTGGCCCAACTTATTCTATAATCAACGTGCTAAAACCCACAAACATGTACAGATGCTGGATAAAATTGAATCTGGTGCTGTCAGCCAGATGATGCAGGAATAGAAGCTCATTATTTCACAGAAACAGTCCTTTAAATGCTGTTCATTTCATCTTTTTACACATTGAAGCCTTAACCAATATGGTATTACTCTTTACATTCCCTGTCTTTTGTGAAATTCCTCTTTGCTGCTGTTTATTTTAATCCCAGCTTTAATGAGCTGCTCATCCTGAACACCATTGTTATGCATAGGTTTAAAGCCAAACAGAAATGCAGGTTTATTTGGTGGAACTGTGCACATCTGCAAAGCAGGGAAACCTTTTATTTTGTTCTCAGGGGCAATAGAAGCTTTCAGGGAAGGTTACAATAATAGGAGAAAAGAGATAAATTCACTGTGCTTCTAAATGTACTTGGACAAATACCAAATGTAAAATATCTGACTATAATAAGAAGTTGGTTAAATTCCATTCCACAAAAATGTACTTATTTGTAAAACAGTGTCAGCCCTTTTGTGAAATGGGGCCTGACAGAGCTCAAGAAGTGTTTGGACAACACTCTCAGGCACAGAGTGAGATCTTTGGGATGTCTGTGTAGGGCCGGGGGTTGGACTCAATGATCTTTGTGGGTCCCTTCCAACTCAGGGTATTCTGTGATTCCCTGATCCCAGTGGGTGTGAGTTGCTCCCTACTTCCCACTCGATAGTAATGCTGTCCCAAAATCTGTCTTTCCTTTTCAGCTGACTGCCAGATCTGGTCAGGAAATAGGGGATGTTTTACCCTTTACCACATAGGTCACACAATGAAAAGGGGGCGGGGGGGGGTGGTGTGGAATCTTTAAATGGGTCCAGTATCCAAATCTGGATTTTCTTGCGCGGACACACAAGTTGTTGATTTGTGTCCCAATAAAAAGAGCAGGAATGTTAGCTTTGGAGAAATTCCCAAGAAACCCCTAATCTCAAAACAAGTATTTCTGATCCTAAAAATATATATTCCCCAAAAACATGGAAATTCAGAAGAGGAGAAATTTCAATGAACTTGAACTCCCGTCTGAAATGACTCAGTCAGTGTTGGTCCCACGAGATGATTTCATTTAACCAGTGTGGGTTTCAAACCCACAGTCCTGTAAACCAACGCACCCTGATCACATTTTGAGAGTGTTGTTGCTCATGGAAAGCAGAATGGAAAAGTGTCACTGCACCTTCCAAACTCTTCCTTGAAGTCCCAAACTCCTGGGGCATCGTTGCATTTCAATAGCAGGAACTGGCTCAGTACAATTTCTTTAAGAAGGATTTGAACAAGGAATTCTTAAATGTAAAAGAATTCAGGCAATCATAAATTCAAGCTAGACCTTTAAAAACTGAGAAATCAGCAATATCAACACAAAATAACCCCACAGTTAGAGTTCTGCTTCTCCATCTTCATTTATGAGAATGTGGCAACTGAATATCTGCAATTCATTGTGTTCACTGAAAAAAAGAACTCCAACTTTCACTCATTTTCTCATTAATCTCTGTGTAAGTATAAAAATATTCTTAATTTAAGATCTGAAGCTGAAGAAATTGTTTAAGCATGGTTGGACAATGTTTTGCTTGATGAGGTTGTGATTTGGCCTCCTACAAATACAAATATAGACTAAAGAGAGAGATCATAATCAAAAAAACAAGGTACTTCCTTATTTCCTATACAGTACACACGCATTCCACATGGCAGTGAAATAGTCCATGAAAAGAATGCAGAATGAATGCCATTTATTTCTAGTGCTCTAAATTAATTTCATTTCAGTTAAAGGAGAATTTTTCACTCATTTTCCTGCCATTTCCCAAAACTCCAGTTCATAAATGAGTTGATATTTATAAGACAGCTTTGAAATTATTTTCATGACTCAAAGTTGTATCCAAACAGCGACTGCAAGAATTTTACCATGAAATGGGCACTGCCTGCTGTGTTTGTGGGATGAGGTGGAAAGAGGAGATCAAAGCTGAGCTTTAATTATTCTAAGGAATGCTGTTTGTGCATATTTTTCCCTTTGACTTTTAAGAAAAGCAGCAAAGAGTGATTTTCAGGAGCCTGAATTTCTGCTGCTCCTGCTAATTCAGTCAATAGCAGGAATGCAACAGAAAAATCAGAACTTGTCATTTACCCTTTCATCTTCTTCACAAAATTAAGGTTGCCAGGAACCCAGATGAAATTCAAAAAGTTCTGATTTTAGTAATTTTTCCTGCTACAATGATAAAAAGAGTCTGATCTGAGGGGAATATAAGTACATTGGAAGGGACTCAGGGGGTTCGCTCCTCCAGCCTGGCTGAATTACCAACACACGCTTCCAAATCTCCAGAAGGAGTCCTGAGACTCCTATGTGGAAAAGATCAATGTTTGATGGATTTTAAATATCCTGTTAGGCAGAGAGGAAGCTAAAAGAAAGATGGAAAAGAAATAACAAAAGTTTAATGTCTACCAACAAAATTCCAAAGCCCATTCCCATGGAAGACACCTGCAAGGGAAGCACAGCACTGGCAGGGATTTCATTCAGGAGCAATCCTGGCCATTAATCATCCCATTTTCAGAAGAAAAAAATTCACCTATGGTTAATTTTTTTATGTGAGTTGGATGCCTTAGATCTTGACCTTTGTGTTTTTCAAATCCTGTACTGCTTAGAGTGTAACTCTGAAGTTTCTTGTGGCCTGTTGGTTTCTCTTCTCTCAGGCTGGGTAACAAAAAGCCTCTCTGGGCCTGCACTCCAAGGTCACCCAGACTGTCCTAGGCCCAAAATGTGTAAACCAAAGAGCCTCTGAAAGGGAGGCAAGCTGAGGGGAATTACATCATTAACTGAAGCTTTAATTGGAGAATTAACCCTGATATGCAAACGAACCCAACCTATAAAAGTGTGAAAAACTCATGACCTGCCATCCATCTTGGGGTCCATCTGGGCAGTGGCCTCTGGCTCCCAGGGGTACCTTTGAAGGCCTTTCAAATAAATACCTGTTTTATTTTTTTACTCCTGCCCAGTCTCCGTGTCTAGGAGGCCTCTTAAGGCATCAAGGTAGTGGTGCTCTGGCCTGCCTATTCTTCTTATCACCTGTGAGAGGGGCAGACGGGAAGGATGTGTTGGCATCTAGGAGAAAACAGCAAATTAGTTTTTATGCATCACAGAGTGCACGAAAAAAGACAAGAACATCTTGAAAGTAAATATATATACTTACTGGAGCAATGGATATAAAATTTAGAGTATAAATGGCCTTAGAGGAAAGAAAGAACTAGACACACAAAGTTGAAAGCAATATGAAATAATTTTATTTTTTTAATTTAAGACACACTAAGCTCTTAAAAGTTGGATTCATTATCGAAAAACACTGCATCTTCCCCTGCTTTTTATACTTTGAGGCAAATTATCTGGAGAAAAATCAAAACAAAATTCTGAGTATTTTAAATATGCACAGACAGCTGGTTGAATTTTCTTGCCCAGAACAGTGGCTATAACAATAATAGGGTGTCTCAAACTGAAAAACACAAAGGCACAAACTCAAGCAGTTCTCTCCTACATTTAATCAGGGTTTGTTTTGTGTGTGGGGCTGAGAATGGTGGTGTCAGTTTTCTTCCTCAGAGACACTGATTTAATCAAAACAACCTAAAAGAGAATAATTCATTGTGAACAGATTTCATCGGGAAAAATCAAGAGATGAAGGTGGGGTAAAGCTTGATCAGAGTTAGGACAAAATTAACACCTCCTCATGAAGCCCTGGTGAGGAGGCATACTTACGGCTTTTTACCGGCTAGGCTCGTAGTTCAATGACTTAGACAGCCTCGGGCAGCCTAGAGAGGTAGCACGGGCAATCCAGCATTTCAGTAGCTCTAAAAGCGGCAAAATGGTAGCTGCAAATCTAATACCACCAGCAGAAGCAAAGAGGGAGAAATATAGCTCCCAGCTTGCCTAATTCCCACAATTAGAAGCTTTCAAAAGAAACAGAAGCACACAGATGTTTGCAGAAGGATTGCAAAGCTAAAGAGGGCGGGGCCTCCCTTGGTCCTTTCTTTTATTCGGAGAAGGGAAAGGGGCGGACTGGGGGCGGACCCGGGGTGAGCGGCCAATCAGACACTGCTAAAGAGTCTGAGTTACATTTGGTTTTGCCCTTGCTTGGAACAAAGGGGTTCAGAACACAGGGCAGAGGCAAGTCCTGGCTTGTCTCGGGGAGGGGGAGGGGAAGCTCGGAACACGCAGCCACACCCTGGCTGTTTAGACCACCTTCTAAAGGGATTGAGCCTGCAGAATTCACTTCCCCAACTTTCTTCAAGTGCCTGCAATGGAGTCCAGACTGCCTTACATAAAAATATGTGTCTTAACTCATGATTCATGCAGCATATTTAAATACCTGCCTTTGCAGGGATGAATCAGGCCCCGAGTCTCAGTTACTCTCTTGATGACATCTGCAAAGGGAGCCTGTGTTGAATAACTCAGATATTGACACGTTGAGTTAAATCAACCCTCCATCCTAAGGGTTTGGAATGGGGTTGTCAGATAAAGATTATTTGAATATTCATTCACCCTTCTGCTTTGGAAATTCTCCTAATTGCACAAGGAATCTCTTCCCAGTTATTTATTAGGAATTGAACAGAGCAGTTGCTGCAATGCCTTGTTCAGGAGGTGAGCACCAAGTCCAACAGGAGCCAGCAGTGCATCCTCAGAGCTCTAACCGCTGGCCTGAATTAGGAAAAGGGATGTCAGCAGGTCAAGGGATGTGACCTTTCCCCTCTAATGCAGAGATCTCTGGAGTCTTATGTTGAGTTCTGGGTCCCCCAGAGCAAAAGATGTGGGCATACTGGAGAAAGACCAGTGAAGGGTCACTAAAGTGATTAAGGGACTGGATCACCTCTCCTTTGAGGAGAGAATGAGAGCTGGAACTCTTTGGCCTGGAGAAGAGAAGGCTCAGAGGGGATTTATTGATGTGCAAAAATACCTGAAGTGAGGGTGGACACAGAACAAATCCAGGCTCTTTTCAGTGAATCAAAACCAGAGGCTGTGGACACGAACTGAGACACAGGAGGTTCCTTCTGAACCTCAGGGAACAGTTTTTCCCTGTGAGGGAGATGGAACACCGGAATGGATTGCCCAGGGGGGTTGTGGAGTCTCCCTCTTTGGAGATATTTAAAAACTGTCTGGACACAGCCGTGGACAATGTCCTGGGTGGTCCTGTTTGTGCAGGGAGGTTGGACCAGATGACCTCCAGATTTCCTTTCCAGCATCAGCCATTATTCTGTCATTGTGTAATAGAGAAATAGGGAAATCAGCTAAATCATCCCCTAACGATCAGAATTTAAAACTGAATATGTCAAGGAGATGAACAAACTGACCTCACACAAGAACTGAAGGCAGCAGAAATGTACCAAAAATGCCTGGATTGCAAGCCCCTCCAAAATTTGCAACCCAGGCATAAAAGCAAGTGAGGACTGAAACAGAAGCTGGTCAGGCCAGGTGGGCTCAGCATGGGAGCAAATCGCTCTAAGCTGCTACACCAACCTTGAGACATGACATGGAAGGTGTTGTAAAACTCCCAGGGGTTGTGGTGAGTATTGATTAAAGCTTTGAGAAGTTATTGGTCATGGAAAAGGCAGTGAAACCCAAAGGGGAAACAAACCTTCCTCAGCTCAGTGCCTCAGCATCAGCACTTTACCTCTTAAACTTTCCTCACTTCTCTGGAACTCTCTTTCCATGGAAGAAGAAAATGAAGGAATCTCATGGCTGTACTAAGACTGTTGAAAGTACATCCTCTCCTGGAGCAAAGTCCCCACTGCTGCCCCTTTTCCAGGAGTCACACAGCCTGGACAGCATCCCCAGCCCTTTCTTCATGCCTGGGACAAATAAACTCCCATTTAACTTCACGGGCAAATGTCTCTACCAATAAGAGTCACCACTTGTTAAGAATTAAGAATCAATTTTCTTTTTTTTTCAAGGAATGATTCTCCCAAGTCAGAAAGATTTAATCAGGAAAAAATATGGATTTTTTGTCAGTTTGTTTTGCTCTGAAACTCTCCCTTTGTCTCACTCCAAGCAGATGTCTTCTACCACTGCTCACTACTTCTTTTATGCCGAAGGCAATAAGAATAAAAAAATCACTGTATTTTGAATTTTTAAAAGTAACCTGTAGTTCCAGCTCGTGTTCTGCACACTGCCAGATTTTTAAACATTTATTTTTCCAGACAAAGGCTAAGTCCTGAGCTGGTAATGTAGTTTTCAAGACTTATGCACACAGGTCTGAGCTAGGCAAGGCTTGATTTACCTTTTGTTTGTTGGGGCGCAGAATTTAAATACGAGACAAATGAGTTACTGGAAGTGCACAATGTCATAGTCTGTTAAGTGGAAATATACCCATTGTTCTGAGGATTTTTATCAGTGGTCTGAGCCTACTGAAATTATTAAAAGGGTTTCAAGTTATGTATTGGTTTTGCTTCAGGAAAAAACTTTTAAAAATCTTTATATATAGGCTATTGGTTTTTCCTTCACAAACCAGCTGACACACATGAAAGGCTGCATTTCTTCTCATCTAATTACAGCACATCAGGGATAATGAAACATTTTTGAGAACTGATCCATAATTCTGCTCATGTCTTATGAAGCTGTTTCATAAAAGCCAGAAATAATCCCCTCATAAAAATAAAAGAGAATTGACAACGTCTGAGGGGCATTAAATGGAAAAAAAAAGGAAGAAGGGCAATGGGGATGGATAATTGAGGACGTTTGGATGAACGATGGACAATATTTCTAATGCACAAAAAAGAGTTTTATTAGAAATAAAAGCTTGTTCAGTGTCTATTAAAATGACTGAAGGATTTTTTTTAACTTCACCGCTACAGGACAGCTGTATATTTGAAGGTCTGTATTAGTGTTTCAGTTCAACTTTGCAGCTCTTGGTGGTAAAGATTTCACTTGTTCATGGCTTGTCAGGAGGGAATTGACTTGGAGAGGCTTGGAGCACAAATCAAAGCATGGCCAGAGGATGGGACAAGGGATTGCTCAGGGCACCGCTGCATTGCCACAAGCTCTGGCTTTGTTCCTGTCACCCAGGAGGGAGCTGTGTGCAGGGGAAGCTGAATGGGACATGAACAGTGCTGCAGAGGACATGTTAAGAGTGAAGGAGACCTTCTCCAATTAATTAATTAATCTTTGAAAGTAGCCTCACACACCCTGCTAATAAAATCAGCATGGTCTCAGCATCTCTAGAAATGAAAATTGAAACGAAAGCAAACCAGGGGTTTTGTGTGTGTATTTAAGTAGCTGCCTTTCCTCTCAGTGAGGTGCCTGAAATCTGGTTTAATTTCAGGTTTGTTCATATTAACCACTAAGGAGGCTCAATCAGATTTTCACAGTGGTGCCAGTGCTTAAGTGAAAACTGCCAGAATGCTCCTCTTGCTGTTTGTTCCTAATGGAGAGTGAGGAAGCACCATCTGCTTTCTACTATTTTCAGGCACTGCTTGATAGTGAAAAGGCTGTGTCAGCACACAGACCTCGAAGCCTGAGGGATGAGGGTGCTGGAGCTCTGCCTAGGTACTGTTTTCTGAAAAATCAGGGTTTTCTGCATCAACAAGTTGAGCACATGGAGACAATTTAAAATTGTCTGTCACAGTATTGGACCTCCTTCAAAACGTGCTCAACTTGGCCCCTAAGTGCTGTCTGTGACAAGCCAGGAAAAGCACACTGGTCCTGGGGTAGGGGGTTGATGCCAAAGTTATTATGTGATGTGTATTTAGTGAAGAAACTTTTAAAAACAGTCTGTATTCATATTAACTTAGGCAGCAGTTTTCAGCTGGGTCTGTGCTAATACGTTGCACCTTAACCTGACCTCCAGGTGAATGACACCCTCTCACCTGTACTATGTCATTCCCTAGGTTTTCAGGCAGTGGTTGTACTCAAACTGTTCTTTGGGTAGAGTCCTTGGACAAGTCTAAAGACTGAACTGTGCCAGGAGCCCCAAATAACCCTGGCCTAAAGCAGAGCAAAGACAGTTATAGGAATTTACCACATCCATCCTGGATTTTAGTGCTTGGATGCTTTCCTTGGCCTGTTTGATAACACAGGTACTGCTCATTCTCTGTAATTTCCCTTGCTAATTATCCATATGATAAATTTCTATTTAAAACAAGATTTTCTGTGCTGCTACCCAAGCCCAAGATCTTCATGTCTGATACTACTCCTTGTTACTCCATTATCTACTAACCTTTCTTGAGAGTATCCGTGGTGACTCTCCAGTCCCACACCATATGGAACGTGCCTCTGAAAATGCATCCTCAGGAACCGTCCTTAGTGCACATCTACTTAACGTGGCAAAATATTTAGTGAAGCAGTTAATTACTGATTGCTCTGAGGCTGATCCCTTTGGAAAATGACTCCATTTGCTAATTCTCCTTTCACAATAACCGATTTCAATCAACCTTTTCCTTAGTTCATCCACTGCCTGCAGTTCTTCCAACAACAGCTGCTCCCAAACTGTCTCGGGGAGAATCTGACCTCGTCATTTTTCCTACAGGAAAATTCACTCATGAGATTTTACTCACTCCAGTCAGGATTCTTTGGAGTCACACACTGTGCATTTGCCTTTGGCACAGCTCTAAGGACCTGATGGTGCAATTAATGATTCTTTTTCCTAATAATCCCTCTCCAAACAATGTGAATGTGTGTTTCCCCCTAATGACACATTCCCCCCCCCTCCCCCCCCCCCCCCATTTTTGTGCCTCTAGTCCTGATCCTCTGTGAGATCCACATCGTCCTCGCTCCATGGTATTGCACATGTCTTATCTGTTCATATATATTTCTCTGGATGCCATGGCAGAAAGGGAGTCAACAAAATTAGGAAGACATGGGAAATACAAGTAGAGTTAATGGCAGTTCCACAATGTAGGAGTTCAGTTCAGATTTTCAAAACAGTTTCAGAACTACAGGTAGAGACCAGGATGGAAACAATGCTTCTCTAGGGCTTTCAAAGCCTTTAAACACTTAAGCTCTTTTTCTGAATCACGTTAGTTTTACTTGAGAAGTGTTCAGGAACTTGAAATGGGTGGACTGAATACTTTGTGAACTCCTGTGTTAGAAGATCAGAACTGCAGAAATTTTTCTCTGTGAGGGTGGTGAGGCCCTGGCACAGAGAAGCTGTGGCTGCCCCTGGATCCCTGGAAGTGTCCAAGGCCAGGTTGGAAGAGACATGGAGCAACCTGGGATAGTGGAAGGTGTCCCTGCCCGTGGCAGGGGGTTGGAATGAAATGGTCTTTAAGGTCTCCTTCCAACCCAAACCATTCTGTGATTCTATCAATCTTCACTTATCTCAGGATTAGTCATTTAGTTTAACCTAGTGATCAAGCTCCTTCAGAACCAGTGGAAAGGCACAGATTTCCCTTTAGATATTCAATTTGCTATGGACTAACTCTGAAAAAATCTGTCCCTCCCTCAGACTTCAAAGGGAATTTACATGACGGGCTTAATTTCCAGTAGCTAAAATCAGGTGGGATGAATTCTATTTTCCATACCAGTTCTATGGTTGTTTTCAGCCATGGAAAAATGACAGCTTTCATCTTCCAGTCTTTATTATCTGGCTGGAGTAAGTACTTCAGCAAACCCAACAAGTTTGTCTTCAAGCACATAAACACCCAAGCTGTGTTTAACATTTCTGATTCCACACAAATGCTAAAGGTAATGCAGGCCATGTTTAAAATGGGAAACATTGGAGTTTATATTCCTTAACCACAGAATCATGGTCATCAAATAATTTATACTGAAACAACCTCTAACATCATCAATAAGCAAATCTTAGAATTTTCTGCAAAAAGATGTGACAAAGATATTATTGTCCATAAAGTGATGTTTGCCGATGCGATTTTTTACTGCTAATGTACAAAGATGGGAGCTTTGTCACCTGGTGAAAATGAGTTTTTAATGTGGAACTACATTACTGCCTAAGGCTTAGTTATGTTCAATTACTGATAAAATGGAGAAGTTTCAGTGACTCAGTCACTGATCTCACACAGTCCTTGTACAACTGAGGGGAGGTTTGGCCACTGCTTTTACAGACCAAACTAGGAGATACTGGAAATGTTTTCTATTTTTCTATTGACACTGTGCTTTGACTGAAACTTTCCCATTACTCATCCCTTTAGCATCAAGATGCCTTGACAGGCAGGCAGGCTGGCAGATAAAGTAGAGGTAGTAAGGAAAACAATTTTGTTTTGGCAAGGTACATCCTCAGCTAAGCTCAGAAATTTCTTCACACTAAGAAAGAAAACTTATGAAAGGCTGGCAACAGAAAGCCTCCCTCAAATCACTGGAAAACAAAAATAAGGATAACCAAGAGAGTCGTTTTAAGGGAAAAAACCCCCAAACAACAAAAGCCAAAACCAAATAACCACATACCTTAAATAGATCAAGATATTGCTCTAAGTAATTGTTCTGGACACTTTTACTTCAATTTCTAAGCCCCCTATAACTGCTAATAATTTTAATTGTGACTTTAAAAGCATTTTTCCTGCTGTAAAGATGGGCATGTAGAAGGAAAAAGAGCCAAACCATGACCATCAAGGTTATAGAAGAAATCTGCAGCAGATTAGACAATTAAACAAGGTCCCTTGACTTCTAGGCTAAGAACATAGTTAAAAATACCATCCAAATCCCATCAGAAAAATATAAAAAATAAGAAACAACCATAACTCACCCCCCTTCCTTTTTTTTTTTTTTTTTTAAATTAGGACCTGAGATGTGAAAAATAGTTTTCACCAATGGCTGAAGAAAAAGCCCCAAAGCCTCATTGTGCACACCTTTAGAGCAGAGCACCACGAAGTGAACAGCATTTTGGAGAGCCAGCACTCAGACAGTCACTCAGAAGTTGTGTGCCATGTTTTCCCTCGTTCCTCAAACACTCAGGCACATTTTCTGGTGACAGCTTTATGGAAGTGACAGCTTCTCTGTCAGCAATATGCTGCTTCATGCAGGCAATTTGGCAACCAGAAAGCTCCTTTTACCAGAAAGAGGGCGTGAGATGATGTAATTTCTCTATGAAGATATCTTATTCTGAAGGCCAGTGCAAATGCCTTCCCTAATAAATATTTTAGAGCGTATTTTTGCAGCTGTGCTGTTCAAATCCTGCCTTCTATGTATGCACACCACAGACAGAGTATTGTAGATCAGCCTCTTGTGTCTTGCAGAAGCAAGGCAATATTTTGGATCTCCTTCTTGCTTTGACACTGAGATTTGGGCTCAAAGGCAAGATTTGTGTCAGGGGAAACACATCTGACCTACACAGAGGGAGGTAGTGTGGAAGAATTTAGGGATGACTCCACAGGGTGCTGCTCGTGCTTTTGGATGAGAACAGGTGGAGGTGTCACAGGCAGGATGTTGGAAATTTGTTGTAATGTAAATATTGCTCTGAATTAGACCTTCAGCACAGTGGAGCAAATCCGGGAAATGAGGATTGCAAAGAACCATTTAAATAAAGGGAAATCTTTATTCCATGGTCTGCATTGGGGCTGCTGAGGGAGCTAGAGCTCTGCTCCTGCTCTGAAACATGGGAGGGGGATCAGAGGGAGGGGCAGCTGGTTAATGTGGGAGGATTCTCACATTAGGGCTTTCATTGCACAGGTCAGGTCATTCTCCTCGTGGAAAACCAAAAGCGAATGCAAACCGAACATCTTTTTTTTCACAAGGGTGATGGACAAAGAGGGAGACAAGCTCAGCACCCTGTACTTCAGGATACTGAAACAATCCCTGCTTGAGGCCTTTTGCTGTGTTTAATGCCAAAGCCAGACACTCTCATCCAAAGGGGTTCACGGTACTGGTGGGCCAATATTTACCAAAAAAATGTGCCTCAAAAGGAGATTTTTTTCATGTTTCAATATAAAAACTGGAATTCACTGTCACTTCCAGTCCTCTTGCCTCATACTTGCAATTAATGAGTTACTTGTCATTTGAATTGTGTATTAAATGCTATTTTTAGATTATCCTTATTTATTTATTTTTTAGAATAAGGATTGCTGTATTACGTTTTAGTTCTATTTGACATGGTGGTAGATTTTAATTTTAATTCAGTCCAGACTAACTTATCCTTATAATCTGCTATGTATATGCACACAACTATCTAAATGCACAAACAACTCTCCATGAAGATTCAGAAGCACAGATCTACTATATTTATAAATGCAGACAAAATCCATCTGTGTACACGTAAAGAAATGCAGATCAGAAACCAAACTGTAAATTTATTTCTATTTCTTTTTGAATTTATTCAATTCAAATCTGGAAAACAAAGCTGGCATGGGAGACATCAAATAAACTGAGACGTGTCTAGCACAAGTCAATGTAAATTGTACTGTCAGTGCTGTCTCCTTGCTTACACCACCAATTTGGGGACTACTTTTAGCTTTGATTCAAATGTCTGTTCATTTTGAAAATGACAAATGAGTAGGAAAACATTTGCACTGATGTGGGGACATTAGTTGCCTAGAACCCACAGCTACAAAAGCACTGGGTGGTCAAAATTATGAAAAATTGTGTTCCATTTTCCCTGGGAGAGATGTATCCGAGACTGCCCAATTTCTTTTTATGCAATGCACATCTATTACTATAGTAACAACATACAGCTCTCTAATTTGCTTGATTGCAGGCTGGGGATCAGAGAGAAAAGCAGATTGGTGAAATTTTCAGTAAGATATGAATCTTTCTACTTAAAAAATTGTCCAAGAAGGAACATTCAGTTCTTTGCTGTTGCTCTACAAAAATGAGGCCATTTTATTTTTTGTCCTCCACAAGACCTGATGGAAGAAAAAACAAATTACTTTTGCTATTGTTTAGCTTTTATACCTTTTAGTTTTGTCACTTTGAGTATAGAACTTGCAAAATAACTTCGTTATTCGATATTTCCTGATGTATCAGGTTTTCAGAGAAATCGCTTCTTCACCAACATTGATGCCTTCCATCCACTCTTTTTTCTTTTAAAAGTATTTTATTTTGGGTTGTGATATTTTATTTTGCATTTGTTGTAAAACCAGTAGCTCTAAAATTCAAGATGCCATTTAAATTTGTTTTCTCTTCAAACTCCATGCACAATCGGAAATCTTCTCACTGCTATCACTGTACAATGATTTGGGGTTAACAGAAGTGGATTTACTGAGCTTTTGCCACATCCTTTGCTCTATTTTTAGTCTTCTAGACAACAAACAGCATCTGTATATTTATTCTCCTGCACCTTCAAAAGGGTTGAGAGATCAGGCTTGTGCTGGTAAATTGGAACATCCTGAATCTGTATTTGCCAAGCAGGGCAGCAATGGCAAACTTCCCTGGGCTCCAAATGCCTCCTGTATTTATAGATACCCAGAGAAATGCCCAGAGCATGATTTCTCCCTCTTTTTCTTTATATATATTTGAAAGCCTGTGGCAGAACTGCAGAAGAGGCACCTGCAGGTTCTTGACTTAAACATTTACAAACAACCTGGTTGAAATACAGCCACTTCCACCCTCACTTTAAAGCACAGAGTGCATTTTTGCCCTGCTAAAGCTCAATTCTGTTTCAGTGGATCTGTACTATTCTGATTCCTTGAATCAGAAAGCCATTTTCTATGTTGTTTTTCACTTGAATGAGAGATGCTGTTACCCTGGGAATGTAAAGCAGGAAATGGATAATATTTTGCTTGAGAAGAAAGTATTTTTGATAGAAAAAAAAAACCAGCTCAGTTGCCTGGAGGTGTTATTATGTCTACCAAAACCAAATGTGCTATTGAGTTACCCTTAAAGCAGCATAATATGCAAAAATTATAAAGCAGATACTCTGCATGTTACTCTCCAGTGTAATTCATTCTCAGTATCCAGTTCCTCCAAAATG
This sequence comes from Corvus moneduloides, assembly GCF_009650955.1. Classification (NCBI taxonomy): domain Eukaryota; kingdom Metazoa; phylum Chordata; class Aves; order Passeriformes; family Corvidae; genus Corvus; species Corvus moneduloides. The sequence continues at coordinate 3,420,459 of NC_045476.1, forward strand.
ATTATACACTTGGTAATAAAATGCTTCAAACCAAACACAGGATATTTTTTTCTACAGCCTATTATGGCTGGCATCAAAAGAGTCAGGAAAGCAGAGATTTCATACAATTTGAATAAACTAATTCAAATGCACTGCATCTGCCCAACTATCAAAACAACGTGTGGGACTGATAAGGCTTTTTTCTTTTTTAGTTTTCCTTTTCATGCTTTCAAGGGTGATTTATGTTACAATTTCCATCCTAATGGCCACAGTTTGTACTTGTTGAAGGAATTCATAAGAGATTTAGGTGAAAAACAAGGGGAGAAATTCCAACATCTACATGAAAGTGCAGAGGTCATATAACTTCATGCTGAGCAATGTATAAACTGAAACTCCATCAAACAAATTGGCAACAGCCTCTGGAAAACGCCTGTGGGTGTAAAGGCACCGTGCCATGGAGAAGAGGATCAGAAGTGATAAAGTAAAGAAACCAAAAAAATCAGGGAATCATAAAATGGTCTGAGTTGGAAAGGACCTTAAAGATCATCCAGTCCCACCCCCTGCCATGGGCAGGGACACCTCCCACTATCCCAGGCTGCTCCAAGCCCCATCCAACCTGGCCTTGGACACTTCCAGGGATCCAGGGGCAGCCACAGCTTCTCTGGGCACCCTGTGCCAGGGCCTCACTGCCCTCACAGGGAAGGATTTCTTCCTAAAATCTAAATGAAGTTTCCCCTCTTCAGTTTGAAGCCATTCCCCCTTGTCCTCTCCTTCCACTCCTTGTCCCCAGTCCCTCTCCAGCTCTCCTGGAGCCCCTTTAGGCCCTGTAAAGGGTCTCTGAGATCCCCTTGGAGCCTTTTCTTCTCCAGGTGGCCACCCCCAGCTCTCCCAGCCTGGCCCCAGAGCAGAGGGGCTCCAGCCCTCGGAGCAGCTCCACAGCCTCCTCTGGACTCATTCCAGCAGCTCCACCTCCTTTCTATGTTGTGATGAACCTGTCACCACCCCAGGATGTACTCTAATGTTATAATGCACTAAATCCTTTACTGTAGGCCCATAGGATTATGCCAGTGATATGGATGAGGCCCAAAATACTCAGGAGATAAGGAGATGAGGCGAAATCAAGCCTTCCTTAGAAAAGTAGGGAAAATCAGTTCCCTATCTTGAAACAAGTTCTCTGGTTTTAATCAATTTTGTGTTGGGCTTTTTGGTTGGTTGGTTGGCTATTGTGGGAGTGTATTTCTTTTTTTTTTTAAGACCAACCATACCCTTTAGAAAGGTAAAAGAGCACCAGTTTGGACGTGCAAAGGCACAGTGAAAGTGTGCAGCGCAATGATATTCTGGGGAGGGCTGTAGTCCCCTTAACTCATAGCAGGAGAGAAGAGCTCTGGATGTGATAGATGTGTCCTAATTTAATCCTTTAAAAGGTGGAGGTCTAATCTTAAAACAGTCACTGCCTTTGACATCCATGGAAGGAAATAAACACTTCCATGGAATCATAAAAATCATCAGATGAGTGAGCTGAGCTCTGGAGGAAGCTGCTTCCAGTGGCAGGGGAGAGCAGAAGGTGACCACTGATGTGTTCGACAGAGAAAACACAGAGGAAGGAGTTTAATGTCTGTTCCATACCTCTTCCCAAGAAAAACAAAAGAAAAGAGTTACTTCCACCAGAATTTAGTACACTCTCTTAAATTAATAGATCTCTGATAGTTTTTTACATGAAGGCACGACCCAAGGTGAAGCAAAGCTCAGGAACAATGTTCCTTCAGATGAATTTTGGAAGATGTCCTTCTAAGAGCATGGACATCCACTTTTCTCTATAATTACATTAAATATGGACTGGGTTTGGCACAGAAACAAATTAATAAGTGTGAACCGCTCAGAAGAGATGCTCCTCTAATTTTAATTAGTTTCACATGGGTAGCTGTTAATTTCTTAGTAAAGTGAGTAATCTTGTTGGAGAAACACAAATATGTGAGAGTAAACAAGCAGACTCCAACCTTCAGCTGAGAGGGAAGGGGAAGGACTTTTGGAGCATGAAGTACAGTGAGTGAAAAATAAGCCATATGCCAGCTATTACCCCTTGACAGTTGCTTTGGATGCCTGTTTGTGCAGTGTGAGAAATGCAATGAAGATTTCAGGAGCACAGTTTAATACTCAGGGGAGGCTAATACATATGCATAAGTTAGGAGCATTAGTTTTAATAAGGAAATTCATTAGATTACCTAGAAGAATTTTATCATATTTTTTAAAAAATCCAAGTGGTACTTGGTTACAAATAAAGTTGTGCTGGCTGATAAACCCCAAATTATTTACCTTCATACTACTTTGTTGTTTAATGCAATGAGAATATATGGCTTCTTCAGTGCTTTTCTGAAATGGGGGCTATTAATAAACCTGATTTTGCTTGGCTTTCTCTTCAAGGAGATCTTTAAAATACTTATATATTAATATTGAATTATTTTTTGGGGAGGGACAGGCCCTTAGCTGGACATCAGTACCTCTTTTCTACCAAGGGTATAGAGCTTGCTATGCCAATTTACTTCAGTGAAAATTATGAATGTTTTAATGTAACTAAGTTGCTGAAAACAAAAATTTATCCTAAAAAGGGGCAGAACTGCAGGCTTGCTCTGCAGTGTCTAAAGCTCCATGTTCAAAGAATTGCCTATAGACAAAGTCTCTTTTGCAGTATTAATTTAACCAGAAATTAGAGGAAGATTTCTAAAGAACAGAGCAGAGTCATCCTGGAATGCAGAGTCTTGTTGGAAACAGTATCTTAGGAAGTTTTGGTGAATCTCCAGTACAGAAACTTTTTTCTTGATTTCAAAAATAATCTAAGTACCCAAATTCTCTACGCATAAATTTTTCAACTTTGCTGCTTTGCATGGCAGATGCAAATCATCTGAGATATGGGATTATGGAAATGTGTGGTGAGATTCATGTCATCCATCACAACATTTAACCAGTCTGAGCTGTCCCAGCAGCAGCAACTGCAAAGGGAAGAGGAGCTCCAGAGGATGCTCCTCCCTCCCACTTTGGGGTCTGTAGAATCACAGAGTCATTAAGGTTTGAAAAGACCTTTAAAATCATCAAGGTCAGCCATTAACTAAGCCCCACAAAGGCCACCACTGTACCCTGTCCCCAAGTGCCACATCTACAACTCTTTTAATTCCCTCCAGGGACGGTGACTCCACCACTGCCCTGGCCAGCCTGTCAGGGCTTGACAAACCTTTCCATGAAGAAATGTTTCCTAATATCCAATCTAAACCTCCCCTGGTGCAACTCAAGGCCGTTCCCTCTCCTCCTGTCCCTGTTGCCTGGGAGCAGAGCCCAATCCTCACCTGGCTGCCCCCTCCTGTCAGGGACTTGTGCAGAGCCACAAGGTTCCTCCTGAGCCTCCTTTGCTCCAGCCTGAGAGCCCACAGCTCCCTCAGCTGCTTCTGATGCTCCAGACCCTCTTACAGCTCCGTTCCCTTCTCTGGACATGCTCCAGCCCCTCAAAGTGTTTCTTCTCAGGAGGGTCACAAAGCTGATCCCAGGATTTGAGGTTAAGCCTCACCAGTGCCCAGCACAGGGGAACAATCTTCCCTAAATATCTCAGTTTGTGACAGAGAAGTATTTAGTGCCTGGCCTACAGGGTCTTGTCTGGCTTTCTAGAAGACAACAGATTGTATTTAGGTTCTCTGCTTTATCTGCCAGCTCCACACAGATATTTTGGATACCACCTGGTGGCTGGTATTGCAATGGGGGTCCGTACTGATGTGCCTGGAGAGGAGCTTGGGCACCCAACTCCTGTATGGAGGTCTGGACTGCAACACCTAAATTTACAGTTCTGGAGCCTTTAGGTAGAGCACATGAATTGCATCCCTAAAAATAAACACCGTAACTCCTGTCCCTCTTTTTCCAAGAAGATATTTCCTTTCAGTATCATTTAAAGGTCTTAAAATTTTAGTGTTTGGACAATTCAATCTTTGCTTATAAAGGATAAAGGAAGATTAAATTATTGATTGGGGGATTTCCCCTAAAACTTTATTACATTCTACAACATCTGAGGGATAATAATTTAAATGAGCGGTTGTTGCAAAGAAATGGTCAAATTCACACTGTCTGTTGTGTTCATTTAATAAAATTCTGTGGCTTTTTTTAATCACACAGCACTTCCCACTCCAGTTTTTGTCTGTGGAGATTGCTTGAAACCAGGCAGCAGAACATTTTAATGTGCAGTCAGAGTCAGAAGGGTAAGGTCTCTGTTTTTCAAAGAAAATAGGCCAACGAATGTGGAGAACCACGCTAGTGACAGACTGTGTGAAAAGGAGCAGGAATGTATCGAGGTCTTTAATTGAGCTCCTTCCTTCTTGAAATGAATCCCATGTAATAGCTCTTTGGCAGGAGCTGCTGGGCTGCTCTGAAGAGCTGTCTGACAGTAACCACAAGGCCATATTAATTTTTCTGACACCTGAAAGCATCAGACCATCACATGATGACTTAATACTCAATAAAGTCTCTTCTAAACCACCTTTGATAAGCTGCACGGCTGCATAACAAAGGAGAAATAGACTTGGTGAACTTACTGCTCCTAATTTGTAGGACAGAAGTCTAAATCATCACTTTCCATAACTCCCTGAAAGGAGGATGTAACAAAGGGTGGGTCAGCCTCTTCTCCCAGGCAACCAGTGACAGGAAGAGAGGATCTGGCCTCAAGCTGTGACAGGGGAGGTTCAGGCTGGACAACAGAAGGAATTTATTCACCAAAAGGGTTGTTAAACATTGAGAGGGGCTGCCCAGGGAGATTTGGAGTCCCCATCTCTGGAGGTGTCCAGGGAAGGCCTGGATATTGCACTCAGTGCTCTGGGCTGGTGACAAGGTTGGGATCATGCACAGGTTGGACTCGATGGTCTTTGAGGGCTTTTTCAGCCTTAATGATTCTGTGAAATTCTGTTCCATGATCTTTTCTGAAGCTTTTTGTTTTCCTGACTGTGTCATGAAGATGAGGAAGTGTTCGATTGCCCTCTAGGCAAGAAGTGGTGGTTGACCATGTACAAGCTGTTTTATCAGGTGTGGTGTGAAGTGAAACCCTGTGAGAAAAGAGCTTTCTCCTGATACCCAGCCTAAACCTCTGCAAAACTCATGTGAAAGCTGTGTTTTCTTTTTTAAAAGGCCGATTTGGCTCCCTTCATAGTTAACAGGGAAAGAGAGAGAGCTATTTCAGGACATGCTTTATTTTATCTATTTTAGATATTTATTTGGCAAGGGGTGAGTTGGTCACGCAATCCACTGATTCCATTGACTGAATCTCCACTGTCAGAGGGAGTCAAAGGTGCTGGGTCAAATATAAATACTGAAGCTATAAATACCTACACTTTGCATATAAAACCCATACTCCACATTGAAAATCAGCCAGTCCTCTGGTTCCCAAACAGCCAGCCTTGGGGAATGCAGCAGGCAGAGACCAACATCAGCTTTCCCACTACTAGAAACAGTTCCTTAAGTGACTGCACTTCCAACAACCAGCTTCCATGAGCAGATAAATGCTTCCTTTGGGACATGCCCACAGCCATGTACATTTGGATGGCACTGAGCAGCCAAGCACATAATTCATATTTATGTGCTGTCAGGATTTAAAAACCAATCATTTCTCCCCATCCCGTGAAAAGACATACAGAAAGAAAATTTTTGCTGGAATTATAGGTTCAGCAAGTTGAGGCTTTTTTTTTCCTTCTTATCCAGTAACTAGTGGTGACATTTTGTCTCAGCCTAGGAGAGCTAAACCACACAAACCTTTCCTAACCATTAGGCTGAAGTGTGGTGGGTTCTATAATCCTCCTGTCACTATTTTTTTTTGTTATTCATGCTAATTACCAGTTACCCATGCTCAAGAAGGAATAGGATTTCTGATTAGCTGATGCACCCAGGAGACAGGGAGCTGCATGTTCACCATGCTCTGATGAATTCATACATTACACATATTAATTGGAAGTCGGACTGAAACCTTGTTCCCTTTCCTCCAGTAAGTAACCAGCCTCTGGGGCTCAAAATCACATTTACTGATCTCTCTCTCTCACACAGTGGTCCAATTCATGCTGAATTATTTCATGCAAAGTGGAGCAGCTTAAGGAGAGAGTGAAAACATCTGCTTCCCCCACACCAGACAAGTCCTCAGGAGCTGGGAGCCTTTTGGCTGGAGGATCCTGTGCACACACAGAGAGTTAATCTTTGGGATAATGCCAGAGTTTCTCACCATTAAGGGGGAGGTTCTGCTCAACATCCTCCCAGGTAAAGGGTGGCAGCATTTCCTTCATGGCAGGAAGGATTCCTCTGTATTTTGGGACTTAATATTTTTGTTTGTGTGTTTGATTTTAATGTAAATAATGGACTCCGTTATTTAATTCCAGGAGCCTACATAAAGCTGTGAATTCCCTATAAAGAGAAGGCAGGTCCTTACAGCTGAGCATAAAACACTGAAATCCTCCAGAGTAGTAGAATTCAAGGGACAACCCTGCTTTAGAGTCACTTTTTGTCCAGCCAGCATTTTCCTATGGGCAGGATGGGCTGTTTTAGTTCTCCTCCTCCTGCAATTCCAGCTTGGATGCCTCTGGATTGTGCTCAGCAGCCTGGCACCTGAAGGCACTGTCACAAGTGGCACTGTGGCACATTATCCACCATCCCACATGTGACACAGAGTGATTTACTAACTCTCACACAAGAAGTGTGTGGTGAATGGCAGGGCTGAACCTCTTTCCTGAATCTTAATGTGGTATCTTATCTACTGGACTATGCTTTCTCTGAAGGTTTAAATTCTGGACGTTTTGACAACCAGCTGCCTCTCATTTACAGCTTAATGTCTCAGAATTTAGTCTTGCACATAGTGCCCGGGTCAGATTCTGATTTGTGGTATCAAAGACAATTATTTTTCATTTTATGGTTCCTGGGTAGGCAATTTGTAATGTGAAATGTAACTTGACTCTCCTATTTGATGTATTGATGGTTCCTTTCCTACTTCGACTGGAGAAGATTATTATTTTCCTAAAACATTTTTCACATGCAATAAAATGGAATTATTCCTTTTTTTTTTTTTTTTTTTTTTTAACACAGCATGCAAGGGACTCCTCATTCTGGTTATTGAAGCTTGAAAAGAGAAGAGTAACACCTCCAACAAGGCTCGAGCTCTCAATGGAAATAAAAGTAGCTGAGCGGGACTATTTGGACTAAAAAAGCAGTTTATTTGCACTATTAATTTTATTCTGTGTTGGAGGGTTCAAGCATCAAAAATTAAGGACACACTACACCTAACAAAACAGTATGATTATCATTATAAATCTGTACAAACCAACTTGCCCTGCCTGCATCCAGTCAAACCAACTGAATTACAAACTTTAGGGTACCAAAATCTTAATTCAGGGGCAGGGGGAAGAAGACATGTGACCAGCAGGGTGAGGGAGGTGATTGTCCCTCTCTGCTCTGCTCCTGTGAGGTCCCACTTCCAGCTCTGGGGTTCCCAACATCACAAAGACATGGAGCTGTTGGAGAAAGTCCAGAGGAGGCCAAGGAGGTGCTCCAAAGGCTGGAGAACCTTGTTACAACCCACCTCTGATGGAGAATGACTGAGCACGTTGCTAATAGATCCCTTGGGTGAATTAGAGTGAAATACAACTGAGATATCAGGCAGGTTTATTTTTTAAAAATTTAGTTGTGATGGAAAGGAGGTATGTGGATGTTTTGGTTCCTTTCAGGAGGGAAGGAAGGAAAAGAAAGAAAGAAAGAGGAGTAGATAGTGCAGATGAAAGATATCACTACCCATGGATCCAGTAATAAGGCTTGAGCCTCAATTTTTAGATTAAAACACACAAATTTAGTTGTCTGAATACAGATATCTAAATGTGTGCAAAGTATCTGAGTGCTCATGATGGTCAGTGAAGGTCTGATTAATGCTGTGGAGTGGAGAGAGCTGTTCCAGGCACCAGGTGGAGGATGGAACACCAGGATGCCCCTTCCAGGACCTCCCTCAGCAGGCTGGGTTTGTTTTTCTGTCGGTCCCTTGGACCACCAGTGTGTCACAGTGTGGATGACTCAGATATGGGCATCTGCAGGACCACTTGACACCTGTGTATAGCACAACTGGATCAGGAGTGGGGCCTGGACACAGCATCCACTGTGCACAAACAAGATGCTGTTTAAAGAGAGAGAGATCAGAAACACAGCCTGTCTGCTTTCAGGTGGGAAAATATTTGCAGACCATTTGCCTCTTTGCAGTGGAACAATTTCCTTCTCCAGCAAGAGAAAAGGTCACTTTGATTTTTAGATAATGGCTGCTGTTATCTACAAGAGGGACAGGATGTGAGCATTGAAGGTCTTGCCTTGTGTATTCCAGACCATAAATTCCAGAGGGCACATTTTTCTGAGAGTTTCTTACAGGGAGGGCTACAAGATTTCTTCTCTAATGAGCAGTGAAGGAATGAAGGAAGGCTATGTAAGAGCTGAAAAAATCACAGAATCACGAAATGGTTTGGGTTGGAAGGGATCTTAAAGCTCATCCAGTGCCACCCCTGCCATGGACAGGGACACCTCCCACTATCCCAGGCTGCTCCAAGCCTCATCCAACCTGGCCTGGGACACTTCCAGGGATCCAGGGGCAGCCACAGCTTCTCTGGGCACCCTGTGCCAGGGCCTCCCCACCCTCACAGCCAGGAATTCTTTCCCAATATCCCATCCATCCCTGCCTTCTGGCAGTGAGAAGACATTCCCCCTTGTTCTGTCCCTCCATCCCTTGCCCCAAGTCCCTCTGCAACTCTCCTGGAGCCCCTTTAAGCCCTGGAAGGGGCTCTGAGGTCTCCCTGGAGCCTTTTCTTCTCCAAGTGAACAATCCCAGCTCCCCCAGCCTGTCCCCAGAGCAGAGGAGCTCCAGCCCCCAAAAGCATCATATTAGATAAATGTTTGTCTGAAATGTTTGAGACAAAAAATATTCTTAAAGAGCATTTTTCCTACTGCCCCAGTCACTTTCTACTTTTCACTTCCTGGTTTTGGTGACTTTCTTTTTGGCAACTGCTTCTAAAATCTTATATGTTGCACCAGTATCTAATTCTCATCTAATTTCATCCTGTCTTAGTTTTTTACTCTGGAGTAACAACCAATCACAGTGCCAGGGATTCACAACTCCTTATTGCTCTGTACCACAACAGGAGGACACTCTGGAGAACTGGGTTTGATTCTTTACTCTGGCATTGAGCTGTGGCATGGTTTTGATAAAATCCCCTTTCGATTTCATCTTGGTGGGTTGGAAATTCTCATTAAATTTAATTTGTTTCATGTCCAGATTTCTGTTTGTACTCTTAGGTGAGATTTTTTTATTCAAGGCAGGCAGGTTGCCTGTCAAAGCCCGAACCAGTCATCCTTTAAGACAAAAATTACCTTCTTAGGTGCCTATTTTCCCCTGGAAAAATAGAAGACTTGCACAGACTGAAAGATGTAACTTTTAAATATTTATAATTAGGTGAGGTGAATTTCATGTTTTATAAGCAGGACCTCAGGCAAAACCACTTTCAATATGTTGCTTATTTAAGTGGCTTAAATGGAGCACTCTCATGATAAAATTAATTGCGATCAATTAACATATCAACTTGAATCCTTCTCTAAAGCTTGAGGAAGCATAAGAAATTGTGGTTTGTATTTGGCAGCAAAACTGAGATGAAAAAGAAAAAAAGAAATTAAAAGTGAATGTTTTGGGGTTTGTCAGCTTTATTTTCTGTCATTATGTGGTCAATTAACAAACAAGAGCATAACACAAATATTTTCATTTGACTTTTTTGCTTTTGGATTTCAGCGGGGGCAGACTGTATAAATACATAAAATAATTCTTTAGGCAAGCAGGGCCTCCCTTGGAGAAGGAATATAGGCAACCTCTGGAGTGCTTTCCAGCTGCTTTCCAATGATCTTTTGGTTTTGTGCCTGGCTGCAATGAGAAACTAGAGAGCGTGTCTGTCAGGACATGGCTTTCATTGAGGGGAAATTGAAGGAAATCAGGACACAGGCTGCACACAGAGCTTCCAACCAGCCAGCTGAGCTTCTTGTTAGTGACACATGACTCAAAATGCACAATGATGATTTTGGAGGTTCATTACAGCTTCAAATTTTATGTTTATATGATCTGCCAAACTCATGTTATTACTCCTTCGTTAGCCTCTTCAATCATTTAACAGCACAGAACAAATAAATTGGCTCTTTTAAGGCTACTTGGAAGACGCTTGACAGGGAAATGCTTGATTTCCTGGAGCAGCATGTGCTGTAGATAAACAGACATGGAAATGGCTCCTTTCCCTCATGAATTAATGACAGGGGGAAAAGCTTTGCTGTCATTCCAGGCTGGGAACAGAGCTTTTCTCTCCTGCCTTTCGCACAAAAGAAATTCCGGAAGACATTAGGTCTGGAGTGGCAGAAGAAAGGTGGTAGGAAGGGTCCCTTCTGAGCAGGACTCCATCCACTTGATTAATGTGTGGAGAGATGATTTATGCAATGCATTAGCAGGAACAGCTGTTTGCCATGGCATTTTTAGTGGCTGCATCTGCACTTAAGTCCTGACCACAACAGAAAAATCAAGCACCCATCTTTAATATATAAAATCTTCTGGAGATGGAAATAAAGAGAACGACTCTGCCACGCTGGGTTTCTGTGGTGCTTCCTTGGTTCAGCTGTCCCTGATTGAGCTCTTCTGAATGCGAATTGCTTTCATTTTCATCCAACTTTCCCTCTACAGGGAGGAAATAATTCTGGGCTGGTCCACCAGGGAAAGAAAACTGCTGATGTTCAAGTGGTTTGAGAAGTTCTGTGTTTGCTACCAGCTGACAACGTGTCCTGCAGAGCAGTGTCTGCCAGATGCCAGATATTGCTGCCTGGAAGAGATGAACACGTAGGAAAACAGTCAGACAAGCCAGCAGATGAGTAGATCTGCTGCTCCCTGGTTGTTTCTGATGCCAAGATTACAAGTGTAGGAGACTGACTGATTGATTATCTTCCTCCTCGATACTTAATGGTTATAATAATAGCTGGGGTCAATCTGCCAGCAGTTGCTCATGAAAAGTAATTAATCTGGTTCATACCCTCACCCAGGGGAAGATAAATTATGGATGTATCTTCCTCTGGTTGTCCTTTGCAGGCAGAATTTCCTGGCTTCTAAAGCTCTCTCACTCTAGATACAGAGTGGAGGTTTTTTATTAAGAGAAATAGAAACTTAAAATCTGTGGAAGCTCAGAGGGAAAATGTCAATCATCTGAAGGTGAAAGCAATAAACTTGGAGTCTTCACCTCTGCATTCACATTCTCTGGTGCCTAGAAGGAATGGAGGTCTCTGTATGTGCCACTCTCCTGCACTACAAACCGCTCATGTGGATGATCTTTGGAAAGAACCCATTGTTTTGGGCAGACAGATGAAACTGGATTCATTTCATCTAAAAGCAAAGTGTCTTTTGAAGTGAACTCATCAGATGGTTGGGCTAGATCACCATTGTAGGTCCCTTCCAGTGAAGAAATTTCTTCTTCTCTTCTCTTCTCTTCTCTTCTCTTCTCTTCTCTTCTCTTCTCTTCTCTTCTCTTCTCTTCTCTTCTCTTCTCTTCTCTTCTCTTCTCTTCTCTTCTCTTCTCTTCTCTTCTCTTCTCTTCTCTTCTCTTCTCTTCTCTTCTCTTCTCTTCTCTTCTCTTCTCTTCTCCTCTTCTCTTCTCTTCTCTTCTCTTCTCTTCTCTTCTCTTCTCTTCTCTTCTCTTCTCTTCTCTTCTCTTCTCTTCTCTTCTCTTCTCTTCTCTTCTCTTTTCTCTTCTCTTCTCTTCTCTTCTCTTCTCTCCTCTCCTCTCCTCTTCTCTCCTCTCCTCTTTTCTCCTCTCCTCTCCTCTTCTCTCTTCTCTCTCTTCTCTCTTCTCTCTTCTCTTCTCTTCTCTCTTCTCTTCCATTCCACTCTGCTCTGTTCTGTTCTGCTCTAGTTAATTTTGAAGCTAAATTTGGAGGTGGTCAGTGGAGACACAGACACTTTCAAATGTCAGTCGAATCTCCCTTAAGATGTGGCCAACAGAGGTTGGATGAATTAGAGGTGGGAAGTTCTGGATTCCATGTCACCGGATTTCATTTTAATGACAATGAGATGTTCTGCACAACCAGCTGAGATCCGATCCCTAACTTCAGACTAGCTAAGAGAAGGCAAACGAACTTCACCTGTTTACTTGTTTTGTCTGCACTAATTTATTTCCATTCCTCACTGAGACTACTTTTATGTCTCTGAAGGCTTCCTGAACATATTCCTGCCACCATTTCCCACAGCCTCCCCTGAGGCAATGTCTAAAAGTTACAGTGATATCTAAATTGGGATTTAAAGCTTGCCCCAGCAATTAGCCATGTAGGTTTAATTGCCATGCAGTCAGATTTATGCATCATCTGTTAGGCACCTTTGAAAAATCTTTCCCTCCACCTATGCAATAAATATGCACAAGGACTCTCTTCTGCTTTCAGGCCTTTTAGCATCTAAGAGGATGAAACACTACAGAGATGCTCTATGGGGCCATGAATTTTGATTAATTCTCCTGCAATTTGCATACCTAACTAAACAGCTTTCCTTCATTATCTGAGCACTGCCACCAGTTCTTAGGATTATGTTCAGCTCCCTTTTCAAAGCTGTGTTTTAACTTTAAAATAAATATTTCATAAAAGAAGATGCTGCTTCAACTTTTGCTGTTCCAGTTCTTTCAGGCTTTGTTTTTCCTGAAATGCTTGAAGTCTCCATGGTTTTGTTTCCATTTTCTTGAGCAGACACTACGGAGAGAGACTAAACCCAAGCCTTGCCAGGGGCTTCTAACCTCCAGATGGGCATTAAAAATAAAATAAACTTTTTCTCAACCATAACACCGAAACCCTGTTGCCGTAGTAACAACAGTGTCTTGGGTAAGTGCTGAGATCAGTCTTTGAGGGTCCCATTCTACCTGTTTGGGAGAGCTCTGCTGATCACAGACCGCGGTGGGAGCTTAAAAACCTCTTCTTTGTCACACAGCAGGGGACAAGAGTCCCAGTCAGCAACCACAGACTCTCTCAGGGTACAGTTTTCAGAAATCATCAGGACACCAAGTAAAACCCAACACCTAAATTAGTCAGCAGTGATAATTATACGTAAGCTTTGAGCTGGGCTTCTGTCTCCGTGTGGACACAAATCTGCCAGGAGTTTGTTCCAGCACTGGCTTCCCACAAGGTCACAGCCTTCTTCTGGCATCCTCCTGCTATTCCATGGGCTCCTGCACGGGCTGCAGGTGATCTGTGCTCCCCCGTGGCCTCTGTGGGCTGCAGGGACACAGCTGCCTCTCCATGGGCTGCCCCATGGGCTGCAGGGGAATCTCAGCTCCAGCCCCTCCTTCTGCACTGCCCTTGGGGTCTGCAGAGCTGTTCCTCTCACATATCCTCTCTCCTCTCTCTGGATGAAGTTTGGAGGTGATTTTTCCCCCCTTTTTAACTCTGTGGTGCCAAAGTAATTTCCACTGTCAGTGATGGGCTTGGCCTTGAACAGTGGCAGGTCCACGCTGGAGCCAGTTGGCTCCATTGGCCATGGGGAAAGCTTCACAGCTTCTCACAGAAGCCACCTCTGTAGCCTTCACCACCAAAACCTCGTGTGCAAACCCAATATAATTTCATGCGAAAATTGATACAGCTCATATGGGAAATATATAGGGAAAGAATGTATGGGAAAAGCTTGTTCTAAGGCAACTTTAAGTTAGAGAATAAGAGAAACCAGACAGCTGAACTGCTGAAGAAATCATAAAGCAGATGATAAGGTTTTCTTTGTTTGGTTGCTTTTTGTTTATGTAAAACTTTATTTCATGAACACTGAACAAGCAGAGCTGTAGAGAAAAGCAGATTGGAAAAATCAGTTCTATGTTGCAGATCTGCTTGATATTTTTAGTTTGCTCTCTGGAAAAATTCAGAGCACACAGCAACAGGTTTCTCCTCTTCAAATCCCGAACATCTGAGAAGCGAGGGGAGTAAATTAAACATTTCACCAGTTGAACATGTCCAGAGCTGTCTCCTAAGCTTCCTGCAGAGGAGACTGAAGTAAGCAGCACAGCAAACACGAGGGGCAATGGAATAGGCTTTGGTGCTTCTCAGCAAGCTCACTTTGTTTCACCTGCTGCACAGAAACTGCCCTGATTTTCTGTCTAATGTGTAGGTTTGTCCCTTCTGGTTTTCTTTGGTGGACAGCTCCATTAGCCAGCTCTTTTTTGCCTTCTGTGCCTGCAATGTCTCACAGAGCTCCTCTGTTCTTCATTCTGCTTCTCCCTTAACTTTCCTTCTTGATCTTGGTCTCCTGCATGTCTTGTTTCTTTAGAAAGCAGTGGGATATTGAAAGGACGAAGGGTCTGGAGCACAAATCTTATAAGGAGCAACTGATGGAGCTGGGGGTGTTTAACCCAGAGAAAAGAAGGATGAGGGAAGACTTTAGTGCTCTCTACAACCACCTGAAAGCAGGTTGTAGCCACATGGGGGGGGGGGGGGTGCAGTTTCTGCTCCAAAGTCCTGAGGAACTTGAGGACATGGCCTCCAGTTCCATCAGGGGAGGTTTGGACTGGATATTAGGGAAAATGTCTTCACAGAAAGGGTTGTCAAGCACTGGAACAGGCTGGATAGGGAAGTGGGGAAGTCCCCTGCCCTGGAGGTGTTTAAAAGACATAGATGTGGCACATGGGGATGTAGTTTAGTGGTGGACTTGACAGTTCTGCGTTAATGGTTGGACTAAATGGTCTTAGAGGTTTTTTCCCCTCCTAAATTATTCAATAGAAAAGATTCATTCCCCCTTCAGCTGCAATTCAGTTACACAAAATCACTTACGCACGCATGCAGTAGAGATAGGATTCAGCTGTGATTCTTGAATTGGGATTCAAATGCTGCAATTTAGACACTTTCAAAGTCAGATGCCTAAAAATTAAACTTCTAAATTAAACAGAGAACAATTAAAAAGCCACTGCTGAGTGATAACACATCTGCAGTGTGGTATATCTCACTGTCTGACACATTTTGCTTAGGAAAAAACAACCAGCCCCTAGAGGTGCCTGTATACCCTGCTGACTCCCTAGGAAGCCTCTGACACACACCTTGGTCTGGATCAGATGAAATCCAACAATGTGGGACAGTATTTAGGATCCAGGACAGTTTTTTTAACAATTATTATTAAAGGTTCCCAAAGTTAAGCCACTGTTGGTAAGTTTTGCTGAAATATTGTCACGAAAATCAAAAGAGGGAACACATGAGTCAGAAAGTCTGAGATAGTCATTTTTAAACTTTACACCCCTGCAAAAGGAAGAACACCCTCTGTTTCTGAGCTGCCTTCCCAGGCTGAATTTTACCAGGAAGAGCTTCAGTCGCACTCTGCTTCTGAGGCTTGATCTCATTTATATTTCATCCCTTGGCTCAAAGAGCCAACCTGAACCTCAGAGCTGAATTCCTCATGCACCTGTGCTGAAAATGGGAAGGCAGCTTTGGCCAGACTGGGACTTTTTCCCAGAGGTTTTGGTGACTTCTACCTCAGGCAGATTTTTAAGCAGCCCTTGCAGAAGAGAGCTGCTCACCAGCACTAACAACCTCCCCTGGGCTGAGCCGAGCCTGTGGCTGCCCGGCCGGCATCGCGCCGGCTCCACTGCAGCGGGACTGATTCCTGCTCTCCGGCTGAGCATCCACAGCAGAGCAGCTCGTGGCTCCTCGCCCTGTTGGGTTATTTATTCAGCCTCCCCAGCTGCACACACGCCCAGCAATGGGCTCTCACACCGTGTTTTCCCCCAGCACGTGTCAATCCCTGTAATTCTCTGGCTTTCAGGGTGAGCACAGAGCAGCCACAGAGGCCTTGGGCTGCCCTGCTGCCGATTCCTCTGCACACGTTTACCTGGTGGGAAATCAGCTGCTTGCTGTTTGCCCGATTTTGCTGCTAAAAGCCTCGTTTTTCTCATCAAACAAAAAGCCCTCAGCACTCCAAATCTCAAAAGCCTCATGTGTTTTATGAGGATCTTTTATCAGAATTTGTTCCATCATTGCTTGTATCTACTCTTGCTGATGGCACACACTGGCACAGAGTGGTTACAGTCTCTTTATTGAGATATTTAGGTGGTTACAGTTCCTGGAGATATTTTACAGGTGCTCAAGTGAAAAACATGGAGGGGGAAAACAATGTGGAATCAGAGAATCAGAGAATGGTTTGGGCTGGAAAGGACCTTAAAGCCCATCCAGTTCCACCCCCTGCCATGGGCAGGGACACCTTCCACTGTCCCAGGCTGTTCCAAGCCCCATCCAGCCTGGTCTTGTGTCACAAGCAAAACCAGTATTAAGCAAATACCTGTTCCAACTGCTCATTTCCTCTGAGGAAAATGGAAAAGTGAAATGTTCAAAATTATTCACGGTATTAAATTGCATTGAATTGTTCAGGTGTGACATCTGCATCTGAATTTTAGTTTTTCAGATAGATCAAACATTTCAGCATGGACTTGATAACCTTTCCTCAAAATCAACAATCAGTGAAAAACACCTTGTTTTCATTAAGGAAGAATTTCTGACACACACATTGAATTTTACAGGAAATTATTCTTTTTTTTTTTCATTATTTTATATTTCATTGCTCAAACATGTGGCTATAAAGAAAGACAAGTGGAGCACTCACAGAGAAGTAGTACAGGATCAAATGCTGATCTGTGAAGCAGATTTGTGATTCCTGATTTGTGAAGCAAAAAAGCAGAAAAATTAGAGGAATTTAACTTCCTGTTGTCTCAGTCTGTCATTATATGAGTCACCAAATATTCCTGCCCATCACACATCAGAAGCTGAGGTACCAATGTTCTGGCAGTTCTCTTGCTGGGTACAGAGGTAACAACTTCCCTCTAAAAGCATCTGAATTGTTGTGAAATAGTTGATAAATGCAAGCATCAGAAAGGAGAAGAGGGGGGAAAGGCAGAAAAAAATAAGAGAGAAACAAAAAGAACCCAACATTTTAAATGTGAGCGGTGAATTAATCCAATTAAAATGTCCTCCACCGAGTCTCTGGGAGGGAAGAAAATTACTGGTATTTCAATAGCTGCTACTTTATTAAAAGCCACTCTATTTTTTTTCCAACGCTTTTAGAGCAGACAGACAGAGATTAAAATGAAACCAGTAGTTAAAAACTACTTTCCTTTTGTTACTGAGGTTCTGAAAGAGCACTCAGAAAACAGATGCATTAAAAGCTGAGGGAGGAGGACAGCACTTGCACCTGGTCACTTCAGGGTATTTTGTCCTGTGCCCCTGTTTATGCCACAAAGAGCTAATCAAGTGCCACGTGCCAGGAAAACAGGTAAGTACATGCTTAACTTAGTACTAAAAAATCTTCAGGATTTTCTGTGTTGGTAGGTGAGAGAAATCAGGATGTGAGAGGACTTTGGCTGTATTTACTCTCAAAATAAGCCTGTGACTGCACTGGGAACCAAGACAGGGCCATAACTTCATTTCTGACATGGTCAGAAAACCTCCAACACCCAGAGCAGAAAGCAGGGAGAGCTGGGCTACCACTTTCTGATCTGTGACAAAATTGGCTGCCCCAAGAAATGGCTCTTGAGCAGCAGTGGACCCAGGTCAGAGAGATTGGAATGAGCCCAGTGTCTGCATGGCCACACAGGTCCCTGAGAGAGTCCTGGATGTGAGCCCTGAGGCACCTTGTGGGATGCTGGCACATCCTAATGCAGGGCTTGTGGATGCAGGAGGTGCCCTGCAGATGCCAAACAAAGAGCTGGCTGGTAAAACTGGTCACACCTGCTGGGAACCAGCTTTGAGGAGACTCCAGGGGGGTCTTGAAAACTGTAATTTCCAGAGAATTGTAGAATGGTTTGGGTTGGAAAGGATTGTAAATCATCTAATTCCACCCCCTGCCATGGGCAGGGACACCTTCCACTATCCCAGGCTGCTCCAAGCCCTGTCCAACCTGGCCTTGGACACTTCCAGGGATCCAGGGACAGCCACAGCTTCTCTGGGCACCCTGTGCCAGGGCCTGCCCACCCTCACAGACAGGAATTCCTTCCCAATGTCCCATCTAACCCTGCCCTCTGGCAGTTTGAAGCCATTTTTCCTTCTCCTCTTCCTCCATGTCCTGGTGCAGTATCAGGCACCATTTCCTGCCACGTGGAGAAGAGCGTGCTGGGAGGGACCATCTCCCAAAACATCCACAGCTGATCTGGAGGGATTCCTTTAAAAGCCATGGAGACCCACCAAGGGGAGTGTGCTGTGCCCTTCATCTCATTCTAATACTGAGACTCTAAAATGGATTGGGTAAATCACACCTCCCAATGATCCATTCCTCTCTTCTGCCCATAGAGACACCCTGCGTGGGCTGGACCAAATTTAGGCACCTACCTCTTAGACAACTAAATACTGTCAGATGAATCCTATCTCTTTGCACATTCCTAGATGGTACAAAAGGGTAAAAGTTTTATTCAGGTATTAAAAAAACCCACAAGACACACAGTTCCTCTGCCAGACATCTCTTCAGCATGAAAAAATAAAGGTGGCCAACAAAAGGGAACACCATTATATTTTTCTGAAGTAGACGAGTGATGTACTTTGATTTTTAATGTTTTTTGCATTTCCTGATTAAAAATACTAGTGCGGATTTCACATTAATAAAAATGAAACAAAATGGGTGCGTTGCAATAATACAGAATTCAGCATGTGTTCAGCACTGAAGATGGGAGTCGGTCAATCTGGTTCCCACAGCTGGTGTGGACTATTGTCCAAAGATGCAACAACCCTTCAGAAACATTATAGAGACCCTAAAATCAGTGAAAATAAAGTGCTCATTTTCAATAAGATGTCAATATTTCCAAAATGCTCCATCTAGCCTTGGGTATGGAACTAATAGTAAGTTACTTTTGTGAATACCTGCATTGTTGCAGCCCTTTTTTTACCAGGATGAAATTGCAAAAGCTATTTTCAGTCAGAACTGGAACGACTTTTTTAATCCCCTATATAAATATAAGAGCTTGGGAGTTTGTGATGGTGATATGAGGAAAATATTGCCATTTACATTCATGTAGCCATAAAATAAATTCTTTCTTTCTTTCTTTCTTTCTTTCTTTTTCTTTTTTCTTTCTTTCTTTTTCTTTCTTTCTTTCTTTCTTTCTTTCTTTCTTTCTTTCTTTCTTTCTTTCTTTCTTTCTTTCTTTCTTTCTTTTTCTTTCTTTCTTTCTTTTTCTTTTTCCTTCCTTCCTTCCTTCCTTCCTTCCTTCCTTCCTTCCTTCCTTCCTTCCTTCCTTCCTTCCTTCCTTCCTTCCTTCCTTCCTTCCTTCCTTCCTTCCTTCCTTCCTTCCTTCCTTCCTTCCTTTCCTTTTTCCCTTCCATCCCTCACTTATCCACAAAAAAGATCCCCTTTTTTTCTTTAATAAACCCTAGAGATATACAACCACTTACCAGAACCAGAATCCATCTTCACTTCAGGTCTAGCTCTTACCAAAACTGATGCTCACAGAGGTCACTATAAACCTACGAAGTTTTCTCTCAAAATTCCATTGAAATGTATTTAAATAACACTAAATCCCTAAGAAAACAAAATAACTGGGAACTACTGAGGTTTTGTCACAATGCTATGGGGGCACTCAGTGATTTTTAGAGCTGACATCATAAATGTGTTCACTACTGTCACAACCAAGTGACCAAGTGACCACAGGGACGCCGTGAATGAATTTCCTACAGCTGAGCAGCCAAGCAGCTGTGGCACTAAGCCCAGACCAGCTGTTAATTCTTTTTTTTTTCTTGGCATCTCAGGTGGATTTAAAGCTTGAATTGAGCTCTATACAACCACAACAGCCCTGCTGCCTGCACCAAGCTCCAGGCTTTTGCTCCAAACCCACATTTTCTGCGTGTTGGGATGTAGCTGAGAGCCCTGCTGCTGGCAGGAGCTGCTTTAACTCAAACACCAGCTCTGAGGCACTGATTAATCCATCCAAATGATTCAGCCTTTGCTTTGGAAACTTTGCCATCTGTTGCTTCTCCAGACCGAAGGGCCCCACAGACCATCCCCTCCCAGACACGCCACCAGCAATGCAAGATATTCCCACAGGGAATGCAAAGTATTCTCACCATGCCTGGATTTGTCCATCTTCTGCCATGGAAAGTCATCATGGCCCTGAGGGTGGGCGCCAGTGTGGCTGGAAAAGTGAAGTGACACATCTTCCACTCAGCTCTTTCAGTGTCTTCAAAATCAGCTCCCAGGCTGTGTGCTGGGTGGTCCAGGAGCCTGTGGATTTTATTCACGGATGGGTAGGAGCTCCAGCCCTGCCTAAATCCACGCTTGGGAATCTCACAACCTGTATGAGGCTTGGCAGGTTGGCCTCAAGAGCTCCTGGGGCTCACTCCACCAAGGGATGTCCAGTGTCAATAGGTGGCACAGCCTTCTAGAAGAGGGACTTCCAGGTGCTTTTGCAACCATGAAATTGTCTAGATTGGAAAAGACATCTAAATCATGGAGTCCAACCCGGGCAAGCAGCGAGGGGAAAGAAAGATGTAATGTCCTGGCTGTAGGATGGATGGTGGAGTTCACTGGTGTGGAATGCTGAGAGTGTCACTGGAAAGGCGGTGAAATAATTCATCCACGGAAGGGAACATCTCAATTGATGTGTGCCGAGGGAATCCGGCAGAAGGAGACTCCTGTTTCAGAGGGATGGGGTCTGAGAAGGTCCCGGCTGCCATCTAGTGGAGTCGGGATGTGTCTTTAGGCTAAAATAAATATATAAATAGCACATACCACAGAGAACCAATCTCTGATCTGTAGGATAAATCGCGTCTTTACTCCAGGAAAAGTCATAAAAAATAAAGTGAAACTGGGGACAGAACCACATTGTAATGACAGGAAGCAGGGGGAAAAGGAACAGGGGATTAAAGAATCTCTTGTGACTGCTTCTGGAACAGTTTATGTCCTCCCTCTCCCCTCCATGGAAAACCACAAAAGGGTTTTCATTCCCGACTAAAGAAATTTGGGCTTTTTTCACAGTAATCAGATGGAATTTCAGTTCCCCCACCCCAATTTGTGGTCTACTCTGTGCTCTTTGCAACACAACTTTGCTTTTTTTCTAGGAAAGGGGGGGAGATGTTTCCACTGAAAGTTCACTTTGGAACTTTCTGATCAGCACTTTTTTCATGCTGTCCATCAGTGATGATGGTCAAACCCCACACCCAGAGAAGAGGGGAAGCTTAGGCCAGGCATGTAATCTGCTTCCCAGATTCCCACCTGTGACTCTGGCATTTCCCAAATTTTCCATTCATTTCTCCAATCTTGTCTTGAACCCACTTAGCCTTTGCATGCCTGGCAATGTTTTCAGTGCTGGGCAGGGTGTGAGGGAACTTTTCAAGGAAAAAACCTTCTCACTTCCACCTAATGCTGCTCATTTTCCTTTAAAATGCTTTCATTTTCCCTTTTCTCTGTAGATCCCACTGGCTAAGAAAGCACAGTTAACACAGAATAAACAGATTATCTTGTGGTTGTTTTCCCATCAAGATTTGGACTCAGAGTTCTGTTTTACACACTGGCATTATCTGTTCAGTCAGGAGATGGAGAAAATCCTTAAATTGTTCAGGCACTCTGTGGATACTTCTCCAGTTTCTTAAATCCCTTCAAATCATCAGAAACTACTCTATTACCAAAACCAGGTGTTTCCACAATTTCCTGTACACCTAATCCACTGGAACATGGGGCTTTTTCAGGTTGGAAACCCAAGTTATGCAAATAAAGCTAGTGCTTAGGAAGGAGAGGAGAGGCACTACCTCACCCTCTCATCATTTCCTAAAATGGATTCATCTACAACAGCTGGACATAAATCCCATTCCCAGTTAAAAGGTGTGGTTTTAGCTGTTTGTCCTGAACCACAGAATCCTAGAATGGTTTGAGTAGGAAGGGACCTCATTTAATTCCAAGCCCCTGCTACGGGCAGGGACACCTTCCATAGACCAACTCTGCCCATGCCCAGCTACAATACAGATAAAATGGTCTGAAAAGTTAACTGAGTGTGACAAGGGAAATAAAGAAACACACATTCATTTGTGTTAAAAAAAAAATTAAAGATTTATTCTGTTTTCCTGTCCCTTTAAGAAAGGTATTTATTGTCCCCTTTGACACAGCAGTTTTGTTCAATCACATCCAAAATGACAGGAAAATCCTATTGCTCCATAAAATTCCAAATAATATGTTAACATTCTTTTCTCATACTGTTAAATTTTAATGTATATATTAAAAATTGATGGCATTCAAAGCAAAATATAGTAGAAATAAACATTCCTGTCATTTAATTTATGTCACAAAATAGGAACACGCTGTATTTTTATTTGCAGCTAAACAATGTTATGTTCTGCAAGCTCAAAAATCATGAAATATTCATAGAAACTGCATTTTTTTTTAATTTTTTTAAACTCTTTAGATACAGGATTTTCATAGTGTGCCATAAAATCGTTTCCACAAAAACTTCCCCATCATTCTGACGTTTTTTGCAGCGGGCAGGACCTGATTAAAAGCTTTGTCCTTAAGGGATAATGGCACAACTTAAGAGTACCATATTAATAACTTAATTGGTAATATCAGAGCACAATTCAAGCCAGACAGTGATGGTGTAAATGGAATTGTGTCTCTTGCTGTCAAAGCTGATGTGTGTTGTGTCTGATCTCAATTTCCAGAGCTCTCCCTGATCAGCAGGAACAGCACCATCATAAATAAAGGATGTTCCAGGCTTGTTCCCAGCCCATTGCAGACAGACAGTGACATTTCCCTGTTCCTCCAGGTACCTACAGGCATCACAGCAGGTCTGGGATCTTACATGGAAGCATTTCAGGTACAAATTGGTTCAGGTAACAAATTTGGCCAGTAGAATTTTTTACTACAATAATCAATCTAAAAGTCACTTTGGGCCGCTTTTAATATTTTTATGTTTTCCCTTCTCTACAGTGTCCTGCTCTAAGGTCAGTGTCATTATCACTGTAGGACATCCCTTGGAAGAGGTACCAAGTGTTTACTGTACCAGGGCTTGAATCATAATTCAAATAAAACAAAATATTGAAAAGCTGTCCTTGCTTCACTGAAAACTGAAATTATTTCATGATGTAAAAACATTAATAGTGACCTCTCTTTGATGTCAGGTAAAGACAGAAGAACCAGGAGTGGTGGTCATTATGGGATCACTGCTTAATTTTGCTGATACAAAACAAATAGTGATAGTAGGACAGAATTTGCCATTAAAATAACAGTTCTAGTGTGTGGGGAAACATGCAAGGCACTAAGCTAGACAGAAAAAAGTCAGTGTAAAAGGGTTATTGCCTGACTAAGGGCAGATAACAAAATGATGACAAAAGTCATGGGCAAAACAGAAAATGCCACCTGAACGTGAATGTAGAAGAAACTAATCAAATGCTCCTGCAAAAAAAGAAAAAAAAAGAGGGATATTTTCATTCAAAAAAACTAATTGGAAGGTATTGCTTATTTTTAGGTATCTGGCAGATGTTTTTGAAGGTAGGAGCAGAAAAGTTAACCAATATCATACAATGAGTTGTGATATGACACTAAGGTCGAGACCAAGTGGCTTAACTTGCACCTAAGAAGGCAGAAACTTGAAAATAACACCAAAAACTGGGGTTTTTTTCTTTCTGCAGCCTGCAGTGAGATCAGCTCAAGCTCCCATTCCATGAAGCTCCTTTTTACTTCTGTCTTTACTCATTGCGTTGTAAACCCTGTAGCACTTTGCTCACCCTGGGAATAACTCTCTACCTTCAACACAGTTTTTCGTTGCTCTGGCCCTACTTCAGGTGAAAGTAAATCCCACTTAGCCAAATTTATTCTTCAAAGGTTAAGGAGTTTCTGCTGCCTATGCTTTTCATACTTGTGTTATCAAACCTTGCATGTGACAGATAAGAACTTGTAGAAAAATAATCTTAAGTGATGTGTGCACATGCTCCTAAACTCATGTTAAGACCAGTAAAAATAATTAAATTCAATGCAATTCCCTTCCTGAAAAGCCAAATTGCTTAAGTTTTTGAACTCTGCTCAACATTTTATATTCAATATAATATTTGCTACAAATGTACGGCAATCCTAATCTCCACGTCATGCCTTGTCATAACTTGATATTAATACTCTAATTAAATAGTTTGAGTCATTTCTTCTGATTTTAACCACTTCTGTTTCCAGTTTCAGCCATCCCCCAGGAAAATATTCCCTGTATAGTAGCCAGGGTTTATTTCAGGAAGGGATGAAATGATATCTGAAGATTCCTGCCCTTTTTCATGCTAGAAAAAGCTAGAAAAAGCTGAGATGACTGGAAAAGGACAAAGACCCAGTGTATAATAACCCTATTTAGGTGACAATGGATGGCACAGGTACTGAAATGCAGCCAAATAATTGTGCCTATTATAGATGATACAGAGCCAATGGAAATTATTTGGACAGACCAACTATTTTTGATGCAGAGGAATTTGGGGTCCATCCCTTAATCCAGGATTTTCTAAAAGCACAGAACAAGAGCCCTGAGAAGTTCCTGCATTCGTGTCCCCATCTGTTACTAACCCATCCATTTAATGTCAGAGTCATGGTGGCAATGTTATTTCAGAATTTCAGGGCCTAATTACAATCCAGAAAATCCATTTGATACAGTCAAGACTCACAAGAGTCTTGATATGACACTTGAAAACACTGCTTGAGGCAAGGAGACCAGAAAGTGCCATCACACCTCCAGAAATCAGCTGAGCCTCACAATGGTTGATCTGTTCAGCAAAAGGAAGAATTTTATTTGGTTTTTATTGCTTTTTCTCTTTTGCTTTCGGACCACAATGGTGTTCACAGTAAATTTGCTGATTTTCACACCAGCAGCAATGCACCAGCTGCAAGAAATTTTCTATCTAAACATTTCTGAGTAGAGATGGGTAAAATTTGCCTATCTTTCTTGAGTTATTACCCCAGGCTCCATTGTAGCTGGTAGAGACCATGGTCTTTGGGAGGCTGAAAAACATTCATCTCCAGGAAAGAGCTCATGTTTACTGGTTATGCCACTTTTCCACCTGAGCTGGAGGCTGTGGGACACTGACAGCCACGTGAAGGCTTCTCTCCATTAGTCTCTTACCCTCCACCCAGATCACCTTGAATTCCTCTGGATAATGGAAGGAAACCAGCAAAAACAGTATCTTGGGCTCCACCTTGTAAAATGTGTCCCAAGGAGTCACTGCAGAAATGGAAATAAACTCCTTCTCCCACCCTCAGGTCTGAATCCAGCCATTGCTGTCATTTTCACAGGTAGAAGAATAACAAGGAAAAAAAAGTTTGGTTTTTTTGTTTTTTGTTTTTTTTTTATTTGGAAGAGGAAAATGCCTCCTGGGCAGTCAGCTTTTATACAAAAACTAGGTGAAACAACATTCCACTTCTTCAAGTTGCCTGCAATTACCTGACTACGGCAAAGGGGAAAGGAAGGCAAATCCACATTTCTCTGTTGTAATTTCTGTTGTTCAATCAGACTTGGCAGCTCACTGAAATGTTCAGAAGAGCAGAGCAAAGTGTATTGATGTAATGATCCTCACTAGCTGGTACAGCTTAGCTTTCTCCACTCCCTTCCAAGCCCTGATGTTCCCATCAAAGAGTTTAATCAACCTTTTAATCTACAGGTTACAACCAGCACTGAGGTAAAAAACCCCAAAACCAAACCACTCAAGTACAAACACTGGGAATCCAAGTTTATTTTAAAGCTTCTGAATGTTTTACAACACTGGAGAGCAAAACCAGTCACACGTAAGAAAATATTTAGCAGTACTCCCAGCAGTCTCCTGGTCCATCTCCTGGGGGTCTCATTCTCTTTCTGTGCAGAAATTGTCTTTTCTTTTTCATTTCCTTGCAAAGAATTTCCTTAAGGATTATCATATGGAGCCTTGGCCTTCCCGATGCCTCCCCTTTCTGCTACTTTTTTCTAACCTGGAGCTCCTGAAATAACTTCAGAACCTGCGAGTTATATAGCGAAATTGGATCTTTTTGCTACTAAAGATAACAATATAAAAAGACAACACAAGAGGACTTTTAGTCATTGTGTTAGAGTTTATTAAGATGTTTGGCTTCTTGTTTGCATGTCTGCAGAACCAAAACATGGATGAAGACTGGACAAGCTAGATAAGACTCCGGCTCCTATAGCACGAGGATTGAATTCTGATTTCCAGAGGTGGTCACCAATGGAGTCACCGGAGGGCGCTATTGGTGAACATGCCTAAGCTCTATCAGTGAAAGTGTAGAAATGAACCAGAATAGGTGATTTTTTTGTGCTTTCCGTGATGCAGAGTTATCAGTGAGAGGGTTATTTTGTGTTTAGACGGTCAGTCAGGGTTTAATCTGTCACTGCAATGCTTGTCCTGCAAAAGAAGCCTCATGGTCAGAAGTGTAGAAGTGGATCCTCCTCCAGCTTGCTCAGGATAAACTACAGTCGTTACATTTGATACAATTTAGTTTGTTTATTGTTTGGTTGGTTGGTTTGGTTTTTTTCTTCCCTCCAGGTCCTGGGACCCTTTTCAGCACACAGATGTGGTCATTTTCACCCCAGAGCTGGATGGCACAGTCCACCTGGTCCTCCTCCACACTGGCACGAGTCCATATCTCTTCCCGTGCCACCTCCGGCCGATTTCCGTTTGCACCTCAGGAACAAAGGAAAAGGCTATTTTGTGGTTGAATACTGCTGGGGAACAGACCAGTGGGAAAGAAGCAGGACAGAAAGAGTGGCTAGAAAAGAAAAAAGCTTTTAGAGATCTCTGTCCAAGTTAGTTTCTGTTTTAGCTGATAAGGAGAAGTAGAATCTTGTCTCAGCATGGCCGTCTTTCTGCACTGATGAAAACTTCTTCTAAACGTCTGTCAGTACTAAGCTTGAAGTCTCTAGCACTGTGTAACATTCCTCCACTACTAAAATATCTTCTCAGCTTTTTTTATATATCTTCTCTTTTTTTAAAAAATAATTCCTTTGAATATTTATTCTACAATCAATCTCACCAACATAGCCTACACAATTAAACATATTTGCTGCACATTGCCTGCTCTCCCTCAGTTGCTAAGGGATGTTGTCTTGCTTCCATCTGCTTCTAGACAAATATAATCTGCAGCAAGTTTCTTAATCAGCATTCACCAATTTGTGGCTGGGAAATAATGCTGCTTTGACATTAGAGACGATGAGGGGAAAGCCAGCAGCAGTCAGGAGCCATTTGCTGTGTGTTGCTGACAGCTGTGTCATTGTATATCGTGTACTGGCATGTTCACAGGAACACAGAGTGGGTCCAGGCCACCCACTAAATCCTCCTGTCACATCTGATTCTTATTAGGAATGTGCCTCCCCAGATGTTTAATAGGAAGGGAATTTCTGTACTGAAGTGCTGTGTGTCTGGGAAGTGAAGCTGGATGTAGAGCTGTGGTCTGTGGTTAGAAGGGATTAGGGTCATTAGTAAACTAATGACAGGAGTCTTACCTAAACACAAGCATCATTAGAGCAGTCAATAATTCACGGCCATAAACTCGACCAAAAGGCTAAGAACTGTTAAAATATTTTAAAATATTTAATTTAGTATTTCAGAAATTTCTGATAGAATTCAGAAAGTTTGGCCCATGGCACAGGTAGGTGATTAAATACTGTTTGAAAGCTTAATCAGCCCTGGACTTTAAACTTGGAAAATGAAGATTTAGTCAATACAGTCCAGGGAGTCTAGATCAGGGACAGAACCATCTCCTAAAAGCACCTTTGACTCTATGGGGGATGTCCTCTCTTGGGAGGGAAGGATGGGCATATATGGAACAGGATTCTCCTTTTCAGGAGCTGCAGACAGAATTCAGCGGAGTGTTAGTCTGAAACTGAATCCCAGTCATATTCTAAAAGAGCAATCTCAGCTACTCTGGAGTCAGAAAAGAAGGGATAATTCTGAGGTTTCAACGTATTCTAAAATACGGAGGATAAACTTTCATGTTTTCTGTACAATTCATTCAAGATACATTCCTATCACTATATCTAGACTGTGTAAATGGCCCTGGACACTAAGCTAAAAGGACAGAGTCCTCTCCCATCAACAGTAAAATTCTGAATTAAATATTCTAAACAGAAAAAGAGATTTATCAACATGAAGAAATACTGGGATACTTCATGAGACTATTAAAAATGCTAAAAAATAATATTTCACTGTTGGGCAAAGATCATACATTTAAATTCTTTCCAATTTAAACATAGACCTTTGGTAAATGGAGATCTCCCTGTATCACTGAAGCAAGTTTTATTTTCAGATCTGGAATTAGCAGGGGTTTTCCAAGCCCTGCTATAGGACAAAAATGTGCAGAAAGGATAGAAAATCTTTGATGGAGCAGCAAAGTAGTAAAAGTTCATTTCTCCACTAGATGGCTTCATTCCCATGAAGATAATTGAAATGAAATTCATCAACATTGTTACCCATGTTAACAGTCATAAGAAAATGAAAGATTTGATCAGTTTGTATGAAAATGATGGTTAACTATATATTTGCCACGGAAAGTAGTTTTTTAGAAGATATATCTGATGTATATGATGGTGTTTCCTTACCTCTTGGTTCAGGAAACAGTAGAGAACTGCCACAATAAACCCCTGGAAAAGACCAGAAGAAAAAGTTTTGAGGGTTAAGACAGCTTGAAAAAGCCACTTGCATTATCTGACTTCATGGTGGTTCTGTGAAGTAATGAGTATCACTATAGGTGGGAGAATTTCTAGAAATTGGAAGATAATTTGTGGACCTCCAATAAAGCTGAACAGCCAGATAATCACCTTGGTAGTTGTTGGAACCCTGAGTTCTGAGAATTTCAGCCTTTCAGTGCTGACAGACAGTGATCCTCAGAAGCACACTGCATTTGACCTGAAGCCTTGGGAAAGGTTTCCCAAACTGTGTGATAACACTGAGATTGTTGCTGGGTAATTAAAAGTTATATCACTGGGTAGAATATGTAGAGATGTAGAAAAATTAGGTTTATGGGATATATGTAACAGTATGGAGGATTTGGGGTGTGGATTTGTTCTTCTTTTCTCCTTCTTCTTCACAAATCTGGGTGTTCTGGTATTGGGTCAAAAAACCCGCAGTGAGGATCATGAATAGTTAGCTATTGGATTATAAGTAAAAACAAATTAGTTGGCATTCCATAATTGAGTAATCTGGACCTTAAAAGACCTTGTCAGTTAGAACTCGAGGCCATTTTCACCTTGTTAACTTAGGGGCACTGTATTATAGATAAGATATAATAAACATTTAAGTCCAAAGATAAACTCCCAGTCTCCTGCATTTTAATTTGAACTCTGAGTAAAAGAACTCACAAAACAGAGCCAAAGAAGAAAAGAAACTATAAACGAGAAAATTAATAGGTAGTGGCATTCCATCAAAATCAGTAACACTATATGAATTCACAAATGTAACTGATGATTATGAAAGTGTGGTCCGTTCTCCAGCACAACACACTGAGAGCTGATTCTTTATGCACTCTAAAGAATGTAAAACAGAGACTTCATGGATGGAGCTCACACAGCTTTCCAGTCAAATCCTGTGTCTTTGTGGAGTATCAGATGAGACCGAATTCTGGCCTATTGAATGTGTTTGTTAAGATTGTGAACTGAGATAAACCCAGGACAATCCTAGGAGGTCAAAGGACCTACATGACTAGATCCTGCTCAACACCTCAACCTTTTATTCTATTAATTTATTCATTGAACTGTTCATTAACTCAGTGAAGGTCCCCTCCCTGTGCAGAGGGTCGGGATTAATGGGCAGGGTTTGTTGGGCAGGATTGACACAATGGATTCAATCCTCAAGAGGAATAAACCAGCACAACTCATGGATTGTTGGTGATGCTCCCTGACAAGCGATCTCATGCAGCCATCCAGGGAAAGATCTGCTCCCTGGGGAGGTTTGGTGGTATTCCCATGGCTGCTTCTTGTGGACCGAGGTGAAGCACCAGGAAAGGGAGGGAAGCAAAGGGAAATTGGGTCCTGCCCAGCTCATAACTCCAGGAGCAAAACCACCTGGAGGGACATCAGAGCAGGAGTTCTTCTTGTTGGCATCAAGCTCCTCAAGCTGTCCATGCCCTGTGTACCAATGCAGAAAGGTGGGGGCATCAACCCAATGTTTGCAGGAGGGAAAGGGATGTGGAATTCCTTGGGACAGCAGCCTGTGTGGGGCTGGTACACGTACAAAACACTGTTGATGTTTTATTGTCAATTTATCCTTTGACAAAGAATTAGGAAGGGGGCAGGACCTACAACTTCAATTGCCTCTGGATGATTTAAATCAGCCCAAGTCAGCTTGATCTTGTTAGTGAAGTCAGGGAAGGCAGGTGGATAAGTACTGGTAGCAAAGATTTTCCACACTTGACTTTGGCCCACCATCCAAGTTACACACTTATCTGAGATCTTGGCCTTGTGTTCACAAAATCTGCAAAAATCTTTAGTCCAGCCTGCATCCAGGTAGGATTTGTCACCTCTTCAGATATTTTAACTCAGCAAAGAACAAGGAACTTTGTGAACAAACACTGGTTTCAGGATCCAAGGATCATTTGTGTGCAATACTTCTTGTCATGAGGACACAAGGCTAAAACAGAAAAACTACTAAGAAGGAACTGAAGGATCTGTGGCCATTTTACCTGAAAAGATCCAATGCAGAGCTCTAAGTAAAGCCGAACCCCCAGGCTGGTATATTCTGGGAGGAAGTTGAAGACGATGTAATGGGTTCCAAATAATGGAATTAGAAGCAGAGTGGACCTTGAGAGACGTCTAGAACAGGACATGAGAAGAAGAAACTTAAGGTTATTTAAAGTCTAACGCACTCAGTGTGCCGCAGTAGTGAACACAAGTTAAAAAGAAGTCAATCAATATAAAAATATATATAAAATAGAAATAAATATGCAGGCTTCCTTTACAGTTCTCATACAGAGAAAGGCAGCTGTAGAAGGTAATTTTTCCTGTCCTAAATAAGAGATCTAATTCAGATTCAATTAATGGTTTTCTTGTCTCTTAATTTTAATTGGAAGGCAGACAGCTGAGCTGATCTGGATGCATCCCATCGGCCAATATTAGGTGAATTGAGTCTCACCCTTTGACTAATTGCCTTTGGAATGGGATAAGGTTGGGAATCTCTAAAATTTAATACCAATTAAACTGAGCCCATCTGTGACACTGAGAAAGTGCTTCTCTGTTTAGAAAAGGTTACATAATATTTTATTATCAAAATAATTGATTTTAAAAAAATTATTCCATACACTACCTGTACTGAGAAGAGTTATTGAAGTTGATTTGTCTAGGGTCTAGTTTTTTCAGCAAAATTCTGATGATGTTGATGAATAGGACAAAATTGACCTGTTCACAGTATTTGAGAAGTGGGAGAGAGGAAAAAGAAAAGGTTAATTTCTGATGTAAAACTTTGCAGTGAAAATCTGGTTGTGTTTTTTTTTTTATTTCAGTTATAGTGTAATTTGTGCAGTTTCAATGTAAGGTCATTAATGCTATTCCTGTTGGCAGCATTCAAGTATTTAAATAAGTTGCATTCCTGCTTGAAGAAGTGGCTGAAGATGAAAACTTGAGAATTTCACTTTGTTCAGCAAAATATTTTCATCAATAGCTTGTGGGACTCTCTTTTACCTTTTGTAGCTCCTATCAGTCGGATTCTCCTTAGAGATTAATATTGTATTAAATTCTGACTGATCTGCTGATCTCTCTAGACATTATTAGTGGAATTTATCTGCCTAAATACCTCTACAATGAGGTATTTCTGTCAGAGCTGATCACCCTGTTCTGCCTTTGCAGTCAGTGGAGAACCAGCCAGGACGGTCAATAGACCCTCAGGTGGGGTTGGGGATGGATCACCTCATCCCAAGGTAGACATTTATTTTAAATCAGATGAATCACTTGCCAAAAGTGCCCATTTCCCTTTGTTGGCTCTGAAGGAGCCTCTGAGGAGCATTAGCTCAGCTCCAAAGTAGTTAAGGTCAATCCCAACTTGGAAATCCAATCTTCTACAATTGCAATTTGGCACAGCTTTATCCGGAGTCTGTGAGGCTGCTCAGTTTTCCACAATCAGAGGGATTCTTCCTGTGAATTTTTTTGTGTCTGTACACACCAGCTCTTCCTTAGGTGAGCCTGAACATTTAATTTTGCCTAAGAATGTCCTCATTTTACCAAAAAGTCCAACATCATTCTATCCATTAGTGATGCTCTGTGTACATGCCAGCAGAAGAAATAACGGAGATAGAAGGAAATGAAATATTTTATTGAAACACAGCAAGCTCTGACCAGAATTCAGCCTGAGATTCTTCACTCATGCTGTTTGTGTGTATCTTTAAGATCCCTTCCAACCCAAAGCATTCTGTGATTCCATATCCCTCACCTGCATGCATCTGTCCTCCAGTTAAATTAAGGTTTTAATAGCTGGCCTTAAGGTTATCCATTAACTCACTTTCTCAAACACTGCTTGGGTTTAATGACTTGTGGGAGTAATCAACGATGATAATCATTTAAAGCCCATCAGTTTATTCAATAAATGCCAGACTCAAGAGCTGTTATCACTGTTATCAGCTCTGAACAGAAACCTATTGCCCTTGGAAGTTTTGTATCAAAAATGTATGGCTTATTCTGAGCTTATGCTAAAATTTTGTTTTCAAATATTTTAAGGAGGGTTTAGTCCACTCACTTGCTATTTATTTCACCTAAACTGACAATTCTGTGAAAGTTTCAATGTTTGAAAGACAAACTTTTCAGTTTGCATTGGACACAGGCAGTCAACAGTAGAAATTCAGCATTCCTCTTCCTACAACTCAGCAAATGGCAACCCAACTTTAACTCAAAAGTCTTTTTTTTCTTCTAATTAGTATTAGCAAACTCAGAAGTACCTACCCCCACAGAAATTATAATTGGTCCTTTGATTAGCCACCAGTAGGGAGAGCCTTGATTAATATCCCAGCATCTGTGGACATGACAGTAAGATTAGAAAAAGGCATGTATGTAATGACTGCAATCAATTAAAAGTATTACCCAAGAATATAGAACAATGTAGAAAACTATGACTTACGCTGTGTCTTCAAAGTAGAATTTTGCTAATATCCAAATAAGGGTGAAAAGTGTTGGAAAACCTGTCAGACATTTAAACAAAAGATAGAATTAATCCAAGCCTTGTCCACTGAAACTCTGCTGCAATGACACAAATCACTCATTTTTGAGAGCTGGAATTATCCTTTGGGGTCAGTTCCTATAACAGGAATTGTTTTACATTCAGTCTCTAAAACACCAAAAGTGATTCAGTTTGCCAAGGTGTCAGGTCTACCTTAACCTTGGGTGACAACAGGCATGGATTTCCCTCCCTCAACCAACCAGAAAATTCCTCTAAGTGCATTCACCTGCCACAGAGGAGTTCTCTGCTTTTTCCTTTACACAGCAACACTCTGTGGGCACCCACTTGGTTGCAGATTTCTAAGTCTGAACAATTCCATTTATTCCAGACAAGAACAAAATCAGGAGGAAGATGCTGCTGTTTCACTGCCTGTCCTGTTATTTAGTGGACAAAGCTTCTTTATTCATACAATAAAAAAGATGGGCTGTAGAAATACTAGGACTACAAAAACCCCTGCTTAGGAAAAAAAATTCCTTTTCCCAGACTGTGTAGCTAAACAGGAGCAAGGCAGATTGTGCTCTGGTGTTTGTGATAACTCCTTAGAGGAAGCTGTGTTTTCAGTGGGGTGAAGAAGGTTAAGACGGGATCTCTCCCTGTGCATTCTTAAATGTGCATCATTTTCCACCCCTTTCAGAGGGGCTTTATTGCCATGAAAAACTTGATTGCTTTCTGTTAGTATGCACATAAAATAAAATGGAAGCAATTCCCAGGTTAGGTACTTCAGTTAGATCAGCTGGGTTCCACATGTAGTGTTTTCAATGGGAATGGATCATGGAATCGTAGAATCATGGAACCATAGACTCATGGAATCATGGAATCATAGAGTCATAGAGGCATACAATGGCCTGGGTTGGAAGGCACCTTAAAGATCACCTGGTTCCAACCCATAGGGACACCTTCCACTGTCCCAAGTTGCTCAGATCCCCATCCAACCTGGCCTTGAACACTTCCAGCCTCCCTGGGCAACCTCACCACCCCCACAGTAAGGAATTTCTTCCATGTCCCATCACTCCATGCCTTGGGAAAAGTCCCTCTCCAGCTATCTTGAGCCCCTAGAAGTAGCTCTGTGGTGTCTGTGAAGCCTTATCTCCTCCAGGCTGAACAGCCTTGTTTAACATCGCCTTTTACTAATGTCCTGTGAAATCCGTACCTACCCCAGCCAAAGAGAACCAGCCACCAAAAATATCTTCTTCCATGAGAAAGGGATGAGAGCAGCAGGCAGTTTAGGTAAAGAGCCTCCACCAGCAGCCACATGAAATTGGTCATCATGAAATAGTGGCAGAAAACCACAGAGATCTTGCATTCAGTCTAGAGAACAGGAAAGTTGTAGTTTAGGGATTGCCTGGGGATACATCTGATTTGACCATGGAGTAGACATCTGTAATTGTAGCTGAGTTCTACCAAGAGCAAGATCTCACTATTAACTGATGTTTAAACTGAGAGCTTCAAATGTAAAATGGATTTCTGAATAATAAAGCTTTAATCATCATAACACTTTGGAATCTCCACTGCCTTTTGCTTTTTATTTTGTATTAGAAATGTACCTTGAGCTCCCAAGCGTGTGTGATTTCTCTCACAAATGCACTGCCTTGAGTGTACCTTCAGTGCCAATTGCTCCTTGGGCAAAGGTTCAAGGAGCCATTTTTGTCTTTATGCTCAGCTCTAGAATTTTGTGTGGCTGTGAGAAATGCAGAAGAACCACCCCCTAAACCTCTGTTTGAAAATCATTGCCACGCTGTCAAGATCTGGGGCTGGATGAAAGTTAAGTTGATTGCCTGGTACCTTGAGTGCTTTGTGGTTTACAGACCAGAGCTTCCAGCCAGAACATGGAATCCAACATTTCCAGAAGAATAAGCTTTAAAAGTTGTTCTTTGATGTACTCAAAGATCTTCAGTTTTAGGCTTCAGGTTATAGAAACATAAGAGTGTAATGACACTACTTTGTTGCTATGTGAAAATCTAAATTTCATTTAGAGTACTGCAACATCACAAATTGATGTTTTAAGAATATAGGAGGGCATAAAGTACACATTCATGGAAGTAAAATATACTGAATAAAAGAATTATATAATTTTCATTGCCAGGTTAGAAGGACAAAAAGCAATAAGTAGTAAAAAAGAGGCATGAATAGTGAAACCATCTATAAATGGCACATAAAAACATCAACCACAATATCCTGCTTTTCATGTGCTTACTGTAGAGAAGCTGCAATGATCAATGCCTTCCTCCTGGAAAAGGACAGCATCCTTAATGAAAATGGCAATAGCCTTTAAGATAAATGTAAAAAAGAGCTGCACATGGATATAATTCCTGGGACAGCGAAGCCTCCTGGAAGAAAAGAAGAGAAGTCCCTCTGAGGTAATTAACTGAACTGTGCTGGCAGTAATTAAAATAAGCAATAAGCCCTTGTTTCATCTCTGGTACTTCCAGACACATTTAGGAAGAACACTTTGATTCACTGAGCTCTTTCAGAGAGAGACAGAAAACTTCCTCACGTGAAGCCATTCAGCCACAATCTACATCTTAATCTCTCTCCTTGTTATCCAAAATTTTAGGGGTTTTTTCCTTACTTTGCCAAAGTTACTTTGATGAATTAAGTGAAAGCACAAAAGAGCTTGAAAACAATTTGGCACATCTACTTTAAATTCAATTTACACATCTACCTTAAATTCCCCGTTAACTAAGATTAAATTTCGACTGCTATTAAATACAGATTTTTGAGGGCATTATAGAGCTTCAACTTCATTTTCACTTAAAGTTCCACTAAAAGCTGGATTCCATCCAGACCCAGTAATCTGAGGGTCACCTAATCTGAAAGTTTACCTAGAGTGTGCAGAATTTTATTGCTGACCTCAAATGCCAACCCCATTGTTAACTATGACTTTTTCCTCCCTATTGCTACTTGTCCTTATGTCCATTGTTTCTTTCTTTCCCCTCATTTGGGCTGGTTTGTTTTCCTGAGGTCAGAGTGGATGTCAATAAACATATCTGGTGGCTTCCAGACATGAACTAGGAACCAGCAGAGGTCAAGAAACTTTCCCTAGAGAACCCTGATTCTCACAGCATAATAATAAAGGAAACGTCTGCTTTATTTATTTTTTTTTTTTTCTCTCAGAAATACCAGAAATAAACAAAGATTAATAACATAAATCCCACAAGGCATGGCAGCAAACATTAAATCTACGTTAAATGGTAAAATACTTTAAATACTCTAGATTGGACCTGAAAATATCTAATTGATGGATAACTCAGTAAGAGAGAATTCTAACTAAATGTGACCACATTCTGAGACTAACTTTAAAACGTGTCTTTAGTGGTAAATTTTTCAATAGTCATCTATGCAATGTCATAGGAACATTGATTCAGAATCAAGTCCTTTGTGTATATTTTTATTAACAAATTCTCTGAAGCCATAACAGGCAGGCCCACGCACTTTATGAAAAAAATCTTAATTCCAGCCTAAAGCAATTAAATTTTTCCATTGGTTCTTCAGGATCAAAGTGAGTTGCTGAGTTTTGTCAACTGACAGCCATGATTCATTTCCCAGATCTGAATCCTTTTATTCCTGACTCTCTCTGATCACCTGAAATTTCCAGCTTCAGTTTCATATTATTAAACCAACATGGCTGGAATTTTTTATTGTTATTCACCTGAATTTCTATTTGTATTATTTTGTTATGTCTAATGCTGTCTTCTGCAGTCTGAGAAATTAAAAGAATTGAGATTAGAGGACACCTTTACCTGAATGCAATAAGAACTGTCACAGCAATGATGAGGGAGGTGATGGACACGCTGTATCCCACGGTGTAGATGATCTTTATAGTAGAAAAGTAGGATTGCTATAAAAGAAGAGAATGATTTGTCACACAAGTTGCTGTTAAATGATAGCTTTTTTACTGATTCTGTCAGTTTTGCTTTGTTTGGTTCTTCCATTCTGTTGACATCCTTGACTGCCTTTTTTTCCCCTCTTCAAATCCCACAGTAAAATTCACCTTAAATCCTCATTACGTTTCTTTTGTGAAGTTCCATTCCACAGTTGTGTGGATACAGCCCAGTCTGGTGCTGAGACACATACTGATCAGGGTGGCTGGAAGCTCATTCATTAAAGCATAAAAACCAACACCAGTCCTTCATAAAGGCATTGTTAAAAATCTTATGCAATTTTTATAAATGCTGCATGTTCTACCACGTTTTCTCCCCAGCAGTAGCAGGACAATTCTGCTGGCAGCATGATGAACACAGAATTCTGTCAGCCTTTCTCTATTTTTCTCCACTTTCTTTACTTCCAATTTTGCTGTCTATTCTTCCTTTCATTTTTATTGTGTTGAGTTGTGTTGGTTTTTTCTGGGGTTGTTTTTTCCTCTGTTTCTCTGGCTGTCAAACTCAACTGTTGCTCAGTTGGAATGTCAGTCAAAATCCATTTCTATTTAAGTGGCTCCTCTGTCAGACACAATCCCTGAGTGAGGATAAGTTGACTTCAACTCTCACAGATGAAAGTAGAAAACAGAATGAATAAGCTCCAGGCTGCAAATCGAATTCCAGTCTTACATGGTCTGTCTCTTGGGTCCTGTTTCAATGTTTTTATAACCCAAAATCCACACAGCTGTGCAGTGCATTCCTGCAGTTCACTTGGGGAAGGGGAGATGCTCGCTTTTAGCCTTAAGCAGAACTTTAGGCATTATAAGACTGACATTGAGAAGAGTTTATTTAATTTATCTAGGTGCTTAAAAATTAGCTGCCGAGATATGAGTCTGCAGTAGAACAAGAAGAACCTGGCCACAGGACTGATTGGCTTAATTGTTAGTACAATCCTGTTTCTTCTCATTCTTTTTCTTTTATAGTTAATGAAGGAAAACACTCTCAGAAGACAATTCAAGTCTTTGGAAAATGAGACCTTACTGGTTTCTGGGACCAACAAAAAGGATCACTACACCTGCCTTAGCAAGAGCAGGTTATGGAATCATAAATCCCTGACTGCTTGGGGTTGGAAGAAACCTTAAATATCATCTATTTCCCACCCCTGGATTTGTAGAGTGAATCCTTTGGTGCTGAGCACCCTGCATCCATGTGTCCAGATTCCTGACTATCCATAGCCTAATTCCATGGGCCGAACTTTCTTTTCTGGTCAGAGCACAGTAAGTGCACCTTGAATTTGCCTTCCAGTTTAGATTTATCCCTAAGAAGCCAGATGATCCTTTCTGAGAGCATCTCTCAGTGTGAATGCAGTAAGTGGGGATAGCCAAGAGATATCCCTGGAAAGCTCCCACCTGACCAAAGCACTAATACAGATCCATGGTGCAGTGATTAGCTCCAACATTCACGGTATTTTTTTGAGATCATTGAAGTTAAATGGGGTGGAAACCAGGCACAATGGGGTTTTTCGTGTAGTGGATGAACTGTGAGCTGTATATGATTACCCAAATCCCTGACTGTGCACAATTCCAGCCAGCGCTCACAGAAGTACCTCAGAGCTCCAAAGCTTGCCAGGAAGCCTGGATGCACCACTCCGTGAGAAACATCAAAGCTGGGCTAGGCTGACCATAGCTGGCAACAAACCAGACGTGTAAAACATGGAAAATAATCAACTCTTTAAGTGGCTTACCCTACAACTGAGGAGTTTCCTCTAGGTAAAATAATAGAATCATCACAGAATGTGTTGGAAGTGACCTTAAAGAACATCCAGGCCCACCCCCTGCCATGGGCAGGGACACCTTCCACTATCCCAGGTTGCTCCAAGACCCATCCAGCCCCCTCCAACTTCCTGGCATGGGGCAGGCACAGCTTCTCTGGGAAACCTGTGCAATATATCCCCATGGTGATATGAACCATGTTCTTACCCTTATTAATTAGTGATCAAGCACTATATTGTCCCTGTGCATGTAACCTCGAGATATCACCAACACTGAAAATCTGGCTGAAGAAATACGTCAAAGTCTAATCTGCATTACAGAGATTACAAAGATTTTTGGGACTTTTTTTTCATTCTTGAATTAGATACTTCATGCAGGATGAGACAGCCAAGACCCCTCTTGTCCTCAGATATTGCTGAATTTGGAACAGAGGTCTGATAACAGCACATTTGCTCTACTGATGCTGTGAGAGTACAAATTCATCTTGCTGACTGATATTACTGGAATGTCTTAATACACATTTTATGAACATTTTGTGATACATGTCTGTCTGTTATACCCATGTATTTGTAGTTGGCTTTACTATTGTTACACCTGAATAATAAAACATTCTTAGTTATTTTCCAAAATAGGTGGCCAGAGTAAAAAAATGAGTTATATTCCATACTTAGAAAGAAATTTCAGTGTCTTCTGAGTTTCCCTCTGCAGTGACCTTCAGGAATAGAAAGGAATCCTATGACATCAGCACACCACTCACATATATTTATGTAATTAAACTTACTTCTTCAAGAGGAATTTCATCTTCTACAGGACAGGCCACATGGTAGGGAGGGAATGGGTCAGACCAGCCTTTTTTTGTGCAGTTTCTTTTTACCATCCCAGCTGAAACAGAAGTATTTCATTTTCTCAATGAAGAATCAGATAATATAGAAAATAAAAACCAGGAGAAGACCTCTGGCTGGTACAAGGTTGTACCAGGAGGAGAGGATCATTAGAATCTCCAAGAGTTGGTAGCACAATTTTTCTATGTACATTCAGGTCATCAGATATAAAACTTGGTATTTTATTTATAGACAAGCAAGGGGAAGAAGGAGACAGGGCTGGAGATTGGAAGGACTAGGGAAAGAATTTTATCAAGCACATTGGAGAAGATTGGGAAGCACTGCTCCATAAACTTCTGCTCTGCACAACACTCTCATTCTTCTCCTCACTTCTCACTCTCGCTCTTCACAACGCTTCTCATTCCCACCTCCCCTGGGGCTTACTCTTCCCTAGCAGATCAGAAGTTGGGATAAGCAGCCCCTTCCATGAGGATAGCACACTTCCAAAACAAAGATTTATGAGTCAGATGAAG
The DNA here is from genome assembly GCF_009650955.1 of Corvus moneduloides. Classification (NCBI taxonomy): domain Eukaryota; kingdom Metazoa; phylum Chordata; class Aves; order Passeriformes; family Corvidae; genus Corvus; species Corvus moneduloides. Next base: position 3,460,589 of record NC_045476.1, read on the forward strand.
GATAATTCTGAGAATCCCAGGGCAGGAAATGAATGTGCACAGATGAAAGGGATTTTCCTTATCCCTCGTTTATAACTAGCATGTGTTGGGCGAGGCAGAGGTTGGGCTTTGCAGTTTCTTTTTCTTGTGGAACTGCCAAATCCAGGTCTTTCCTGGAAGGTGGTTTGCTCCTTGTGGGCTCACAGTTTGTTCCTGGCCATGCTCACCCAGAGAGGAAGCAGGCACAAAGGCATTAGTTTGCAGTTTTGCAACACATGGGCTGCTCCAAGGCCTGAATTCTGCTTTGTATCTCCAACCTTGGTCTTAAAGAGCAATCACGTTGTTCATTCCTCTGCCTTTCATTTCATCCCACACGAATCACTGCATAAATCTCAAGAAACCCCAACCTTAAGTTCTGACCTAGACAGCCTCCAGATGAGCTTTGTAGGAAAGTCACGCAACAAACTGATCCCAAAGCACATGGAAACCAAAGGAATCGCTCCATTTATTTCAGTATTTTTTTGATCCAGGGCCTCATCAGAGACTATGGAAATCAAATCCAGTTATGAATAATCCTCAAAATATGAGAAGAACTGCGAAAGCCCCTCAGATCCTACTAAAATTCTTGCAGTGCTTTGATCCATCTCATGGGAACATGAAAGGTTCTGTCTTCACCCTCCCTTTTTAGAAATGCTCTGGCCAGAAATGCAACAGGAGTACAACCATGGTAGGACATCACCTGGCTCCTTCATGAAGTGAAAGAGGATGTTTGGACACGGTAAGGCAAGAATCTCTCCAGCACCTGCCTCTGGCCAGCACAGCAATTTGTCCCAAGTTCTCTTGCAACCTCAGACAGAGAGCAAAATATATTTTTAAGCATGGTTATATTTGAGCAAAATGAAACCCCAAACCTTTTTAAACTTTGCCACTCCACCACTTCCATATCTTATAAAAATAGTTTAGCCACAGTTTTTATTCTATTATGAGAAATAAACACCCCCAGAGTGCTTTAGTTAGACCCCTGGGTTAGACTGAGGTGAGTTTTCAGAAATGATGCAGTAAATGAAGAGTGATGCTGGAAGAAAGATCAGATCACTGTAATTGTTCAGCAGGTACCCTATTTTTAAATATCAATACACCCTCCCAAACAAGCAAGCATGATGCCAAGGAATTGGACAAGGACACAAGGATTGACTCTGATAAATTGACTGTCCATATTCGAATGTGAAAGACAATGGAAAAAAGAAAAGAATTGGAAGGAATGGGAGTAGATGCAAGAAGAGCTGACGAGACAACAGCATGTGGGACCATAAATAAAACCCTCCTGTGCTTTGCAGCCTGGCTGTGTCCTCACTCTGGTAGTGGGTCCCTTCCCTCTCCCTCTCTTCATCCCTCACACATGGATGGATACCTGGTGACGTTGAATTTCCACGCTCTTGTGGGGCCTCCAGACACTCAGCCTCCTTTTTCTTCAGCTCTACCATCAGATCACATTCTGGGTGGACATTTCCAGCAACCTACAGGGAGAAGAGTTTTGGGGAATTGGTAAGAAGGGATTGGGTGGGATCTCATCTTAAGTCCAGACTTACTTTTGCAGCTAACAGGGCTGGTTTAAGGACACAAAACTGTGCTTAGGGTTTCCATCCAAAGGCTGCCACTGTCTCTACACAAGCTGGTAGTTACAGCTCTGTACTGGAAGGTTTATAAATTCCTCTGGCTACATTCAAAATAAAAGATCTCTTTGCTAGGGCCTGAGTTTGAGTGCAGGACCCATTTACACCCAACTTTAGCTAGACCCTGTTAAACCTGGGCCCAGAAAAACACACTGCACTTGATCAGGCTCCTTTTCTCAACAGTGAAGGGCTCAGCACTGCAGGAAATGCTGCAGAACCTATGCACAAACAAGTCCCTGCCAACCTCCAAAGAAACATCATCTTGAAATCACAAAAAATTATTGCAAAACTGTCTCCTGAAAGAGCTCTTCACTCCAAAAGGAGTGAATCTGTTCTCTCCCTTCTACCATCTGCCTTTCTTTACACAGGGTGGGAGGCAAAACTCCTTTCTTTGGAAAAAAACACTGCACCAAAGCATTTGTTGGTTTGGTATGATGGTGTAAAGAAAAAAAGTGACACCCAGGGTTTTAACAGCAGGAAATATTCAGTTGTTTGGTCCTTATTTAGACTTACACAGACACCACAAGAGGATCTGAAGGCATCCAGAGAACTTTGGGCAGCAAAGGACAAAGTCTGCACAGGCTGTTACAGCCAGACTGCTGAGGATGCACCCACTGGGCAGGAGTGCACAGGACTATTTCACACAAAGAAAACAAAATGTGCCTTGTCCTGCCATACACACTGTCCCCAGTCCCAGAAGATCAGTTGTCATCAGAGACACTCTGACTCTGAGCTCTACGTCCTGGCCGCTGGTGCTGGTGTGCTCTGCATGTGTGATTATAGACATAAAAACACGGAGACAAAACAGAAACTAAACCCAGGATGAGACTTGCATGGTGAACAGGTGGCTGGCATATGGCTCAGCTTTCTTCCACCCAGAGAAGATTAATATTCAGGGAGTTTGGAAAATAACTCCCTGGCTTTCAGTTCATTCAGAGGGCAGATTGTATCCATCCCAATAAGCTGGTGCTTCCCCTTCATGTTAATGTCCACGACTCATGTTGGCCTGCAGAGAATTTGAAATGCATATTGACCAAAAAATCTGAGGCTCTCAGGCTGCTGAAGAGGGGTGGATTAATTACACAGCATTTGTTTTTCTGAGGTTTGGTCCCTGGTGGTTAAAAATGTCGTATCTCCACATGGATGCCCCGCAAGATCATCTGCTCCCCATTTACTGCACTTTTAGGAGGATGTGGTTTTCCTGCCAAATTTGCAGACAGCAGTGCCATGGATCAGTTTAAGGCAGCAGTGAAAAGCAGGGCTCCTTCACGAGGCTGACTGAAGTTTGGTGTGCGTGAGAGCAGGGTAACAGTGGATGGATGGAGCAGAACACAGACATTGCCCTGCCCGAAGAGGTGGAGATCTGATGTGTGGGATGTCCCAGGGTTGTCATCCAGATCAGTAAAATCAGCAGGTCTAGGGAGCCCCTCAATTCCTCTTCACTAAGAAATGCAATGTCAGGCGGAATTACAGAAAACTGACATCTGTCTTGAAAATCTTTGCTGTCTTGATGCCTCTTTTCATGCCAACATATATTCTTTCCCCCTTGTAGTCACCCCGGACAATAAATGCAGGAAACCTCCCTAACCATGGAGTATGACAGCTATTGAAAGAAGTAGCTTTATTAGTCAGTAGAAAAAACAGTCAAACCATTTACTGAAAATCTCTTTTACAACATTCTCTTGGTTCAGTGAACCATGCCTGGAAAAACCTCAGAAGGAGGAAATGCACCCATTTGCACTGTTCTAAATTATTTCTCCTGGCAAAAAGCATTGCTAGATTTTGCCTGTCAAAACTCTCTTTGCTCTCTGAAATGTTCATGGCAAGGGCAAAGCTTGTTTGGCTCATCCACCAGTCCAGGAAAGCTTTTTTTTCCCTCTTGTTAAGTCTCCAGACTTGTGAGAACACTTTACCACGTGCATCTCAAATAAAAAGATGAGGCTGATCAAGACCTGGTATTTAAATTGTTACCTCTTCCTTCAAGAAGAACTGACCTTAGGAGATGCTGTCACAGTTTATGTGCAAGTCAGAACTAATCACTCACTGCTTGAGCAGACACCGAGTGCCAGATCTGATATGACAGAAACTCAGGTAAAATAAACTAAAAAGATTTATTCCACTCCCAGGCTGTGTTTTAGGTATATTTATGCCCCTAAAGCATTTAACTACTTCCAGCAGACCCTCAGTTTAAGGAGATGAGAGTCAGTCTCTTAAGCAATCCAAACCTCTCCAGAAGCTGAGTTCAGCTCTTCCAGGGGAAACATATGATCAAATTACACCAACAACAAAAACAGAGGGCTGGTTTTCCACCATTTTATACTCAAGTAAGGGTTGTTTACCTATCCTCTAATATGCAACACATGTTAGGAAATTTTTATTATACACTAACACATAAACTGGGTTTTGATCAATCCATAATCATATAATAAGCAACCCAACTTTGCAGAAGAAAATTCTGCTTCTCTTGGGTAAATGAGACAGGTTCTTACAGAGACCTTCAGTCATATTTTAACCATTAGCACTCAATCTTGATATTCAACTTACACCAACCACATTTATCTACTCCTACTACAGGGAAGTGGGTTTGTCACACAGGTGATACAAAGGAATGTGTTGTTTCACATGAGAAAAAAATCTGTTCAGTCATTTCACAGTGGTTTATTTTTCTCAGTCCACAAAAAACCAAGCTGCTGTGCCACCCCTCCTGAAATGTTCCTTCAGAGAAGAGATTTCCAGGAAAGAAGAAAAGATAAAGGATATAGAGGAGGCATCACAAAGGGAAGATGCTGAAAATGTGATTATTCTCAAAAGCAAAGATAATATCCTTCCCCCAGTTTGAACAAGCTTTTCCTGATATCAGTGTGATCCTGGATCTTGGTTTGGCAATCTCTGTCCAAAGTGAAGTATCACCAAGACCTCTGGACTTTTTAATGGCTTTGGATCTTTCTAAATCTGGCCTAAGCATCCCTGCTGGTCCCACTCCTCTGTTACCTGCAACATCTCAGCTGTTCACACACCAAATGACATGAATGCTACCACCAAGGCAGATGAAATTGTAGCAAAAAAACCTGCATAACCTGAAATTAAAGAAAACTCTATCAAAACTCAGCTGCTCTGGGGTAAGAGTCCTCCTCCAGTTTCTTCTTCTTTGTCACTGTCTTTTAAAGCCCACACAAAATAAGGGTTTCTGCCAATTATGTGTTTCTCTTTACTGAGTGTTTCATAGGAAAGCAGAGAAATAAACTGATATAAAGATCCTACAATGTGGGTCCCTTCTGCTGCTTTTCACACTTTTCATTGCATCTTGCCTTGTTTAACTGGAATCCAAAGCAAATAGAGAGAAAAGAGACTCACAAAAAAAATTAAAAAAATAAATCTGTATCTGACCATCTGCTCCCACAAGGAAATGAACAATTATTGAAACACAATGAAGTAAAAGCTTTTTTTTTCCATGCAATTACTTACAAGCACTGCCAGACTCAGGGTGTGCAGAGCACAGTGGTATAAAGAACAAGAGTTCATGTTCCAAAGCAAAAGCCAGACTTCACTTCTTCAGCCTCTCTTAGCATCTTTCTCCTGCTTTTTGACTTCTCTGTCTCCTCTCAGGTGCTGATTTGAAGCATTTATATTTTTGCAGAGAAGTGACGTAACAGGGATGTGAAGTGGGAGATAAATATTAACAATTCTCTACGCTGTGTTTAAGCTTTCCAACTTTTTGACTTTGCTCAAAGACTGGACTGGATGAATTGAGTGACTGATTCCAAGATTATGGGAATTCTCTACCCTCCTGGCAAGACTCATTTCTTTCTTTTAATATAAAATGGTTTTAGGAGGGAAGGACAGCTCTAAATGTTGCTAGTCCCATAGTAAATCAACATGATTGGCATAAGAGAAACCCTTTCCTAACAGTTATTGTCAATTTTTCCTAATGAAACATTTTTCTTAGTGTGGCTCCAGTGTATCTGCATGTTTTTCTGGAGTGTGATGACCACAGTGCTACACTTTAAAATGTAAAACCAAAGCCTACTAACAGGCATGTGAACACAAATTTTGCTGTGTGCATGACTGGCCTTTGATTTGAAGGCAAAATTCACACCGGATCCTTCCCAGTTTGCTTCAGATTTCTGAAGGTTCAGTGTCTAAATGTCAATGAGTCAACCCCTTTAGTCAAAGTATAGAAATACTGTACTCAGCTCATTCATCTCATACTGAGCTTCAAGGCAGGCCAGGTGAATACCACTGCAGAAATACCTATTCTCACTCAGCGTTAAAGGAAAATGTATTTCACTTGCTATCAATTTGTACCATCTTGATGGACTTCGAATTCCCCATCGACATTAGACAAATGTTAACATTGCAAGACCAGAGACACAAGACATGAAATTCCTTTCAAATATTGTTCTCTGCTCTTCTATTCTCATATCATGCCATTCCTTAAAATCAGTTCTTAACCCCAATTCTCAACTTCCCACAATGGTCCATGCTTTCTTTCATCATGCAAGATGTAACTCTGCTTTCATCTCTGGCACTGCTTTGTCCCTCAAACCTGCTTATCTTTCTTCAATTATTTCAAATGTCTTCTGACTGCTTATCTACACAGATTGTGGGAATGCTGAGAGCCTGCAAAGAAGCCTCCCACCTCCCAGAGTCACCACAGCTACGAGGAACTGAAATTGCATCTACAGTTGGGAATGTCTGTGGGGATGAAGCCTCCAGGACTTGGTTGTAGCTTGGGTCTGGGAGGGAACTGGGCATATCCAATGCAAGAAAGTGTCATCGGAGAGCTGAAGTTGGCAAGTTTTCCTTGCAGTGTGTGCTTAAGGGTTTATTTCCTTTTCCCCTAAAGCCTTTTCCCCTTTGCCTTAATTATGCAAGCTTTCAAAGGCTTGTCTAAAACAAAATTGGAGCTGTGTTCCTGTCACTTTTAATCAGCTCATTGCAGAGGATGAAGCTCTAGACTGGTAAACGAACACTTGTAAATGTATTTATCATGGGCAAATCTCATACTTTTTCCTAAACTCATTTCAGAAGCTACAGAATCTCAAGAACTGCAAGATTTCCCTGCAGAGGTGTGACATGGAAAAATTTCACCCCGTACTGTTAAATCTACTTTTTCAGTCCGTAAAGTTATGAAAAAAAGCTGGTAAGAGAAATTAAACCTACAAAGTTTTAATTCACCATCACACATACCTTCAAAATAACGTTTGGTGACAGGATTCAGTTCTTACCTGCGTTTTCTTGATTACCTTGTTGTCCCATTTGAGGAGAGTGTAAATATTCAGGTTGTGCTGAATTTAAAGTGCTTTCAGTAGTGAAACTACAACAGGGAGTTTTAGCTGTCTTATAAACATTTAATATTGTTATTACCCTTGAAAATTTTATAAAACCATCGTGACCAGTGCTGTCATCACAAGCTTGTGCTTCAGATACATTCAGATACAATCAGATAAATTCAGATACATTCTCTCTCCCCTCCCTCCCAAAGAGATTGCATATTTAAGAAAAAATTTTGGCTGAGCATCTGTCAGGTTTTTTTATCAGTGCTTAAAGGTTAATAACCTTTAGGCTGTCCCACAAATTGTCTACTGATCATGCACCCCACAGCCATTCCCACTGGTGTTTGACAAAGGATCATAAACAGATCCCGTTCCAGAGGAGCAACATCTCCCATTCCACAGGGATGAACTTTTTTGGTCCATGTATTAGAAAAATAACCTGCCTCTGAGTAAGCTTCTGGTGTCCACATTAGAATTTTCCATTTCAGCCACCACATCTGAACCTTCCATGTGTTTATTCAGTGCTGTTGAAGTCATGCCTATACAAACCTCAGAAGGCACTGCCTGCCACTTTTCATCCTACCAGGGAACACAAAGCCCAGTGTAAGATATCTCAAAAGGTTTTCATTTTTCAGGCAGACTGAATATTGGTATGAAGGGGTCTTATGCTGAAATTCACCACTCTGGGAGTCTAGGAACTCTGATCACCATGGATCATTTTGGAAAACCTGGCTTTTCTGTATTTTCAGCCTTATTCTGCCACTCTCCAGAGCAGACATTCCATTAAAATGAGTTCCTTCCTACTGTCGCTGTTGTGTGCAAATTTCCAGCTGTTTGTGGTTAAGGAGAAGGACACATCTAAAAGAAAATAATGGGCTTATGGGTCCTTTTTTTTATTATTATTCCATTAAAATTACTTTTTTTTTTTTTACATTTAAACAAAAAAGTTTCCACAATAACCAACAGGACTTTGAGCTGCTTAGTTTCACCATAAAAGCACATCTGAAGGACCAGTTTTCCACAGGCACAAACTTCTCACTTCCTACCAGTCCTTGAATACCACCACCTCTGCAAGCCTGCTCCCACACTCCTCCTGAGCAGAGGCAGGCACGTAGTAGATCAGTAAGTACTACATCTTCTCTCCGCTCATCACCTCCACCATCAACACACTCCCTGTTCCAGCAGCTCCTCTGCCAAGTTTTCTAGTGGTGGCAGTTTGCCTTCAGGATGGCAGAGCTGCAGAGGAGACACTGGATATGCAGTAAAAGGAGCTGCTTTTCCTGCCATGAGCTTTCCAAAGGTGAAAACCTGACATTTTCACAGCTCTCTCAAGGATTCTCTTGCAGCTTTTTGAGGAATGGTTTTAGTTTGTGTTAAAAGTTTGTGTAGTTTATGAGACACCGGCTGATTTCACAACAACTTGTTGCTTCCTCCCAGCCCTGCCACCCTTGTTTCTTCACTCTTCTCCTTACACATGGAGCAGCATCCCAAAATTTATAGAAACCTCTTGAGTTTTTTCTGCCACTTTTTCTCCCTCTACAAGACCCCTCCATTGTCATACATTCACAGAAAGGTTTGGCTCGGAAGGGAGAGATCACCAGGTTGCTGCAAGCCCCATCTAAGGCGGACTTCAGTACTTCCAGGAATGGGTTTTCCAGAATTTCTCTGGGGAAGCTCTTGTACTTACAAAAGTATTTACACATAGATTAATCCACAGTTGAAATGTTCAAGGCCAGGCTGAACAGGGCTTGGAGCAAGCTGGGATAGTGGAAGGTGTCCCTGTCCATGGCAGGGGGTGGAAATGGATGGTCTTTTAGGTTCCTTTCAATCTAAACCAGTCCATGATTCATTATTTTAGTTGTATTATGATGATGGAAAGATGGAGGAAACCTTAATACTCTAAATTATTATTTCACAATTTAACTAAAAAAGGCATTAACAACTTATTTCATTGACATATAAACCCCATGGATCTTCCAAAGCTAAAAGCAAACAATTTGAGTTAAATAGTTATAGCTTCTGAGATGACATTGCTGCAGCTTCATATTTCCCAAGGAACATGCCCCAAAAAAGGTATTAGAATTCAACATTGAGAAAAAAAGCTACAGGTGGCGTTTTTCTTGAAGTCATTAATTCAACTAGCAGAGTCCAAAGTGAGAATGGAGCCAGGAATGCTTCTGTGGGCTACCAAGGTCACCCCCATGGGCACAGACTGCTGTGGTGAAATTTGTAACACTGGGGGCAAATCTACAGAGAAATAAAATGAAATGTCAGTCTCCACCATTGTCTTACAGAGCCTCTTATTGCCATGACAGCTCTTTAATACTATTGAAATTTAGAGGGAAGGTGTGGGAGGGGAGGGGAGGAGGAAGGCTGGACCTAAGTCATTTAACCACAGCTCCAAGAATAGGCAGTTTTGTTGTGCAGACGTGACAGATGAATGTTTCATTTCAGAGGAAAAAAGGAAATGTTTGAAACTTTACACAACCCAGAGCTTAAAGAAGTTTTATAAATGAGGCCTTGAATTACCATTTTTAAGTTTAAAAATATGCATAGTAGTAATCAAACAGTCAAATTAATTCTTCATTTCAGTGTAAGAGTTGATCGTTTTACTCATATCATGTATGAAATGAGCTAATGGATTTCAACTGAAGCTGTCCAAACAGTGCAAAACGTAGAGCATTAACTCTTTATCAAGTGAAATTAAATCTCTTTAAGCACTTGTACATTGGGGGTTTGTACCAGTGTGCTTGACTGATTTTATTTCCACTGGGATAATTTTCCACTTTGGCAGCAAGGCTATAGCACAGCCACTTGACCACACAGCGCTCTAGCAATTCTTCCCCCTACCATTTCAACTTCTTTTGGGCTGCTTTCTCCCTGCCACAGCTATTTGTGGGCATTGCTGGGAACTGGAGCAGGGAGCTGATCCAGACTAGAAATAAACCTTCATTTTCCCCAGTAGAACCAGTTCCCCAGGACACCTTGTAAGTGCAGGCATTGGAAGAGAGAAGGCAGCCCCTGGTAGGGGAGAGGGGCCAGTCTTAGGAGAGGGCAGGTGCCCATCAGGTGATGTTTCCAGACACACGACTTTGGCATTTGAGTTCTTCACTTAACACTTCTCTTAAGGGGGTAAAGAAAAAACCAGAAGTTTTTGGATGCAGAAATATTTGAAGATGATTACTGTGTGGTCCAAAATCTTTCTCTCTCTGTTCTCTTTTAATTAGTTGTTCATTAGGACCTTGCAAGTTCTAAAAATGGTCCTTAAATTCATAAATCATCATTATCTGCTAGTCATCCTCAACCAGTGCTTTACATCAGAGAAAGAAAGTAATTCACTTTCTACATTAATAATTTCAGGATAAACTATGACAGAAACAGCTGCAAAAATCAATAGGCCTCCAAAAAAGCACCCAATGGTTGAGGTGGCTACACAAGGTGACTAAATGATGTCAGTGCTGTCTCAATACCAGAGAAAGGACGGGCAAAATTATTGGGTGTATAAATGAGGGAATTAATTATTTCCTGCATAAAGCAATACTTATGATGGTAAGCTGTTGGAGTGCTAGGTTTAGCTTAGCAAGCTGCAGCTTTCTCTGAGAGCTCAGCGGAGTTGCTCAGAGCAGTGCGGCCATTTCACCCTCCCGTAGGCCATTTCGGACGGCTCCGCGGTTTTACTCTGGCAGCCAGCAGTGCCACAACACAGTGACAGAGAAGGAGGTGGGAAGGGTCTCCCCATGAGGGTTTCAGAGGACCTTTTATGGTTACATCTTGTCCTGGTGACGCCCAGAGGCAGAGAGACCTCCTTATCTGGGAACAGGGAGGTTTTGTCAGGGGCTCAGGGGCGGTACATGGGCGGAGTTGGGGTACAGGAACCAATAGGGAGAGCCCGAGGGAGTCGCCAGGACTAGGGGCAGGGGAAAGTGGGGGGGAACCATGTGGGATAAGAAAAGCAATGGGCAAACAGTTCACCACAGTAAGCGCTCAAACTACCAGAGCAACTTGACCAGTCTAAGACGGTGTCTATTTAGGAAGTGGTTTTCAAGAAAGCTTTGGATCTACTGGAAATAATCCAGAGGCAAGCAGAGAGTTTGAGGAGATGCCAGGAAAATGCAGAGTAAGGGGAAAGGTTGTAAGGAAAGCAATGGTTTTGCCAAAAGAGATGAAGGAGCTACATCACAGAACCACAAGGTCATGGAATGCTTTGGGTTGGAAGGGACATTAAAGATCATCTAGTTCCAACCCCCTGCAGTGGCAGGGACACCTTCCACTACACCACAGTGTCGTGACACCTCTTGTATTATAAAAGACTTTTGGAAAGGAAACAGGAATAATTTTGCTGTGTCAGATTGGGCAAAAAAGACACTGGCTAAAGGCGCAAGAGGAAAGTTGTGGATCAGATGTCTGGAAAAATCTTTGTGTCAGTAAAAATTGTTAAAACCTTTAATAAATTAAGAGAAGAAAGTGTAGAATCTCCGTCACTGGATGGGTATTTAAAAATATCAGACAAACACCATAGGAGTGATGACTGAGACTGCCTTGGGGCTGGAGAGTGGCTTGGTTGATGTCTTGAAGTCTCTTCGAGCCATGTTCCTGTATTTTGTTGGATTTCCATCAGTCACAGAGGATCTGTCCTTGAAGTGCACTGCCAACAGAATTGTCTTCAGGTGTGGGCAAAGCAAGTAGCCTTTGAAACAAAGGAGAATTTGAGAGGAGAAAAGAGTTTATAAAAGTGTCGTATTTTCTCTTCCATCCAGGAATTCATTTCCTAGTCAAACTGGCAAGAAAAACAGATCTAATTCTTCCACTATATTTTTTTAAGAAGTTCAGAAACTAATCAAAGAGAAGACAATTTTTCTGCCCATTTTTCTTCTAGAAAACCGATTGAAACTGTCACTACCTCTCATGTCTCGGAGATTAACTTCAGGATGAGCTCCACTGTGCAAATGTTCCAAACCTTGTAAAATCACAAAACATTTTTACTGAAGGAATGAGTAGGAATAAGATATAAAAGAGATATTATTTTTCTAAATTAATGGAACCATTCCTGGCAAAAAAGGGTATTTGTCAGTGGAAACAGGAATTTGCCATGCTTTCGGTGAGGAGCAAACCCATGTGTGCTTGATACACCATACAGAAAATCACATTTAGCACTAGAATATTAATAATAAACTAAAGAGACACACTGAAGCAGTGATTAGGTGCCTTTATCTTTATATTGAATAGGGTAGGAACGAGGGTTTTTTTCCGAACTGTTCTCTAATAAACTGCTTCTATCCTGACCAGGGACTAAGCAAAATTCACTCATGAAGAAACATTTGTATTTAATTAAGCAGGTGGATAGCAATTTCATTGCTTAAATTATAACCCTGTTCTTTTACAAAATTACATTTATTTCTTTCGAGCCATTGCACTGCCAAATTTTACTTTGGGAAGGGCACTGATTGTTCTTTTAATAATATTGTTGGCCAAAGGTTAAGATAATCAGTAAATCCCTGAACATCACAATCATGGGAGAGGTTGAGAAAAAGTGGACTGATGACAGACACCACTGAGACATTTTTTTGGTATTTTTTTCCACCTGACTAAAGGCAAAACTTGACTACTATGCGTTCAAAAATGGAATTGATTAACCGTGGATGCTGGAGAAGTCAGGACTCTGTGGTTCTGCTTCACTCTCTGTGCTGCCCATTAACAAATCCAATTCTTTTTAATGCAAGAACACAGAGTGCTGCTGTCTCATGACCTGAGGTGAGCAGCAGTGTGATAGGACCTATAAGGGATGGGATGAATATCTTTCTTTTGGCAGCGACTTTTTTTTACCTTCCTAATGGAAAATTGCCTCCTGGTCCTTGTGGACTTCAATGTGCATCCAGACATCTGGAACAGGATTCAATTACCTGAACATTTGTGGCTGTTGATACCTGAACTGTTCTGGTTCATCCTGCTTTGCTTCCAGATGGTCAGGAATAGCTCAGGTGTTCCCTGAATCCATCAACATGGGTGTCTTCAATAACCTGGCATTTCTCAAATGTCCACAGGGACATGTTAGGACAAGGACACTAAGTGCCTAGGTCATAAACTTCTCACTCAGCATACATATGTTTAGATGCTGAAAATAAGGTGTCCAGATTTCAGTCTGGATCTTGTCCCTGACTCTCCTGGGTCTGGCTGAGGTGGAATTAATTTTCCACAGAGCAGCTGAGCTGTGTGTTGGTGGCTAGAAAGGTGTTAGGGACACGAGTATTTTGGCCACTGCTGAGCATCAACATGTTGGAGTGAGTGCAGAGGAGGCACCAGGATGATCAGAGGGATGGAGCAGCTCTGCTGGGAGGAAAGGCTGTGAGAATTGGGATTGTTCAGCCTGGAAAAGAGAAGCTTCAGGGTGACCTAACTGTGGCCTTTCAGTACCTGCAGGGAGCCTACAGGAAAGATGGAGAGAGCTTATGTACAAAATCATGAAGTGACAGGACAAGGGGGAATGGCTTCAAACCGATAGAGGAAAGGTTTAGATTGGATTTTAGGAAGAAAATCTTCCCTGTGAGGGTGGTGAGTGACTAGAAAATGTTGTCCAGGAATGCTGTGGCTACCCCATCCCTGGAAGTGTCGAAGGCCAGGCTGGACAGGGTTTTGAGCAACCATGGCAGGAGGTTTGGAATTAGATGAACTTTAAGCTCTCTTTAACCCAAACCATTCTGTGATTCTGTGATTTTCTCCAACATTTCTCTCTCACCACTAGGCTGGGTCTGGGCAAGATCTTGGGAAAGGACACAGTCAGGACAACTGATCCAAAACTTACTTACAGGATATTCTGGGATGGAAAGGACCCACAAGAATCATCAAGTCCAACTTTGAAAATAATGGCCCATACGGGGATTGAATCCACAACCTTGGTGTTACTAGCACCTGAGCAGAGGGATGTTCCACACCATCACATGTGCTCAGCAATAAAAGTTAAGAGAAGGGGCTGGGAGGGGCATTTGTTATCACAGAGTTTGTCTTCCAGAGCAGCCACTGAGCACACTGCAGCCCTGCTTCCCAGGAAGTGGCTGAACAGCCCCTTCTGACATGGAGTAGAGAATAAATCTTTTTGTTTTCCTTTGCTTCTGCATGAGGCCTTTGCTTTCATGAGCAGACTTTATCTTGACCCGTAAGATTTGTCCATTTTATTTCCTTCCCTTTCCTATCCTGCTGAGGAGGGAAGTGATAGGGTGGCTTGGTGGGAACCTCACATCCAGACAGGGTTGACCCATCACATTAATTTAAGAGTTCTTGTGACATGCTGCTTCTAGAAAAACTGGACCGAAGAAGGGTCAAAATTTGGGTGAGGTAAGTGACCAACCTCTTGCTCAGAGATCTTAATTTCTATAGACTCAGTAATTATCAGACACGTTCACACAACACCCATCAGAATGGGAGCTCAGACTGGAAGGAAGACAAGCCCGATAATGTGATCATGGCATTAATTACGAGTGGCACGAGATGAGTTAAGTCAGCTCTTCACTCTTGGTGGCCTGTGGGCCACAGATAAACCCATGCCTGTGGTTATTCTGCAGATGGTTTCACACTGTCACATTCTGGGCCAAAAAGTAAGGGTTCTGCTTGCACTGGTTACAGTAGTGATGAGGAAAGTAAGAAACATATTATTATTTTGATTGCACAGTAGTAGCTGTGTAATTACACAACGTGTTGATTCAGGAATGACTAAGGAGAAAAGAGAACCCTAATTAACTCCTCTACCTTGCAACACAGACCCTTATTTGAGGAAATGACATAATAACGTGGAAGTGCTCTCTCCTTACAAACTTAAGGGCCATAGAAATAGTTCTCAGCTTAGACAAATTGTTCACCTTAGGAAAAAACTGCAATAAAAGCTTCTGAAGGGAAACAGCAAGAATTATGTACAAATGAAAGTATAAATGAGTGTTTACATGGTTAAACCCTGATTATTCTGATACATTTTCAAGTTTGGGGGAAGAATAAATTCTGATTCTTTTCCAACAGGCCACCAGATTCAATGTCTTTTCATGCACGGGTTTGAACTGCCCTTCTAGAAAGATCAGGCAATATTTTAATTTTGAAGACTGCAACTTGTACTTGTGAACAAAAGCACCTGCACTGAGATAGGCAAATGCTGAAGCAGCTGTAATTTCATGAGAAGTTTGAACAGGGAGAGATGGAAGCGATGAGGACTCTTACTCCACATGGAAAGGGGAAGACCTCAGTTCCTAGAGATGCTCCCAGAGATAGTCCTAAAGATGAAGATGAGGAGGACCCTTTGCTCCCAGGGAAGGAGGAGGGCCTCTGTTCTTAGAGATGAAATGCTCCCAGAGATGGGTGAAGAGAACTTTTATTTCTGAACGGCCCAACCTTAAAATTGTACCCCAGTAGCTCAAGATTGGACCCTCAAAGCAGTTGTGGGGAAAGCTGCAAGTCGGGGAAGGGACTCACAGGATGTGAGCAGAGAACCAACCCGGGAGGCTGCCTCGTTGTGATAATGTTTTCATAGCATGGACAAGAGAGACTCCTCTTCCTAAATGGACTGAACAAGGTTATTATGGAAGTGATAAACAGACTGAACATCTCAAGGGTTGTCTTTTTACATTGTCAGTGGGAGAAGGGAGAAAGGTGGGGGGAGGAGAACTGTTCTGAAGGTGTGTTATGATTTTATTTTTCCTTTTTCCTTATTTTAGGTCTATTAATAAACTTCTTTATATTCTTTCAAGTTTGGTGCTTGCTTTTCTTTTCTCCTAATTCTTATCTCACAGAAGGTAAACAGTAATGAGTATTTTGGACCAAACCACTACAATTTCAAATCCTGGAACCATCTTCAGGGCTTAGTAGAAAGAAAAAAGATGAGATTAACCCAATAAGCCAAGCTTCTGTTTTAGCCTTTCCAGCCTCTTCAGAGAGATCAGGATATCCATGATTGCTATATTTTAGCTGACCCTTGAGTAGCTCCATAATTTAGCAGGAGTTTACAAAGACTCAAGGTCTTTCTCTATGAGAAATTCTGGGTTTTTTTCCACAAATTCTCTATTGTCCCAGTCTTAAGCACTATCTTTAAAAATCAGAATTGATCACTCTCTTTTTGCTTACTCCCCAAACTTCTGGTACCCTCCACAAGTTTGTATCTTCCTGAACTAAAGCCATGTGTAAGGGTAAAAACCATGAAAGCTTGCAGCAGAGAAGAAAGGAAGAGACAGCTTTCAAATTTTAATATAATTTAATGATTCTATGATAAACAGAGAAGGGGCAGCTCACCATGAGTTTTTTTTCCACTGCCATTTAGACTAAGGCATATCTGCACCTCCTCTCCTTACAATCGGGTATCAGCTTATTCACCTTCCTGCAGTGCAAACAGATTTTGGTGGTTTACTGAAAGAAACACGAGATACGTTCCCCACCTATCCCATTATATTTGCCATATTTTGATGATTTCCTGTGATGGATAAATAGGAGGAAAAGCAAAGCAAAATGTAGCAGTTGTTTTATTACACAACCCTTCATAGACATAGGGTATAGCAAAAGGGGGGAAGAAAAACAAAACCTGAAAATAACACGAAAAAAACAGGTTTTAATTGGATTATCCATAATTATGAATAAGTATGAATAGTTATGCAAGACTCTCTCTAGCTCCAATAACAGCAACTACGTATTTTAACCTTAATCTAACACTACAAAGGAGATTTAATTCTGCAACAGATGGCTGTTCAACTACAAAGATCTTCACTGACAGTGATTCACATCCTCCCCTTGGCAACCAAATCCACTGCCTGGTTTTCCTTGTAGTTATGAAGATTCTTTTTGTAGTTGTGATGTTTTCCCTAATATTTGATCTAATTCCTCCCTGCTGTCTTGTAAACCCATTTCTCCCACCCATAATGATGAGAAGGAATAACTGATGCTTGTCTCTTACGTAACATCTATTTTAGCCATCCTCAGTTAATCACGAATCTTCCTTGCCCTCTGGAATCACACTCCCAGTTCTTTAAGGTTTCTTCTGGATCTTACTCAGCTTCTCCATTCTTGCAGCTTTGTCTGAGCTCACTCTGGTCCCTCTGCTTTATTTAATAGCAGAGTTGCAGGGTTTATAAGTATATTGTGACAAGAAAAAAGAAAATATAACAAAATTTTAAAGATTCTTTTGAATACTTCTTCATGTAAAAGCTAATGCTGTGCCAAAGGCTTTGCTTCCAACCTTAATGTGACCAAAAGGACCACGACGATTTTGGCAAAGACTGGCTAAAGAGAGTAAGAAATAACTTGGAGAATTTTCCACCTATTCTGCATCTTCCCAGTCCCTCCTGCTCACAGAATTGGACAGTTTTCACAGAACTATGGGATTTCCACATCAATGGGTTGTCTGAAGGGTTTGACATTTTCATTGTAAAGAAAGTGGCTCTACCCTTATTTTCTCCCAGCTGATCACAAGCCTGCAGGAAGTTAAACTGCAGGGAGCATCTCAGGTTTTGTGGTTTTCTGAGCTTTGTTCCTCATAAAGACAAAAGGAGAGGGTTGAGAATGACTGGGCCATCACACTGGAAATGGACAGTGTGACCCACTGACTTCTGAAACAGCAAAAGTCATCAAGCTTCCCGTTTGTTCTCTGCTCAGAACAGGGGAAGTGTAGTAATTTCCCACTCTCATTCCCCTCTTGCTGTGTCAGGACAGCCACATACTATCAAATCACCATTTCCATGCCTGGGTGGGGAGAGGCTTGTTACAGGAAGAAATCAACTGCAAACAAAGCCGAGTTGTAAACTTATCCAAGAAGCCTTGTCAGAAGCAGGAAAGCATTTATAAATCTGCTTCACTTCTGGGAAGTTGGTGGTATGGGATGGAGGGAGGGCAGAACCTGTGCAACAGCAGTTCTCCTCTGGCATGCTCCTGGAGGATGAGCAAGTAGGCTCAAAAACTTCCTTATTTTTCATATGACAGGTAGCAATGAGGTGTAATGATCAGTGTGAACGTGCATTCCTTGTGTAAGAACAATACAAATGAGCAGTGAAATGTATTGTTTTGCCTTGATGAGTGCAAAGAAACACCCCTTTTCCCCCTTCCCCCATGAACAGTAAGAAAAAAGCAGCGATCTGCCTCCCAAACTGATTCACCATTTCAGCCAATGCCCCTGTTCGGAGCTCACTTCCCAGGAAGTTCCAAGCAGTGAAATCATTCCTGACACCTTGGCCCTGCCCAAGAACTACGTGGGATTTTCACACCAAAGTGACTCCACAATGTGAAGTTTGGATGAGGATAAGAGCAAAGTGTCGGGAACAGCTTGATTTGTGTGACACAGGACACAAGAATGTCCCAGCTGGAATTTCTGTCTCCAGAACTGCAGCCTTGATGTTGACAGCAGGCATCTCACCATGGTTGTTAGATCACTGCTTGCCTCTGATCACACCCATCAATGTGGGGTTCCTGAAACTCTGAATATCAGTCCAGAAAGAAGTGGTGTCCTGTGGATAAAACCCAGAATATATATTTTTATCAAGATTTAACTCCGGTTGACAAATAAATACAACACAGCCCTTCTATCTCTTTCCTTCCTCCAATGGATTGGAGAAGACAATCAAGAAAGAAAAGAATGTAGAACTCATGGTTTAAGATAAGAACATTTCAATAATTAAGTAAAAGATAATGATAATGATAATTATTATAAAAAGGAGAGGGAGAGAGTGCCATAAAACCCAAAAAGACAAGTGATGCACAATGCAGTTGCTCACCACCCAGTGATTGATGCCAAACCCATCCCCTGGCTGTGATTAGCCCCACCTTCCCCCAGTTTATACACTGGGCATGGTTTCCCATGTTATGGAACATCCCTTTGGCCAGTTCAGGTCAGTGTCCTGGCCATGCTTCCCTCCAGCTTCTCATGTAGCTTCTCACTAGCAGAGCATGAGGCACTGAAAAGTCCTTGATTTAGGGTGAGCACAGCTTAGCAACAACCAAAACATCAGTGTGGTGTCAACATTGTCCTCCTGCTAAATCCAAAATACAGCACTGAACCAGCCACTAAAAAGAAAATTAGCTCTATTGGAGCCAAACCCAGGAGATTTTTGAAAACCTTTTGGATGAAGAATTTGGTTTTGATTTTGGTGTTGTGTTGTTTCTCCCCTTTCGGTACACATATAATCACTTTTATTTAGGTCATGAGGGATGACTTTTGATTATTTTTTTTTTAAGGAAATATTTTATTTTCCCTGAGTGTTACTATTGTGTGCATTGTCCATACTCCTATATAAACCTTTTTCCAAAAATTTTGTGACTAATTTTGGTTGGGGTTTTTTGTTTTCAGGTCAGTTTTCTTCTTGCTATAGAATAAACAGCTTTTTCCTTTTCCTTTTTTTTAGATTTTTCTTGTCTCTTCTAGAACCTCATTTGACCAGAAAGACCCAGCTATGAGTGTGAGGTAACTCACATCTCTGTGAGCATCTCATTCACACTGACAGAGCATGTACAGGCCATCCATCACCACTGGTTGGGTGATGATTTTGCAGCCCTGGAAGTTTCACAGGAACTGTGTCTGATTGTGAGTAAGTCCCTTACTACTGGGTCTATCTTCTGTGAGTTTGAAAAGGTCAGCAGTTCATTCCACTTGACCCGGACAAAAAGGCAGGCTTGTGGCTAAAGATGAGAGTTTGAGCAATAATTCTGCAGAGGGTGAAGAGGAACAGTTATGAAGGAAGAGAGGGAGCTGTTTATAAAACAATTTTATTTGTAAACCATCAGTGACATCAGAGAAGTATCAGCAAACAAAGTGCACAAGTGAGTTGAAAACTGTATTAAAAAATAACAAAACTCCATCCAGTAGCACCTTCATCTCCTCTGAAGCAATTGTAAAATTAGGAAAGGGAAAGAGTGATTAAAAAATCTTCAAAAGGCTCCAAGAAGGCAGAAGTACCAGATCACAGTGTTATCAGAGACAGTCAGGCTCCAAATAGTGAAAATATAGTGTTTATTGGTGTTTATTTATTTTCTATCCTTCCAGCTTGGACAAGAAAATTGGAATAACTCATCTCAAAGCAAGATTTTCTTGTTTCTTCTTTTTTCTTCCTTAATAGCTCTCTAGAGAAGAGCTGGTACAATATTCAGAGAGTACCATGTTGTGGTGCTTTATTTATAGTCACTACAAGGAACATATTTTGAGTAATGAAAAAGAAAAAGTAAAGGACATCTGAATTAAAAAAAAATAATAATTCTGCACAATGTGGAGAAGAAAGAAAAAATACCAAATCTAGTGGGACACCAGAGTATACTTTTAACTACTCACACATTTTATTGTTTGATGTAGATTTTTATTTTTTGATGTAGATCTTGCTAAGGCCTTGCCCTCCCTTTTTAAAATATTAAAAAAAACCCCACCGTTAGCACTACAGTGCAGCAAGGACCAGATTTAAACCCTCAAACCTAAACAAATAGTTATTAAGCTAGAAATATTTGCTATAACTTCATCCTGTGTAATTATGTCCATTAAAAAAATGGCAATAAATATATGAAAACTGTAACTCAGAGTATTTGCAAGTCTTAAGTAATTAAAGTTCACAGGAACTTTGTATGGTACTAAAATGTCACTTTTGCAGTTTTAATATTAAAATACTGAGACAGAGCTTGCTGCTAGTGATAGAGTTGATGCAAAAATACAATTAATTTTCACACACAACCCCTGTTTCAGAACAGAAGTTCTGTCCCAGTCAGAGGTAGGAAAACAGAGGCAACAACATCGCAGGCATTCAGAAATGTGAGTGAATTAGACCAGAAGTACCCAGAAAATAATGTTGAGATCTGAGTTCCTAATTCAGTCCAATATCTCCAAAAATCTCACCTAAGAGGAAGAAAAGGACTATTTGTGTGTTTGTCATCTACGTCATTTTAGGTGCAGGTTACCTGAATACTCTGAAGTCCTGCAAACATCCTGGGAGTTTTTGGGGGGTTGTTACCAGCTTTTACTTGGACATTGCTTCTCTTTTCTTCAGGATAACAAATATTGCCTAATATGATTTGTCTGAGACATGAATGGAATTGGTGGCTGGACCAGGAGCAAAGTCCTTCCTCCACTCTCATTTTCTAGACATTAGCTCATGTTCTTTGAAAGCTGCATGCTGCAACTTCACTGCTATCACAGTCTGCACTCAGCTTCAATTTGGGATGACTTGGCTTCTGCTGTGCTTAACTTGACCTCTTATCACAACCCAAGGAGGAGCTCTCGTTGTGTGTTTTCCCAGAACACAACAATATTGGCCCAGCCCCAAGCTGGCACTCTGCACCCTAGGCCCTGGCTAGGAAATGAGATCTGTAAATACACCCCCACACAAACACTCCTGTGTGCACACTCACACCCGTGCTCTGCTTCAGGCTCTGAGATGTGACAGTGACAGAGACACTGGAAAATCTCCAGAAGAGCTGCAAATTTATTTGAGATGTAAAAAAATCCCAACTTGATCCAGTGGGAAACATCAGTTCCCACTCTTGGTGGTTGTGAGGTCATTGAAGCCTTTCAGAAACCAGTGTTTGGTGAGTCCATATGGAAGAGTTGCTCCAAATTTTTAAATAAAGTTTAAGAAATCACTATTTTTCCTTTAACTGGACAGCATCCCTGGTGGTACCCCTTCCTTTCCCAGCTCCTTTCATTGCTGGCTATATTTATTAAAGGCAGACACCCAAGTCTTTGTGAGTAGGGATGGAGAAAACACACTGGGCATCCCACCCATCTGAACCTCCTGGCAAGACACTTGGGTCTCACTGTCTCCTTATTCTGCTGGTTTGAAGGATCTATTTTTCTTTTTCTTTAAAGAGCAGAGTCCTTCAGACTGGTCAGTAACAAGCCCTGTCTCTGGATGCCAAGGGGACAACACAGAGCCACTTTGTGAAGAAGAGAGAGTGGTCTAACTAAGAAGTGCACTTGGACGGTGCTGAAAGACATCTGTCAAGCTGTCAAAGGGTCCCTGCATCTCATTGGAGCCAGCCTTGGGAGAGAGAGCAGGGAAATCTCCATCCCCAAACTGTCTCTGTCACACTGGGAGGTTAAGAATTGGCCTTTGTCCTCGGTAAGAGCCAGGCAGGGGACAGGCAGCTCCTGGGAGAAACCTCTCTGTGTGCAATGTACTTGGGCCAAAATCGTGGCGATTTCCCTTGGCAAGCTGCACTGATCTTATCCCCTCCCAGTATCTTCAGGCTGTGTTTTGATTGTCTTCAAAGGGCATTTCTCTTGCTAAATCATGGTGTGTTCTGTTCATCCCTCTTTCCCAGTCAGTGAAAAGGATGCTGTGCAAGAAGCACCCAAAGGAACTCAATGTATTAACTCCCTGTGGCACAGGAGGGCTCTGATATGGCTGAGAACCCTGAAGACAATGTGCTTTCCACTACAGCAGGCCTTGGCTTGGCAAAGCTTTCCCATCAAGTGACTTATCTGCGTGGGCAGCAACACTTCCCTCTCCCACCTCAGCCATTGTCAACCTTCCAGTCACAACTGTAACCCAGTCTAGCAGCCGTCATTTATTTTGGCCCCCCCTCAGACTGTTTTAAGCTGTCTGACAAAGCCTTGAAATGACTTAATCCATGGAGAAAATGCTTAAAGATTACATTTGCTGGAGTAAATGCTGGGTTTAGATTTCCTGTCTCTCCCTTGCATCAGGGGAGGAGGTGTGTTCCTTGGTGACATAATGCCAGCAAACACAGGCTGGATAATATACCCACCATAGGATTTGTGCCTTTCTGCTGCTCTGATTGCACTGATACCTCTCTGCAAAAGGCTCAGAGGCCTCAAGTCCTGCCCTGACACATCAGGGATGTGGTTTCTTTGTTCAACACAAATGTTCTTCCGAACTCCATCACCGAAGGATGACACATGTCCTTCACCACTGCAATGTCACTGAATGTTTCCTCCTCACTGGAAGAGATGTGAGCTTTGCCTTCAGGTATTTAAGCCTGTGGTATGTCCCTATTTGTTTATCAGCCTAATTTTTATTGTCATTTCAATTTCTAACAATGTGGCTGGGTAAAGGCAAGAAATCAAGCAGGACATCCAGATATTTTCAGCCAGCTGTGAGACAGTAACTTCTGCAGCATTTTATGGAAATTCTCTAGACACAAATTAAGAAGGAAAGCTGGGTCTGTAAAATGCTTTAGAGCATCTTTTTCAAACCTGATATATTTAAGAAAAGTGTCTATATTCTGTGGGAAAAAATATAAAGGATTTCAAGACAAAGAGCATAATAGAAACAAAAGAAAGGGTCCATCATTCACGGTCCAAGTCAAAGTTGCTCAACTGGGAATGCTACTAGATATTTTAGCAGGGAAAATGAAAGAAGAAACTCCTAATTTTACCTACGCCAAAACATGGATGTCCTGGGTACATACATGGATGTGCCAGAAGCCCTGTGAGAAGGTGGGAGCAGAGCAGCCTAGTGCTGTTTGCCTGGGGTGCTGATGGGTGAAGGACATCAGCTTTGAAAGTCAACGAGGGAAGATGCTCCAGAAATGAGAGAACAAATTCCTACTAAAGCAGTGACAAAGGTGTGAAATGCATCATCGTCATCATCATCATCATCATCATCATCATCATCACGGACAGGTGCTAAGCAAAGAAAGGTACCAAGACCAGAGAGTTTGTGGATGTCTCATCCCTGAAACTGTTCAAGGCCAGGTAGAATTGGTGGCTGAGCGACCTGGTCTAACAAAATACGTCCTGGCCCGTGGCACGAGGTTGGAATGAGATGATCTTTAAGTTCCTTTTCAACCCAAACCAGTCTATGATTCTAAAATTGGGGCTGGCCCAATAACATATTCCAGTGTGAAGCAGAGGAGAAATCACGTCAGGTTAAAAGTTAAGGAAGAATATCTGAGATAAAAGATGATGGAAATATTATGAGGTGTGGAAGAAAGGGAGAGATGCAAAAACAATGCAGCATTTTGATGTTCTCTGTAGTGCAGCCAGCCCAGTCCCATCTCCAGTCTGCTTGGCTGAAGGAACAAAGCAGGGCAACCTTCCTGAAAGAGTCTGAAAAGAATCAGAGAACAGCTCCTGCTGTGGCTCATTTTTCAGTCTCCAGTTCTCCAGTTCAAACACAACAGGGGCTGTTTGTTCCCACAGTGCAGCCCTGACCTTAAAATCGTTCACGAGCTTTTGCAAACTGCAGCCCAGCTGGTTGCAGGGCTCCAGCCATTTGCTTCTATTTTTAAATCTCCAGGTTGCAGACGGTTTTCTTTAGTTACCACTCCTCTGGGATTGCCTTAAACAGAAGTGCACGGAGCAGCAAGGCCCCTGTTAGCATCCCAGGGATCCTGAGGGATTGAAGTGCAGCAGGAAAGGCAGCAGGGCTGATCTTGTACAAATGAGGGCATTTAAGGGAGCATCCATTCCTATGAAATTTCAACTCCGGCAGGGTTGGGAAGCTTCAGGCTTCCACATGTAACCATCAGACAGAAGTTGGGCCAGCTGAGTGAACTACCAGCTGGATTTGGAGAAGGAAAAATGGAACTGTCGGAGATTTCTTGGCTTTAGGTGGCTGTTGAACACCACAAACATGGACAGAGAAAGTTTTATATACAGAAATTTCACTTGCCCTCCTGTTAGAAACATTACTTTATATATCCAAATTCAAGGTTTCTCCAACAGCCTGGCACCCCATAGCCTGTCCTTCCTACTTCCATCTCCATTAGATCAGGTTTTGGCTCCAAAAATTCCCAGGGAATGTCTCCAGTTCTGTCCCATGGAAGACTGAGATCCTGACAATCTCTGCAGAACAGCCAAACTGCCTCCACCAGCCTGAGGCACAGATTAATCAGACAACTGTGTGCTAATATTTTAGTGTTCTACTGGATTTCTATTTCAGTAGAGGCAAATAATTTCTGTCTATATCTAAATGTGATTGAGAGGCAGTTGACACAGTTGAATATAAAATCCTTCTTTTTCACGAGACAAGGCTACATTTAAAGTCTTCTCCAGTGGTTGTCATTTTGTCAAGGAACTACATTTTATATTTGATAATTTATATATTTGCCTTTTAGATGTCAAACGTAGCTATAAGATGAAAACTGGAGTGTAAAGATCCATGTCAAATATTGCAAATGCTTTTATTTTTGTTGAAAATTGT
Source organism: Corvus moneduloides (assembly GCF_009650955.1). Classification (NCBI taxonomy): domain Eukaryota; kingdom Metazoa; phylum Chordata; class Aves; order Passeriformes; family Corvidae; genus Corvus; species Corvus moneduloides. The sequence goes on from NC_045476.1 coordinate 3,485,615, forward strand.
ATGATTTTTTAAAAAATATTCTATTCAGAACTACAGATCCTGTCTTGGTGTCCTGATTGCATAAATCTGTATAGGCATATACAAGGGAGACAGGTTTCTATTAGAGTCTATCAGGATCCCATCAATATTGTCAGGGAAGTCTCCAGTTATTCAGTTAAACCTAATTTTGTCATTTGAAGAGTTTCACGTTTCACTAAGTGAATCCAGTAGACTTGCAGTGACTTTAATGGGCCTTTAGAAAATCAGCCCACATGTGAACACCTGCCTTGCCAACATCTAAATTTTGAAGTCTTGGCTTGCAAGTCAAAATACATTTTCCCTGGAATTATACAGTGTCCTAATATTATTAAAAATAATAATCTGCTTCAAAACACTCACAGAATGCTGTATGAAAAGATAATGTTTCCCTCCCACATTAAAAAAAACCCTATAATTAAAAAAAAAAATCCAAAACCAAAAGCTATCCAAATCATGTTGATGAATTTAATATGAGCTGCCACCTGTATCTCCATCAAAACTCATCCAAGAGTTGTTTCATATCTTCACTGGGATAACAGGAGTTGGAGGTGTGTGTTCCACACAGGCTCATCAGTAATTTTACATAACTCTGGCCCACATCTGTGCGTTTCCATATGTCAGACTCCACGTACAAAATTTTGTACACCTACGTGCCCACTTTTTACCGAATCACATGGAAGTCATACTCCAGTCTGGGAATCCAGCTTGGAAGAGTGTGGGATCCCACTGGTTTCCATACCTCAGCTACCACGAAATCCCATACATTGCCAATTAATTAAACCTGCAGACTTTGCAGCTCTTCCATTTCTATTCTGTTTTCTTTATTCATGCAAAACATCAAAGTGACTGTACTAAGCAAAGCTTATAGGACTGGGAACTATTTAAATCATTTATGCTGGTTTATATTTGGAATAAATGCATAGTGGTGAAGCCCTACAGTTCTTCTGAGGCCATTATTAAAATTTAACAATGAATTCAATGTCTGAATGGGTTCAGGAAACAGCTATTATGTATCAAGGAGCCAAAGTCAAGGCTTTTTAACAATATTGGTCAAAAGCAGTTAATTGGACAAACAATCCTTTAGGGAAAGAAAGAGGTTATTGTTCATGCAGTGGAAACCACAGCATAATAATTAACCACTCTGGATGTTTTGACAAAAGGTCAGATGCAATAGAAGCACAAAGTGCTTGAAAATCCATGTGAGAAGTCCTCATGTGACAAGCCAACGTACTTGAAAAGGACTTAAACAGAACTCAAACATGTGAATCTTAAATACCCAAATCACTTAAGTGTTCACACAGGGACCAGGTTTTCTTTAGGGCCCCTCAATGCCAAAAGTTCAAGTTGTGGGCAGATTCACAGCTTCACTGCTGCCAAAGCTTGAGCAGGAGACAGAAATCAGTCATTTCTCCAAGTTCTCTGAAAATTGCCACTCCCTGACTGCACATTACAAGAGGACCAAAGGTGTCCCTCACCTTGTTGGAGTCCAGTTTTGGAAAAGCTCATTTCTGTGCACATACTGGGCAGAGAGAGGTGACAACTGAGAGTGATTCCCTCCTAAAATGTTACCGAGATGTATTATTTCAGGATATGTTTGTGTTAGTAAATATAATTGTCAAGTTCTTGTCTGCTGCTCCCAAGAACAAGTAGTATGATATGATAAAACACATAAACAACTGAAAAATAAAACAATAAACTCTACCCCTCCCATTCCAAGGTGGCTTCATCCAAACTGCATATGGCAAATCTTGAAAACTCTCGAGGAGGTGGTCTCTTAATTTTTTTTCAGTAGTAAAGTGCAACTCTCCCATTCCTTCCAGTCTTTTACCTACAAGCCATGAAAATGGAAATATGAACCTAGATTCATAAAGCATTTTCTGTGCATTCTCTAGGCAAAGGATAATTAAAAATGATGTAAATCTGGCAGCCTCAGCAATGACACAAATGGAAAAAAAAGTCCTTAGGGCAAAATACCCACCTGTTGCAAATAAATCGCAGTCTATCAGTTCAGGTCTCCTTTATCAATAATATTCACAAAGAAACACTCATTGAAGCACACTTTGAAGATTAACAGAACTGGAATGACATGGATTAGCAAGGAATATGTGTGAAATTGGCTCATCACAGGTCTTTTGGCTTTCACAGATTGAAATAGGTGTTTGAGATTCACTCCCTTGGCTGGATTGAGTCTTGACCAGGCAGAGCTGAGGTCAGGTCTCTTACAGCCCACATGAAAGCATTAATGGCCTCTCCCTAATATCACAAAAAAACCATTTCACATTGCCATGACAACACAAAACACTGTAAAGCCAGATAGGAATATAATTTAGTTCCTCTTTCACTCCTTGAACAATGTTAAATAATTCTGAGTAAATCAGATCTGGCTCCGAGACAGAAAACACAGTGACACTCTTCCCACACAGCCCTGATAGGTTATAGCATCAGGCAGGCCCATCATTCCTCTCTCTGCTTTATTTCATGCCAGGTTCTTCTTGATTAAATAATGCAAAATGGTAAAACAAAGAAAAAGTTTGGAGATCCCCAAAGGAAACCAAGTGTGTGCTGCAGCTCGCTGTTTTTATAGTAACATCTGTCTTTTGGACAGATTGGTACTTCCAAGTGCTCCATTTACTTTTCAGGGAAAAAAAAAATGAAATAAAAACTATGACTGTTTCCAGCAATTGCACTTAACAGCCACTTTTAGTCAAGAGTTGCTGTTTGGCTCCCATGCTTCCAGGAAACATTGTTCTGTTTGCTTTCAATGGCAAAGAAAAAAACGAAGTAATAAACAGTCCCTCCAGGTTTTTGTCTAGGAGCAAGGATACACCCTTTAGAGCAGGGAACTGAGCACGAGATGAAGGGAGGAGAGATTAAATGGAGGGATCAGCTCTAAATGGTACTTGTCCTTCTCATGACGTTGAAAATGAAGTGTAAAGGAAAGGACAAGAAAGGTAAGAATTTTCTAGAAATATTACAAAAAATGGGCCAGTATTATCACTACACTGATCATTTTCCACCAGCTTCTCAATTCCTGCCCTAAGACAAGAATAGAAACAAAACAGAGGAAAAAGGCACAATGAGGGCAATTCATGGCAAACTTTAGACCATGACAGATCAGGAAGTCCAGGAAATCACGAGCAGGGGAGTGTATTAAGTTTCTGGGGTTCTTTTTTATCCAAACCTATAAACCTCGTAACAAAATGATTGAAAAAGGTGACAACCTCTCATTCAAACCGGTATGGCTCCAGGGCAGTGAGGCACAGAGTTCAACCAAGGTGAAAGGAGAATGAATCCTTCTGAATGCTACTAAAATCCACAAAGCAGTCACCTTGTGTGCCCTGTGTCACTTCCCTCCATCCATTCTGTGTTCCTGTGTTTATTTTGTACTCTGCCCTTACCAAATTCTGGACTATACAGTAATTTATCACAGCATTACAGGCAGCAGGCGTGTAGAGCAACAGGAATGGCCATGGGCCGGCATCCATGGGTGCTTGGGAGTGGTCAGGAGTATAGGTCCCTGGGAAGTTTTACTTTCCAACAGCAAAAGGCAACCTTGAATTCAACAAAGATTTTGCCTTCTGAGGAACATCATTCATAGTCCTACATGGCAAATTAATTTCAAGAACCTAAAGCGAAGTGATCTCATAGATGGCTAATGTCTAATTCGTAATTAATCTATTTAAACAGAAGGTCTGTTTCATGATTCGGCTTTGGAAAGTCTATTAAATGATGCATTTGCCCCCAGATGGAATTCTGGGCTAATTTAGGTAATATCCGACAACTGTGTGCAAAAAATTTGGTACTTTCAAGGACATCCAGCTTGAACAAAGCCCAGAACCATTCTTGGCACAAATGTTTGCACAAAGATGTTTACACAAGCCCAGACTTCAGCTGAATCATAACATCGATATTCTTAATATAATTTATTGTGTGACACTTGGCACGTCCAAACTTCAGCTGGGTAAAAGCAGGGAAAACACTGAAATGCAATGAGAAACTCTGTATTTGTATTATTTTGTTATCCTAATTTTTAAAAACTATGAATTGTGACTGGTGCAGCTGGTGGATATGGAAGGACAATGGAAGCTTCCTGGAGTGTTGGCTGTCATTATGTTAGGTTTCAATTGCCTTTCTTTCCTTGCACGTGTTAAAAGTCTACATAGAGTCGAGCAACATGAAATCTAAAATTAAATTACCACAATTACAATGGGGAAGCAGAGTATGTGTTTAGCTCTAAAGATGGGTGGATAAAGTCAGGGCCCATATCTCCATAGATTGTTTATAGTCAGTGGAGCAACAGGGGTTTCTCAGTCATGAATCCAAAGCGCCTTCCTCAGCCTTCTTGCAAATTGTCTTGTGCTGGGACATCCAATGAGCAGAGGATGCCTTGTCAGTTGTGCAAACCACAGAGTGAGAACACCTGCACACCCCTGGGATGACAATGGTCCTTGGACAAAGCAAAATGGATCATCTTTGCACTGGTCAGCTGTACCCAGGAAAAGTTTGGGAGATTTGGGACAGCCCGTACAGGCACTGACACCCATGTTCCTGGACTTGGGAATATTTCCTTGTGCTTTTTCCTTTACAGACAGTGTAGGTATTTGGGATGCTGTGTGGTACCTGATGCGTGGTATTGAGACCATGATAAGTGGTCCCTGGATAATCTAGGGAAGCATCCACCCTTTATCATCTTAGGCAGTGAGGCCCTGGCACAGATATCCCAGTGAAGCTGTGGCTGCCCCATCCCCGGAGGTGTCTAAGGCCAAGCTGGATGGGGATTGGAGCAACCTGGGATAGTGGAAGGTGTCCCTAGGTGTTCCTAGGGTTTGGAACTAGATGATATTTAAGTTCCCTTCCAATCCAAATCATTCCAGGATTCTATGGCCTTTTCCTGTTAGAATGTGTGATAAATACAGAGGTTTGTGCCTGGGAGTCGCCAGGGCACAGACAACCCCCATTAGTCCATGGATCAGGAGCTCTCAGTGCATACATCACAGGAGCTGTTTGAACAGCCGTGTCCCAGGCTTGCTTTGTCAGGGACATTTTGTTGAGTTTCTGGGTGATCACATTTGCCCACTTGACATTTGTTAGCAGGTTTTGATACTTGCTGCTTCATGCCTTTAATTCCCATGCTGGGTATGTTTCAACTATTTTAATGAGCTGATGATAACTTTGAAGGGTGCTTGTCTAGCACAAAGTAAAACCATTTGTGCCAGGAGTGGGGGAACCATTAGCAGCCATGGCCTGAATTCCTGCTCTCAGTTCAGGGTCTAAGTACTACAAAAGCACTTTAAAATACACCATTAAGCTTTTTCTTCTTTAAGAAGAAAGGAGAGGTTTAATCCTGGAATTCACCTTAAATCCTTTTATTTTTTTCATTTAATTTTCTTAAGAGCTTTACTGAAAATTGGTTTAACATTATCACTGTGAATACAGGATCTACTGGAAATAGCCAGTAGATAGCCTATGGCAGGAGATTGGAAATAGATAAAGTCCCTTCCAACACAAAGCTTTCAATGATTCTGATTCAACGAAATACAGCAGCAAATCACTATTTGTTTATTTTGATTTGGGTATTTCTGTTTATTTCTTCACTAGTGAAATAATTATTGTACCTCTTTAATCTTTTATTTATTCTTTAGTGCTCATAAGCTAAAGCAGCCAACATGGCACAGTCCTATTACACACCAAATGGAAAGACAGTGTTGTTTGTCTTCACAGTTTTGGACGTCAAAGCATAAAAAAGTAAGCCAAGCTCTTTGCAAAGTGTAGACTAAGGAAAAAATTGTGAATCTCACATTTTCTGTACCACTAACTCTTAAGTTACCTCAAGCTTATCAAAACAAACTATTTACTGTGGGTGAGTTCTGCAACTGTTCTGGCTCAGAGACTCTTTAAGGCAAAAAGGGTTAATTTGGAGTCAATGGAGGCAGTGGGAAAACAGCAGGTAAAGTTGGAAAGATATTCTAGAAAGTGGTCCCAAGGTCCTGGTACTCTGCTTCATTTCTAAGTATAATTTGGAAGAGTTCACTTGCAGGTGAGGGCCTGCTTTGCCTGCCATAAAAAAGAACATTCCTTTCCCTAAATGGCAGCATCAAGTGAAGAGTGGAAAAGCAGAAATTGGCTCAGTCTTACAGGTGGGCACATGAAGAATGGTGCAGAAAATTAAATTGCATTACATGGCAAATTAAAAATGAAGAATCATGAACAGTTCGTACGTTAGCACAACTGATTTTGTTTATTTTTAAACCACCCCAAAATCCAATCATGCTCTATGTACATAGGCAATACACGGGATAGCACACCAAATGTAGACAAGAAAGATAAAATATATTCTGTTTTATTTTGCTGGTGATTTTCCTTTTTATTCCTTTTTTTCATTGTACATCTGCTCAATTTGATGAAATGATCCAACCCATACAGATTCCTATGCCAATCCTACTTCAACTCCCAGTCCCACACTGTCTCTCAGAGAGGAGAATCCATCCCATTACCTCTGGGGGGTTTTTCTGAATGCTGGAATGTGCTGATTTTCTGTCAGTTCTTCTGGGCCTCATTTCTTATGGAAAACTGTTTAGTGCAGAACAAGTATATCAGCATGGATCTGCTTTGACTATATTCTATAGTTAGTAGGTAAGACCAGGTAATGCTTTGGGTTACTCAGGAAATCATAAGTAGCACACACACACAAATGAAAACAGAAAATAATCTTCCACGTCGTTTAGAGTGTTAAATTTCTTTCTCGTTTCCAGTGTCATTAATTTCTCTAAGTACTGCTCCAATTCTTTCCACGTGTCTTTATGCTCTTATTTTCTTACAAAACAGTATACTAGGCTTTCTGTATAAAACATATATATAAACATTTATATATATATATATATATAAAAACAAAGCAACCACCCCCAAAATGGACTTCCAGGTATGTATGTATTTGTCCCTCATTAGAAAATATACTGTGTGTACATCTATTTGTGGTCCCTGAATGCCACAGTGCTGGCAATTAGAATGGGGTCAGAGAGAAAGGGGACTTCTTTGCTCCTTGTTTGCCTTTAAATCACACAGATAAATTACAAAAGGTATACAAAAGCAGAGTAGCCACGGGAACAATCAGATCCTGTTTACACATTGGCACCACGTTGTTCTTGTTGTCATTGTTATTACTACTCTCCAATTTGACTTCTAGCTATTACTTCCCAGGAATTAATATATCTATATATCTTTTGTCACGTGTATTCTCCCCTCACAATCAGCTGGATGCAGGTTGAGGGAGAATGAAACACTAGAAATTCTGAAAGATCCTGTGACTCTGGAAATTCTTACCCTGCTTTTCTGGTCCTCTTTCTCAAAGATGATCAATCATTTAGGAAATGATGGTTAATTCTATGTAACAACTAATTTTTAATAGCCTTTTCTTCCAAAAGGAGCTTTTGGACACTGATTTGAGATTGGTTTTTTCCCCATTTGTTGCTGGCATTAGATTCCAGCCTTGCATTTTTGTATAAATACTGTTTTCTCAGGTGTAAGGCCCCCCGTTATTGGTACAGATGGTTCTCTGTCCTCGATATCTATTCTTTCAGGAAACAGACTGCTCTTTTGAACTACTTATCATTACTGAGTGATGTGGTTGGAGAACCCCCCACACTAAATACACCTCAAAATTGGGTGGTAGCAAGAGAGGGGTTGAACTTCAGCCCAATTTATTTAGGTCACGACTTCTTGACCTGAAGACTCTGTAATTGAAAAACCCCAGATATAAAAAATGTTATGAAGATATGGGGGCAAAAAAAAAAAAAAAGGAAAACTGTATTGAATTAAAAAAACAAGGTACTGCTTGCTGGTTTGCAAAGAGTCTATAACACTGATAAAATCTTCGGAAACCAATGTGCTGCTTTTTTTTTTGCCTTTTTTTTTTTTTCCACTCTCCATGCCCTTCTTTATTTTGGCTTCATTTCAACCCGGGAGTTCATATCATCCCCTTCCAGGTCATACTCTTCTACTTGGCCACTGGTCCACACCTTCACGCGGTCGGTGAGGTCACTGGTTCTGGGTGCCAGGATGAAGTCGTAAATCAGGGCAGCACTTGCTCCTCCAATGATTGGGCCAACCCAGAAGATCTGAAATACAGGTCCAAGTTATTGCATCAAGTATTTCTGGCATTTGAAGATCCTCTGAGGATTCTCACCATGAAATTTACAGCCTATCCACCTGAATGTTTTCTTAACCACATGGCATAAAACCAGGAATTTCTCACCATGAATTGGTGATAGACCCAGAGGTGAATAACTGTGACTATGTTGCCAAGTTGTGATGTTTAAAATCAGTCTTTTACGGCTAAAACATCTCTGCTACTCCAGATAGAGTGGGCAGGGGAGCATAATTTCTAAAACAACAGGCCATTAGATGCTATTTTCCAGTTAACTTCCAGTAAAAGGTGAATTTGAAAGTAATAGTCATCTAATACTAGATGCTGCTTAGCTGGTGATATTGCTGTAATTGAACTGGCCTAACCACTTAAGAAAATTGAAGTTTAGAAGCAGAAGTAATAAAAGGGTTTTAGTAGACAGATTGATTTTGTTAGAAATAACAGATGATATTGAAGGCTTTGCATGGCCAAAGTGCTACCGAGTCTGAAAACTCTTTCTTTTATTCAGCAATATCAGTAGTTTAACACAAATTATTACCTCTATCTTCTTCTGTCTCTACAAAGGATAATAATTTTCCTGTTAAATTCTGAAAACACCAGCTCCTCACTTAGTTACGTCCCCTTTGTGGCCTAATAATAATGTTCAAGTGGGAGATACTGCCAAAATTTCCCCAGTGTCCTCCGTTTTTATTTTACTCTTTAAATTAAAATGGAATCTATATCCAAAATTTTCACAACCCCATTGTATTACCATTAAATTTCCACCTGTGCCTATGCAACTGGCTGCCAAAATTGAGAGTAGGAGAGCTGGAACAAGCCTCATTTTATACATATTCAAGAACACATGCTCAATTACAACTTTTATTTCAGCATTTATTGAGCTTTGGTGAAATAAGTAAATTTTTGTGAAGTTCCTCATTTTAACCACATTTAAATACAGGGAATAATCTAAAATTTATAGTGTTTCCAGAGCCCTTATCCTTGCAAACACATAAGCAGACACTCAGCTTTAAGACAATGAACACTTTATTAGCTCTTAAATATTGGATGATCCATTTCAGTTTATAAACCTGCTTAAGAATCTTTCTAAGTTGGGTTTTGCCAGATTAAGCAGTAGCACTTCACAAACTTAAATTAAATAATAAATTCACAATACAGGATTCTGTGTAATAAGGATTAAAGTTTTAAAATGTTTGAAATAAAGAAATATAAAGGGGAATAACCAAAGAAAATCTACTGTATTACTTTGAGCACAGAGACTGCATGAGCCTGAGGACTTTCTGTTTGCCTGAGGCTGGTCAGGACTGAAAGGAGAATATTCTCTGTTAAATGAAATGGAAACACCAACTCACTGACTTGACCCGAATGATAAGTGTTCAAACGTTTCTGATCTTGTAGGTTATGTGTATTCAGAGCCTCTTGTAAGCTAAACAAATTTACTCAACTTACCCAGTGATTTTCAAAGTTGTTGGCGATGAGCGCTGAGCCGAAAGATCTGGCTGGGTTAATTCCACAGCCGGTGTAATCAATCTAGGAGGTGGAAAGAGGACCAGAGGTGAGGCACTGATGAAGCTTCCCCATCATCTCCCTGCTTTCACTGGCCCACCCCGAGTTGGGGCATGGCAGATACAAACTGTGAGGGCTAAAACTTACAGCAAGAAGATGTCCCAAGGCAACGGAGAGACCAATGGCCAAAGGTGCCGATCCCGAGACGTCGTTCCTTCTCCGGTCTGTGGTGGCCAGGACACACAGCACCAGCTGGAAGGTGGCAATGATTTCAATACCCAGCCCTTGGCCTGCATTGATTCCCTCTGAAAGCTGCATGGAGACAAGAAGGAAAATGTCACTTCATATTTCTACCTGACTTCGACCAGTGTAACAAAGTTCTGCAGTCTATTTCCTCAATAAAAACACATAGACCTGCACATCTATTTCCCCCCTGGGGTTCCTTTTGCTTAACGGGGGAAAAAATAGGAAGAAAGAGAAAAAAATTGAATAAAAATTAGCTTTGAAAAACTCCCTGCTGTACTCAAGCCTAGGCATAAGCAGCTTTTTTTGGTGATCCAAAGTGAACACTCAGCCACTGGACACAATGAGAGTGTAATTGATCTACGTGTGAGAAACAAATGAGCCAGAGAGTTGCCTTCAGCAGAATTTACTTCTTCAGAAGTGAACTGTGGTGCCTTAGGACAGTCACTCATTGTTTCCACATTAATATTAAGATAGTAATATTCCACTTATACTGTGAATTAATTGCCTGAAAAAATGCCTCTAATGCCACATGAAATATCCTGACATGTCCACGGAGTTCATGTGGGACTGGTAGATGTGAAAGAAGACCAAAAGTACCTAAAACATCTCTAGGTACACAATATTTAGGCATTGTGTCTCTAATTTGCACAGATAATGGATGTAGTCAGTGGAGATGACATCCATTCACAGGATGAAATGTAGGTGATCATTTGAAAGCTGTTTTGGTTTTTTTTAAAAGATCTCATTTGACTACAAGGAGCTTAGACACCTAACTCACAGGTAAACTACTTTTTGGTGTCTTAGACTCAAACTAAATCTCATTCGACTTCTTTGAGGTACATAAAAAAAAGCCCCAGTTAAGGAATCCCAAGGGGCTGATGGGAGGAGTGCTTCAATTTCTTACTGAAGTAAAGTAGATTATCTAGAAAAACTCAAACTGTCAGATGTAAATATTCCAATGGTATTATTAGTCATGAAATCAGCAGAGTTTCTTGTAAATGCTGTAGAACATATTGAAACCATGGTGATTCACATAAATGGACATTACAGAGCAGAAATGCTGTCATATTTCAGGAGTACTGCTAAAAACTTATGCCTAGCAAGAAATCATGGAGCTAAACCATTTGATGTTATAACAAGTTTTGGGTTCTGCTTTTGATTGCTGTATTCAGCGATGTCTCCGTTAAGTCAAGGCAAGTCTGTTACTGAGCTGAATAACTTGACGTTAAGTAGAAATAACTCACTTCCATGGATGGGATGAAACATGAGCTTGGCCACAAGCCAAAGAACTGAGAATGTGACTCAGAGTAGGGAGCAAACTGCAAAACTTTTTTTCATTTGTGCTATCGGTAGGTTATCACATCTGTCAGTGCCCCTGCATTAAAAATTGCTGGGTCATGCATGGCAAAAAACACAATTCCATGTTATTCTGACCTGTCCAGAACAATGAAACTATGGGAAATCCTGCTATTAATCTGATTTTGTGGTTTATGCCCTAATTTCCCCAAAGCTAATATTTTAATAACCTTAAAACGTAACGATGGTTAACTGAACGATTTCACTTTCCACGTGTGCTATTCACATTTCTTGTTTCTTCTCTGTAACAAAGTAGCATGATATCTGATTCCAAAGCACTGAAAAAAAGTCATGAGTCTTTAGTTGACATAAATCTGATTTCTAAATCCTGCTTATCTGAAACACTAATAATGTATTTTTATATCCAGTTCTTTAATATGCAGGAGTGGTATCCTCTGAGTTGGAAGCAGTTTATCCACAAATAGAAGGGAATTCTGGTTGAAAGGATGGGTATTTTGGTTCCTTCAGCATCCATAGAGTAGAAACTGAAATCCATTAATGAACCTTCATCATTATTAGGACTTACATGTGAGAAGTATGAGTCTGAAATAAATACATCCATATGAGATGCACTGAAAGTTGCATGATCCAGATCTTCGTGCTTGATATCTCTGAATTGATATTATATTGCTTTTGTAAGTTTCAAAAATAAACACATTTTTTTTCACTGTAGAGACAGTGGGATTTGTCGCTCTCAACAAATTAGGCTTCCGATGAATTTCCTTTATAACAAAAACAAATTAAGAATCTGAAGTACACACTCTCTGGAAAACCCTCTTACATTTGGAAGGCCAACTGGCCAAACTTAAAAGCTAGGTGTCTTAGCAAATGAGTGACTGATGTGCACATGCCCAAAAGCAGGTAAGAAGAAACCAAATTCTTTTCTAGATAATCCAGCTCCAGAGAACACAGAGCTGAGGTCTGACGCATCAATGTTAGCATTTGACAAAGCCTTGACATTTTAAAAGGTTAAACACTGGCCAACCATTACGCTTTCCCTTCACTTGAAGGGCTTCTACAAAAAGGCAAAAGACAATAAGAACAAAATTATTCTTTAAAAACCTGTGATAATCCTTATTTTCAAGGGGCGGAAGTCATATTCTTCCTTTCCCTCCAGGAAAAACACATCCTACAGCTGACGTGACTTGAGATCATTCTCCCTGCTAATCAACACTTATTGATGGGCTGTGTGGAATCAAAGAAAACCTGGAAATATCATAGGAAACCTTTTGCTTTCCTCTAGCTGGGTAATTTTACGCAGCCTGCCAGGAACATTAAGATTCCACGGTGAGAGCAAGGACTCTGGGCCGTGTTCCAAAATGGGACAAACCCAGGCAAACCTTGGACGTCCTGCCTTGCTGTGGCCTTTGGATCTGCAGTGTGTAAGTGCAGGATAACAGAGTATTTATTTGCCTCCTTATCAGAGCTAAATTATCACTGCAGCAGCAGCCTGGGTCATCCATGGTACACACAGAATAACACCCAGTGTTCACCATCCCAGCCACACCCCAGAAAAAGCCTTAGAAAGGGAGTAGGAAGGTACATTCCCTTGTGTCAAGTTAAAATGTACATGTATACATGCGTATTTATACTCATGTAATCCTTATTCAGAGAGGATTAGCAAGTGTTACCCAGAGAACATTTTACACCTTTTGAATCTAATGGTTTAAGCTCTTGACAGAAGCAGGGAGACACAACCAACATGAGTTTGTTGTCCTTTCCTTATAGTATTTTCTGTATGCGATTTGGGTTTCTTAAGGAAAGCTTTTGTTGAATATTTTGTAGAATACCAGGCTCCAGAAGCTTCAGGGTTGTCTAAAGCTTAACCTGAATCTAGCAGGAAGCACTACCACTCATTAGAGACCTGACTGAAAATCAACAGCTGGTCTTAACATCTGGCATTCTGCTACTGAGGATATCCAGAACTCAAGGTGACCAATACCTCTGGTTCCTAAATAAACAGAATAATGCCTTGAAACAAGACACAGCCACCTCTACTGCAGTGTTGGGGTGAAGGGGGCCCTTTCCAGTGACCTATACCCACACTGCAATGCCTTTTTTCCCTGCACTGGTACCTCTTACCAGTTGTCACAGGGTATGTGGGCTGAAACTGCATTGCTCTTGATGTATCTGCTCAGAAATCTTTGACATCTTCTCATGTCAGTCCAATAATCCTCATTAAGGTAACAGAAAAAATGTCAGAGGGCAGAGAACATCAGAGTCACTCCCTGAGCTTTTCATGCTTCAGACTTGGGAGACTTGAGAGGATTCAGTGCTTTGAGGAGCCAAACATACTCTAAGGGACTAAATGAAACACACAAGCCCATATTCATCTCCAAGAGAGTCTGCACAGACTTCTTTTCCTTTTTTGTTCACAAGAATAATTTCACTAAACTTCATTTCTAAGTCAGTGTTTTGACAGAAGAAGCACCAGAAACACACACAAGAAATGGGCTGAATCACTGGCAAGATGTGAGAGCTATCTGTGGACACATTTATCTGATCAGCTGAATCAATCTTGGCTGCATTAGCTTGCAGTGAGTAATTCCCCTTCGACTATCACAACTCCCAGACAAGAAGCAGAAGCCTACATGTAGACACCCCAAGGGAGGTCTAGCCTTCTGTGAGCTGAATTCCACCATTTTCAACCTTCACAATCCCATGATTAATATTTTCCCCCCAGTTCACTGTGAATCTGAACAAAGTCATGGAATAAAAATCAACTGGGATTCAGTAAAAGTACAGAAATCACATCTTATCCAGAAAACTCCTGAGATGCAGCTGAATGGAACCTAAGGAAGCACTAAAGGCACAGTGACTCACGAGACATTTGAATGAGGAGTGTTAAACCTCAAAAAGCATTATCTAGACATGAACATGAGAGCAATTAGTAGAGAGGACCACCTGTTTTTGTCTTAGGAAATGGGCAGTGGCCACATCGCTTCCAGCTCTCCATAACATCAGACAGGACATGGGAACTAAGGAATTTGTTTCCCAGAAATGCCCTTAACTGCCATGTTTAGCTGACTGACTCCCACAGCAATAATTTGGGAAAATTAATGGTACGTTTTCTTTCCTTTTGATTTTTTTTTTTAATTATACCTTTTTTTTGGACAGGATATTTATGAGTTGTCCGCCTTCAGATGAGAAATGGGGACAGGAAATTAAACTGGCCCAAGGTAAACCCCACTGTGTACTTCTTTAGAAGCTTCATATTTTTCTCATTACGAGTGAAAGTATATCAAGTTCAAACCTGTTTCCCGTTACATGGATAAGACACTTTGTTATGCAAGGTGGTTTCACCACGTGGTGCTGAGCTCCATCTCATCCAACAAACCCTTAGCTCTGGACTGGGGCTTCCAGGGCCCAGCTTCCTTTAATAGAACAAGGATTAGCTTCTCATTGTTCCAGAAAAAAGAGAGGCCTCTGGAATTGCAGAAGTCTGTTTTCTAGCAGGGGAATGTCAGCTTTCCCCATTCTTACGAAACACCAGTGCAAGCCCTGCTGGCTGGTGTGGTTTTGAGGAGAAAATTTAAGCCACGGCACTTTTAATGGCTGGGACTTCTCTTCCTTGCATATCCTGACCATTCTACCTAAATTATTACCTTTTCTCTGCCATGGCAGGCATTTTTCTTAAAATTAGCATTTTACTCAAGTAAATTCTTGCTGTTTTACAGCATTTTCTTCTTATAGCTTAAAATTTCCCTTCTTTGACTTTCCTTCTTTTACTGAAGAAGGAAAACTCTTCACAATAGTTTAGATGGTTCATTCTCTCTTCTTCATCCCCTCTCGTGAAATATTAATCATTCCTCTTCATGCCAACTAGCTATCATTTAAGTGTTTAGCTGGCAAAGTTCTTTAATGGGATATTCTACAAACGTAATCTCAGAAATTCATCTCCCTACTCCCCTCCAAACCACATCCCACTGCCTTGCCTGTCATTTTGTTTGACTTTTCTCACTCTTTCATCTCCAACTTGGTCATGAAAAGAACTTGATGACTTCCCTATTGATAACATATCTTTATTCTCCTTGAAGTCTATGCCACATCTCCATAGCTATAAACCTTCCCTTGACTGATAGTCAGAGTTGATTCAGAGACTTCGTCCCCAGCTGTTTAACTACAGTTAGTCACTTCTAGCCTTGCTATTTAACGGTATCACTCTGCAATGGATGTTTCTATACCCATTATTTGAGTGCTAGGGATTCAGGGAGTACAAAAGTCTCATTTCTTTAGTAAGGAGAGACAGGAAAAGATCTAAAAAGTTTCACTTAAAATTATACGACAGGAGCACTCAGAAGCTGCTTATGAATTAGCTTTGGATCGTATCCTACATCAACAATGGAAGCATTCAGCAGAACCTGGGGACAAAACATATTGTCCTCTGCTAGATTATCCTTCCTATAAATACAACCTTAAGAGCTCTAAAGGGGACTCATTCAATTCCCAAAGCAGAAATCATATTTTCCGTTCTTTGCACAGCAGACACCCTCCAGGAACAAGGCTAAGCTCTCTCCTCCCACCCTCTCTGCAGGCTGAGGAGAAATTATCCAGGGTTTTATGTCACAGTGCCATGGAGAGAAAGAGAGAATGATTATTGTGTTAAACCAGAACACATCAAATTTGTATGTCAAATGAAGACAGGCAGTAAAACTCAGTTCCTCTACAGGACTTGTATTTAGCACAGCTGGTCAGAGACAGACAATTCTTTTATTTACACTTTTACTTTTTGATGTGCCTCTGGGAAAGTTGCTTTGGGGAATTTTTTTTTTTTTGGTTAAATATTGCTGCTGAGAAACAAACAACTTCTATTCAGAGGATGAGGAATTGTGAGGTTCTGTATTTTTTTTCTTTGCCCAGCCAAACCCAAGCAAATAGTTAATTTTCTGTAACAGTTGAAGCACTCATTTATACCACAGAGCTGTTTATTATCTCCTGTATTACCAGCCCAGTAGGAGATAGTGTTTCAGTGGGGAATTTTGGGAATATCTGAAATTTGAGCCTAATAGGATCTTCCTTTCTATGTTGTTACTGGAATAACAACTGGATTTGCACAAACCTCACAGTACGGTTGTTGGCAATTTCACCCAGACAATATTCATTTTCTATTTCTAGAAAAAACTATGAAGTTTTCAGACTTCCAGAGTCTGAGTCAGTTCATACAGTCAGTCTTGTGCACAGCATTGAAGACTTGGCATTTCCATGGAGTTAAAAACCAGCTCTGAGCCTGTGCAATGCATTTCAGGAATTGGGGGAACAATTCCAGCTCCTTCATTTCTCCACCTTGTTCATCAAGCAAGAAGTCCTAACAAAGGAAGGAAAAGGGGCCAAACCTGACCTTACCCATTCCAAATAGAGTCACCAGTGCCTTCAGGAGGAGTTGTGTGTGTATATATGGAAGGAAACGTGCCACAGTTCTGCTCTGAAAGCATTCATTGACTCCACTTGGCACAGAATTAGTGCCGAGATCCTGGAAAAGTTTAGTTTTAGGGACACCTCCCAGTGGTTCCTAGAGAGGGGATGCACAGGACTCGTCCAGGGAAGCACACAGACGATTTCTTTACTCCTTTCTAGTCTATGAGTTATGCCTTGCAGAGCTCTTAGGCCATGTTTTCGCCCTCCTGCTGTTTATAGTTTCCTGCAGGATGCCTGTCAGGCCCTGTATATTTGATTTAACAGGTTGTTGTTGTGCCTCAGCCTCAGATCTCCTCAGCTTCAATGAAGCTGCAGCAGTCAAACGCCAGCGCCGGCTCTGGATGCCAGGAAAATCAGCACTTTCCCATCAGGTTACACATTAAAAAATACCCAGGGCTGCAAAATGCTCCCAGCCAGGCCAGGAAAACCTCCAGGAGACAATTGTGGTACCAGGTAAAGACCTCTCTGTTGTTGAATTCTCTCGATTAAGCTGGAGAATGGACAAATAAGCAAAAATGTACTACTGCCCTAAAGAAAACAGGCAATTTCCTTTGGAGACAAACAGGAAATTTTTCAAGGGCTGTCTTTTCTTCCTTTAGTACTTGTGATGTGCTTTGCTATCCTTGCTTTAAAAATGCTTCTCTTAAAAATATCTGTACAGCCCAAATAGTGGTATTTTTTAGGATTCTCTTATTAAAGAAATGTATTCTTGACTCCCTAAAGGTTCACATTATCTGGTAAAACCTGTGAGCCCTGCTACAAAAAATTTACATGTTTTTTTCCTTACAATTTCACAGATTTAACCAGAATTGATCCACAATATTCATTCTCTTGTTGTGAAAATTACCATTTGTTCTCAGGCTGTGGTTCTTCCCATGCCAGATCTTGGTTTGGAACCAACACCTACTAATAGATATTTTTTAAAGCTTTCCAAATAATTTAAATTAAAAATTGAAATTTGGGCTTATCTCATCTGAAGACTCTTTCTGTCCATCTGTCTCTGATGTGTGAGTGTGTTTGGGTGTGTACACACACATACACACCAAACAACCAAATATATTTGGTATAGGTCATCCAGTGCTATGGAAAGGAAACCAATTTTAACTATTTATTCACAACTCAGGAAGGGTGGTGGCAAAATGAGTTTTACTTATAATTAGTACTTAATCCTGCTTAGTTTGACAGAAGAGAAAAAAATCATTCTCTGAAAATCCCAACATGATTCCACTTGCATTGCAGTATTACCTAATCTACCAAATTAATAGTGGTTTTAGATGTATGGCAACTCATTGTTTTAAACCCCCCTGTGCACCCCTTTCAGGAATTTCTACCATTTCTAAGTAGAAATAAATGAAGAGAACCTTTAGTTTGAGGCCTGCAGATCATTTTCCAGATAGTCATCATTGGATCCACTGGCACAAAACCCACTCTGATCTCCTCTGTTCTAGCACAAAAGGACTGGACTGCAGGAGGATGAGCACCAAGGGCCTCTCCTTGTGCCAGAAATGGCCTTGCTGCTGCATCCCTCTGTGCTCCCTGCCAAAATCCCGGGATACGGCTCTCTTATCAGAGAGGCGCTAAGAAAATCGTTGTAGAAATGGAAATCAACTAATAAGCTCTGAGATCTGAGATAAGGATTAAAGCCACAGCCCCAAATTCTCTGGGGGATGGGTGATAACCATCAGGTTTATGTCTCAGCCCAGATGTTTCTGCTGTCACTGTGTGAACTCATTAGAAACAGGCCAAGACCGTGGCCAGTTTTGAGCAGGTGCCTTTCCTGTGTCCCACCTGCCCTGCCTGGGGCCTCTCAATACAATGCTGGCAAGCTTTAAAAGCCCTCTGCTGCAAAAGCTGACAGTGAACAATGAGCTATTGTTGTGACAGTCTTTGTTAAGAAATAAAAATCCCAGATTAATGTCATGTACCGGAACCATTTTGCTCATTTTCAAAATGCAGCAGCTTCTGATCCCTTGTGAAAGTTCGAGTGCTCAAGCCCACAGATGTCCCAGCAGAGGCAAGATTGGCTGGAGAAGCCTAAACTGGATCAAAAATAGGCAGGGTAAAGGGCAGAGACAGGAAGAATGAAGCTCCTCACTGTCCTAGACTTGAGAAAGGCACAGTATATAATCTGCATTGAAAGAAAGAAAAGGCATCCAAGGATTTTTCAATAAGCCCTAAAGGTCAGGAACTCAGCTGCATGTCTTGTCCATCCAGCAGCACCTCTGGAACTGCAATTTTCCACAGTGACTCAGAGGAAAAGCAGCATCACTTACTCAATTGTCCCCTCACACTGTCAAGCTCTCAGTTTATTTTGGATGTTCTTCCAACTCAAGCCGGCTTTGTTTAATTGGAGGTTGGAGAACGGGCTCATAGGGCGCGGGCACGAGGAGACAAGGAAATCACAAGGCAAACACTGACTCATCCAGGGTAACCAGGCAAGTCCTGCTCCCCATGGTGAGAAGACCACTGGTGTGGACCAAATGTGGGGAGGGTGGTGACTCCCGTCGGGAATCCCCTCTAAGTTTCTAAAGGATGGGAAACATCCAAAGGGGAATATCAGGATAAAAACTTCAGTGCTGACCCATGAACACCATTGAAAGGTGTGACAGGTCTCAACTACATGAAAGGGAATTCCCAGTGCTGGTGCAACATTATGTTTGCACTGGAAATGCATACTGGAAATTTGTTGGGAGAAAATTCACCAGCACTGATGTCCTAGAGATAAGATCATCTGCAGAAGATAAGGATCCATATATCTTATCATATTCTATACTCCACTCTCCTTGAGGCAAGAGATTGTTCAACTTCCCCAAGTAGCAGAATAAGGCTGGAGCTGGGGACATGCAGGCAGTGAAGGAAAAAAATTAAAATCTTCAGCACTGAGGTTCCAAGTTGCTTTGTTGCTGCTGGATCACAGTCCAGCTGAGTGGGAGTAGCTATGGAAAGAGGACTCATTCCCTTCCCTGGAAGTGTCCAAGGCCAGGTTGGAGGAGGCTTGAAGCAACCTGGTCTTGTGGAAGGTGTCCCTGCCTATGGCAGGGGGTGGAACTGGGTGATCTTTAAGGTGTTTTCCAACCCAAACCATCCCATGATTATGGTTCTGTGGTGTGATTTTGGAGAGGTTGGAAGTTGCCTCAAAGCAGCAGATACTGCCCTGGTATGAAGAATCAAAGACAGCGAAGGCCTCCTTTTTCCCTGTCCTTGAGAAATCTGGAACTGGACACTGGGTGTTTATCCCCAAAGGACATTGCCCCCCTGTGTGCACCAATTCTGCCACGGCTGATCCCGATTAGGGAAGCCCCACAGAGCAGCAGTGGCAGAGACACAGCCCGTCACAGCCGAAACCCGAAGGGTGTTCCAGCAACAAGTAACTTTCCATACTCCAGGAATAGTATCCATGTGAATATTCACCTGTCTTAAAATGACCTCCGAATCCACTGACCACAGATCTCTTCTGGCTTTTCCAGAAAGCTCTTTAGTTGCACAAACAACATTTATCAGTCCACTGGGTGTTTTCTAAACCCAAGCCCTCCTATTTGTTATTCTTGATTGTTTTTCTTTTCCCTTTATCTACCCGAGCAACGTTACCTTCAGGTCTGTTTTTCTTGCCTACAATTTTTGATCCACTTACAACTTTTAAAATAATATCTTTCATCATGAACTCAAAGACAGAGTTTTCAAATAGTTTCCAAATTATAGCCCCGAGACTTAGGGGACACATTTCCTGACACTCTCATCAGTATGCCAAAATACAGATACTATGAAATCATGAAAATTGTGAAGCAGTGTCTGGATTTGTCACAAAATTCTAATTATTTACACATATCTATATCTATCTTTAGCTCAGGTTATTTTATATAGATAGAGAGAGAGAGAGATAGAGAGATAGATAGATAAAGATATAGATATAAAATAACCTGAGCTAAAGAAATTTTCCCAGCATGTTTTTAAAAGTTTGGTAAAAGTTCTCCAGATAAACATTGTTTAACAGCAAATAATGTGTTACCTTACAGCACAGAAGCCTCCTCCCACCCCTCTTTCCTGCTCCAGCTCTTTGTTGGTCATTAACTGCCTGTGCTGAGTAGTTTGTTCCATTATCCAAGCTCCAGATCTGTCTTCACCAGACAATAGCCAGCTCTGCTGGCAGATGAGTGCATTTTGAATCTGGTATTCTCTATTCTTACGGCTTTACCTAATGGAAATTTGTAACACGTAGTAATCCAACTTCCAAAAAAAGATACAAGATGATGTAAGGAAAAATATTTAAATTTTTAGAAGAGCAAACACACTGCATACTCTTCTTCCAGCTTCTCCAATTCTCAAAGTTTTTACTTTGGAACCCACACCACTACTAAAATACATTGGAAGTTAAGTGTCTTTAAAGGATTCAGTAATCTAAATACATCTCTGAGTGTTGTCCAAAATGTCTTACTCAGGACCAGCCAAAGTAACTAAAAATATATCTGTTGACTTAAGCAACGTTTGGATCAAAATCCTAATGTGTGACTGGTTTGCTTGTCTTAGTGTAAACCAGACCTTAGTGCTGAACATGTTAAAGGAGCATCCTGCATTTTCATCCTCCCTTCTTTCTCCTCAGCCTTTTACTGTCCATGGCTGGGTGCTGTGCCTCATGTGCTTGTGTTTCCTTTTTTCCCTTTGGGCAATGAGAAAGACACGGATTTATCCCACTGAATTTTGGATACTTAGCAGAGGCTCCCAAGCCTGGAGCCTCAGCAAGGCAAAGAGGAGCTGGGTGTCTCTGGGGGCAACTCAACAGATCTAGAGGTTGAAGTGCCTCTCTTCATCTCTCACTCTCTGCAGGTTAGAGAGGAGCCAATGGAAATGGGTTCTCAGCTTGGTCCCTCAGTGTAGAACCTGCAGCCAGGCAGGATAAATCCAAGTTCAGGCATGCAACCCCACCCAGTATCCACTGGGAACACTGGATGGCCACTCACTCCATTACACTGCCTCCACCACATTTTCCTGTAAAAGACACCTCTCTAAGAGCACAGCAGGGTCAGAACAGAGGACAAAGCCCCACACATCCAGACCTTCTTCCCACCCTTGTCAAACAAGCAGCACTCTCTTTCTTTCTATTCCTTTTCTTAGCAGGGAATCCATACCTCGTTATCCACAAGAAGGGCCAGAAGACAGCACAGCTGGCAGGGATGCCAGCTCCGAGCCTCCCCTCCTTGTCCTCAGGTTAAAAACCATAACATAAAATCAACCCTGTGGTTTCTCCTTGTCAGCTCTTTGCTGAAAGAGGCACCTTGGTGCTGAGCTGTGGTTTCAGGATGTGCCCCATCGAGATCGACTCTGCACAACCCCTCTGCTGCTGCTCCCCCCTGCCTTGGGCTCAGACCCAGCTCCCCCTCGACTCTCCCCTCCCCAGGCGCTCCAGGCTTGTCACTGGGAAATGAATGGATTTGCTTGCCTTTCCTTTCCTCTCTAGCTCTTTCTTGCAAGGGAGAAGAACAGCTGCTGCCCTCCCTGTCCCCAGGGGGGTCTCCCCACTGCACCTCGGGCCAGAACATTTATAGCTGGATGTGAAAGAGAAAAGAAACAAAATTCTGAATATTTTCCAATGACAGACAGTGAGACCAGAGCTTTTAGAAACTATATTCCCTGTTATTCCACTGCACAGAAATTGCAGATCGATTTGTAAAATTTATATGATGGAGACTTAACCCTGCCTGCTTTTGCCTTTGTAGCTTGGGGAGCTACTGACCGAGGGGCAAAAGGACCTTCACCCCCCTTCATACATGACCAATTTCAGGGCTTTTGGTTAGGGGAAGGAACCAGTCATCAGGATTTTATGGAAGCAAAAGGGAAAAAGCAAGCTTAAGTGCTACCAAAACCAGACCTCCCGTGTTTAATGGCAGTTGGACCTCTCGAGGAAACCACTTGGGCGGACACCCTGTCCCATGCGGTTGAGCTGTTCCCTCTGTCAGTGGTTTCAGAGGAAAAGATCATGTATCACACTTGCAGCCAGAGCCTTCTGGAGTCAATAAAATTATTTGCTCCTCTTCCCCAAAATGTTTTGAGTCAAGCCATTAAAATTTCCAAAGTGCTGGCAGGATGGAATAGCTTCAGGCACCAGGAGAGAGGGAGGTGAGCAGCCAACTCACAGAGTGCCACGAGGGTGGATGATACTGAGCTGCCCAGGAATCACCTTAATATCAGATTTTATTCTGTTTTGAAAATCTGACTCATGTTCTGAAAATACTGTAATGTCAAATAACAGTATACAAAACCATATTGCTAATTTGCCTAAATTATTTCAGAAGAGATGTTGCATTTGCAGCTTTATGTCCCAAATACCCTTGTGACTTCAAATGGGCAGGAGATTTCAAATTAGATCAATTCACAAACTGCAGTCAGGAATATTCTGCAAGAAAGGGGCCACAGAAAATACGTGAAATACTTGTTCTTAAGAGATCAGGTTGAATAAGTGACCAGAAGGAATTTCCATTTACAGCACTGTGTGTCCTTTAGTGGCTGTAGCACTGCCTCAGACAGTGGGATGGTTTCAAGTTTAAAAGTGTATTTATCCTTTTTTTTCTCCTATTATGCTGCAACAACAACAGCAAAATGACATTTTGAGGAGGAGTTGTGGCCGGGCAGTTTTTAGGCAGCATGATGTGAACATGATGTGGCTGGGAGAGAGCTGGAACCTGCACCCCAGTTACCTGTAGCTGCCTCACATCTTCCTCCAGTTTCCACCTGAGAATTCAGGATTTGTCCAGTTTTTGCCCAGAAATGCACAGAAAGGACCGCTGGGATTCTGTCAGGCAGGATCTGAGCACTCTGCCTAATGCAACAGGTGCTGCTTACACCTTTGGGGATGGGATTTCTCTTGCTACACATCTCTCTCTGCTCCCATGGGTTTTCATCGCAGCCATCACCAGGATACACAAACCATTAATTAAGTAGTGAAAACGAACCACACTCACAGAAGCCAAAACAACACTGGTATATGCACGTTAATCAGCATGGCACCTTAGAGACCCTCAGAACCATGAAAGGTCATGAAACTGCCAGTGTTAAACTGGTGTCAAATCCACCTTTCAGCAGCTTGGATATACAAAACTGAACATAAGCAAAACTCATCACGACCAGAACGTCCTAAAGCTCCAAAACAGGGGTGGGGAGGAAGGACCATCCCTGTGACATCCTGGTTATCAGTCAGGACTGGATTCTCTGCTACAATAAACAGCCAGCTGCCCAAGGTCACCAACAGCACACCCACATCTTTAGTAGATTACAGGTGCTACATTTCTACTAAAAAAAAAAAAAAATAGCAATAGAAAGGAGGAATTAAAAGTTTCTACTTACAGCATTAAGCCCCAGGGAGTTTCCTGGGAGAGAGGAGGTGACTCCCGAGAGAATGGCTGTGGCCACCACTGCCCCCAGGCACTGGGCGAGGATGTACATGAGTGCCTTGAAGATGCTGATCTGGCAGCTGAGCAGCAGCCCCAGGGTGACAGCCGGGTTCAGGTGTGCCCCGCTGATGTGGCCCACGCTCTGCGCCATGGTAGCGATGGATAACCCAAAAGCCAGCGACACCTTCACGTTGTCCTGAGACCTCGTTGATGTTTTGTTGGCCGCCACGGGGAAGTTGAAGCCCAGAGCTGAGCCAATGCTGATAAAAATAAAAAGGCTCATGGCCAGGAACTCAGCCACCACTGCCCTCCAGAACATTTTCTTTTTGAATTCACTAGCCATCTTCCCTCTTTCTCTCTCTCTCTCCCCTCCTCACTTTCCCTTCTCCCTCTCTCCCTTCCTTTGCCTGATATTTTTCCTTTGAGGTCTGAAGAGAAATCTGGAGGAAAAATACAGTCCTTGGATTATTTATAGGGCTTTGGGTGGTCTGTAGGAGGGAAGGGGTGTTGCACAAAAGGAGGAAAGAACATCTACATAGATGCTGACTGCTAGATTGATGTAAGACACTGTTTGCCTGCCAAAGCTTTTTCTTCCTTTTTTTTTTTTCCCCTCCCTTAACAGCGTTCGATCTCTGCCGCCGTTTTTAAGAGGCTTTTTAAAACTCTTGGAAAAATCTTTAGAAGAGCCTCAGGAATTTCAGCCTCATTTCTTGAACTCCTGTGTCATCCTTCAGCACACGGATTGGAATGAAAGCTTTGATGGGATTTCTGTCTGGAGCTGAAACAGAAAGCAAAGTTATCCGTGCAGGCTGGTAAGTTATTCACGCGCAGCTTCAGCGGCAGCAGATAACAGCTGAAAGTAGTAAATAAGACTGACAACTAAATCCACACTCTAGAGGCTTCAGTAGCTCCGTTTCTGTATTTGAAAAAAAGAGTGGAAATGTCCCTTCTGCCGGCTCCGTGGACTCGGAGCTGTTTGGATGCCAAGCCTGGCGGCTGCACGGACACACTTGGATTTACACAGCTCACACGAGCTGGTGTTCACTGGTGAGGGATCAGTTTTAATCTCTCTGTAAATCTGCCATAACACTGTGGTAAGATGGAAGCTTTAAATGCATGTAATTTGGATGCTGAGGATGATTTTTTTTTTTTTTTTAATGTATAGAATTTCTTCGCTTTTTTTCTTCCAAACACAAAGGTGTCTCGGGGTTTCCCAGCCTTCCCCTTCTGACTGGCAGGAAAAAAGCCAATTTGGGGGCTTCCTAGCCCATGTCCTGCAGTGAAAGCCCATCTCTCACCACCCTGTTGAAGGTCAGCTCAGCTGTCCTGGCTGTCACCAGGGAAACTCTGCTGCCGCTGAGCCACAGGACTGGCCAGACACAGAGGGGAGAGCAAGGGAGAAGGGAAATTACATGCTTGGGTTTGCAGACAAAATGAACCTCCAGGCAGTGCCAGAGCCTCTCGGAGCAAAAGGTCTCGGTGCCTGGTTTTACCTCCGCGGGGCTCAGACGCTCAGATTAACCCCTGTGCTCTCAGATCCCTGCCTGCTCCAGCAGCTGGGGCTGTCTCCAGCTGTAAATCCCGGTGCTCGCTCTGACTTCAAACCAAGAAAAATCTGTTCCAGAGGCAGGAACTAATTCCCCAGGCACAACTCTTGAAGCATAAGTATTTAAAATCAGCCTACTTCTCTGCCTCCTCTTTGTTCTCTTCTTTCTTTAACGCACTGGTAACATCTTCTGAATTCTACTTAAATAAATTCAAGGCTTTTTCATTTGGACAATATGTCAGTAAGAGGGGAAAAATCAAATACACACCTGGATAGTATTAGACAGTCAATAAGGGGTTTTTTTAAATATATTTGGTTTTCAAAAGATGATGCAGTGACAAAGCTGAAAACGATTTAAATAAAAACCCAGATGTCTGCAGCTTGTCATACCCAAGTTCTTATTCTTTCTAGGCATCAGATGTTCTTCATTTTTCACATAGACAATTTTATTTCCTTTTTGTTTTATAATACACTTACACAACAGGAGTGTACCGGTGAAAAAGGAAAAAGTAAAGAAACAGAAACAAATTAATTACTGGGTTTACCCTTCTAATTACAGCGGGATTTCAATGAGGGACCATGCGACAAACAAATCAAAAATCAAATTTAGCCAAACAGTGGAACATAGCGGAATTTTAATATAAAATACAGTTGATTCTAGTTGTGTCCTGTCCAGCAGAACTTTTTATTTACTGCAAACACTATCTGAGACTTGAAGATCTTCAGTGACCAGCTGGTGCTTCCAAGAGGATGCCCAAGACCCAGGCAGGGCATGTATCACACACCTCAGGGAACTGGAGAAAGCTCTGGGAATAGTTTGAAAGAGTTTCCATGGGTCCCAAATTGGCCTCTGCAGGATGGAGCTGCCCAGATAGTCACCCATATCCACAGGAAACTCCCTCTTTACTCACCTCTTCCTACAATTAGGAACTGGATCACCAAGCCACCTCTGTATCAGTACTGATAAGGTGAGAAAGATCCCCTCCAAGGAAAACTTTCAGAAAGTGGGAAAATAGACTGGGGAAGTATTGCAGAATGCTTCCCTGGTTTCTGCAGTCTCCTCTAGGTATCCCTGACTGGCCTGTGCCAGAGACAGGACACCAGGAAAGCCAGACCTTTATGTGAACAACACAAACACGAAATGTACCTCAAGAGTAGCAGGTTGGGCACCACCTTGGTGTTGAGCCCGTTGGTCACCTCACACTTGCATTTTCATCCTGGGACTCTTCTTTTGTCTTTTCATTAATGTTACCAAACCTGTCATTTTATATTTTGGAACTTGGTGCCACAGTAACTCAACAAAACGATCACTCAGACAGAAAAGAAAAAAAGAAATCTGAAATAAATTAAAGACAATTAAGGGGAATACACACGAATAAAAGAGCAGAGACAGACTTGTCCTGTGCATAGAAAGACCACCAAGTGGGGAAACAGAAGGGAATAGCAGCAAAAGAACAAATATTCTGCACAAGTAGAGGGAATTGTGGACAAATTAAATTGTGCAATAACAGAAGTGTAATAAGGAAAAAGGGGAGAGAAAATGTGAGTAGAGAAAGCACACATCAGTTGGACTTCTTCAGAAATGTCCACCACAACACAGATCTAACGGGTGCCCAACTCACTATGTCACTTTGCCAAAAACCCAGCTCCATCCCATGTTCTCAGGCTGATAGCAAAGATCCCAGTGTTTGGCCAAGCAAACAAATTACACTCAGACCCCAAAACCACCAGAAGCCAAAATAAAGGCCAAAGCCCAGTTTCCTGCATATCAGATAAGCTGGGGTTTGTGCAGTTTTCTGAGCATGGCTGTAGCTTATGCACCACAATTGAAGGTGGGTTTGGATTTTTCTAGAAATGGAGAAGATTGCCAACCTTATGCTGGTGTTTAGGACAGGCAATTAAGAACAGATCTGTTGGGAACAAGAAGGAAAAAGGAGCTTTTTATCTGAGGGGTGTTTCTTCACAGATGATTTAGACCAGTGTACTCCCAACCACTCTGATTTGATTACACTAGAGACAGCTGAGTGAAAAATCAAGCTCCCAGGAGCGGGTATTTCATTGCCAAGATCTCGGGACTGACTCATTTTTTGTGTGAAACAAATCAGGTTTTGCAGGGCTGTGGCACAACACTCCCTTAACATTTCATTCAGAAAACAAATGTACTTGTTGAAGTGGTAGGCTTTGTTCTGTGATCCCACACGTCAGATTGCTCAGGATTTCTGCTTTTTGAACAGAAACAAATGTCAGTGACTTCAAACTTGGTCTTGGCTAACACGAAATCTCTGGGAATTTCTCTCTTAGGTGAAGGAACAGTCAAAGTCTAAGGGCAGAAGGAACGAACGTGAGTCCAGCAGTCAAAAAATTGGAAGAACCAGGGGAAGTTCAGAAAACTACAATTACTCCTCTCTCGAGAAGAATTAGTTATGCTGTGACCCTGCCAGAGGAGTCTTTTAGCAGGCAAGCAGCAATTCTAGGAAAACTCTTCTACCTCCAGTTTCAGAAACAGAAATTCCCACTTCTGCCCATGGACTTTCACCCCTCTGAGCCATCACCAACTGTCACCACCATGGAGAACAGCAAAGCCATGGAGCAGGAAGAGCCAGGGTATCCATGCATCCTTCCCAAAACACCTCAGAAATGGGAAGGAGTTGAGCACTGGTGGCTGGAATGAAAACATACAGAAAGTTGTAGCTCACAGGTGGAGTTTCCCATAAGAATAATTCCACAAAGATTAACACCAATACTCAGGAGCTGCCTCCTGGGCTCAAATCACTTTCTGGATAGAAGGAGAACCTCCCCATGTTGCTGATGTAAAAAGTACAGGGTGGAAATTGAGTCAAGGTAAGGATGCTTGGAAATTTCTCTGCAGGAGCTGCCTGATCACAGCGAACCCCTGTCAGTGGGAGCAAAGTGTCTGAGAACTTGGGCAGGCTTTAGATTGAATCTCTGACTTAACGCTCCTAAATCCAGGAAAGATGGACTATTTCACACACTTCCCCCTCTCCAAGGGATTTGCTACCAGCCAGTCTAAGCATCCACGTGCTCCATATGCCAGCTGATGAAAATTCCCTCCTCAGCTGCTCAGCTGGCTTTGGTCCCTGTATGGAAAACTCAGAGCCTGCCATACCCCCATGGAGCTGGACACTGAAATCCCTGTGTGAAGCTGGACCTGAGTTCTCACAAACTCCTCTAAGGGGACCAACAGTTATTTATCAACCATGAGTCACCTGCTGTTTTGGGAGGCAAGATGGGATGTCACCCTCTAACGAGCAAAATTCAAATTTGAAGTTCTCATGATTAATTTTCATTGAATAATTAATTCAATGAAGTTCTCATGATTAATTTTCATTTAGGTACTTCATGATTCAGTGATATCAGAACAGGTTCTGAAGACTGATCAAGTTTTTCCTTTTGTTGTAAACAAAAAGTATCTGTGCATTCCTCCATGTTCACCTAGATAACACAGTCCTCTTTTGATGGACTTTTTTTTTTTAGTTTTTCACTACGTGTGGATATGCTGAGTCTCCTTGCTACAGCATTTCCCTGTTTCTTGTCTTCATTCTCCTTTTTTCTTTTTCCCTCCGGACCATAATAAAACAATAGAAGATAAAAGCTTATCAGTGAATGTATAACTGGACAAAATCTGGGGTTGTACAATTAAAGAAACTCAGTATTAGCAGAGCCTGATATTGACATCACTGAGCAATAGATTGATAGAAAAGATCATTTAAGATTTGTTTTCTCTTGAAGGAGATTCTGAAGGCATCGGAAGAGAAAATCACTCATGAATGTCCTTGGGGAGTTTGCTTCCAATTTCAAGTTTTTCTGTCTTCTGAGAGCAGAAGACCCGACTGAACTTCCTGAAAACACCTATAATGCAGTGAGAAATGTGTCAGCACAGCAGAGTTTTTCATCACAAGTACAACAAAGCCACGTGGGTGGCATTTGTCCCCCGGAATTGTAGGTGTCTATGTCGAAAATGGCTCCAGCTGCTCTGATGTCCTGTGTCTGCCCCGCAGTGAATGCTCTTTGTGACCATTTTCAGAGCGTGATCACAGCTCTCAATTTGAGACATTTACACTGCACTGCCTCCATTTAACCAAATTTTTAGGCTGTCTGGGCTGCCCAGCTCCAGAGTCAGCACTTACCTTTCTCTGGAAATGCTGATTCTCTGGCCATGAGTGCTGCACAGCTGCCAGACAGTGACAGGACTGCTATTATCCTTTTTTTGACACTTGTGGGAAATGAAATAATGAAGATGACTATCTTCCAATACAGACACAAAAGGGAATTTCCCAGACAACTGCTAAACCAGCCTGCATCAGGAAGCAGATTTTTTTCACTTTCGATTCCCTTGTGCCACCAAGTTTGATGGCAGCATCTCTCCAGAGGATGCAGCAGTGTGGACCATGAAGTCTCCACCACTGCCTGTTCTCCTGACACACAGCATGGAGTGCCAGGGAAAAGGAACCACAAAGTTGGCTCTCATCAGGAACATCTTTTGTCTGAAGGCAAAATTCAGACAAATTCTTCCAAATCAGGCATTTCTTCTCCCCAAGCTTATGCTGGAGAAAGAAGCCACAGATTCTGCTGATAGCAGCCAACTTCCAGCAGCATTAATATATTAGTAAATGCCCCTCTCATAGCAGTGATGGATATTAACCAAACAAACATCAGTGCGCTCTGAGGAAAAGCCATTTTTGTGAGAAATTTATAAAATGGACCCTTACCATAAAATAGGAGAAAATCTTTCCTCTTTCTCCAAACAAACCTTCTCAAATACTTTTTATTTAAACCCAATTCTCTTGTGAAATATTTTGTTTCTCAATCTCAGAAAATGCCACCACATTGAGGGTTAAACTCCAAATATTATTCATTTTCCTGAGTGTACATATTTAGCAACAATTGTCCTTTTGAATTTCCTGTGCCCAGTGCATCACTGGGAGGTTGACCAATTTTTTTTCCTTTTTTTTTTTCCTTTTTTTCACCCTGCACATTGTGTTACAAAAAATAATAAGTCTGCCAGCAATACAGAGCATGACACACCAGTGACTGTGCTAATGAAAGCCTTGGTAGTTCATTACAAACACAGGAGGTGAATAAACCATTGTTATTGCTGTAGGAATAGTTTCAGTATGGATCAGGGTTCGCCTGGTTTTTTAAAGCACTGTCCAAGCTGCTGCTGCCCTTAGCTGCAAAGCACCACCAGAGCAATGCTGATCATTTGGTCGTTTCCAGGGAGGTTTTTTATGTGATTTCCATGGGTTTTGTCACCAGATTTGATCACTGTGTGTGTGCTCTGTGCTCTGTTTCCCCCCGGCTCAGCTGTTCAGGCTCACAGCTTGTCTTTGGCACAGTCCAAGGTGCTGATTCAACATCAGAGACTTCTTCAGAATAATGAATTTCTTTTAACTGCCAAGTGTTATAGGGCACTGGATGTTGAACTGATAGGGAAAATAAAAAGGAGACCTCGAGGTGAAACTTGTGACCTATTTCTCAAGCAGAAAAAAGCCTTGAGGTGAACTTTGTCAGGTTTATCACACAGCCACAGCCTCAGAAGTGTCAGCCGGAATTGTCAAATCTGTGAGATCACACTACAGCAGCAAAGGAATTCAGCATTTGATACAGGCTGCAGAAAGGAGGCAATAAAACAAAGACAGCATAGGCAGAGAAGTTGTATCACTTACAGAAAGCTGTGCCAGAACTTCATAGTAAATGGATCATCCTTGGGAGTTCCTGAGTCTTCCCTGCATTTCCAATTACACTTAATCCTCCTGACAGCAGTTTTTCTGGGCTGTCTTCCTCGAGGATGGGGATTCCTGTTCTCCTTTAGAAGTTCAATTCCAGTGCTTACATCCAAATTTTCCAAATCTCCCTTGTAATTAAAGCCAAACAACATGGATCTCAGAAAAGATTTATTCCCTTCCTCTCAAAAATTTGGGATCTTTTTAACGGTTACGCATCTTATTTTTTATAGACTGATCAATGTATTTCCTTGCAAACTTTCCTCTTTTGTTCCTCTTAACTTCTGTTAATGTAGTTCTTTATCTGATGTTTTATGATTATAACATCGTGAATTTTCTCTATACTGTACTTCAGGCCAGATGAATCCTCAAGGTTCATCTTAATTCTAACCTTGCACCTCCAGAGTACTGCTGCCCCTTCTAACTCAATAATGCTTGTGACTTTTACTCCTGCTCACTGCTCCATCATTCCAGACATAAACCTGTGGATACAAAAATGCTGCTAGGAAGAATTTTCTTGTTATTTTCTAAGTCTGTGAGAGACTTTTCTCTCTCACTGAAGAGGTAGCAGAATTATGTAAACAGCCAAACCACCTGCAACCTTGAGAAGCCTTGTTTATAGTATAGTAGAAAAATATTTTGACAATGGATGTTTTAGGATTTTAGCCAATCACCCCAAGGGGTGGCTGATCCTTTGTCCAATTAGACTATGAAGAAAAAAGTCTATAAAGGAGTTTGTAAAATAATTAAATAAATCAATCCTGCTGCACAATTCCTGCCTGCTGGATCTTCTCTCCTCCTCCCTACGGCTGCGGGACACAGTGATATACCATAGGGCATTTTAATATAAACCTGTGGGAAATACCACACCAGAATGAGATCCCAGCAAGGCCCCTATCTCCATAACATCCTCAGTATTGATCATAAACCATCGATAATTATTTCTTAGGTGTAGCTTTCCAACTTGCTGCAAATTCATAATCCTGGCTGGTTTTGTCCTTCCTTGCTTACAAGAGCAGGAAACTCAAAGCTTGACTAAGACCAAGGTATAACTATTGAAAGCAACTCAAAAAAAAAGAGAAAATCCATAGAAACAGTAGCACTCACCCCATTTAACTTAAGACACCTCCTATAAGGTTAGTTTTACTTGTTTCCCTTGCAGTCAGTGGAAAGAAACAGGCACTCTTGGCACTTGACTTTGGATGCTCAACACCAGAGACACCATCGACCACATTGACCAGGTCTTTATTTCAAAGTAAACTTTGATGCACAAAACCACAATGCTTGCTTATGACACAAATTTTTAGCAGGACTTACCCCATTTCTTCAGGAACAAGTGGGGAATGGATTAATTATTCCTTACAGAAGTATTTCTAAGTAAATTATAAATTCACACTCACGATACGCAGTTTTATAGGAAGCACCATTTTCCTTCCTTGCAGAAAAGCATCAATGTGCAGCACCATGGAGTACAGAAAGTTTGCCAAAAACCAGATAAGCCCAGTTGATGCAGAAGCAGTCTGAGATGCACAACTGAATAAAAAAGGAGAAGAAGAAAAAAAGTCTATAAATTGCATTAGGCCCCTGCTTTCTGTAAGAGAAGCAAAGCTGAGATCTAGGAAGCTTTAAAAGTTTTGGCCTTTTCAAAATCATCTCTGTTTTGTTCTCATCTCAACATTAGCAAATGGTGCCTATAAAATTCCCTTCTATTTTTCCATCTCTTCCTGATGTCATAAGGAAATAAGACTCCAGTGTTAAGTACTTAAGGATTTGTGCTCTGTAAGGGTGTAAGGTAAGCACCTCCCTGAGAGTGTTCACACTGATTCTGCCTCAGGACATAAAACAGTGATCCTGTCATAAAATGAGCTCTTGTAGAGCTTTCTGTGGTGGTTTAAGACCTCTTTGTGCCATCCCTGCACTGCAGTCCCCATCCCACGGGTAAATTGGGGTCAGGGTCTGTGTCCAGGGGAAACTCAAACTGCCCACAAGGCAGTGAATTAAAATAAACCCTTTGGCTGGACCAGAAATAGATTTTGGATGTGCACATGGTGTGGTGGTGTGTCTCAGCCAGCTGGGAAGAAACTTTCCTCTAACAAATGGCAAAAGAGAGTCAGAGAGGAGCCCACGATGGCTAATGTGGCACGGAGAGAGCTGGGTCACACCCTCATTTTGTGCATTCATTCCCTTCAACCACTGAAGGCTGGGATAATTACACCCCCCACCAGGGTTTGCAGAGCTCTCAGTAATTCCAGACTCAGTATTTATATTCTGCTGTAGGAATGTGTGTGTGTGTATGACACCATTTTCCAAGCTTTTTCTTCCAGTGAGACTGTCAGAATATCCGTGAGTAGATCAAAACCTTTGTCTGTGCTCATTACTGTTAGAATAGAGCCACGTAAGGGTTGCATTGATCTGTCCAATCCCCAGAAAAAGAATTAAAACTAAAAACAAAAACATTGCCATTTGCCATAAGGTTGGTTTAAAAGAAAGAAGAGATTCTGAGAAACAAGGCTCACAAGGCAAAGCCTAAGGACAATCAAATCAGCCTAAGTACAGGAATTTAAACTCTGAAGTGAAGAGGGAGAATGGCTTCAATTGGCTGCTTTGGAGAGGGCTGCAAGAGTCTGTGGGCTTTAGAGACTCATCCCTGCTCTGTGTTCCCGCTTTGTCCCATGGATTATGTGGTAGGAGGACTTGTGTGTCTTCAGGAAGGGTAGAAAAGTGGAAGGCAGGGTGGTACTCGATGGCAAAGATAAACAAGGAAGAAAAAGGAAAAACCAGGCAGTTGTCTGGCTTGACTCAACTAGCAGTCCTTTCCCTCCCACAGCTCTCACTCCAGAAAGATTTCTCCCATAATTTGGGGTAGTGTATCCACCAGCTCCAGAGCAAGGAGCAAAGGTTGAAAATCGTGTCAACATTCATTTCATGTAACAGAGGAACAGTTCACTCGCATGAGAGCTGGATCAGCAAATCGTGGAATTAGATGGCGGAATTTCTTCCCTTGCACTGGCCTTGCATCTCTTTTTTACCTTTGCACGGCAGCAGAGGAGATAGGAATCTCCTCCCCAGATCCTTCAGCTGGCCTGAAAGCGAGGGGAAAAGCTCCCAACTCTGATGGCATCCAGCAAAACTCCTCAGGGTTGGGCTCTCAGCTTCCAAGGGATTTCCAAGGCAAACTTTTAGCCTTTTGCCCCCTAAATTGCTCGAATTTGTGGGTGAAGGAGACATCTAAGATGGAAAAATGTATAATTAGCAGGGATTTCAGAATTTGCTCTGGGAGAAATGTGTGTCCTGGAAGGATGTGTGTCTGCTCAGCTGGAGAGCAACAGGGGCTAAAGAGTGTTCCATAAATTAAGTCTGTCCTAGAAATTAATTCACTTTTCCATAATGACTGGATCACTGGAGGTGGGAGGAAAAGAAGAGTGAGTCTGGATGATTTTCCCTGTTCTGGAAGACAAGACAAATAACAGGATTTGGCAGGTTTGAGCAAGGACGTAGCTCGGACAACATTTACAGCATGAATGTAAAGAGCAGCTATGGGGGCTTCAGCTGTCCTGGAATTCACAGCCTCCGAAGCTTCTTAAGGCACAGCTGGACTCCTTAAAATCAGGGACAGTTGCCACTGCCACAGAAGAGGGACATTTCTATCAGCAAAGCATCTGCAGAGCTGGATTAGGGTGTAATCCTGTTTCCTTTGATTATCCACCGCCATTGATCTGGACAAACAAGAGCTAGGAAGGGAAAGCTAATCATCAAACAAATTATTATTAAACAAACCAAAGTTTGGCTCAACTATGTATGTTTCAGCTGAGAATTATGCTTGGATTATGGTGGAAGGAAAAATGTCAGTTTATCTGAGAGAGGGAAGCTCAAGGGAAATAAAAAAGGAACAGCTGGACACTGTTGCCAGCACGTGCAGGAGTTTGGCTGACATTGCTGCACAAATTGTCTGAGATCTGGACATTAACTGAAGCTCAGCTGGGCTTCCTAAATATCTGCTTTCAAAATCAGGAATTGGCCCTCTGGGAATACCAAACCACCTTCCAGCCTGCAGTCCTTGTAGTGCCACAGAGGTGAAAGACCAACCATGGCTTGGGTCTCCATCACTCTGCAGTCATGTAGAGGTCATCAAATTGTTATAATCATTTTGGCTTTCATGGCAGAGGAATTGCAGTGGCTGAAAAGAGCATTTCCCCTTGCCCAGCTGACACATGGTGGCAGGACTGGGACTGTGATGTAAGTTATTCCAATTAAAAGTTTTACCAAATGTAACCCTCAGTCTTTTTATCTCTCTCTCTCTCTGTGCAAGGTGAGGAGTCTGAAATGGGACTCAGATAGGCAGTAAATATGCAAATTGAGTAAAATTACACCAATTAAATGCAGGTTCATTTCAGATTTTCCAATGGATTGGCAGTTTGAAATATTTTATTTTTATTTGATATTCCTAGTCCTAAAAAGCAGTGACAGCAGGGACATATTGTGGTCACGGAAAGAAGTAAGGTGGGTGGTTATCTCTAGAATATCTCCTGCCACCTGGACATCCAATAACATGTAAGACTTGGATGGAAACTTCTTGTGCCTCATCCTACCCCAAAATATAGATGGACACAAATTCTTCAAGGTGTTAATGTGGCAGTGTTTGTTTTCATTTTCTATTTTAAGCTGCTGGAAAGCCACATATAAAGCCTGCTACAACATTTTCCAGCCTTCTCAAAGAGATGGGGATGACAGTTCCAGGTAGAGCCATTAAGGTGGTAAGCCAGGAGCTGTTTTCATGGGATGACGTTGTTCCTTAGACTTCCTTACTGAAAAAATTAAGCTTCTTAGGCTTCATAGTGAAAGATTTGCTTTCCTGCCCTGGACTGTGTCTGCAGTTCTCCTTTGAACTCTCTCTGTTGTTTAGATGTCTTTTCTGAAATGTGCTGCAGAGCTGGACACATCATTTAACAAGTTGTAAATGGAGCAGTTTATAGAGGCAAGGTCACTTCCCATCTTCTACTGAATGTTCTCCATGGACATCCAAAAGTTCCACTGGTTTTCATTTTGCAACAGTTCCCATTGAGAGAGTTATCAGTGCCTCATTTGCCACTTGCCAGGTAAATTCATCCCCTCCCACCCACAGAACTTGCAGTCTTGTCTCTCAGACATTTTAGCCTCAGTTTAGCCTTGATTGGACTGTGAATAATTAATCATTCCTTTCCTATTGATTATTTATTACCTTGCCTTTCTTGTGATACCAGAAAACTGAGCTCACAGAGATATTAGGTTATCATGGGATGGTTCCTAATTATTAGACAGCGTTGAACCAACATTAACTTTAGTTTTTCCTGTCTTCAGTGCTTTCCTGGAGCCCAGAGAACTTGAAAGATCTCTGGAACACTTGATGGCATAAAATCACTGGCTGACAGGATAAACCCCTTCCAAAAGGGTCTCTTCTGCTGACCACATGGTGTTATTTATTCTTGATGCAGGGTCCTTCATTTTCTCATCAGGGGAACAGACAACTGTGCTGCCGTTGGCTCATTGAAAAACATTCTGTCCAGTCTTTCCAATTTTTAAAATATAATCTTCATTATTTTAGTAGAAGACTCATCTGTCTTTCTGGTTTAAACAGTTCTATTAAAAAAAAATGAGGCCTTTTTAGTGTCAGGTTTCTACTGAGTTTAAACTAAACTATTTCTCAGTTCTCTGTGTCCGTGCCTGTAACTTTTTCTGTGGCAGATTCTTACAGACTGCTCTCTATTTTATTTATTGCTTTGGGTTTTGAAGATACACTTTGGTTTTTCCAGCTCCAGGTTTTCTAGTGTTTATTAGGTTCTCTGTCTGCCCTTCTCTCTTGACCCTTTTGCACTCAGGTGCAATCTGCAGCCACACCAGGAAAATCAAAGGAACGCCTCATCACCCCTTCACACCCTTTGCAATGTGGCCAGCAGTTCATGGACAACTGGATTTTTTGGTTCCTGAAGGATTATCAACACAACGAGAAACTCTTTAACCCACACAAAACTTTCCAAAGTTTTCTTTCTGAATGTGTATGCCAAGGGCTATTGTTACAAACAAAAGTTAAATAAGAAGTAACTGGTGAAATTACTTCTGTGACTCGCTGCACTGTGTCTGCATGGCCTGGAGAGTGGGTGAGGACTGCCTGGGGCTCAAGGCTCACACTTCTGTCCTTCCATGTGCTCAGCAAAACTGCAGAACTCTCCAGTGTTACTGTTTGCCCTCACAGTGAGGACAGGAATCAGAGCTCTTGAGAGGTTGGGGCTCAGGGTCTCACAGAGTAGCTGAGGCTCAGCTGTTGGTCTTCTACAGGCTCATTTGCACTGACCTTTGCAGGATAAACACTTTGAATGACTCGCTCTAATCACAGAATCTGTGAAAGAAGGGGACAAGAAGCCCTAATGCAGAGTCCTAAATGATAAAGATATTTTGTAGGAACTTCTGCTTGCACAGTGGTGGGTACTAAATTGCCCAGAGAGCACATGTATTGCCAGTAACTAAAAGTCTTGCTATCTTTGGCAGGGTCACATAAATGTTTCTCCTAGAATAACATGTTCTTGAACTGTTTCTCCAGTGTATTCTCTGCACATATGCTTCCCATTAGCAGCAGACGGGGAAGTCTTACCCAAGAGCATTTGTATATCCAGTTTGCAGAGGTGAAAAGGAGAAGACAGAGAGGTTTCTAGCACCATTTTAGGGTCTGGTTTGAAAACTTTTTGATCTGTCCCATGTTTCTTTACATCTGTGCATGTGCTAAAGGACATGAAGCCTGGGCAAGACTTTAGATGCTTTAGCACCACTTCCCATAATTGTGATCTCTGTGATAATTTTGCAGGTTAGGGGTGAAGCAGAATGTTAAACACAATTATCATGGCAACAGTACTATAAAATAAAACAAAGAATCCCTCGAGGGACTGAGGCTGAGAGAATTGGGGTTGTTCAACCTGGAGAAGTGGAAGGATGACATTTTTGTTGCCTAAAGGTACTGAAAGATGGAAATGCACCCTGTCCCAGTACAGCATCCAAGAGAGGTGATGCAAACTATTCCCTGGAAGTACCAATCTCTCCCTGGGAAAGAACTGCTCCTTCATTTTCAGATGGCTAAAGGTGAGGTGCATCCTGAGCTTTTCCTCACACTCAGTGCACATTTTTCCAGTCCTGTTTCTCTTCCTGGGAGAGGATGGAATGTAACTCATCCGTAGGGAATCACTTCAGCCTCACGTAATTCCCTTTGGAAGCCTCTTTGACGCACACACAGGCTCATGCCAGCACTTTCCACCTTGACAAACATGCAGGACTGACACAATCTCACTCCAAGGTTGGAAACATAATTAATGGTGTGTCAGAATGACTCACAGCATCCCTTACCTCATGTTTCCCGTTCTACATCTCAACTCTGCCTCATTTTCCAGCTCCTGCCCCTGTGCAGGTGGCACACAGACCTGTCCACTCGGGGTTGTTACCCTGCTCAGTGTGGCTTCTTCTCTTCACCTCCCTTCAAGGATCTAGAGATGAGCTGCAAAATTCCATAGTTTTCAAGGTTTCTGTGTTACCAGGAAAGACTTTCATGTCATGAGCCATCCCACTTTATTCCACGTAATATATTACTTTATATTACTATTCCTGTCCATCTACAGAAGGGCAGATCTCATTTGGGCTCTTATAATCTCTTCTCTTTTATTTCAGATCTAAAGCTACACATCCTTGTCTTGTTATCTTGGTTACCTTGCTTTGGGAATGTAGGAACCCAGAGTGCCGAGAATATTTCTCTGCCTGTTTTTAAGGGTTCTTACCCCCCTAAACAACACTGTTTTAACCTCCAACCTTGGAAAAAATTACCAAAGATCAGACAAGAACTAGAAAATACAGTGGTGTGAATTAGGTGATAGACTACTATGTAAGATTGTCACAGGGTGAAAAATTTAGAGGTTTTGGGCTTCTCTTTGTGGCAAATAGATAAGAGTAAAAAATATCAAAATGGAGGATTGTTGTTGTTCTCTAAACCTTCTCCTCCTTCCTCTACTACTCCATGTTCTGCAGTAAAAGTAGTTTGGAATGATTGGATAGAGAATTCCGCAGTTCCTGGTCATGTTACTGAATAATTGGTAGGAAAGTGAAAATAATGTAGGTTTTTAGTAACTATTGGTTAAAATATCTTTAAAAGGCTGTCTAAATCTTGATAGAGAGCCTTCACTCCTGCTTTTCTGTGCTCTATGCTGCACCTGGGTCACACTAGTGGCTCTGTTCCTCTGACAAGACTTAATAAACAACTATCTGGAAGCATTGAAACTCAAGGAAAAGTCTCAGTTTATTTTTGAAACTCCTTGCAAGGACTTTCAGAAAATTCTCTCCCATCAGGAGGGACTTGATTTACAGTACGGTTCAGTGTCAGGGAAAATCCAAATCCAAAATTCTCCGTGTTTCCTTAACTGGGAGTTATTGACCTGTCATCTTCCTCCTCTGATCCTTCGCCTCATTCCCTTCCTATCATATGAAAAAACCCTGCTTGTTTTCTATCTCAGGGACTTTCATTATCTTCTTTTCAATCAGTATTCACAAGCTGATAGGAAACTCTAAGCAGGCAAACATCTTCTATTTGTTCCATTTTCTCATAATCTCAGTCTTTTTCCCAGGTTTTACAAACCAAAAAAATTATTTGTTTGTATGTTCTGAAGAATTTTATTGTTCTGCACTCTGCTCATTCACAGAGTGACAGAGTGGTTGATGCTGGAATGGGCCTCTGGAGGGGATCTGGTCCATCCCTGCTCCATGGGATGATGGTTCAAATCTCTGTGACAATAAAATCAACAAGACAAATCTCAGTATTTTCTTTTGGCTACACATTTCAGAGGGTCAGTAACTTCCAGAAGCCCAGGTAATTTGATCCCTCACAGTCTCACTTCATGTGATACACCCTCAGATTCCACACGAGATAATATTTGGGGGTAAAACAGTGAAGTATTGTGATTGAAATATGTCTCCATGACTTTTTTTTTTCCTGAAGTACTATATTTTCCTGCTATTGGAAGTTCTGTAATCTCTCTTCCAAGACCAGCTAGGAAATGATAAATGTTCACATCTTAAACTAAATAATCCACGAATTCTGACAAAAGAAACAAACCTACATGCTGAAAAGCTTGTTACCTATGTGAAAGTGTATGAACTTGTTAGGAGCACCATGATTTATACATTTCTTTTTTTTTTTTTTTTATTAATGATGGTTTCTGGTGGCATTCAGCTCAAAAATCAGAGGTCTCAGGGTTTATATCTACATGTGAACTAAGAGTCTATGATCCCCCTGGTGAGTTGAGATCTGGGATTTAATTCAGTTACCTTAATATATGTATCAGGGCACCATATTTTTGTGTCGAGGGATTTGTGCATTTGGGATTCCATTGCCCATCTGATAACCAGTTGCTGGTCCATGAGTTTGTAGATCCTGTATAATGGCCACCTTTTCCATAGAGGTTTACCCCAAATGCCACCAGACCCCATCTTCAGACCACTCAATCAAGGGGTAAAACTGCTGGAGCTTAGGGAGTTGTGAAGATTGCATTGAGGAAAATGCACTTTTGATCAGTTTAATTGTTCTCTGGACTCCATGGATTACATGGCTGGACATCCCCAGACTGCAGTGGGAAATGGGACACAATTCCATGTAAAAACACCTAAATATAATTATCTTAATCTCCTGGGTGAAACCCATCATGTATTTCTAGACAACCTGTTTCCAATTTCGCTGTCTCCAACCCATCATATTTCTTGACAAGGCATAGTTTCAAGTAACAGCTGGAAAAAACACATATTGAAGAAAAATACCAAATATTTTGAGGGTTGTTGGTTGGGGTTTTTTTAAGCAGAAGGTTTGGAGACCTTCCAAGGAAAGTGAAATCAGTATATGTTAGGATTTGTTCAACAGCCAAATGCTGTGGACAATTCCAATTACATACAAAACTGAAAGAGTCATATGGAAAGGGCCAGTTTATTTCTCGTTCCAAGAAACTTCCCCAAAATAATACGTGGATGCATACACTGAAAAAGGAAATGCATTCAGTTCAAACCATTATCGGTGTCTTTTAATTGCAGTGTTTATGTATCGATTGTCTTTTAGCTGTAACATTTATGTATCGATTGTACACTTGCTTATTGTTATACTCCTTTTTATAAGAGTATTTTTATGTTCCTCTATCCAACTTGAATTTAGATCTCTTCATTGTGAAAAGTTATTTACTACCCTTGGAAAACTGGTCCAGGAAATGACAGATCTCACGATTGTAAAGCTGTTTATTTCATTAAGTTTAAATTACCTTTTTTTTCTTTCACGTTGTTTTATCCTCCTGGTGATATTCATAGAGTCCTAGAATGGTTTGGGTTGGAAGGGATATCAAGGATCATCCAGTTCCAACTCCTCTGCATTAATAGCACTGAGTCCCTTTTTCTCTGTTGTACTTATCTGCCTCATTATTTTAAGATTATTCTTAAGCCCCTCTACCATTGCTGGATTAGGTTATTTATAAAACTTTTTTCTTCAACAATTTTAGCCTTTTTATACTCTTTGCTGTTTCTCTGGATTCATTCCTGTCTGCCTCCATGTAGAAGTGTTACATCTAGAATAATGTGGTTCACAACAATTTTTCCAGTCACGACATGTCAGATCTAACCATTAAGCATTTAAAAACATCTTTCTGTGAACTGCCTGCTTGTATTTTAGGATTATGATATTGCTGCTTCCAGCACGCTTAGCAACTTTCATAACTGGACAAACATAATAAGTCTCAGTGCCTAAGGTCTGCCTTGCATCATCTTTAAGTCAAGTATTCTCTTCTGTGAGGAGCTGCATCTATTCTGAAGAGAAATGAGGGGTTCTGCATAACCTTTTCCATCATGGATCTTCAGTGCCATTTGCCAAAGCAATATGCCAGCTATTCATGAGGACAAAAACACAGTGAGCTCAAAATAACCCTTTTTTTTTTCCCCCTTCTTACCGCAGGTTAAAATTAGAATAAAATAATAAACTTGGTGAACTTACAGTTTCCAGCTACATTTTTCCGTCACCACCTGAAAATGTGATGTTTAACTGTCCTGGGTCTAGTTCTGAACCTTTTTACCCAAACGTGAATAAGCAAGAATCCTGTGGAAATGGAGAACTTCCAGAATGTGGGGATAGTAAGTCGGGACCCTTCCGTGATATTATTTGCCAGCACAGATTTTCCCAGGACAATAATTGGAAATGCTCCAGGAGAAGAAAACAATGGTGGTGCACTGTGAAGGAATAATGGAGAAAAAGCACTTTTGGTGGTGAAAACAGCTGGGGCTGTGAGACCGCCCTTCTCATGGTATGTTCGTGATGCTGTAATCAATTCTCTAAAAACCAGAATAATGAAGAATGGGCCATTACACAGCAAGTTATTCCAAGGCCTGGTCCTTTTCCAAGGGATTGTCAGCTTCACCCTGCCCGTGGTGTGAAGATGTTGGCCTTGGGCCTTTGATTCAAGCCTAAAATTGCTCTCCAACGATGCTCCTTCCCAGGGCAGTCCTGCCATGGACTGAAATTGCAGATTCATGGTTGGTTTTTCTGCCACTGACCGCAACAGGCCGTGGCCTACAGCAGAGCCTGTATTCAGAGAGGTTAAACAACATATACAATTTCTTTAGAGCAACACCATGCCATGAAAAATATGCCATAGGCCTTCCTTGCTATGTGGCAAATCCACATTAGCACAGCAGAGCTCTTGTGCAGGGGCACAAGAAAACAGGCTTAAGAAGAAAACTGATTTTTAGGGGCCACACCATTTTTTTTTTTAAATTATTGCTATAACAACTGGCGCAGGGTGAAATACACTCTTATTCTGCTGCACTTCTTGTGAACTATCTTTAAAATTTAAGTTACAGCAAAATAGTCTTGATAGCAATTTCCATGATGACAATGCACGGAAATAAAATATGGGATAAGAGAGAAAAAAGAGTCCTAGGAGACGAGAAACAGAAATTAATCGGTGATCCATGGCCTTGTGGACTATGCAGAGTGAAAGCAGATTGCTTGCATTGTTTTGAAGGTTTCAAATAAGGAGAAAATAGCTTATTTCAGGGTTTAACTGGTATTTGGAAGACTTCCAGTGGTCACAGAGTGATTGAGCCTTGTGCTTTAAAATAAAATACAAATGGCTTGACAAACCACTGGGAATTTGTGCAGCCAAGGAAAAGAGGTGGGGAGGGGCTGGCAGAGGCACATTCCTGACTCTCATCTGGATGGGATGTTAGAGTGCACCAGTCCTGGGCTGGTGTCAAGGATTTCTTGTAAAAACAAATCTGGGGGGGCCACAGAGCTCTCAGAGCCTTTCCTGGGTGATCCAAAAGTCCTGGCTCAGTGTCCACTGCTCTGCACACCCACTGTTTCTGTGAAAGCATTCAGAAATTCTGTTTGCATTTTGAGCATGGTAAGTAACAAATGTATAAGGCAGATATTCTTAAATGAGTAAGAATTCCGATGCTATTTTCTGGGATTTATAAATACACTTATTCCATAGAGAGACTTAAAGCCTGAAAAGCTCTTAAAAAGAAAATCACTCAGAGCAATTTAAAACAATTTTTAAAAGAAAGACACAAAGGTAGGATGATGCAGATATTGATCTCAACTGAGTTATCAGTGCCAAGAGACAGATGGCACTCACTGACTCATGGTAATAACCACAGAGATCAGCTTTTAATGCACTGATTGCCAACATGCAGAGAAAAATATGATCAATGATCTATTGCTATTTTCTACTCTCTTCAACCAGTGCTGATGAAAAATAAGGATCATTGGGGCTGTGCTATACACCAGTAGTAGTGAGTGGTCAGCTGAGCACGACCCCATGTGATGACAGAAAATACATTTTTAACTTTTTGTTCCCAATCTTTCTGCGTTCTCCTCCATATTCAGAAGTGACTCTGAGACTACAGAGCCCTGCTAAAACCAAGTGCCTGAAAAAGTATCCACAGCACTTTCAGAGTGTGTGCTGTTCAAAGGGAATAATACGTGAATCACACCAGGCTGAGCTGCTCTACAAATTCAGCGGGGAAACCAAGGCCAAAACAGCAGTAGAAATGTAGGTGGATGCCTTCCACCAGCTCAGGTGAGAAATCAGTGAACTCCAGCATCCTATTCTCACAGCTGTTGGTAGAACCTGTAACAACCAGGTTCTCAGCTTCAGTGCTTCAGCCAAGAAGTTTAATGGGTTTAAATCCTTCTCTGGGGTTTCTGAGGAGTTGTCAGCCTACTTTTCCCAGAGAAAAATTTGTGGAGACGACCACACCATGTTAGAGATGATGGATGGTAGAAATTTTGTGACATAAATGGTTTTCTTCTGGAGA
This sequence comes from Corvus moneduloides, assembly GCF_009650955.1. Classification (NCBI taxonomy): domain Eukaryota; kingdom Metazoa; phylum Chordata; class Aves; order Passeriformes; family Corvidae; genus Corvus; species Corvus moneduloides. The sequence continues at coordinate 3,530,324 of NC_045476.1, forward strand.
CACACCCCAGGCCCTGGACCTGCTCAGTTTTCTCTGAATCTTTCTGTGTACAAACACAGGCAATTTGAGCCCACAGGGAGGATGAGCTGGTGGGATTTCTGGCTGGAACTCCTCTGTGGACTTTCAGCAGGGCTGCTTTCAGTTCAGGCATTAGGATGACATGCAATATTCCCCATTCAAGCCTTTGTGCCACAGCAAGAAGATCAAGACGGCATCAGCAGCAAAAGAAATTATGGATGAACATCTTCAGGGCACACATTTGATTTGGAGGATTTCTGTTACTCCTGCAGCGGAGGGTAGATTACACCGCTCCTGCCCCAAAGGTTTGTTCCTAATACTCCAGGGGAGAAGCTCTGCCCTACTGCACTGTAATAATCTCTCCTCTTTCCTAGCAGGCTACTGTGGTTCTCTATTTCCTCTAGCTGGCTTGGCCACGGGCCTTTTGCATTTTTTCTCTTCCTTTTATGTAACACAAATATCAGGTAGTAAAGATCAAACGGTTTGATGTCTGGCTGATGCATCACCTGGGTTTAATAACTCAGAGAGTCAGTGTGGGGCATTAGAGGGAGATGGGCAGAGACAGGGGTAGGATGGGCATGAGCAATGATTTCCAGATTCTTTCTCTTCCTATTGTGTCCAGAGTTCAAAAGCAACAAATGCCAGAGTCTGCAAAATGCAGACAAAGTTTCTCTGCTTTCCTCTACTTTTGACTTTTCCCTGACACTGGACCAATAGAGCAGTAGTAGTTTACTAGCAGTGTGCTAGCAGTAGTTACTAGGAAATTGTAGAAATATAATCAGGAAGAACTAGAAAAATTCCCATGATGGCAGGAATTGGTTTACATAGTACAGGAGGTAGGAATAAAGGAATTTGGAGTCTTTTCTCACCGTGAAAGTCAACAAAGTCTAATGCAGCTTGAAATCCCTCAGGCACACCAAACAAAGCACCCAAAGAGGAACAGCTGGATTAAATTTGACTTAAAAGCCACCATAAATGGCACTGGCCAGTAGTCTCCAGTATAGGGATGAGCAGGGTGATTTTCAGTGGCATAAATTATAGCCTGGTTCGAGTTTTGACTCCACTATTTCAAATTCATGAGCTGATTGAGAAATTTGCTCTGATCTTGCTGAATGCAATAAATCGGGCCATGAAGGAATAGCCTCACATGTGCATCCGCATAAATTAGACTGAGATAACCACACAGTTTTATTGAACATAGAGCAGCCTCTTCGTTTGCTGAGAACCACAGACTGATTTCAAAAGCTTTCCTCTGCTGAAATCTTCCATATCCTCTCCTTAATCTCTTAAACCATCTCAACCCTGGAGCACAAATATTAGAGAAAAACAGGGAGATACATTTTCATTCCGTGTGCTTCCTCTGCGTGGATGTGAATGGCATTCACAATCTCTTCGCTGGCCCATGTGGTTTTGTCAGCATCTGTTTCTTGGAAGTGCAGTGAGTTGCATGACCTCTTCCATAATTAAATTGGAATCACTGCTGTTAAAAAGAATCCATATCATATTCTTACTTCAGTAAACGCATAAAGCTCCAGCTCACAGTTACCTCTTCCTCCCCTTCCTCTGTTTCTCCCATTACAAAGCTGTTCCCAAACTTCGGAGCGAGCATGGCCAGGAACATTTCATTTCAAAATACATATATATTACTCTTCAGATAATCCCCACTATTCCCATGCCATGCTTTACCTTAAACAATTCTTCCTCTTCACCCCTCCATCTTCCCTCAAAGTTATTACAAAAAAACCAGCCCAAGCCTTTCTCAATCACTGCTTTTAGGCAAGATTTTATATTTTCTGCTTTGAAGCCAAGATGACCAATTTAAAACAAGACATAGAACAATGCCAGAGAGGAGACCTCTATATATGCAAGATATAAAAACTTTATAAAGGTGAGCTTTGGCTCAAATTAAATTGTATTTCTGCTAAAGTTCATTCTGTCTCTTAGGATACCCTTTTAAACTATATAAAATTTCTAGAAATCTCACAGTTATCAAGGATTCCAGCACTGAACTCAAGCAGCCAGCCTGGTTTCTCAGGCTAATCCAGACTACTTCCATATGGAGCATCCTCTGGTATCGTGTGAAGAGCCTGACAAAGTCCTCATGCAGTCTGAACGACCTTTATATTAAATAAAATCATGTTTGGGGGAAAATAATATAATTCTTTTTTTGGTTAATATTCTTCCCAGGAAGCGCTTCCTTCCTTTTTCCCTCCTGCTGCCCATACTCCTGCTTCCAGTAGAGGGGCACCATGTCCAGCCAACCCTTCTTTGCTGGCAGATTCAAAAGGTATTTCTCTCTCTTGTTTTTTAAGGACTTGAATTAAATTTTTACCAGTGTCTTTTCTGGCCCCTAACTATCAAGTAACCTGTTTCAGACCTAAGCTTGTACTGCTCGTTGGGATGAGGAATTCAATTCACTTCCACGTGTGCAATATGAGCAAGTCATGGAGCAGATTCCCCCTGGCTCATTTAGGATTTGGGACCTGCACAGTCCAGGCACACTGGGCAGGACAAAGAGGAAGGTGGTGACCCTGGCTAAAATATCCCAATTTCCATGAGGCTTAGGTAGCTTAACCGTGGCAATGCAAGCCTTGCTGCTGCAGCTGATGCCTCCAGACCTCTTTTCTCCTTGGCTTTCAGACCCAGAACACTATTTTAGATGTGCTCTGGGCATTGTCCTCGGATGCTGACCAAGACTGTCCAGCACTTTGCTGCTCTCAGAGACTTTCAGCTGTTCACTCAGGCAAGAGTTTTCCACTGAACAGAGGGAAGGAGGATGTTGGAGGCAAGATTAAGTCCCCCCCATTTCCCAGCACTGAATCAAACAAAACCTTCTTCCACCCACACATTGCTGTCTCAGCTTAACAACAAAAACAGCCTGCCAATCTCTCCCCACACAGAAACCTTTAGAGTTCTCATCCAAAGTAAAGGAAAGGTACCGCAAAATTTCTCAAGCCCACCAGGCACAAATTGCCATAATTCCTTTCAAATTATCTGCTGTTATTTTCTTTGAAATCACTGGATGAATCAGATGAGAAGTGAGGGAGTGGGGTATTTCCTGTACCAAAAACATGCCACAAATAAAGACAAGAAAGTTTTGCTCCTCTCTAGAGCAGCACTTGTTGGCCAGAACTGTCAGTGTTTCTGAGCAAAAACTTTAGTCCAGAGAGTCAGGGAGGCAAAAGCAAATGGGAGCCTTTAAATGGCATTGTAAGTATGGGGGAGATTAATTTGGGGAAGGCCACCACTAAAAAAAAAAAAAAAAAAAAAAAAATTGAAGAAGAACCTACTGTGAATAGGGACAAGAAAAGAGACGGGAAAAGAACAGAGAGAGATTCAATCTTGATAAAGCTGAGACAGCTGCGAAAAAGAAAAGCAACCAAAATATTTGCACTGACAAGGAATGAAGAGAACTAACAACGAATACTCAGAGTGTGATAGAAAGTATGGCAGAGAAAGAAACTGAATTTAGGTCTTCCCAGACCTGCAGCCACAGGGCTGTGCTGGCTTCTTGCAAAGCAAGCTGGAAAAAAATAATGAATATTAATAAAAGGCTCATGAGAGTGAGTAGTTTATCCAGGCCGTAGGATATACAGAGCTTTGGGGTATCATGATTTAATCATGTGTTAAAAGAACAGAATCAGGAACTTCTTAGAATCATATATATATAATCATATATCACATATAAATTTTTATATATACACCCCTAGGTAGAGAAAATCTAGGATAAATTATCAAGGAGGAGGAGAAGCTTTCCCAACAAGACCTATTGTACAATAACTCCCCTGAGGAAGTGATGAGTACAAAGTTCTTGAAATAATAAACATGAGGTTTTTTCCAAACCAACAAGTGTGCCCTGGAGAGAAAACCTGTGCTGGCCAGGATTTGGAGCATTTAATAGTCCTCTCCCATCTCTGGTTTGTGAAGATCTCTGGGGACTGAAGGAGCCACAGAGATGTTGACAACGCTTTCCAGTAGTTTGCTATCAGTCCAAAGGGAGGAAACAGCTGGAGAGTTCCTAGAGCAGCTCATGGAATTTCCCAAACCAGATAATTCTAATCAGCCTGTCACCCTGGAACATGATGGAGCCAAGAGTGGAAGTGGCTAATGCCATGGGACATCTGCTCTGCTGTAAAGACCTATGGCCTGTCATTAACAAGGACATTGTTTTTTTCCTAATTATTGTAATTCCTTATTAATTTCATGGGGAAAATTCAGAAAAACAAGGAGGAAGATAATCAAAACTGATGAGGCAGAGGAACAACATTTCTTATTTTCCAAGCTCCCTTCCGGTGCATCCCTGCTGACCCACCTATCTCCAGACCCACCTATCTCCAGACCAGAGAGCCAAGGGCAGTGTCTTTGCCCAAGAAAACAAACTTGTGTACCCTCTGCACGTGGGTTTTGCCTATGAATCACCTGCTGGTGTCACTCCAGATATTTCTGTGCGTGTATTAAAACCATTCCAAGAGTGGGATGGATATGAGTCGAAAGATGTCTTGATAGAAGAAGCTGTAATTTCAGATGGAATTGCTTCGGGTCTTATGGGTCTGAGAAATCCATGCAGATGTGTTTCTGAGCTGAATTGGCACTGTTTCAACATCATGTATATTTCAGTCTTGGGATTTCCCTGACAACCTCCTCCAAATCATTCCTGTCTGTTAATGTCCTGTCAGATTTAATGATTCTGGCTTCTCTGACAGTTTTATCCTTAATGTGAAATAAATGCCTTCCTGATGCTTCGCTCTGTGTTGCTGATGATGTGATAGATCAGCATTTTTATTTATGTTTGTCTTTTGGACTGCAGAGGATAATCAAAGCTGGCCACTGAAGGCTACGAAATGGATCCTGTTGGCTTCACTGGAAGTTAGACCCATCCCCTGACCAGATGGGAATGCAATGGTCACTGATGCAGATACAGAGGGGATCAGCCTCAAAGCAGGGGAATGAATCTCAAAGGAAGCTGCTCCTACTTGCTAACTAAACACAGACAAGTTATTTGAGAGGCAAAATATTTTTGCCAGAGGAAGCAGAAAGAAGGGAAAGTCCTGAGGGTCTTGGGACATCACAGGCACAGGACCAGTTGCATTAAGAACACACCAAAGGAAGGAAAGTTTTTCTTCACTAAAACTTCTTTCACTCCATACAGCCCTACATCCAGGTTTCACAGTGCACACAACCTCCATAACCAACCCTGGTGTTTCACCCACGAGGATTTACTCCAGACACAGAATTTCTTTGCTCAGCCCTTGCAAGAAGTAACATCTTTGACTCTGGGCTGAAATTCTGCTACAGAGAGACTGGGTCCAAGCCAATGCCAGCAGGACAAACTGTCCTCCCTGGGAAGTTGTCATCTTTGCAAAGATTAATCATTTTCTTCAGGTTTTGCCTTTTCTGGGCTGCAGATCCCTGTACCATGGTCCCTCAGGACTGATTATTATGGGAACAGGATCACAGTTACGTGATTTTTCTCCTAGATTGAAAGAGAGGCTTCTCCAGAGGCTGTCACCAAACACATCCCTCTCCTTTGAAAAAGTGCATGGAGCCTAAACTGATGACTTTTGTGTCAAACTTTGGTTCTTAAAATGAGGTGACAGGAACATCTCCCTCCCCACAATATCTGTTCCCTGAATTATGGAGCTTACAGAGGGATGCACATAGTTCTGCAAACATGATAACTGAGAAGTAAGACACTCCAAGGAGCATATTCCCCCTGATAAGACTTGATTCTGACTTATTTAGTTAATTTTTCCGTGCCTGCTTAATGTGACCAAAATATTTTCAGAACAAGTCAATGCAAGAAAACAGGGCGTCCCCGAAGCAAGAAATATGAGGTGGAGAAGAAACTCTTGTCTCTAACACAGCAAATATTTCAAAAAAACATCATTTTTCACTTCACTGTTTCCTCCTCTGATTTTTTAATCTCCATTTTTCCACGGAATAAGCCAGACCAAAAAAAAAAACCCACCAACAACAAAAAACACCATCCCAAAACCCAAAACCCTCTCAAAAGGTCAGAATGATGAACAATATTTCATGCTGCAGGTTGCAGAGTCATTGCATTCCTTTTCAACAACTCCAAAACCACATGAGAAAGTTTGCAAATACCTTTGAAGATAGCAGGGAACGACTCCACTTACAGAGGGCCTCAGTCTCCTATTCAGGCAATACTCAGCCTATAAAACCCAATAACTGGTAACAGCTTCCATTATTAGTAGCAAATCCTCTATAGGTAAAATATCCCTTAATCTGCCAGTACCACTGTCAACATTTAATTAATCTGCCTAAAGGCCTGGTGCTGCCTCAGTGGGGTAAAGGAATTTTTTACCATTTATTTCAAGCTAAATCATAACCCAATTGCCATTTTTAGGCACTTGAACACTCTCTGACTTTCCAGATGGGCAACATCATTCTTTTCAGCAGCAGCAGCTGGTTTCTAGATTTTGAAGCCTAATTTCAGGGCTGACAGCATTTTCTTGTAATATATGTGTTGTTTAAATACCAGGCACTTCAGTGATCCTTGGTCATCATTATTTGTCTTCATTCTGCAAATGAATATCCCTGAATTAATTAATCCCAGGGCACGATGGAGGGATAAACTACTTGTGTTCAGTATGCAGTTTATGCATGTGAGAAATTTCAGGTTTACAAGTTGTGCTTCCACTTCTTTTCCAATTCAACCAAACTCCTGGAAGGGGCATTTTTTCCAGGAACAAGTTTGGTATGAAACGTCTTCAGCCCAGAATGTGAAATGCTCTCATGGTGTGTGCTGATGTGTCAGCCCATTTTAATCTTCTTATATAAAGACACCACTGCATGTGGAGTTACTGTTTTCTGATGAAAATAGTCAGGGCTTTTTGGTGGTATCAGCAGCACTTCCAGCAATCACTGTAACAGAGTGTAATAATTTAGGCCCATTAGGTCTCAGCTTCTTACAAATCCTTTCTCAACGCAATTTCTGGATTCAAATCGTTGTTTCAACAACAACAACAAAAAGTAAAGTTATTATGTTCTGGAATTCTCCAGAAATGCAGAAACAGTGGAAATAACAACAAAATTCCTTAAAAAAAAAAAAAAAAAAAAATACACATATATTTGCAAACTCCTCTTTTGGCCAATGCCCACACCCAGCACACCCTGGAGTTCATCCTGCATCCATTTCTTTAAACAACTAAAGAACAATGAAACATTTCTGGACATTCCTGCAATTGCCTTCTATCCATCAGCTCTGGCAGCTGCTTGGCAAGTCTTCCCTCGACCTCCAAAATAAACCCACCCTCTGAAGAAAAGACTGCAAACTTCTAGAGCCAGCCTGCTCTCCTGCAAAGTGATTAATTCGAGTTTGAAACCAAAGCCAGTGTACTGATAATGTGGAGAAAACAGAGGGAGAAAAGTGTTGAAAAGCTCGGAACAAACTGTTCCTGCTTTGCAGGATATTCTTACCAACTTCAGGTTTTCCAGCAGATGAAAAATGAGCACTCTGGGCAAATTTGAAAGGCTTAAGAGGAGATCTTCCTCATTATCCACCTCCTCATCCCCAGGACTGGGGAGACACCCTTTTCAAACCTCCGTTGAAGTCCTTCATGTTCTCAAGTCTCTGTCAGCTGAAATTCGGGGGCTTCCCTCTCTGGGACACCACTGAAAATTCCTTCCATTATTCTACTGATAAAACAGGAATATTTCATAGAATAACATGTACTGATAAGAGGTGAGGGCTGAGATGAAGAGGTGTCTTATGAAACCCAGTTAAGAAACACTTGGGTTATCTCAACCAGATGTTACTAAACTCACCACAGGAATTACTGGCTTAGAAATGCTGGCCTGGGTTAGGAAGTATTCAAGCCACATGATTAAAACAGTCTCTTTTAGCTTTAAAATCCACCTATCCTTGCAGCTATTGAACTTGCTAACTTCTCTGGAATTCATGGGACAATATCAGTTTCTGCTGGTTTTTTTCAGGAAATTATTTGCAAAGAAAGGCTTAAAAAGCGTCAAGAGAATAAAAAGTTCCCTATTCCTTTAATAATTCTCAAGTCAATATTGAATTTGGGAATCATCTGCCTCAGGATTTATGAATTATGTGAAAAGTTAGAGTTCTTACCTACTATGGACACTTTTATCTCATGATCATCCAATTGTTTCTGGGCATGCCCAGCTGTATCCAAGGAAAACTTAATTAATCTTGACTTAAGTCAAAATAAACAATTTAAAGCATTTTAAAATCCTCTCTGGGGCTCAGGGAAAAAAGCAAACAAGCTTCATAACGGAAGACATGATTTCATTTCACAAGCTCTTACTAAGTTTTCTTCAATTTGTTTGAACATCTGTAATGATTTTCCAAAAAAGAAAGCAACAAGTATTACTTGTAGCTACAGAGCTTGAGTTCTTGTCCTATCTGATTTTCCTGACAGTCCTAAAGGTGCTCCTGGGAATGCCCTGGACTTTTTTCTGTTTTATTTTCTTTCCCCCACTCTTTCCTTCATGGATAGCAGTGAGTCCTGGGGATTCATGACAGAGGCAAAGGGGTGTCACCTGCTTCTTCCCTTTAACAAAAAGTGTTTCCAGCATCCCAGGTGTGCATGGGGATGGCAGACCTCGGGTTCCTCTAAACACTGAGTCCCTCTTGCCTAAGTGTCCTTTTTGGATGGAGACAAATAGAAATTTTGGTGTAGGTTGTTATCAGGAAAAGGTTCTTCCTCCAGAGGGTGGTTGGGCACTGAACAGGCTCCCCAGGGAATGGTCACAGCTCCAGTCTCTCTGGGTTCAAGAAACATTTGGAAAACACTCTCATGCCCAGGGTGGGATTCTTGGGGTGTCTGTGCAGGGCCAGGAGCTGGATTCAATGACCCTGATGAGTCCCTTCAAACTCAGCATGTTTTATTTTTCTGTGATAATAAATAAAATGTATTGTTGCAACCAGCTCCAGCATGCACCTGTATTTACTTAACTTCAAAATGAAGTCTTTGCTGCACATTGCTGGAGAAGGTGTCATCCTCTATAGCCTGATTGAATTCTTTACTCTCCTCAGAAAAAAACCACTGAAACTGTTGAAGGCAAGTGTGGAATTCATTTCAGGGCATACAGAAGGTGATCTAAGTGGGTGGTTTACAGTTCATTGAACTATCACACATCCACTGCTTAGCCTGGAAATATTTCCAAGATACACAAACCAGCGAGGCAGGATGGAGCAAGGAGATGTCAGAAAGCTCAGAAGGGCTGCTCACGACCCAGGAAAGAGAATGACCCAAGAAAGGCACTCACATTGAGGTCAACGAGCTCACACCAGAGACCAGCTATGAACAGCAACTTCCAAACCCTCCAAGGACTTCTGCCAGTGTTTGGTGACAACATTGGGAATCCAGTGACAGCCCTCAACTTCATCTTTCCCATGTAGATAACAACAGAACCTGTCTGTGTGTTGTCTTGAACCTCAAAGGCACAACGTTCATCCTGTTCAATTAGTCAGTACAGGGCCATGACTCAGGAGAGACCAGAATACAAGAGGAAATCAGGGATATTAATGAAAAAGTTTTATCTACTGCTCTGTTCCTGAAATGAAAAGGTTATAAAAACTCTATTCTAAGCAAAATGGGAGAAGAGGGAAATCTTATTTTTTGCTTTATTGTTTGTTTCCAAATACAAAATGAAGGGAATTCCCCATTAGCTTATACAGGGCTGCACAGTTCTGGGCAGCAAAATCAATGGACATTAAATTTCGATGCTCAGGAAGGCAAAAGTTTCAAATACTGAGAAAATTTCCCTTTAAAAATTTCTAAACAGTCTTAATATTTACTTTGCGTGATATCATCAGAGTAAGAGCCATCAACAGTTCTTCTGTGTAAAATCTTTGAGGCAGAAGAAATTCTGACATATGACTTCTCCTCCCACCTGAAATGGGAAGGAGAAGCAGAATTCTTTTAAGGTAGATGAAATTTTCTCTTGGATAAAAGTCCACCTTCTCTTAGTCATCACAATGGAAATCTGGTGGAATTCAGCCATAGACAGCTGAGTTCTGCATTTCTTTACTCTGCCTGAATTTATATAGAACATAAATATATGTTCTATAAATAGAAATACATGTAAATATAGAACTCTGTAAAGGTCACTCAAACCCAAGCAAGAGTGACACATCAGTTCATCCTCATCACTGCAAGGTCTCAGCCTATGAAGCCTTTTGGGTTTCTTCTTTGTATTCGTTCCCCTGTTTGTTTTTGTGTTTTACTTCAAGGCAACAATTTGCTGTCCTTTATTTCTTTGTTATTCTTTCACTCAGCCATGGATTTCTATTTGTTGCTCTTTTTCGTATTTGAGCAATGTTCTGAAATGTTACAGCTGCAAAATTCACTTTTTAATTAAAAAATTCGTTAGAAATGAATGAATTATAAAAATATTAAATCAGGAAATACTTTCCCGGTGGTGCACCTATGCATCACTTCTGAGCTCTGATATTTACTCATTTTCATAAAATCTTTGATTTGAAAACACTGTTCTTTGAAAACACTATTATTACGGCTCTGACAGGTGATACATGCTTTCTTTGTGTCTTTGAGGGTATTTTTTTGAAAAGGATCTTAGAGATGGTTTTAAAAGTTAAATTTAAAAGATGTCTATTAAAACAGAAGATGAAAATGTAATATGAAATGTCCTGTTTCTGTGCCATTGCTCTATTTTGGATGGAATATCAGACCTACCATTGATTCGGTGTTTCTTTTCCTTCGTGATAACCATGTCTGTGCCATAAAACCACAGAACTCTTAACAGATCAATAAAATATCCAGCTTCAGCTGAAGAAAGGCTCTCTATTTGGTGGGGCAGCACACACATCCATTTCCACCACCAGCTGTAAACTTCCAGTGTCACAGGAATGGGCATTTGCTCAGGAACAGTCCACCCATTTATCCAGCCTATCAAAGCCATGTCCTGTTCCCAGCCCTTGTTTGCTGTGAGCAGTGAATGCCAGCCCTGTGGGGTCAGTGTCTGATGGACCAGACCAAAACACCCCTTGGCAGAACAATTCCCCCATGCTGAGATCTGCGCTGCCCTGGCTGCTCCACCTCCAGAACAAGAGCTGGCTTGGTTGAAGGTAGGAGCTGAAAAGAGGTGATAAATATGTGCCATGACACCAGATGTGCCTTATTTACAGGGCACAGCAAGACTTTGGAGTTAAAATCCCATTTACTCGTTGAAAACAAGGTTTTATTGATGTAAGTAAGCTTTAAGTCATTGGTGTTATGAGGCAAGCACTGAAGATCTACATAACTGCAGCATTAGGTGAGGTTTGGGATTCCTAGAACCTGGAGTTTGGTCTACATGTGAGAAAAGCAAGAGAATGGGAAAGAAGTTTATCATCCAAGCTGCCCAGGTACCACTTAAATATCAAATAAAGCCCTTTCCCTCTGTCCTAAAAGCTGTCAGAAGCTGCTATAAACCTTCCACCCCACAGAGCCCCTGTTACAGGCTGTTAGCATTTGTCATCCTCCCTCTCCTGCGAAACAAACCCTCCATCCATGTGTTCCACTGCAGAGCAGCAAAACAGATAATGGAGATGCCAAGAAAGGTCATTTTGTGTATTCTTCTCCTTCCTGTTTCACGCAGCTTCTGTGAAAGATCCTGACAGGTGGTTTGAATAAAACATCCCACATGCTTTGTTTTTTTCATCAAAGGCTGACAAAGGATAATTTGTTTGCTGCATCCCTCCTGCAATGCCTTTATTGGGAAAAGCTGTAGCAGAGGGATTTTTGGAAGCAACAGCGCTCCCAAGCATTTCTGGGTGGCTGAGCTGAGCAGCACGTGTGGGCAGACAGATAGATCAGACTGCTCTGATGCACTGCAGGCCAGCACCTTCTCTCCAAGCCCACCAGGGCTACCAGGGATTCATTATAGTTGAGCCTTGGCCAGTGGGTGTCACTAAAATTAAGCTGCAAGGGAAATTAGAAAAAAAAAAAAAAGCATGGGGGCAAGAGAACCTGAATTTTAAAAGCATTCCAGACCTTATTTTTGGCCCAAAGCCTTGTTTTGAATCCTTCCTTTGGTCAAACAATGGCAATGAGATCAGAGCCAGGCATCCAGTGCCTGCTAATTACTCAGTGGACTGATGCTTGAGAGGATTGCTGGTAGGATGCTGGATGGGATGGGAAATGGTTTTACTGAGGTATCCCTGGTGGTGGTGGCATGCTTCTTTATGGGTTTCCTACTGCCCTGTCCCTCCTGCAGTGGGGGGACGCCAGCCAGGTGACTCACTGAGGTTCTGCCCCGTGTTTACTGCAAGAAACCTCCCCACAGGGAGTTGCTCACTGTGCTCAGCCTGATTTTCCCAAGAACACCTCAAAGGGCTAATTTTAAATGAACAAAAGCTTTGGAAGGCAGGGAGAAGGGAAGGGGGAGGAGGGTTTCTTGCAGGAGGAAAGAGATGGCAGAAATAGCCTCCTTCCTTTTTCCTCTCTCTTGTCCAAGATAAGGAAACATCACACACTAAAGGCAATTTAAAAACAACTTAAAAGGCAGATAAATTTAGTCACAAGTATTTTACTGGGTGGACAGTCAAGATATAGAACAAGTCTTCAGCCAGAAGGTTTTTAGGGAAAATTACCAGTGGTTAAGGCAAAGGGGCAAAAATCAAGGAAGTATGGTTGACATTAAAATTAATGTAGGACGAAGTCATAAACCCCCAGCTCATCCACCCACAGCAAAGGGAAGCTGAGTTGGGATGTTTCAGTATACTTTGATTGGAGGTGTCTTTCTGCAGAAGGGGTGGACTGGCCCATGATGAGCATAATATGTAATTCTCATATTAAAGAATTCATGTTACCGTTCAATCAAGACCAGACTCTTTCAGAACTCTAAAAGGGTGAAAAAACTTATAATTCTAGGAGATAAAAAAGGAAGGTGATGAATGAGCATCACAGGCACTGCTGTGGTCTGATGATCCTTCTGTGAAAAATTGAAGGGACTTGCATCTCTGAGGCAGGGAAATGGCACCAGAAAATGATACTGGCAACTGCTCAGCAGTTGAGGTTTTGCATGGAACCAAACCTTCTGGAGTCACACTCCAGATGCAACACAAGAATTGTAATGAAGTCCCCTCCTTTTATGCCTCCTCTCAGCTGTCTTTTTGCTACTTTATTGACTGTTTTCTCAGTGGTCTTTGGTTTATATGGAATTTGAGCTGACTTCTAAAGTTTGTCAGGCCAACAAAGATATTCTATTCATCATTGTGGTGAGCATGTATCAACCACAGGTCAGCACTAGCTCGAGGACATCTGTACAATGCTCCGTTGCACTAAGCAAACACGTCTTTAATCTCTCTGTACCATCTGGAAAATAATATTTCTTTTATTTTTCCCTTTTGATTTCCTTTTCTGTTGAGATTGCAAGTATTAAAAGGCAAGCCCTTTCTCTGATTACAAAAGGATACATCAACACAAGCAGGACAAACAGTCCAGGACCTGCTCCTTGGCCCTGAAGCCAAGTGGTGTGATTCATCTTATGGCCATATGGCTAAACTTTTGTCCATGTGAAAAAAAAAAAGAGTGGCCTCACCCACACCTCCTCCTGGGAACAGGCTCTGACCCATGGTAGTATTTGAACCATCTCTGAGCATTTTCTGGGAAAGAGAAAAATGGCATGGAGTGAAAATGTTTCAGGGAGTAGATTGCGACAGAAAATTGTAGGACCAGCCCTGGTCAGCTTTAACAGCATAAACCCAGCTTAAGTGTACAATGCCCAAGACAAAAAGACAGAAGGTTGATTTGGACCTGGTGGTGTTACTAGAAAAGAAAGAGCAAATAGGATTTTTTCAATTCTGTTTTTGGTTTGGCTGCTGCTAACTCGAAGTCACTGGTTGTGAGCACCTCCCAGAAGGAAAATACCGACTCGAAGGCAGCAGGCAGCCCCTACAAAATCCAGCACATGCTCTGGTTCACTCCCAGCCATTCTTTGCTTGGTTTTCCAGCCCTGGAAATATGTGTTTCCAGCAGAATATTTTTCACTGGTTCTTGAGGGGGAAATGCCATTAAAGAACATGACTCTCGACAGAGCAGTGCTGGTGTGCATTGCTTGGCTTGGATGTGGCGCACTTCGAAACACGCAGCGAGGAAAGAACCATCACTCAGATAATCCTTCCCAAGTGCAGTGAGAAGGAACTGCTGGTGCCACAGAGCAGAAAAGATTTCCAAAGCTTGGATTCTAATTTCCTGATCTTCAAAACGAAATTGCTCATCTGCAGCTAATCATGTTTGTGCCTTTCGCCGTCTCCAAGAGCAACATTTTCCAAGGTGCTTTTAATGAGCTGAACAGCCTCCTAAAGACTCAGGAGAGACAGAGAGGCTGTCAGAGACAAATCCCTTTATTTGATTAGGCTTCACAGGATCTTGGTACATTCCTGTCCAAAAAGAACACAACAAAGGTTGATCCTCCTCCCACCCAAATCAGTTGGACTTTTTCTCCAAGGCAGGACCAAATCCAGCACATATTAATTAGAAATGTTTTGATGAAATGTTGTTATGTAGTGTGAGGCGTGGAACCAGGAAAGCAGCTTGGGTTGCAGGAGAGATATAGCTGGAGGTGACTTCCAAAAGGAAAAAGACGAGGAGAGGCCAAGGTGGCAGGTTTGACCACGAAAGGCTCAACAGGGAACAAGAAGGGGCAACCACACAGTCTGAACCTCACCTCTCGTGGGGGCTTGGCCCCTTCTGTGGGACACAGTTGTGTGACCCCACCTACATTCCCAACTCTGGGCCAATAGATAAAGGCATTTCTTCGTAATGAACTGCTTCATGTGCCTTGGCAGAAAAGCACATAGCTGGGAGCAGTTGGGAAAGTGTTTTGTCAGAGGCAGTCTGGCTGAAGGCTTGCTTGTAGCACTCTTTGCTGGAGTTCTGTTGGGCTACACTTCTCTTTTACAATCTGCTCTGCTTTTGCTGCTTTGTTTTCTTTACATATTATTTCTGCTCTATCTAAAAGAGCACTTTTCCCCAAACCCAGAGGAAATGCTCAGAATATTTGATTTAGTCGTTTAGTGAATTTAGTGGCAGATTCTTCCAATTAGCTGCATGTTACAGGGTCTCATAAACACCTCTGACAGAAATCACAAGACACATTCTGCACTTCTAGGCAGAGGCTGTGGTTTGTCTGTCAATTTATCTCCCCCTTTGATGCTCTCTCTCTCTCTTCTGTAGCAAATATTGCATAAAATTTGAGCATAGAAATTGAATCAGCTCAACATAAATTGAAATGTTGTCAAAGGTTTATTCGCAAGTTACAGATTCAGTTCTAGGGAAAAATAGACTTTTCTTTCTGCTCTGTTCTTTTGATGATAATCTACTTTTGAACAAACAAAAATCCACTTCAATTTTCATCTGTAGCTTTCCTGACAAGTGAAAAATTGACTAATTCCATGAAATAACATTTTCTTACATGTTTTCCTTCTTTGGTACAACTGAGATTTGGCCAGGACAGAGCACCAACCTGCCAGGATTATGCGGAAGGCGTAGGATTCGTGGTATTTCAGACCCAGTCAACACAATTAAGCCAGCTTTGTTCTATTTTAAATTCACAGAACACAGCAATCACCTCAGAAAAAACTTCCAGAAAGTTTTGATTTGTTTTGTTTTGTCCTTAAACGATGCAAGTTCCGGGCTGATTTCCAGAACATTTAAATTTCAAACCCAAATAATCAACTTCTGAGGGATCACCTGAGCTGAACCTCCAGGTCCTTGACAAGAACTACCTGTTGAGACCTGTTGATCTTCTCTGCACACAGAGTTCTGTTTAGCTTCAGGCCCCCCTGTGAGATCTTCTGTAACTGCCAAACTTTATCTTTTCAGAAGTATCTAGCAAAAAATCTTCAACATCTCTGACCAAACCTGTCGGGTAAATGAAAAATAAAATAATCTCTAAAGCCCTCCAATGTTCCACCAGTGCTGATTTAGGCGGACAAAAAAAAAAAAAGAAAAAAAAAAAGAATCTCAGATGCCTACATTAAAAAAATATGAGTCTTTATTCTATTTTTGTTTTTCTATTTGACTGCAAACTGATTCAAACAACACCAGGTTAAATCTAGCTCAGGCTTTTCAGAGCTATGATAACCCCAAAGCAAATTACATGCTCAGCTTGCTGACATGAGTCTTAAGGGTCAGAACTCTAAATTCCATCACTTTGGTTCAGTGCCAAGTATTTTAGAAAGAGGAAAAAAAAAAGAATCAAGTAATCTTCATATGCATCTTAACAGATGCAAATAATTTTAATAAAACTAAAGTGTTGCCTGGGACTCTGTGCACCCTGGAACCTTATTCAAGTTTTCTTCTGACATGTAAAGTGAGAAGTTACCATTGATTTATGGGAAGGGAAAGGGGAATATTATTTTTTTTTCATTTCCAAAATGTTGTGGGGCCAGTAATGGATAAGAATGACCTGTGCTGGATACTATGATGTAGTTTAGATTGTGGTTTCTGAGTTTTGGTTATGACATAACGTCAGCAGAGACACATGGAAAAGGAAGAATTTTAAGGCACCTTCTGGGCTTGCTGTACCCTTAGTTTCCAGAACATTTTTTTGTTCTCAGTGTGAATTTGAATATTATTTACCTACTCACATCTAAGTTGTTAGAAAAGAAAAATCTGGGACATTGGGATTCAAAACATGGAAGCCAAACACTCAGACCCCATTATCTGACAGCGAAATCTTGCTGCATTTACAGAATCACAGAAGGGTTTGGTTTGGAAGTGATCTGAAAGCTCATCTCCTTTCAATCCCCCTGCCATAGGCAGGGACACCTCCCACTATCCCAGGCTGCTCCAAGCCCCATCCAACCTGGCCTTGGACACTTCCAGGGATCCAGGGGCAGCCACAGCTTCTCTGGGCACCCTGTGCCAGGGCCTCCCCACCCTCATAGGGAAGAATTTCTTTCTAATATCTCATCTAAACCTGCTGTCTGTCAGTTTGGAGCCATTCCCCCTTGTCCTGTCACTCCACACTCTTGTAAACAGTCTCTTCCAATCTTTCCTGTAGTTCCCTTCAGGTCCTGGAAGGCCACAATGAGGTCACCCTGAAATCTTCTCCAAGCTGAACAATCCCAATTTTCCCAGCTTTTCCTCACAGCAGAGCTGCTCCATCCCTCTGCTCATCCTGGTGCCTCCTCTGGACTCTGTCCAGCACCTCCACATCCTTCCCATGCTGGATCCAGGGCTGGAGGCAGCTCTGCAGGTGGGATCTCACCTGACCGGGGCAGAGAGGCAGAATGCTCTCCCTCTGTCTGCTGCCCAGGGTATGATTGGCTCAGCCTAATGATTCAGTCATTAGAGGAGAATGTGAAATCCCCATCATTTTTTGGAAATAAAATGTCTCTGGACATTATTGGAAGCTTAAGGCAGCTATGTTATACCTGAGACATCTCGAATAGATGTTAAAATGGAAATGGATTCAACCTGCTCTGCTGCTTCCAAGCACAAAGTCAGAAAGCAAGGGAGTTCTGCCATCATAACAACAGCCCAAAACTCTCCTTACCTTGACAGCTCTAAAATCGTGAAAACCAATTAAAATGTCATGAAGTTTCCAAAAATATCTTTAAAAAGTAGGGAGCTGGGACATCTTGGAGATTCCAGTATTAAAGCAATCTGCATGTGACCAATTTCTGCCTCTTCTCAGCTCTAACTCTTACTGAACAAGCCTAAGGAGGTTGATTAAATACAGAGAAATTATTCTTTTGGCTCCTTGGCGAGGGAAGGCTCCAGGATCATCCACTCCACACTGCTTCCCTAAAAAGGAGACAAGGAGCATGCCGTGCTCTCTACAAAGTGCTTCCTAGGGAATGTTCAGGGAGTGATTAGGCACTAATGACCCTCCTGTGCCTCCTGGTGCAAGGAAAGGTCCTGTTTGCTCTGGCCCAGGCTGGTTTTTCAGCACGTTTGCCTTGGTAGCAGCGCTGCTTTTTTCACATCCCCATTTTCCATTGAATCAGTGATTTGGTTGTTTCAGTTCCAAGTTTTCTTAATGTTTTTTTTTTTTTGCCTGCTAACTTTGGTAAACAGTCCTTCAGTTGTCAGGTCCTGACTGATTATTTTCACCTGGCTAAAGACTCTGTGTTTTTCCTTCTTTGGTAAAAACTTCATGGATGTAGGCATTCATTTCTGATAGGAAACCCAAATTAACAGATAAAAACCAAGATGATGTAGCCAAATGGTTGTACTTTTTTTTTTACACGAAGTGAATGGAATTTTTCTGTTTAAGTCAAGGCTACATTTTTTCTGGGAATACCATAATTGCTCACCCAGTTAATTAATCTGAAAAAGACCATAAGATTATTTTTGTGAGGAACCTTCTATCACTGACTTAGCACTGAAAGTGCACCATGGCTATAAAACTCCAGCTGAAACAGGCCAGCCCAATGGAATAACACACAGATCTTTGACTTCAGTTGGCTTAAGATTATTTTATGTATTTATTTCATGCTTTGGGAGCTTCCAAATTAAGAACCCATTCTCAAGTATGGATTTTCATTTGATTCCAGATACCTCGAAGCTGATTCTTAGTGAAATGCTCTTCATTTTGAAATCAAATCATATTGATTTCAACAGGAGTGAAGTTTCACCTTTAAAGCCTTTTAATGGGATACATTATCTTTCACATTGAGTTTCCTTCATTCCAATGCCAAAACTGTTTTCTCCTCAAAGAAGTGACGGGTGGAGGTCAGTCAGACTTGTTAGCTGGGAATTAGGAATGTGTAGGCCCGTAAGGCTCTGCTATGAAGTACTCTACACATCTTATGCCAATGGGGACAGAAGGTACTTAAGGCACGATACTGATGGATACTGAAAAGTATTAAAGGCAAGACAGAAGTTCCCTCATTAATTCTGAGAGAATCCCAAAATGTTTTGGGTTGGAAGAGATCTTGAAGACCAACCAGTTCCACCCCCTGCCGTGGGCAGGGACACCTTCCACTATCCCAGGTTGCTCCAAGCCCTGTCCAACCTGGTCTTGAACTGCTTCATTTCTAATTTTACAGCACCCACTCAAAATCACAGGGGAATTTTGATTTTTAGTTTGCAATGCAATCCTGCATGTCAGAGTACGAAGGCGCCAGTTTCGTTCTCAAACTCCATGCTATGAAGAAATAGGAATTGAAAAATTAAACTCAGTCAATAAAGATTTCCCAGAATATCCTTAAGCATATTAGGACAGAAGTAAACAAAAGACAATTGGATGGGAGAACTTTATTCAAAGTTATTTGAAGTTTTGAAGTTAGTTTCTTTCTTCTCTCAATTTCCCTTCCCCTTACTGCAGTCATGTATTGCTGCTGTTATTATATTCTTTATTTCAATTTCAAATTATAAAAGGGCAGACAGGACATTTTATGTAGTCCCTTTTAATTTAATAATAACTTGTGATGTCATTTAGAACATGAGTGCTTTCAGAGAGACGTGCAGGCTGAATTGGGCTGCCACATGCTGCTAATTTTGGATAAAGCAGCAGTTTTACACTCCAGCTCTGGAGGACATTGGAGCATTCACCATTCTCACTCCTAATTTACACAAAAGGCAACTGCAGCGTGGCTGAGTTTATTTGGTATAGCAGCAAACATCTTGGCACAGCCTGGCACTGGCACTGACAGCAGAAAAATGTCACCAGAGGCCGTTTCCTACACACAGCACTGGGATTGTGCAAAAATCCCTGCTGGAAAAGAGCCTGCTGAGCCCAGAGATCATAAAGGGCTCCTCATGCATAAATTACACCGATCCTGATGCTGGGACAAGTGGTTAAAGACTCTGCAAGCTCAGAAAGAGCACAGAGAAAATGCCTCTGAAGTCACGATGCATCCTGTGTGCTGTGCTCCACTTTTGTGTATTCCCAACTCTAAAAGGTGGGTCAGGATGGGCCGTCCGTTCATCTGGCCCTAAAAGTTGTGTCAGGTGATGAGTTCAGACAAAACAGTTCAAGGATAAAATTAAAATTGACAGGTTTTACCTCAAAAGGAAAGCAGCATTTCACACAATTCTGATATTCAGGTATCGGTCTGTGTCAGGGGTGCTCAGACCAGAGTAGCTCTTCAAACACATCCTCACAGCCCAAGAGAACCATCTGTCTGTCACAGGGGATGGAAAAGTAAAGCTCTTCCCCTCATTTTGCTCCATTTTTGGTATAAAATGGAAAGCAGACCTGTGCTGCAGTAAACAAAATGCAACTTTGCTTCAGCAGGAAGGGACACTGCTTTTTGAACATAAAAGTGATTACAAGAAACACGTTAGCTACGATTTTGACTTAAACCCAGATCAAATCTCCTGGCTAAGCATCACTTTCCTGATCTGCAGTTTGTTTCTCCAGTTCTCTGTTTTCACAGTCAGAATTTGTGTCTGATTTGCAGGCTTATAGAGAACAACAACTAACCCTGAGTTTTCCCAGGAAACACTGACTGAGGCATGTTAATGAGCTTGTTCATTAAAAAAAAGTCCTTTATTTTTCAAAATCCTTAGCAATAAACTGAAAAGTACAAACCACAGATGAAAATAAAGGTCATGCAATGGTGAACAGCAGGTAAGCACATCTAAACAAAATATTTCTGAACATAATAGAAGAAGAGAGTAGATCTGTGTTTGCTATGAGACTCTGGGCAGTGGCTTGCCTTTGGATTTTGATCACAGATCAAAGTTATCCGTAATACAAATTCTCGTTGCTTGTATCTGTCTGCATGTTGAATATTTTCTGGTAATGAGAATATTTTTATATTAATTGCCATTAAAACTCACAGCAAAGCAGAAGCTGATCTTAGAGTTTCACTGGGGTGCCATGGAGTTAAAAATCAGGAATGAAACTCTAGTTCAGGCACCTGGAATTTAATTTTGGATTTGTGATTAATATTGGATGTGAGGCACTGGTTTGCCATTTCATAACTGTTCACCTTTATAATGGAAAGGATGGGAGGAAATATTAAATCAGAAACCCACTGGCCACAGAATCACACAGAATCTCAGAATGGCTGGGTTGGAAGGGACCTTAAAGCCCATCCAGTTCCACCCTCTAATGGGCAGGGACACCTTCCACTAGACAAGATTGCTCCAAGCCCTGTCCAGCCTGGTCTGAAACACTTCCAGAACTGTAGAGACATGGGAGAAAAAAATAACCTGGATTGCTTAGCAAGCAAAAAGACAGAGATGATCTCATGGAAGAGGAAATCTGAAGGCTCCCCAGACCAAGAGTGGTGGTGATGCGACTTTTACATATGTCTATGGTGGAATGAAGGAGCAAAGGAGATTTCCCTGACTTGCTGAAGTCAACACACAAAGTCCTACAACTCCTTTCAGGAATGTTTGTTGATGGAGCAACACGTTCCCATTCCAGAGATTCAGAGCACAGGGAGTCCTCAGGAGGCTGCAACTGTCCAGTAGTGCTGTTAAAACCTTAAAAAAGTATTAACATGAAATTTGTTTCCTTTTTAAAAAATAGCTTCAAATAGGTACCCAAAAGCTTGGTCTCTCCCTTGAGGACTCACACCATGATTGAAAGCCAATCACCACAAGCACCAAGGCTCAGTGAGGATCAGAAGGATGATGATGGGGGACCATGGGTCAGGATGATGGATGTCAGAGGCATTTGGATCTGAGATCCCAGTGGATGTGAAGTGGCCACAGCTCCACATCCCTCAGCCCTGCCTGCTGTGAGGTCCAGTGTGTGTCCCCACAGCTGTGCACACACCCCACAACCTCCCCAGAAGCTGCCTGAGACCTTCAGACCCTCCAGGAGACAACTTGCCACCCTCTGGCCCCTCCAGCATCTGTCCCAGGGCCATGTCTCTCCAAGGCCCGGCTCACAGACCTCTCCCCTTCTCACCAGCTGGTTTGAAGTTCTCTGAACAAACCAGGCATATCCATGTGTGCAGGACTGCAGTTCCTCAGGGAAACACGCACAGCCTGGTCTCTCCAGTTCCTGGACCCACAGGCACACGAGCCCTGTGAGCCACAGCCCCTTCTCCACATGCTGGCCCTAAGAGACCACACAAACCTGTGGGGGCCCCTTGCCCAGAAAAATACCTGGGAATGGAGCTTAATAAGGAGATAGGGCAGAGTGAGCCGAGCAAGTGCAGAGTGTGGCCAGCCTGGGGCTTTGCACATGTTCGACAGCTTTTATCCCCTTATCTCTCTGTTTTCCCACATTTGCTCCTCCCAAAGCCACATTGATTGGTCCTCTTCCAAATATCCTACAATAACTTTCACACACTTTCACAGCTCCTGTAAAATCATCCCATGGTGACTTTTATGTAAACTTCAAACGCTCCTCCCTTGCATCTCTGTTCCTGTGAGGGCAGTAAGCCCCACAGCTCTCAGGATCCCCTTGGGGGGCATTTCTTTGGCCAAGCCAAGCCATCTCAGTGGGTCTCAGCTGCTCACCAGCCCCAGGAGTGACTGAGACTGAGAATTCCATTGGCACCAATCATGTTATTGGGTTTCTTCCACCTAATTGTAGCTCCTCAACTCCTTGATGAGCCTTTGGGTTTATGGTGATTAGCTGTTAATCGCCTATGCTAATGTCTTAGGGAAACATTCTGCCTGCTTTATTGCTCTCTCTGGCCAGCCCTTCCATTGCACCAAGCATGACTTGCACAACTGCTAATCCAAAAATAATTTCCCAAGGTCTGGGGAGCCCTGTCTGGCCAACATCTCGTTGTGCTTCTTCCTTTCAGCCACCCTATATCAATCACCAGCTTCTCCTCACCCACATCTGTGAAGATTTGAGAACCTATAAACCTCTTCCTGATAAACAGCTTCTGTTCCATCTGTTGGTGTGTGCCTTGCCATGCAGCTCCCTCCCTTCAATTAAGCCACGAGTTTTATTTCTCATTCACTCTGAGCCAAAGATGTGTGATGCTGACAACTCTGCCCCATTCACATCCCTACTCAAAGCTCCTTTTCCCGGGAAGACTCACCGAATCAGCTGGTGAAACGTTTTCTCCACCCCACTGTGAGATAAAAGGGCAAGAATGAGGAGATTGGTGAAAACCAGCAGGAACTGCTTTATCAGAGAAATATTCTAGATCTTGCAGACTGGTTTTAAAACAAAGAAATCGATTTTGAGGCAGGGTCCACCTGAAATATTTTCCCTTTCCTATAGCTGGTAACAAACCTGAGGGTATCTCTTCCTTCCAGACTTACCCCAGCAGCCAACTGGGGCAAGGCAAAGAAAAAGCTCCCCCTGCCTGAGCTGCATATCAGAAAATTTAGCAGCACCCCAAAATACAGCCTTGAAAACCCCAATAAGAACAGATTGTTCATTTTCTCCCTTTATTTTACCAGCCACTCTGGGACATATTTTTTCCGTACTCTTCGATGCTTTACTGGAGCAGGGACTCTGCTCCGAAGGTGTGGCCATGGCACAACTCAGAGGATTTACGCAGCCTCAAGACCTGGCCCTGCATTTTACCTTGGCCTTTCCAGCATGCTTGGGTTTAATTTAACCCAAGGCCAAGAATTAATATATTAAAAAAAACCCCAACAATTCATGCCTGGTTACATTTGTCAGAACAGGAGCTGAACAGGACAAAGCACAATGCACTTCCTTGCTTTTATTGCTCTCATTCACTTCATGTCATGCCAAAGAAGGTTGATTTAGGAAGTTCTAGTAATTAACTGCTGATGTTTTTGACTGCTGTCCCCAAGAGACTCACAATGACTTGTAATTGTTGTTGTGTAGGAAACGCTTTCTGGAACGATTGGAGATAACATATATTCTCTGTATGGCTTTACTTTTACTTGATTATTTTTTTAAGCCAGGAACACGATTTTTTTTTCCTTTAAGCAAAAGTCACCTGTTCCCTGCATCCTGGAAACCTCATAAATCACCTTTCTCCTCGCTGACTGGGCTGACTATTTGCTGTCAGAGACCACAAAATAAAGAAGCTTCTTAATTCAGTTACACATTAAACACGGAACATGTGAAGTGGAAAAAACAAGGAGAGAGTAAAAATTAATGCTGTTTTTATACTTTAAGTTACAAAGTGCCTTTCTTTGCTGTTAGCAGTTGAGAAAACTTGAAAGGAGGAGGAGCACCATGTATTTAGAGAGCACCACATGTTATAAGAATTTAAACCAGGCTGGTGCTATTAGAGGAGGCTCTAACAGAATCCCAGAACGGTTTGGGTTTGAAGGGACCTTTAAGATTATTCAGTGCCACCCCCTGCCATGGGCAGGGACACCTTCCACTACCCCAGACTGCTCCAAGCCCCGTCCAACCTGGCCTTGGACATTTCTGGGGATCCAGGGGCAACCACAGCTTCTCTGGGCACCCTGTGCCAGGGCCTCCCCACCCTCACAGGGAAGAAATTCTTCCTAATACCCAGTTGGAACATGTCCTCTGGCAGTTCGAAGCCATTCACCCTTGTCCTGTCACTCCATGCTGTTGGAAATAGTCCCTCTCCATCTTTCTTGCAGGCTCCCATCAGGTACTGGAAGGCTGCAGTTAACTCACTCACTTCTCCAGGCTGAATAATCCCAATTCTTTTAGCCTTTTCTCATGGCTCTCAATACAGCCTCTCACTCATCACAATAGTGCCCTATGTTTTCACTCCCTGTTCTGTTAAAAATTAATTTGTGGGTGCCTTAGCACGATTGCTTTATTAGATGCTTATCTAGATTCTACTCAAAATTAAAATAAATATAATAATTATAGTTCCAGTTCCCCTTTCTGGGGCCTCTGCTACCCATACACTCAGACACATGGTGCGATTTTTGGGGGTATCCTGTGCAGGGCCAAGAATTGGACTCGATCCTTATGGGTCCCTTCCAGCTCAGGATATTCTGTGATTCTGTGATTTTATGTATTTCTCAAAGTTCATGTCATGCACCAATTAAACACCTATTTTCTCTCCCAGATGGCTCAACACTTGGGTATCCAGAGCTATATTTCATACTGTAAAAAAATAAAAAGTGCCTAATTTTCAGATTTTCACCTATTATATTCACTCCTACTGACTGAAAACCAACCCTAACAACCCCAGAGCAGCTTCTGATGCTCGTGTTGTGTTTGTCAGCTTTGCACACTGGAGTAACGATTTCAGAAAGGCTGGATTGTTTCACAGGACTGACCTGAGCAGGAGCAACTCAGGAAGGATATGGTGATAGGAATTCAGCCCTGAGAAGGATGTCAGTCATAATAAAAGTGTTCTGCATTGAAGTGCTTGTAAAAGACCGGCTTTCTTCACACGCCACGGCAGAGCACTCATTCCTCATTTGTCACCCTGTCTGGGAGTGACATTTACCAGCTGCAATTTGCCATTGTGATATTTTTCCCCTTTTGCTCCTATTGACCAAATGTAAACAATTCATGACAGCAGATTTGAGATCGCATCAACAGCGTGTTGCAGCCACTTCAAAACAGGAATAGGGCCATGGATCACTGACAGCAAGACATAAAACACGGACCATGAAGGTTTTTCTCAGCCAAGATGTCACAGCATGCAAGGGAGTGATCTTCCATCTGAGAGATAAAAATGTGGGGCCCACTGAAAATGGTGTTTACTTGATTTCAACAGAAATGGGTCAGGTTGGAAGGGACCACTGTGGGTCACCTGGTCCAACCTCCTGCTCCAGCAGGGCCATCCCAGAGCTCATTGCAGTCAGGATTGTATCCAGACAGTTCTAGAATAGCTCCAGATCTACACTTGGAATGAACTTGGCCCTCAGTATGTTTTTGTCCTGACTTTAATGGTCAATAAGGCAAATGAAGCAGAGGCCTAAAACTGCAGCACAAATAAAAAATAATCTGAGTAACAGATTGGTCAAGTCCTGTACCTCGGAGTAAAACAATTTATATCACCTTCCATGTTCAATGTTTAAGGTGGATTTTTATTTCTTGCTTGCGATACTAAAATTAATTTACTGTTGCACCTTCCACCTCCCCATGACGATGTTTTTATAGTGTTTAGGATTTAATCCCTACCAAAACTTCACTAATGTGACCCATGTCATGCTCACAGCTGATCCACAGCCAAGGGGCTGCTCAGTACCTGTGATCTTCAGTTTGGATTTTCACATCTCTTGGGAAACAACCTTGTAGAAACCCTTCCATCCTCAGGGGAGCTGTCTCGCACAGACCTGCACAGGTGGAGACCCTGGACTGCTCCTTTCCCTCAGCCACAAAGGATGTTTTTCCACTCTCCCTGCAGCAATGATTCAGAACTCAGGGTCTGGAGATCTTGGCTCCCATCCACACCACTCACCAAACCAAGTACATCTCAGCCAAAGGTATGTTTGTGGAATGTAACTTTTAACCTCCTATTCTTTGTGTATTTTACAGAGAGGAGCTGAAAACTTCTGTTCTTTTTTTGGTTATGCATTCTTCGCCGCTGTTTTGTCAATTAATAAATATTTGCTGAATTCCAGTGCACGGAGTATTTT
The DNA here is from genome assembly GCF_009650955.1 of Corvus moneduloides. NCBI lineage: Eukaryota > Metazoa > Chordata > Aves > Passeriformes > Corvidae > Corvus > Corvus moneduloides. The sequence goes on from NC_045476.1 coordinate 3,556,720, forward strand.
TACGAATGCCCAGAATATTTCTTAGATTAATTCGGAAGGCCTTGCCAAATGATAAGATGATGATAAGGAAGCAAGCAGAACACCCACACAAGGTACAGTTATCTTGGGTGTTTTATCAGGATTTAGGGTTGTGACACAGCCCCAGTGCTGTTATACAAGAAATCTGTGCTTACAAACTCTCATGTCCAGGACACCTTCCAGGTCCCACTTCTGATAAGCCTCCTGTGTGCCCACATGAGTAACTTGATTTATCAGCAACTTCTGTTCCAAAAGCTGGCAATTCCTGCTACTCAACCCCGTGCTTCCTTCCACAGAGATGATTCTCTGTCTCACAGGTGAAAGCTGAGAAGTGGAACCCAGAGGTGAGGATGGTACAGGAGGCAGGAGGAATCTCTAACCCATCATCTCATTCACTTGTTCTGTCAAGCTCCCTAAACACAACTTCCTTCTTGTCAGGCTTTATCATTCACACACAGTGGGATTAACTTGAGTCAGTAATCCTGGACTCCTCCAATAGTCAGTATAATCTGTGGAGGCCCAGAGAGCAGCAGGCAAGGAAGTGAAAAATGCAATTCTTTTTGTAGCACCGAAACCAGACCGGCTGGCTGAAGTCCACCAGTGCCTGTTTCTCACCAGTGGCTTTAAAGATATTCCTGGGTCACTGTTTTACATGGAGATATCTGCCCTGTAAACTCCTGTGAGGAGATATTTTGATGATGATGACATTTCCAGGGATGGGGCAGCCACAGTTTCTCTGGGCAACCTGTGCCAGAGCCTCACCACCCTCACAGGGAACAATTCCTTCCCAATATCTCATCCATCCCTGTCCTCTCTCAGTCTGAAGCCATTCCCTGTGTCCTGTCACTCCAGGCCCTTGTCCCAAGTCCCTCTCCAGCTCTCTTGGAGCCCCTTCAGGCACTGGAAAGGGCTCTAAGGTCTCCCCTTCTCTAAGCCTTCTCCAGGCTAAACAACCCCAAATCTTTCAGCTTTTCCTCGAAGGAGAGGTATTTCATCCCTCTAATCATCCTCATGGACCTGCTCTGGACTCGCTCCAGCTCAGCTGGAATTCAGCTTCAGGGCCATATTAAAGTCACCCTGCAGATTTATCACCTCTGAGTATCTCTGCATGAAACACCTCACCTCCAGCTGGCCACAGCCAACTCATTGTGCTCTAGTTTTTCATAAATTGGTCTTGAAAATCAAGGCACCCAGATCCAGGAGTTGCTAGAAGACATTTTAATCTGTGTTGAGCAAGGATGTGGAGTGCATGGGATGTGCACAGTGCCATGGAAAACACTGAAACACCACCTGAAACTCACCGTGAGGCCAAGAGCCAGAGAACAGAGAAAGTGCTTTAACTTAATGGTCTGGAGAAGTCTCAGTGCTATCATCCTATGGATAGTTGAGCTGTACCTTTAAGCACAACTTCCTCAAAGATCAACAGCTGGAGTTACCCATAATTCCTTCAGAAAAAAATGAATTTTAATTAAAATAACCCACAGCAGATGAAACTCAAAACCTTGAAGTACTCATAATTATTTATCTCAGAAAAAACCCCAACTTTTTCCTTCTAAAATCCATGCTTGATTCCTTGCTGATATAGTCAGCAACTATTAGTGAGGGATGTCACGGAATCTGGTTGTTTTCCACTGTACCAACAATCCCTCCCCACCCTGTTTGAAATGACAAATAAAATACCTGATTAAGCCCTTTTCCCTTTTCTGATTTTATAAACAAGGCTGCTGAGGAGGAAGTGCTTCCTTATTTCTGAGCTGGTGTTGGATTTATTATTTTATAACCAATGAAAACAAATAAGTGAAGAGTGTGAGTGTATTCAAAGTGTCCTTAATGGAGTGACTTTTCCTTAGGAGATGCAGCAGATGGGATCATACGGAGATGCAGGAGCAACCACTTCCATTCCATAAAAAAATCTCTGTTTCCTACATGATCTTTTTGATGAAAAGTAAAATAAAACTATGAACATTAAAGCTTTGGTGCTCGAGTCTTGATTTTTACATTTCTACAAACACGAGCTGAAGAGACAAATTATCACAGGACAAACTTTGGTGAGGATTAAGTTTTTATCACCTGAACAGTAACTCTGCATACTCCAGGTATGGACAATGTGAAATTCAGCGCAGTTTCCTCCATAGTAAACTTACCCTGGGACAGGAAAATAAAGCAGAGTTCCCAAAATAATTGAAATCAGTATTTTTTACCACATTATGTTTTCGCAATCATACCCCAAATCATGTAGACCCTCTGAAGAACTGACTATTGGACTCCTTCAAAAGATTGGTGCAAGCCATTTTCAGGGAGAAAAACGGTGATTTGATGTCTTTGTTTTTTAATGTAGCTCCCAACCAGCACCAGAAAAAATCCTGCCTTCTCCAAGTACTTCACTTTGAGCAACTGAATCCTCAGAGCCCCTGAACCACTTATCCCTGATGGAAAACTTGGCTTATGGTGGTGTCATTCTTCCAAGCTCTTCAACTTCCCTTGATTACTAAAGTGGCCATTTCCTGCCATTTCAAACTGGCCCCGTGGATACATCGCAAACAGAAACAAACAGAAATCTGCCCCAGGAAAGGGAAAACTTGAAAGCAACAGACTCAAGTTGTCATTTTTAGTTTACCTGGGAATCAAACCCACAGTGACTGCAGGGATTCATTCATGGTATCAGTCATCATATCTCAAAGTTTTCCAAGATTTAACTAGAATAAGGACAGGCATGTAAAAAACAAACATCAGGTCTATAAAACTGTGAATTTTTTACCCACAACCATCATTTTTGCTCTTGCCGTTATTTCTCCACTGACCTGATAAGGCCCATGAAACATTCACAACTCAATCTCCCAGATTAATTTCCACTAGCAAATCAATTATTAAAAAACAAGGAGGAAATCTGGGCTTTTGCCTGACCAGTGCTTTAAATGTTTTAATTGTCCGGGACATTCTGTACAAGACAAAGCCAAATAAACACTTTGTACAGAGGTGGTAGATATGACACCCTGCCAAAATAGTAACTCTGCTCACATCTTCATCTCCATGCACAATAAACCATGTTTGTTATTAGTTAAGGGGTCAGTTTTCAGCACAGGGTGTAATTTTTTATACCACAAAAGGAAAGAGAATGAAATGAAGACACCGTGCAGACCAAGTGCCAACGTCACTGGTGTCTTTTAATGCTCAGTTACCAAATGGTCACTGTTTTGTTCCGTTCAGGAAGTCACATTGTTTGGGAAATGAAAAAAAAAAGAAAGAGAAACAACGAAGAGGAAAATAAAATTTAAAAAGATTGGATGCATGTTGTGCACAGGATGTGTTTCTACACAGATCTGTGCAAAGGTCTGTGCACTGCCACATAACATTTTGCATTGCCTTGTGTGATTGACCCAAAAAGCCCTGTAATGTCTTAAGGGAAATAATTGCTGGTGCTTTACATTGAATAAAAACACACAAGTCGTGATGCAGGCAGCGACCAGGTAATGCTCTGGCATTATTTTTTGAGAGTATTTAGATCTAAATTAATGTTCTGGTTGCAGATTTCTTCCAAAGAGCCACTCCTTTTGCCTGATAAAAGGCACTGGCACTGAGCCCTGCTGAAGGAACCTGCTGCTTTCAGGTTCCAGGAGCAAGGATGGTGGAAGGAGCTTGTCAGTGCTGAGGTGTCCTGCACAGGTGGTGGTTTGGGGAGGTGGCCCAGGTTCTTTTTTTCCACCTTTGTGAGTGAGGGGTAGGTAAATCTGGAGTTAATTCACTGTCAGGAGGGCAGTGGACTTCGCAAACAAATATACAAGGGCTCAATGATAGATAATAGGTAAGAAAAACCTGTTTTAACAAAAAGATTCTCCATAACCAGTGATGAAGGAGCCTCAAAGCTATTTGGAGTCTGTTTTAGAAAGAGGGACAGAGTTCAGGGCCTCTCCTCATCTTCATTTACCCTCCACAAGAACCCATAAACCACCATTTCCAACAAACCCATCCTCTTTCTCACATGCTAAAAATCCTTACATCTGCATGGGTGCAATCCACAGGAGACAATCCTCTTGGGCTCCCTTCATAGGAACAGTTCTTCTCATCCTAAAGCAAAGACACACCACACCCTCCCCTCCTCTGGACAGAGAACAGATCCCCTGAACACGTCTGCACTGCAGACATCCAGATTTCAGTCAGATAAAATCTGGGCTGTCCCAAAGCAGCTCCCTCCTGCCCCAGAGGAGCCCTTATCTGGGCTGCTCTGCTATCAGGGAGTGGGAGGTTATCTCCAATCTGACATAGTTTAAAGCTTTGAAATAAATGGTGTGGGTTTACTAGACTGGAAAAACCAGAAAGGAATTTCTTGGTTCCAAAAATCTTCCAACATTTGTCATCTCCACGGTATTTTCTGTCCAAATGCACCCTTCAAAATTTTATATTACAGATGCCCTGTGAGGCAGGTGGGAAAATCAAACCTGCATTTGTTTCATGAAACGAAGTGTGGACTACAGAACACAGGAATTTCAAGAGGGAAAAAGGTTTTACATCTGGGATCTTTGGCTGTTTGGGACTCCCCAGAAACACTGAAGCTCAAGCTGAGGTATCCTAAAGGCATTACTGAATCTGCCTGCAGCTGACAGCACAAACACATCCGCAAATACACAGGGATGACAGGGTTTGCCAGAGGCCATGTAACATCCCTGCAGCAGAGTCAGGAACGAGCATGGATCTGATGCTGCTGATGTCTCAGAGGCTGAATCTCTTTGGGAGATCAGATCTCACCAAGTTTTAAGAAGTTTGTCTATGTGATATGAATTAAACGGATTTTATTCCACTGGAATAAATAAAATTAAAATAACTGGAACCCTGAGATGCTTTACTGCATATAATGGCCTTAAACTGATAGAAAGCAGGTTTAGATTGGGTACAATGAAGACATTCTTCCCTGTGAGGGTGGGGAGGCTCTGGCACAGGGTGCCCAGAGAAGCTGTGGCTGCCCTGGATCCCTGGAAGTGTCCAAGGCCAGGTTGGATGGGGCTTGGAGCAGCCTGGGATAGTGGAAGGCGCCCCTGCCCATGGCAGGGGGGTGGAATGAGATGATCTTTAATTTCCCTTCCAACCCAAACCATTCTGTGATTCTATGACAGACAGTTTGGTTGAATGGGAAGCAAAGGGGGAGGCAGATCTTCATCCAAAGCCCATGTAAACCTTTCTGGTACTCCTTTATAACTTATATTCAAGTTGGTTTTCAAATCTAACTCCAGTGCTAACTCCCCAAGATCCCCATTTGCACAGTCAGTTTGGTATCTCCACCCTACACCCAGAACAACACTGAATTTTTGCTGGAAATTGATTTTGCACTCATTTTTCAGGACCCAGAGGAGTTTCCACACTGACTAGGAAGAAGGTGCTACAATAAACATCAGAAACTAAAAGTCCTTTATTGAACTCTCATGAAATATTCAGTCTCAGGAGAGAGGAATAACTCTAGAAACACCATTTATCTGCCTTTTTTTCCCAAGGCATTTTTTCCATCCTTCAGTACAGTAACTTGCTCCAATTTTGGTAGAGTGTTGCTAAAACAGAATTAATCAGAATACAAATTGTGGCTTCAGTACTTCAGGATCCATCTCCACCTCATTCCAGCACACACACTTTATTTTACCATGGAAACTGGCACCTATCACAGATAGGCACCAGTTGAATTTCAAAATGACACAACTCTTCTGTTTTCTTGTAGTTATGAAGAAGCAAACCACAGATCTAACCTGCCACTTGGGTGTAAATAAACCCTTGTGTAGAAATAAAGGTATAAATGTAAAGATACCGATACAGCTGCCTCTTACCTGAAAGAAAAATGAGCTATATCAGCACGAGGCACTGTTACACACCAACTGCACCCAGTACTAGGAACGTACTAACGGCATTATTTTGGGAACACAGAACCACAATCCTTACTGCAATTTTATGACACAATGAGGACTTGGTCTAGGCCAGGCTTCCCCTGAAAAGCCCAGGTGGTCACCAACCTATTTAGTGCAAAATGAGGCTTGCTAACACCAGGTAAAGAGGTGAACATCTGTTCCTTGGATGATGTTTTGTAGTGGCACTGGAGTTCTGTCAGGGGAGAACAAGGCAGGACAGAGAAGGCTGTAAAAGTGAGAGAAATCTGGGTTCAGCATCTCCCATCAGATGCTTCCAAACAATTGCAGGATACAGAGTGGATCCAGAAGGAGACCTCAAGGGGACGTTGACGACTTCTCTGCTTCATCTGTAACCTTGATTTGGTGGTGGGAACCCAGCCTGCCCTCAGGAGCTTTATGCTAAAGGCAGTGACGAGGAATTTACGTCAGTGTTGTTTATATTGTAAGCAAAATATCTGAAGCACGAGGTGACTGAGGTGAAACTCTGCCAGCCTGTAACCTTGTCATTCTTCCTCATCTCAAACTGCCCCATTTCCTGCATTGGTGGGAATAGGAATGTGCTAATTCAGTCGTTTCCTCTTGGTCTTCTCAAATAAAGCGCAGCTCACATCAGTCACAAGATGGGTTCCGTGCCGTTCCAGTCGATGACAGCTCCTTGCCACCTAGAAACGAAAGCAAGCCTTTGACAACCATCAGTTCATCACTGGAAAGGCAAACCCACAGCCCTCAACCACCCAAGGAACCTCAGAGAGATTGGGATGGGCTTGTTTGGGATAACTAACCACATCTCAGTGGGAAACGGGGCAGAAGTGAGGGAGCTGTACCCCCTGATTTGAGGTGCCAAGGTTGGAGGTCCCTGTCCTGACCCTTCCTCCAGCCTCTCCTGGGTAACAGAAAGTCCTCAGCAGCAGCTGATTCACAACAAGAACCTTCAAGCTGGACAGAATAATTAGGGAATGCCCAAGATGGGTACAAGAATTAACCCCAAATAACCAGAACACTCAGTGTCAGCTGTCAGTAGGTAATTTGCACCCTCCTGTTCAGCTCTGATTAGGAACCCTCTGACTCTGAGATCCTGTGCCTGGATCACTTCACTGAGCACCTCTCTTTGTCCTGACCTTGGCTCCTCCAAGCATTCCACGGCTCATTTTAATGGTGATGTTTCACTTTTCCTGTGCTGAGGTTTTGCTTTTCTCTGTCCTTATTCCTCCTTCAGAATGGCACTGAAGATGTACACTGGGAACAGTGTTTCCAGGCCAGTCTGGACCCTTCCATGTTCTTAATTCCTGGCTCTGCACTGGCTGCCACATCTCAGCTTCCCACCTCAGGAATGTGACTGAATGCAAAAGAGGCATCAACCCTGAATTTGCCACAAAATGTGTTTGCAAACCATGGCAAAAGACAAAGATCTGCCCCCAAACCTGGTGAAAGCAGGATGATGCTCTCCAGTCACATCCCTGAAGTGAGCCAACTGACCCCTCATGGCATGAATTCACCCTTGGCTGTGGCTTTTCTCATTTGCAAGGTCATGGTCCACATTTTCTAGGAACTAAACTGTTGCATTCCCAGTACTGAGTAGATCTATTCAAAATACCTATTCTGAAAATCTGTCTCAGAGTAGTAAGACATTGGTGAGGGGGTGGAGGGAACAGGGAGCTGCCAGTGCCACATTCTTTCTGTCACTGAGGACAGGATGTGTCAGCAAGGGTATGGCAGCTCAGTCCTTGTGCTGAGCAAGCCAATTAAGCGTAAAGCAAAACCAAAAGCTGAATTCATGCAGTCTTCAGGGCAGTGTCTCGAAGTGACCATCTGAGGGCTGTTGTGAAATTTTTCCCTTCTGTTTTTTACACTGCTGAGAAAATAAAAATCGAAAAAATTGCAGAGATTGTCTCCATCCCAGGAATACTTAGCAGGAATACACAGCAGAGATGCCTCAGATCTTAAGTTAAAGTATGTTTCATGTGTGGATATTCAGTTTAGTCTGGCATTTGTCAGAGGTGAGAGCTGTCCCTGCCAGAGGTTAGGAATGTCACCCCTTAAAAAACCAAATGGAAAATAAAATTGCCACCTTCTGTCCCCATTGGATTTTTCAGGTAATGGCATCAAATCATCCCTTATCTTTGTCTCCAATCTTCCCAAGGCGCAATTTTCTATCTCACCAGGGTGATTGAAGTTTTGAGAGGGATCCACAGAGGCCCCACAGAGGCCAAAAGACACCAGATGAAATCTGCTCTGAGCCTGCACTGTGCCCTGTGGAATTACCCACATTGCTGACATAACTTTTGTGGTTGGTAAGGATGTTGTTAATCACTGTGCAGTGAGGAACTGGCCTTTTTTAAAACAGGCTTTCCACAAAGAGCTCCAACAGAACACAATTCTGAAGCAGGACTGAAGGTAACTTTCAGAACAAGCCTCATCTCCTGGGTTTATTTTCAAACCATTTTTTAGATTGCAAAGCAGCCTTTGGCTGTTTGCTTCTATGAGACAAAACTTTTTTCCCCCCTTGCATCTATCTGCACAAGAAAAGGTGTCAAAGAGTGAGGAATCTCACTCCAGGTGCCGAACAAGTCTTTTATTTACAAACAGATACAAAACCTCCTGGGCAGTGCAGGGGATCACTTCCCCAAACTATCCTGCCACAGTGTAATTCACAGTGAGGCATTTTCTAGCTGCTGATTCAATTATGATTTATCAGATTAGCAAAAGGAAAACTACATTTGACCCATCTGCTTCAAGCACAACCTCACCCAAGGGTCACAGAGTTGACGGGAACTGAAGAGGAACAGGCCAGGCCCTGAACAATGCTCAGCCTGGAATAGCACTCAGTGAGCATCTCCTGTGCTGATAATTTGGTTTTGTTTTGGAGCACATCAGTATCTCAGGGTGGAATGCCCAGGCTCTGCTCTTCTCTTATCCACTAAATTCCCTCTGGGTGTTTCACTTCACAGCCAACAGGCGAACTCATGTATCCCACAGCCCCACTACCACAGAGGGTTAACAAAACACACTGCTGAATTCAGGTTAAAATATCAGATCAGAGTTTGGTTCCCCTCAGGCAGAGCCAACAGGTATTATTTCCCCCAATGCTGAGGATCAGGACTGTGATATAAGAGTATTCCTCAGGGAAGAACAGGATAAGTTGTCTGCACGGCAGCTCCAAAACAACTCAGGGATGCACATTCCAGACATCCCTGGGCCAGAATCCGACTGCTGCCACAGATGTCTGGGGCTGAGAGCCACAAGAAAAGCACTTGTAATTTGTCCATTTTTTGGTTACAGTGATACCTGGTGGTGACTGGTCATTCCAGAGCCAGCTGAAGGGTTACCTGCTTCAAACTCAGAACTAAACTGCTCTGATGTTTTATACAATAGGGACTGAAAACATGAGCCTCCTCGTCTGGCAGAAGCAAAACCACCCTTCTCTTCTGATAATAATAACATTAACAGTATTCTTTTGATATTATTATTATTATTACTGTTATTATTATCTGAATGCCAAACCAGCCTACTACCTATGGAGTTTTCCCTTTAGGAGAGGGTAAGAGAACAAACATCAGGCAGATGTGAGGCACAGAACTCGGTGTGTTACAGGATGGTGGTGCTCAGATATTGGGATAAGCAATGGGCTTGTCATGGATTAAACCAGAACTGAGGCATGTGAACGGAAGGAAAAACCCCCAATTAACAGTAAAACCAATTAATGATAGTTAATTGTCCTAGCTTGATTCTTCAGACTGTGAAATTCTCCACTCTGCCTGAGAAATTATCCTGCATTTTTTGATGAGAGAAGTCTGATACGGAGCTTCATCATGAATTCTTCATCAAAATAAGCAACAGTTCTTTGCTTTATGAAAAATTAATTCAGGAGTATTTTCCATGGCTGTATGATAGAAAACATCCCTTTTTTTTACCTGCCAAATTGTTAAAATTTTAGTTATTTGGGTCGGTTTCTACTTTTCCTTATATACTGTTCCACAGCTGGAAGAAAAAATTCTTAAAACAAAAAGGAAAAATTTAACATGAAAAACCTTTTGCAGCAAGGCCACGCTTAAATAAATACCCTCAAAGCAAAGGGAGAACACTGAAAACAAGGAGCCAGACTGCCCAGGGTAAATCAGACAGTGCTGAGAATGCTACAAACAAAATAAATTGACACTGGAATTTGCTGGTAATGTACTTCTCCAGCAGATTAAAGCAGGGAACTTAAAACAAACAAAAAGCAGCACTACCAACACTGTATAACTCTGACACAACGCCAGGAATGGAATATATTCTAAGACTTTAAGTAGTTGCATGCATTATTCTCCCTGTGGGGCTTTCTGAGGTTATACATTATTTATTTGAGTTTGCAATCATGCTTAAGTGTCACTGGAAATGAAGAATCAATAACATCTGTATGTGCAGGAAGGCTGGACTGATGTCACTGCTGTCACCTTGCAGGATGCCTCTTCTAACTTTCAGTGACTTTCTGATCGTTGGCAGCCACTGTCCTTATTTATTTGTTTTCTGCTGGGTTTTTTTTTTACAGAGCAAATTGTAGCAAGGACAGGAGAGGAACTGCAGGAGAAACCTGAAGCTGCCTGGCTCGCTGATAGAACAAATGTTATGGTCTCTGACAATGAGGCTTTCACTTCTTGCTCCAGAGATATTCAGATAGTAACTTCCAAAGCCAGGCTGGAATTCATATAAAGATGAATTTTCTGCCCAGTTAAATTTCTCCATTTGGCTTCCTCCATGCCTCACTAAGCTGAAAATGTTCCCATTAACTTCAGTATGACTTGGATGAATTGCTTACACAGGCCTCAAAGTGCCCACGAAAATCCCAAAATGACAGGAACTAACCTCGTATTTAAGGAGAGAATATGAGCTAAGAACTGTCATGAATGACTGCACAAAATGTGCTGTTTTGTGGTCCTGACAGCCTGTGCTGTCCTCAGACAGCTGGAGAAAACTGAGACTGTTCAATGGGGCTTCACGATATTGACAATAACACCCAGGTTGCCCCTTTTGTTCTTCAGAAAAGACTGATGAAAACGGAATAAATTTTCTCCTTTTCTCATTATACCTCTGCAACAGGCATCAAGCACTTTTGGGAATCTAAATTTAGATCTACTGCAGCCAAGCTGTGCTCTCGGACTGAATTTGGCTCAGTCAGTTCTTGGTGATGTAGTGAAGGTCCCTCTAAGAACGAACACCTTGGAGAGTTCAATGTGAATTACAGTAACACATAATTAAATGTGTAATACTTACCACAGCCCGGCCCATTCAGATCCTTTCTGATTTTTAAGCAGTGATTTTTCAGCTTTACTTGCTGAAATATTCTTTTTGACTCTACAGCCTCACATGTGTGACTTGTATCAACAACTGAATATATCTGTATGAAAAACTGTAATTTCACTTACTTTGTCCTAATACAGTGCTCAAGTGGAGGAGTAAGATCATTTTCTTTATTTTCAGGGCACACCTGAGTTGTATCTGCAGAGAGATAATAGACATTGTTAGTGGCTGGGGAAATTTCTACTCATACAGAACCTCACAGAAAAGACCTCTCAGATGATTTGAGCCCCACTGCTGCCACATCCACCACTGATCACCACGCCTGAGCCAGGTTGGATGACTCACAGAGATGGTTTCAAGGAAAACCACAGATCAGAAAATGAAATACTGTGCTGCAGGGCTGTCACGAGGCTTTTATTTTGCAACTGATGTTGTAATTACTGAGTAACTTTTGTTACTCAGATGCTAAGGACAGTGGTAGTGCTACACTTGAATAGGAAACCACAAGTCCAGTTTGAACTGGATTAGGACTCTTTCACCCTGGAGAAGAAGATTGCCCCTTGACTGTTCAGCAAGCAATGCACAGACAGGAGAAGATGCTGCTGTGTGGGATATCAGAGAGCCTCCCCAGGCTGTGAGCATTCCCTTGGGACCGAGAGGCAATTGCAGTGTTCGGGGAAAACAGAGAGGTCACTGTCTCAGACATGGCATCTGTCAACAGTGAAAGTAGAGCTGAGCTTCCCAGGGACAAAACATCCTGCCACCAGCTTGGATGTCAGTCTGCTCAGCTGTTTCCTGTTTTGGAGTCAAACATTTAAACTGCAGCAGACCAGGGTTTTTTTCTTTCTTTCTTCTTTTCTGTCTGTCACCCAGCTAATGGACTGTGAGCAGCGCACATTGCCAAAGCAGGGTGTAGGATTTGGGTCTGCTTCAGTGAGACTGATGTAGACAGGACGGGAGGGGATTGTTCTGACATTCACAACTGCCAGTCTCAGATCTATCTGGCTCTCTTGTGTCACAGAAAGGACCTGGCTCTCCCTTGTGTGTTGATCTGCTGGGTACAAACGCATGCAGAGAACTCTGGATGACTGCAAGGGCTGGAGTAGAGGGAAATGGACAATATTTAAAAGTACATCAAGTACTGGTGTTTTTCCTCTAGATCCTCAGGAACTTAAGAGACACACAGGAATCTTTTAAGTTTAAAAGAACCTTTTTTGTCATAATATTGAAGAGTTTGTAACACAAAATTTCAGAATAATAGAAGTTGGAACCTCTAAGATCATCAAGTCCAAGCATCAACCCAGCAGCACCACCACGTTCACCACGTAACCCATGACTCCAAGTGTGGAAATACTGTAACACTCAAGTGCCACATGTACACGTTTTTTGAAAACTTCCAGGGCTGGTGACTCCACCACTTCCCTGGGCAGCCTATTCCAAGGCCTGACAACCCCTTCTGTGAAGAAATTTTTCTCTAAACCTCTCCTGGTGCAACTTAGGCCACTGTCCTGACCATAGCGCTGGTAAGAGGACAGGCACAACGGCGTGACTGCCCTTCCATTGCCAACTTTGATGAATTTTGTCATTTTTAGACTTGAATTCTTCCAACAAAAGGTTTGAATGGAACGTTTCCATAACAAAGAAATACGAAAAAAGTATCATAAAGGGGTATCTTACAGTAACAGGCAAGGAATATGTATATTCAACTTCTAGGTAGTGAGAAACTGAGCACCAGCACTGTTACAGCTCTTCTCTGCCTATCCAAAATTTCTAATAAATGCAAAGATTTATTATTATTTTCCTCTCTTTATGATGGTATGTTGATGTCATTAACCTGCTTTTATGAAGGAACTTTATATTTCTTGTCTCCATTTTGGGAAATGGTTAAGTATGAAAAGCAGGGCAAATTCTCAATATGAAGTAGCAATTGCTGCTACTCCCAAAATATAATTCTACTCTTCTGTCTTTTTTGCCTTTCTTGCCCAGCACAATTTCTTCACTATTTCCTGAAATGTGACCTTGATGGTAATTTTACCTAATTATAAGCAGGATTCCCATTTCAAGGAATTCACCTTCTTGCTCAGGTAAAGCAACCAGCTTTGCTAATCAGCAGCAGGGAGACGTGGCTGGGGCAGTGCCCAGCTCCTTGTGCTGCATCTCCAGGTAATGCTGCCTAAACACCACCCCTGCCTGGGATTTCCACAAGGAAAATACCAGCAATATTCAGCATTCTGGTATTTCCATCTGCTCCTGTGCTCTGGGTTTAGATGTTTGACCAGTGTTACCTTCTGGATGTAAAATAATTAGAGTTTTCTCCAGACCTACCAAGGGATTACTGCACAGCCAGAGCCAGGACAGCGTTTTTGTGGAATGATGAAAGTATTTGCATTTTTACTGCCTTTTGCAGAATTTCACAGATAACAAAGGATTTACTGGGACAAACCCTGGAAGGGGCTATGGCCACAACAAAGAGATATCTACAACTCCATGCATGTTTAGGCTTTGGAGAGAAACACACAGGAATGCCATGGCAGGCTGGACAGCAAAGGGAAAAATTTATACGTGCTCTGGGGAATTTCTCATCCAGGGATCTTAGAGGGCTTGGCAGCTCTAGATTTTGGAAACATTCCTGGTGATGGAAAGACAGATTAGGATACCTGTTTTGGACCAGGTGTTATGTGGTAGAACACAACAGAAAAAATGTGCCTCTAGTCCTGTGCTGAGCTTCATCACCCATGTCAATTTTATCTGGGATGTGGGAACCAGCTGGCAACCAAAGTCCTGGGAAAACTGATCATTTTTTGAGCATGTGACCCCTACAGCAGAATGACAGGGGCTTTCTTTAAAGTAAGAGGATAAATAACAGGCAGAAAGATGACTGAACTCACTACCACATCTCGTGAGGTTCTCAAGCCCCCAGCACTCCCAGCACATGAACAGCTTTGCCCCAGGGACTCAGGCAGAACATACAACACCCATCCTGCCCAAAAACCTGGATGTCGGTGCAAATAAGGAATAGAGACAACTTATTTCTAAAGAGCAGACTACAATAGAGCGGCTCCTTAAGATTGAGAAGGAATGTGGTTATCAAAGAATCACAGATGAGATTGTATAAAAATACCAAAGGAAAGAAAACAAAAGGTAGGTAGGGTATTATTAGCAAACAGGGATTTAGTGGTGGAGAACATACTGAAGTAGGTGCTTTCTAAGGATCAGAATACTCATCCAAATGCCCTCCAGTTGGAGAAATACGTAGTTACTGTAAAAGCAGCTGTGTAATTTGGCATGGTTCCCTGAAAGGAGTGTAACAAGCTGGAAGACCTTTTGCAGGCTTGTGCTTCCAGGCAGGTAAGAGACAAAACTCTTTTAGCAGATTACTGGCATCTTCTTGCCTTGGAGGCAAGGATTTTCATGTTTCCTCATCCTGTGTGCTCATTTTCCTACAGGCATTTAGGGTGAGGAATGGGAGGCCTGCACTTTCTGCCTGTAGAAACGATGTGAGATGATGTGAAGGAGAATGGGAGTAGTAAAATACATTTTATGGTCCTGGGAGTATGAGTAAGGCAGAGATCACAACCTGTTCCTTGGGAATCAGTGCCACTGAAACATTTGCCAGTGTGTATAAAGTGACACACAATCACTTTTAACCCTTTCAAGAGCTTATCCTCAAAACCTCCTTGCGAAATACAATTAATCACCACAACCAATTACGCAAATTAGGGAAATTAACATTCACTGCCTGCAACCATCACTTTTTCTATTATTGGATCCTTCTTTCTGCCCCCATCCCGAGGTGAAATGCAGAGTCAGGGAGGTGCACCTACCCACTGTCAATCGTATCTCTTCATCCTGGTTGGCCAAGCCATCGTAGTAATAGAGATCAAACCTCCGTCCCGTTTTCCAGTCACTGAGCAAATCCTTTTCCAAACAAAACAGCACACTGAAGTGGCTTTCACTGCAAACCAGCCAAATTGGGAACTTGGGGGTCTTCAAGTAACAACCAACCTAGAAGAAAAATAGAAAATATTAGGGTATCATAGGGGTTGGGGAGAGAAAAATTCATTGTGGAAAACATAGAATTTGTAAGATCATTTGTTTATTGCAGTCTACAAACACTAATGAAGGCTCATTATAGACTGTTGATGAAGCAGACCAGAATAGCTCTGGTAAATCAGGGAGCATATAAAGCAAGTATTAGGCCTTGAGTTATGGCAGGTAATGAAATGCAGCTGTCGTGCTCTTACAGCTGTAAGATCAGATCCCAGATGAGCTGAACCAAAAGGAAGCCTGTCCTCTGCAACAGCTGTAAAACCACAGTGATTTTAGGTCAGGAATAGGACACTGGATCAATGGGAGGCTGTGCTGTCATTCAACAATAACTGGAAAGCAGGCAAGAGACTTACAGGATCTCAGGTGCCATGAGACATCCCTGCCTGGGCAACTCAAATGAGCCCAAAATCTCTTCCTGGATAAAAAATGTAACACATTCCCTTCACTTTATCATCTTCTAGTTCACAGTCCAAACATGTATTTTAAGCTATAGAAGAATGCAATACAGAATTTGTTTTGCTTCGTTATTCTTAAAAATGAAACAGGCTCAGGTGAAAAAAAAACTTTAACAAAAGCCTTTTCTAAACCTTTGTCCTTCTTTTGAAAGTGTATCTATAAATAACCTGAATATTCTGTAAGAAAAGTGCATAAAAACAACTTCCATAGTCATTCATAGATGTTTTAAACTAGAATACTCCAGAGATTTAATCTATAAGGGATGGAGGAAGGGGGTACCAACAGCACTGCAGCTGGGCTTCATACCTTGGAGAAACTGCTTAGGGAAACTGAAATCTGAAATTAAACATTTTGCTTTCAGCCATTTTGCTCTCAGGACTTTTTTCACTGAAAAACCCCTAGTGGAAAGTGAGTGACTTTTAACAGAAAAATTCTTACACATGATTTCTAGATAGAGATTTGTGCATGCAGGTCCTACAGTGCAGCCCTCAGGTCTTCACCATGGGCACAGGGGCAAATGGCAAATGCCAGAAGGAAGAAGCCAACATTAATTCTGTTGCAATCAAAACTCTAACCAGCACCCTAAGTGATAAGGAGTTCACCCTAAGCGATAAGGAGTTTGTGTTTTCATCCTGATTGAGGTTTAGACTTTATATCTAAAGTGTTACGAGTGTAAATTCAGCTGCCTTCCCCAATGAGAATTTCTTCTGATGTTAGATAACAAGTCTCCAGCTAATTAAGTAACTGTTCCCTGACTCATTACTTCGCTAATATCTATTTAAAACAGCCTTTTATACAACAGTTTTGCTTTTTAAGTAAATTCTTGGCTCAGAAGTAAAGAATTTTTTTTACGAGCTTCCAATAATACTCGTAAGAGGAGTTATCAAAAAAGAAAATACAGAGTTTCAACAAAAGATGGCAAATTAGAGGGACACAGATGAAAAGATTCAGTCTCACAAACATGCATATTTTAATATGCAGATAAGTCAAAGCCAAAAAGAACAGCCAGTCTCCTCCTAAAAATGTGTTCTTCCTACGTTTGTCTGCAAAAGCAACTTCCCAGCTTCATCAAACAGCATTTGACAAAGATTAGAGAGATACAGAACTTTCAAAGCCACGTCCACTCCAGCTCTCTCACATGAACCATCCCTCCCCGCCCCCGAAGCCAGGACAAACTGTTCAGATGATTGAGGGCTGTAGGAACATTCTCCAAAAATGTGTAGTTTTCAATTACAATCTTTGCAGAAAGTAGCGAGGGCATGAACTCTGAGAGAACAAGGAGAGTCTAAAAATATTGTAGCTCAAATCCTCCTCTCCCTAGGAAGGGAGAAGTCTCTGTTTTGGTTACATCAATTTAACCAGCTGAGGATTAGCTGCTGCCTTTGACATCGAGATGCAAAACATATTTTGTAGAAAATACAACATGGAACCGTGCTGCTGACAAAGTAAGGACCATCCTCACTGTGAGGATTCCTTTGGCTGCTTCTTCAAGCATCAGCTGTTGAGTGGAGTAGAGTCACTGAGTCATTTAGGCTGGAAAAGACCTCCAGGACCATTGAGTCCAACCTCTGACTGAGCACCACCTTGACAACCAGAGCACTGAGTGCCACATCCAGTGGTTTCTTGAATATTCCCAGGAATGGGGACTCCACCACCTCCCTGGGCAGCCCACTCCAACATCTGACCACATTTCCAGTGAAGAAATTCTTGCTGATGTCCGACCTGAACCTCCTCTGGTGCAGCTTGAGGCCGTTTCCTCTTGTCCTGCCCCTTGTTGCCAGGGGGAAGAAGCCGACCCTCACCTCACTACACCCTCCTGTCAGGGAGTTCTAGAGAGCAGTAAGGTCATCCCTGAGCCTCCTTTTCTCCAGGCTGAACACCCCCAGCTCCCTCAGCAGCTCTCACAGGACTCACTCTCCAGACTCTTCCCCACACACAGAATTATGCCCTATTTTACTGGTGAGGCCTGAGTGCTTCCTCAGCTGCCTGACCAGCCTGGCTGGTGGTAGTGATCCTGGAATAAAACCTGGAATCACACCTGGAATAAAACCTGGAAGCAGGACAAAAACAGGCAGGAACACCCAGTGTTTTGACTCCTCAGCGAACTGCTCAAACTCAGCAGTGTCTGTGCGATCCAGCAAGAACCTGACAGAGATCGGGGCTGACAGAGACCCCTTCTTTGCAGTGTGTTCCCTATGACTGTAAGGCTGAATTCCAAAGGCAAATCAGGGATATGTGACTTGCATCCTTTTTATTAAATACTATTTTTGATAAGGGCTCAATGGCTGTATTTTTATCACTATTCAAGTATTGGTTTTCAAGCAGGCTCATTAATCACCTTCAGGTGGAAGGAGAGTAAGGGGGGAATGAATGAGGTGTCCTTTTGTGCTGCATGTTTCCAGTTCCTATGGAGACTTCCCTAACCCCGATCCTCTCCCTTACAAAGCCCTCAAGAATGCTCATAAATTTCAGGGACACCATTCTGATCTTTGGGAAACATCAAGTTTTCAAAAGCAAGCCCCTTCAAAGGGCTCATTCCCCATCTGACCTCTGACTTTGGCTTGTATTCACACGATGGTGAAACTCAACCTACAGACAAATATTTATTGCTGGAAAATTATTCCAATAGATCTGCCAGAGTGAGTGGATGGTACCTCACCATTTGGCTTTAATTTGTCCCTTGAACAAGGCCATCTTCTGCCACGTGCATTCCAAAAGGAACAAGAGAATGTGGGATCAAAACCAAGCAGGATAACTGGATGTGGCCAATCTGATGGCATTTTTCTCCAGGAGTTTTATCACTTCATGTAATTTCACCTCCTTGCTTGTGGGATTTTACTATTCATTTTCGAGTTATAATCAATCATTCCTTGCTTTATGTGTCTTTCCTTGAATACAGCTGTGTTGGGGTCCCTCCCCTGCCGTGTAGCCCTGGGAGAGGGACCCTGAGGGCACAGACACGGGGCTTCCCTGTCCCTGCTCAGCCTCGTTCCCATGGGTTGGTTTGTGTTCCCTGCGCGGGCAGAAGGACCCTTGGTCCCGTGACTGGAACAGTTCCTCAGCAGAGCTCCGGCCATGCGGCTGGAGAAATAAACATCTCTGAAACATCTAGCAAGAATCTGTCTGTCCATATATATTTCCTTTCCACGGGACTCCTGGTTTGATATATGCGTGTTGCAGGATCCCCACTGCAACAAATGGTGGAGATTTGTGAGCAGAACGATCCCCGATCCCTAAGCGACTGATTTGTGTGAGTAAACCCTGGAAACTTTGGATTCCTCTTCTTGGTTTTGCTTTGCTATTCCGTATCTAAACTATGGAGGAACCATGGGAAGACTCTTGGCTCTCAGAGCCGCATATGGACATTTATCTTAAACTTAAAATGATTCTTGAACAACGATTTGTAAATTTTAGCTTGATTCAAGCTCAAAAAGAACTGAAACACTTCCTGGCATGGTTGTTTAAGAACTTTTTCTATGTTTCTTGGGATTTAATTCTTACCAAGGGCTTTTGGAAAACCGTTTGGACACAGTTAATACTGGAGTCAAAATATATGCCGATGGAAGAATATTTTCGTGAATATTATTTAGTTACCGAGACTGTTGAGCAATGTCGGCTGTGTCTTGGCGAAGGGAAGCCTGGCTCAGGGACCGTGCGGCCCAGGCCACGTGCACCGAGCGCTCTCCGAGCAGCAGCGAGGCAGTTCCCGCGCGCGGGCGGAGCCACGCGAGCCGCA
Organism: Corvus moneduloides; assembly: GCF_009650955.1. Taxonomy (NCBI): domain Eukaryota; kingdom Metazoa; phylum Chordata; class Aves; order Passeriformes; family Corvidae; genus Corvus; species Corvus moneduloides. The sequence continues at coordinate 3,576,142 of NC_045476.1, forward strand.
GTGTCGGTGGCGGAGCGAGGAGCAGCGGGACCCGGCGGTGCCTGCCCGGCCGCGTGCAGCGCGTGTTGGAGCGAGCCCCGTGAACGCCTGACCGAGAGGGGCGGCGCGCGGGCGGCGGCTGGCGGCAGCGGCGGTGGAACGGAGCCGCGCCGAACCGAAACATGCGCTGGAGCAGGGCGCGGGGGAGTCGTCGCTCGGGGGCCCGGCCGAGACGTGGGTGCAGCGCCCGGCATTGGCAGCGAAGCTGCGACCAGAGGAGGCGACGCACGGAGAACTGAGCGGCGCGGCCCGGCCCGGCCCGCGCAGCCCCGAACGCGACCCCGGGAAGAGCGCGCAGGCACGAGCAGCCCCGACAATTCCAACACGGGAGCGACCGAAGGAGAGAGCAAAGACGCAGCGAGACAGAAAACAGCAGCCACTCGGAAAAAGGAAAAGATCATAGAAACTAAGATCTTAGGGATAGTAAAATGGTATAATGTTAAGCAAAATTATGGTTTTATAACAAGGTGTGACAACCAGCAAGACATATTCGTGCATAGAACTGCTATTAAAAAGAATAACCCTGAAAAATGCATCCCAAGCTTGGGAGATGGAGAGGTGGTGGAATTTAATATTGTACTAGGGAGAAAAGGGTTACAAGCATCGCAGGTCACTGGGCCTGATGGTGTTTCTGTAAAAGGCAGTATATATGCAAAAAATCGTAGTCATGTTAGACAGTATCTCCATTGTAAGCCCCCCCTACAGTTTCCCTTTCCTAATCCCACCTTTCCCTTTTACCCTATGTCCTATTACCCCCAGTGTATTCCCAATCCGTTTTTTCATCCATGGTTTCCCTCACAAAACCATGCTTTTGCCAATTGTTTCCCCAAAAATCCCTTTCCAATGCCGAGTGGGGGATGAAAAGGGGGAGGGAAGAAGTTAAACCCTCTCCTGCCTCAGTTTCCCCACAAAGCATGCTCAGAGAATTCTGTCTCCCTTCTGTCAGCCCTAAGATGTTCCAGAGAATCTGTTTGGACATTTAAAGACTCAGGAGGGTGGCTTGTTTTGTTTTGAAACTGTTCTTGTTATGTTTATCCAGTTGTTTTCATTCTCCTTTTATTAAAATAAAACGGGTGAGGTGTTGGGGTCCCTCCCCTGCCATGGAGCCCTGGCAGAGGGGCCCTGAGGGCACAGACACGGGGCTTCCCTGTCCCTGCTCAGCCTCGTTCCCATGGGTTGGTTTGTGTTCCCTGCGCGGGCAGAAGGACCCTTGGTCCCGTGACTGGAACAGTTCCTCAGCAGAGCTCCGGCCATGCGGCTGGAGAAATAAACATCTCTGAAACATCTAGCAAGAATCTGTCTGTCCATATATATTTCCTTTCCACGGGACTCCTGGTTTGATATATGCGTGTTGCAGGATCCCCACTGCAACACAGCTGCTAGAGATGTTTATTTGAGAAGTAATCACAGTGTGTAATGGTTCCATGAAGGGCTGGGTTCTGTCAAACTGAGGAATTTCTGGTAGTACTGAATCCAGTAGGATTGACAGACAAAAGGATAATTACACAAAGCTTTCAGAGTTACAGGCAGCAGCCTATTGTTTGTCCTGTCAGTGTTTTATTCCCCACAGCTGCAATGACCTTTACTGAATGAATATTAAACAGTGTTCCAGGGGTGTTAAGAGTGAAGTGTCAGTGGTGTAAAAACCTCTTCAACAGCCCTTGGGGGAGCAGGAACCCCGTTGACCCAGGTCACCCATTCCACCAGCCCCACTGAAACACCAGGTCAGCCCCATCACTACTGTATTTGCAAATAATTAGGGGACACTGTGAGGGTAAAGTTATTGCCATTGCTGAGTATTTGATCTCAATCACCTTGAGAAAAATAAAACTAAGGCTTATGAGATCTGCCATTCAGAGTATGCACTATGCCAGGTGAGACAGAAATTGAGGAGGTTTTAGCCATATATTTATAAAATAATAGCAAACACTACTGCTACACTGGAGCCCTTGGTAACTTCTCTGCAGCTTTGGATCCTTTTTTTTTTTTAATAGAAAAGGAAATCTTTCTGATCATGAATTGGGAGGGGGGCGGGGAAAGGACATGACTGAAGAAGAACAGAAAGAGATGTGTTAAATCCTAGGACTCCCAAAGAAGAGACTCCTGGAAAGCACTAACTTCTGATTAAAGTTCCCTTATGCTGCCATGGTGTAAAAAGCAGCAGATGTGGCACGGAAAACAGACCTCAGGGTGCCAGGCAGCTTCAAGAGCTTTTCTTTATCCCTGTCCCACTCTGCTGCTCTTCTGGAATGTCCCACCAAGTGAAGAAATTTTGAGGGAGATTCAGACCCTCACTCAGATGTCAGCATTTTGCCATTCCCTCAGAGTTTATAGCCCACTTCAGGGAGTTATATCCCTGCAATGACGAGGACAGGGCAGGATTCATCCCACTGACCTCTTCTGTATTTATTTCTAGGCCCTCTAATACAGGTTGGCCTTTAGGCTTTGGCTATAAAATCAAATAAGGAAGAGATGGGTATTGTCAGAAATTTAGACCCCTCCCATTCACTAGTGATGCAGGGAGTTGGCTGGACTCTTACCTGAAGGATTTTCAGCCTAAAAAGCACCTAAAGTGGGATGGGATAAGTCCAGATCCAAATGCAGGTGTTTATAATCCAGAGAGACAGGTGGGCAGTATCTGACATCATTTTCTGCTTTATCTGTTTGCAAAGCACGCAGAGCTCTTCTAAACATGTGGGCTTTGTTATTCCTATGGTCTTAAAACAAAAACTCTGCCATTCTGTTTCATTTGGAAGGATGTTGACAGGGAAGCAATGCCAATACCCCAACAACAGTGAGTGGCCCCTGGGAAAAATAACTGGCCATAACTCAGAGGACAATAGGACTTCATTAAAGAAAATTTCAGTTCCAGGCTAGAAAGGGGGATGTAAAAACAAGGAATGAAGAACAGACTTTCTCAAAGGCCAATGCTTTGTCAGCCTTGTTTCAGTCACATTTGAATATACTTCGTGTTTTTGCCCGCAGTGATGCCCACAAAAGTCTTACATAAATAGCAGCTTCCTTTGCTGTATCTACAGGGCACAATATTTACCCCCCATTCCCAAAAAATAAATGGAAAATTGAAGCCAACCATCAGTTTCCAGTTTGCCCTTGCATGTTTTTGTGGCTGGTTTCTCAAAAGAGGTTGTCAAATCCTTCTTTCTCAACTTTCCCCTCCACAACCCCACCAATGGCCTGGCTTGAATCCAGCCCATCTGATGGGGACAAGAGATTGTTTGGGAGACACGTTTCCCTGGGAAGATGGCTATAGGAGGGACACTCCACAGGGCAAAAAAAAAAAAAAAACAGGTGAGGTGCCAGGAGACAGAGCATGTGTGCTGAATTTCATAATTCAAGCAGGCCTTGTCAGAGCACAGAGTGGTTTCTTCAAAAGGACCAAAGATAATATTTCCCATCTGTGGAATTTTAATGAATAAATTCTGTTTATTTCTGTTACTTTACTCTTTCATTTTGAAAAGAGACAGGGAAAATGTGCGTAGCTTCTTTGTCAATGCCCTCTCTGTTTCCAGAGAAGCAAAAACTAAAAAGCACCAGTCCCTTGAAGTGCTGGGCAGGGATTGGGACACTGTCAGGAGTCAGAGTAGGGTGAATTTGGGAGGTCAGACAACAGGAGGTTTAACTGCCAGGACAGCTTAAAGTAGGAGAGAATTGGTGAAAACAAAGACAAATCAGAGAGAAGGTTCAAAAGAGACAAATAACCTTGAATATTTCCATTATTTCACATACAACAGCACACACCTAAAGTGGTTTCAAAAAACATTTCTGCAGGATGGTGAAATTCATCAGCCAGCACCACACTGCCTTTAAAATGAAAGATTTAGACCTGTACTCATCCCAGTTCAGCCAGGAGCTTACTGGCAGATTTACTGGGATAAGCACTTTGACTTTTATTCACCTGTTACCCCTCTCTGCAAAGTGGAAATGCCCCTCTTGCAAAGCACAGACCTGCTAACAGGAAATGGCATATAAATGCTATACATTACTGTTATTATTATCATTATTCAAGTTAATTGTGGTGTTTATTAATTGGTTATTAATATTATTAAAGAATTAGCAAGTTATTAATAATAATGATAATAACAGCATCTGTTAAATTTATTACCTGAGAATGCAGATTATTTTTCCCCTTTTCACTGTTATTAAATGACCTGGCATAAACACGAGGAGCCTCTGTTTCCATCCCTTTCTACTTTTAATGTCACAAGACATTTTGAAAGAAAGAATTTCATCATTCTAAGTCTTTTCACCTGCAATTTTAATGTGGCATTTAGGCCAAAGGCTCTGACCCAAATGCAGGGATTTTCTCATCCAGGAGTGCTAAAATTGGTCCTGCCCACTCCTGTGCCTCATCCCCTTCTCTGAGGTCTTGTCCCTGCTGAGAAACCACTCAGCTTCCCTGAGACTGAACTGCTGCATCCTGCAGGTCAGCAGACAGAGGAAACCCCCACCAATTTCATGTGGAAATGTTTCTATTGCATGAAGTGCTCTAAATAAATCCCAGGAAACCTAAAATCTTGATTTGGACTTCTAAATTAAATGTGTAAGATCACACGGAATTGATATTGCTTAAATATGGGCTTAGCACAAAGAAAAGAAACCCAAAGATGTGTAACTTGCCGACTGAAAAGTAGCAGAATTGGACTTTTAGCTTTTTTTTTCCCATTACAATACAGACTCTCACTGTGAAACTAAACATTTGCACATGAAACAGATGGAATGGATCCATCTGTCATTGTGAAACAATTTGCAGCAAGTAATTACACTGCAAAAACTCCACGGAGCTCGGTGATATGTCAGGACTGAGAGTGATGGTTAAACATTAACAACTCCAGACAAATTACTTGGGGCACACGTTTTTCTCATCAGCAAAGACAACACACGACCCACTGGAAGAGATGAATGGGTGGGGAACAGAGGGATTCTCCAGGCAGTCGCTGGAGAAGAAGGAAGGATCATTTTGTTTTGATTTGCCACTGCTGGAGTTTGACAGGAGGATTAATTCACGTGCCCTCACAGTATCTGCAACTCAGCAGCCACGCCAAGGGAACCGTGGATTACACACAGAATGCTCCACATGTCAGAAAAATGAGATAAAATGGTAGAGAAGTCTTCCTCCATGTGCATTTGGTGCATCTGGCCTGGAATCTTGAATAGCCCATCCTAAATGTGTCGGTCAGTTGGAACAAGTCTAGAGCAGGGCAGTAAAAACAAGCTTTGGACAGGATGTGCTGATGAAAAAGGGAGGAACTGTTACATCAGCTGCAAATGCCCAGCGGATGGGGATGAATTGTTTAGGGGGCAGGTTGGATTAGGAGTAAAATTATAATCAGAGGAAACTAAGTAAATGAAGAGTCTGATTTATTAATAGTATTTCCAAACACAGGCTGTGTAGTAGATATTAGAATCTCCACATTCACAAGGACCTGCAAATCTTTATTTGCATTTATTCATGTTTTAGAGTAGAGATGGGTGAGTAAAACTGTAAGATGACAGTTATATGCACTAAAATCAATGAGAAAATGACCATCTGAGCAAAAAGGGACTTAATAGATACAGATTTTTAAAAGAAACCCTGCTATATAACAGGACACAAAAATATCCTGAGTTTTCCCTTGAGAGATTGGCTGGATATGACCTAAAGGGAGTTTTCTGACTCCAGTGTCTGTGATTCACCATATAGCACGCTCAGGATTTTCTTACTGCTGGAAACAAAAAATAAACCCAACCAAAAATGACAGTCCTTTTCCATGGCTGGTTTCAGTTACCAGCCTCAGAGCCACACTGTAATTGGATGCTGAGAGGAATGAAAGAGTCACTTTGAAAGACAAATTCTATTCTCGGTTCCACTGCTGCAAACTGCCACTGACATTTCTTTTTCCTGAACTGCTCTAAATTTTGTACCAGGAAGCAGAATCTGGCTCCTCACACTGGCTCCTCACGCTGAAGCCACAGTGGAGACTCCCCAGTTTGGGGCCAAAGTCCACCAGAATCGGACTTTTGTCCCAGTCCTAAGCAGACATTGCCTCTGAAATGAAATGCAGAGAACACCCAGATGTTCTTAATAAAAACCAGGACAATTTGCAGCAGATGCCCAACTAGGGTAGACTCTTTAAAAAAAGGAAACTACGTCTGCTGGAGTTTCTGTAACTGATTAAGTCACTGGCCTGGAAAAACAGATCCCGGCTCATGAGTCCAGCTCCCATGCAAGAGCACAGCAGTAGAAACAGATCCCCTCTACCACATAATTTGCAGAATAAGTGGAAAATGGTGTCTGAATCTCTGGGCAACATTTTATTTTTAGAGGGCAGGTGGGTAAGAAATAGCTCTTACCTGCCCCGACCTCGTTTACCATTTTGCTACTCCCAAGTCATTTTCCTCACTAGAGAATGGAACAAATTCTGGAGTGGTGCATAACCATTTTTTGAGGGTTTACATTGTTTATAGAAAAGAAAAAGAAGCGTGAACCAGACACAGAAGCTTATTTATTTATAGTCCATTCTATTCTGAATTAATCTGATTAGGGTACACTGATAAACTGTCCTGACTGAATTCAAGCCTTTTGTAATCTGGTGAATAATGTAAATGATTGTGTTAATTAAAAATAACAACAGTTATAATTTGCCAGTAGTAGAAGAATGTAGCTGACTTCAACCTTATGGGAAGGAGTTAAAATCACGCTTTGTTTTCAGTCTCACATTTAGATCAGATCAGTACAAACAAATCCTTTGGTAATCACTTCCAAACTTTTACAGAGGTGATGATGCTGCAAATGCAGGTGGGACTGCTACAAGTATCTAATCTAGCATCTCATAAAAGCAAGAGAATTTCAAATAATATTCTTGCATCAAACACAAAATTGGCTGTTTAGAACAGAACAGGTCTTTAGGAAACATGTCCATCCTGACATCCTCCATCTCCTCTTGATGGAGAACTAGTGAAATGCTCACACAAGTTTTTCCCGAGGAAAACTAACAGCTGTCACTCCTTTGAAAGTTTTAATCTATCTCTTCATTTTCATAATGACTACAATTGAAATACAACTACCAAAAGCAATTAAAGGAAACAATCCCATTGCATTAACAGCTATTTGAATTGTCTGTAATTTTTTTTTACTGGTAATAGAATCACCACTACAGCACAGAAGAGATAAACTGAACCAAGGCAGTAATTTCTCTGCTGCTTTACTCACTCCAAGCTGATTTTAAAAGTAATTGTTTTCTTTTTAATTAAACCAGGGGAATGGAAAACATACCTGACAGACATCATAGTGCTCAAAGAGAGACAGCAAACCGATATCACTGCGACTCGTGATGCCTTTCAGAATGGTGATGTTGCCATTCCCAGAGTCCAGCTCTATCACGTTGTTGAAAACATTGGACACAGCTTTGCCAGTCAAAAGCAAGTTCACCAATTCCTGTTTGGGACATGTTAAAAAAACAAAAACAAAAACAAAACAAAAACCAAACAGTAGTTGAACATCAGCACAAGACTGATTCAGGATTGATAGAGTTACACATCTACATGACCCCTAATTTATGTGGTTGCTTTAGGTTTATGGTTAGGATCAGGACTGCTTATAAAAAGATTCCAGACATTTGGGTCAAAGTCTTCTGAAGTAAAATGAGGAAATCAGAAAATCAGGGAGTATCCTGAGTTGGGAGGGACCTGCAAGGATCATCCAGTCCCACTCCTGGCCCTACAAAGGACACCCCAATGATCCCACCCTGTCCCTCAAAGCGGTGTCCAAACACTCCTGGAGCTCTGGCAGCCCTGGGGCTGTGCCCGTTCCCTGGGGAGCCTGGGCAGTGCCCCAGCACCCGCTGGGGAAAAAAACCTTTGCCAGCTGTGTGCTGGACTTTTTGTCCAGAAGGATGCTGTGAGAGACAGTACTGAAAGCTTTGCTGAAGCCCAAATATTGAAGGAGTTTTCAATTTTCATCCTTCCAGAGGCAAACTGCTGATAATCAATTTACTCTCACATCCAACTCTCAAACACCTCATATAAGTCTTGGGTTTGGGGTTTTTTTTTAATGAAAACATTTTGGTTTCCCTTCTTCTCTACAATGAAAAGTATGGCATGAATGATAAAAACTCAAAGCCTGTACAGTACTGTATGACATCTCTGTATGTGCTTAGTGATGTATTTTGTATGTTGGACATGATTTGTTAAATTATCATTATTTCTGCATGAACTAAAGTCTCATTCAGTAAGACATTTACCCATATGGATCCAGATCACTAAGATACTGATTCTTAGAGATGATTGTTGATTATTTCCTCTCCAATGGAAGCAGGGTGTGTTAGAGGCTAAACACACGTGACGGGGGGGCATGTGCACATGTGAGCATGCCTGAAGTTCAAGAACAGAGATATGGGGTATTTTTCTTAGCTAACATCCCACCAGGGCCAGCTGGGGTGCAACAGCATGAAACCAGAGCTAAGAGCAGGCTGTGCTGCAGCAGTGAACAGCTCACTATTAATAAATAACATATGGTTAGAAACAGGAGGGGAAATAACAAAGAGAAAAGTTTCCAGAAAAAATACTGTGAATTACCATACCCAAAGACATGAATAACTCTGGTATGGCCAGTTTGGAATTGGTCTTAAAAATACTGCACACAATTATAGCTCTGCGTTTCTCCTGAAGGATTCCCCAGAGTTTATAGGTTCTTACAGATGTTTTTATTATTTCTAATCCACCAGGGGTGTTCCACCACCTTCCTGAGGAACCATTGTGTGGTCACAGTACAAAAGTCCTCTAGCAACAAGAGAAGAACATGAAGCTTGTCTTTGGCAGCCAGAAGGGCAATAGATAGAATCATGGAATCACTGAGGAGCTGTAGTATCAGACATGGAACCTCAGGCACCTTTCTGAAAGGGCACGGAGGGAACACAGCGATATCTCAGCACTAAAATCAACCAAGGAGTCCAAAAGAGGCAGATCAGAGGAGTGTGAGGACATGGACACACAGGTAGAGGAACGTGCAGGCCAGAAAACCAGCCTGAAAAGCAGAACCTCTGAAAGCAAAGACAACAATGTGCCAAAACATGAGGAAAAAGAATAAAGGATGAAGGAGCTTGACGTTATGGGGATAAGGGAAAACACAAAAGGAAATTGGTGGAGATTTTATAGCAGCCTTCCCATACCTAAAGGGGCTCCAAAAGAGCTGGAGAGGGACATTTCACAAGTGGATGGAGTGACAGGACAAGGGGAAATGGCCTCCAGCTGAAGGAGTGGAGGTTTAGATGGGATATTAGGAAGAAATTCTTTACTGTGAGGATGGTGAGGCCCTGGCACAGGTTGCCCTGAGAGGATGTGGACTCCCCATCCCTGGAGATGTTCAAGAACAGGCTGGATAGGGCTTGGAGCAGCCTGAACTAGGGGAAGGTTTGGAACAAGATGAACTTTAAGGTCCCTTCCAACTTAAACCATTCTGTGATTCCTTGACTCTGGGACTTAAAAATAAGAAATGCCATCTCATCCCTGACGTCAGTTCACAGAAGAGGCACAGGACAGCCCAAAACTGTACCTCTGACTCACCTGAGTGCAGTAGCCATGGCTGCCAATCAGGCGGTTTGTGAGCACATCAAAGTCATTGCGCACCCTGAAGAGGAAAGTACAATTCTATTTAAATACAATTAAATTTAAATGCAATTGCTTCTTTTCGTTAGGCACAACATCTCTAAATCTTACAGAAAAACAAAACCAAACTGTTTCCCAACCATAAATACAGCTCTGTATTTTCTGAGTCCTTTCAAGGTAATTTTTTACACGGCAAAAAAACATTAATATATCAACTAAACCTGTGGGAAGCAAAAGTTTGGTAGAGCTAGGCTTGAATGAAACAGCTGTAGAGGAGAAAAGAAGTCACTGTCATCACTAGGTAGAATTTTAGAAGTTAGAATTACTGCACTATTTAGGTGACAGAATCACAGAATGGTTGAGGTTGGAAGGGACCTCTGGAGATCCCTTTGTCCACCCCACCTCTGGTACCTGCAGCCAGTTCCCCAGGTCCACATCTGGATGGTTTCTGAATATCTCTAAAGAGACAGACTCCAAAATGTACCTGGGCAACATATTCCAGTAGTCAGATAAGATTTTCCATTTGCTATTCCTTGTAATATATCCACACCATCTATACACCACATTGGCCATGAAAAGAAGAAGAAAAGAAAAAAGCCCTCCAGGTGTCCACATTTATAGTGGTGCTGTGTGACCCCCAGTGATATGTTGTGACACCAAAGAGAAAAGTCTGAAACTGCAGTACCCATAATTATGGAGTAATGTCTCCCCAGACTAAGTTCACTCTCTCCTAACTCGTGGAATTATTGAATTAGGGATTGGTTGATGGCCTAAACAATAAAGGTTGTAACTGTGGTCGTTTTTTATCCTGCAGATATAATGGAATTGCAAACACTACTTTGTACATCAATAAATGTTTAATCTAGCTTTGAGGAAAAGCAATGCACTATATTCTGGGAGAGTTATGGCAATAAAATCCACAGATTAATTCTGCAGGTCATAAGGAAGCTCTTTTCCTTCAGCATAAAATATGCTGATCTCAATTGTTGTGACTCCATCCTTATTTTGGTATTGCTACTGAGGTAGAGAGAATGCCTGAATGATCATCAGCTAAAACTTAGTTATTTTACACACATCCAGGCTTCTTATTTGACTTGGGAAATCTATCCATACAAATACCCACGTTTCTTGACAATTGGCACAATTACTTTTATTTTAAAAAGACAGTATTTTGTTTGTGACAAAGCAGGAGTTGAATTGATGTGGTCAGGGTAAAGCCAGCTGGGAATTTCCCCTTGATATTCCTACACATGCTCCATTAAAAATTTATTTATTAAGTAAAAACCCAGGATGTTTCCTGTCTTCATCCCAAACTTTAGATAATTATTTTCTCACAGGATTTCACTGAATGCCAAAATCAGAATGTAACATATAATTTCAAGGTTGACAGCGCTAAAGATAAATTAAAATCATTCAAATAAAGTCATAGTCATGGAATCCCAATTCCCAAACTTTAGGTAATTATTTTCTCAGGATTTCTCTGAATGCCAAAATCAGAATGTAACATATATTTTCGAGGTTTACAGACCTAAAAGTATTTAAAATAATTCAGAAAAAGTCATAGTCATGGAACCACATTTCCTACTTTGATAAATGCATTTTATCCCTTTTGCAAAAACATATTTTACCCCTTTTTAAAACTCTTATTTTAAAGGTAATTTACAAGTCGGTGTCAGACATAACAAAGTGCCACTGACGTCCGTTGCCGGTGTGAAATCAAAGGAAAGGCCGGGGAAAGTGTGCCCGTGACACGGAAAACTCTCTCGTGCACCGCTGCAAGGCATGGATGGGATGATAAAAATCTTTGGATTTTGGCCATTTTTCAGTTTTAGCAACGGTTTCATCTCGCCAGAGCCGCGGGCAGAATGTCCAACATGCGTCAGTCGGGGACGAGGGGACATACGCCACACACAATGGCAGGAAGCTCTAATTCCATCTGTAGGCACAAACAATATGGGAGTGTGGAGGTGGATCCCAGCTCCTCCAGAAGGAGGACAACATCTGCCTTTGCAATCAGCCCTGCTGACGAGGAAAGCGACATCAGGAGCGTGGCCACGGGATTGACACCTCTGCTGAACGCGTTTGGGGCTCTTATTCCTGCCTGCCCAAGGCTCCCCAGCTTCTCTGCAGGTGTGTTTGTTGTGTTTCAGGTGCAAGTGCACTTCATGCATTGTAAAAATACCAGATGGTGATAATTCTGTGGTTGGTTTTCTGCTGGGGTGTTGGAGACATTTATTGGTGATAAGCAAATCCAAAGGGTTTGTTTGTTCTGCTGTCCTGGCTATGAGATGTCAACGCAGACATAATCAATAAATCATTATCACTAATATGACTGCCCCAGCATGGAATTTTCCATTTATAATCACTTTAGAACAGAAAAAAAGCCACTCATTTTAAACCAGGAGTCTTTTAAGTATCCCAGTGATCATCAGACAACGATTTAAGGCCTGATTCCATGAATCCCTTCTTTTTAATTTACAGCCCAACGCTCCATGTGGAGTTTTAACAGAATCACAGATCAGTACACAGACACTAAAAAGCAACAGTGTTAACGGTAAATATTCCTTTCTTGTGTTGTATTATCACTATTTTCCAGTTCATTATCCCAGCTGGAGAGTGGGGTAGGAGCATGTTGGCTGCTAGAGCAGAACAGTGGGGTTTGCCTCTCCTGGTAATATTATAAAGTCTGCTTGAGAAAAATTATTCAGGCAGAAAGCAAGATATTGATTTTTTAAATCTCCTGAATAAGGATTTTAAATCAAGCATATGCTTCATGTGCATTTTTCAGCAGAAATCATTCCCTGTGCTGATACAAATCAAAAAGTTGACAACAAGACTTTGCTAAATTTCAGATCTCTTGTAAAATCTCTCAGCTTGATTTTTGGTTTTAGTTGTAATGTGTGTGATGTGGTTGATGCCTGTATGAAACCAGGGAAGAGAGAGTTTGGATTCTAATATATTTGCAAAATGGGGATGTTTTAATATGCTCATAGAACTTACATGGCAAAACTCAGCTCCATATGCTTTATTCACTTTCTGCTGTTCTTTTAAAAAATATTTCTGTTAAAGCCTTTTTTTCCCCAAAAAAAGGGTGATTGTGGGCCTTTATCCTGGGGTTTAACTGTCCTTTCATTCTTCATACAAGTGAACATTTTTTCTAACATTATTATCACACAAAATGAACATCATTATGTGGTGAAACCAAAAGATGTGTAAAGTGGCTTCAGAGAAAAGAATTAATATATAGCAACTGGAGAAATGTCCTCGTGACAGAAATCACCAAAATACAGCTGGCATGAATTATACCTACATTTTCATGCTTTTTAATGCTGCTGGGTTTAGGGCAGGGATGCCTGAAAGTCCTTCCAAAAAATATCTTTATATATTATAAATTCATTTTCTCTCCATGCTCCTGTTGGTGAATCTGTGTTTATCTTCAGCCTATTTGTAACTCTTTGTTTCAAGTTATAAAAAATGTGTTTATAAAGGATGTTAAGTACTGAATGTGGAGAGATGTTCTGAGCCAAGCCTTTGACTGCTTTGAATTGTCACAGCCATACTGACACAATTTGCTGACTTCCAGTTGTTAGAAATCTGCCTAGAAATCAATCCACTCTGGGATATAACAAAAAAAAAATAATCTAAGGGTTGAAGACAGATGGACAAAGCCACCATTAGACAGAAACTGTAAAGTCATTATAAACCTTAGCACTGATGGTGCATTGATGAAATAAACTTCAGTGATCCGTACAGACTCTATAAAGTTTTAGAAATGCATAAATACAAGCCCAAAATAGAAATATTTTGAACACTGCAATCTCCAATATAGCATAATCTGCAATCAGATGAACTTTTCCTTAGTAAAAACTGAGTTCAATAAATAAGACATTTTTAAAATGCTTCACATACATTTATTCTCAGTTTATTTCCAGGAAAATTCTCGACAAGTCTTAAATGGAGAATAATTAAATACTGAATACAAAAGTCCCACACAAACTGTAATAGCAGGAATAATCCCAGACTATCACAATGTGAGTTAGTTCATGCCATAGATACCGTTTGCCTTGATAACAGAACAAAATAAAATAATATAAAAGAAAAAATAGTGCATTTGAGTAAGTGCTGGCTGGTTTACAGTCCTTAACTCTGACACAAAGCTGCCTCAGAAAATTGGTGACCTCACTTTGTTCATGGCAACAGACAGTCACATTAACAAACACACAATTACAAGTCTCCTCCCAAAATAGATTTGGGGCTGGGAGGGAGAAAAAACTCATCTTCAAGCATAAGGATTTCAAATAATTACAATGGGGATGTGGAAAATGTCAGCATGGGTGACTGCCTTATTGTCTAAATGTTCCAGAATATTTCTTTTTTTTTTAATATTGGCTCATGGCAAAGGTTTCAAATGAATGTTCAAAGAAGGGAAGAGCCTCTCAAAAAAAAAAAAAGTAAATAGTTTGGGATTCAGACAGTGAAAGCAAGGAAGTGGATTCATTCTTTCTTTATCACTTTTGCCACATATCTGCTAATTTCACAGAGTTCTTAAAATGTACTGGGGTGCTCATGCCAGTTAATTCATCAGCTCTGCTGCCCCAGGGTGCTGATGTACTATAGGAAGAATTTATATTTCACAGGGATAGATCTGATGGGAAAAATGATTCATCTATTGGCATATTCAACCCACTATTTTATTTTTTTTTAAGAAAAAGCCTTTCTTACTGAGTGCAAGAAATCAAGCAAAGATACTGAACCTGTATCTACCTCACCATACTGACCCTTCTGCAAACAGCTGAATACTCTGAATGTAACGAGAGTAGCCTGATGAAATTAGGACAAAATCTGACAATTTATTTGTTACTGCTACATTTTGTAGTAGAATCACACTTCTTCTTCCACACCTCTGCAGACTTTTAATCAACATACTTTATTCCCCTAAAATAAAAAGAATTAATTTCTGAAATGCTCTGATTCGCTAAAGGAAAGGGAAAAAACAGGATTGGAAAGATGATCAATCACTTCTGGGCAGGATTCATATCACTAATTTTTATATCTAAAGATGGACACATGAACAGGCAATAACTCTGGAATTCTTTAAATTTGTGTACATGGAGAGAAACTGGTACATCCTGAAGGCAAATTAGGTGACCTTGCTCAGGTAATCTGCAGAGCAGAGGAGGAAACTACAGGAAAATTCCTTATCTCCATCTGATGAACACACAGTCAAAGGAGCCTGCCATGGCCCCTGCTAAATACCAAGCACCAGAGGGATAAATCACAAATATTCTGGTACTGCAGACAGACAGAGTCTATTTGGGGTTTTTTTTTAGATTAAAAGCTGAGAAGCGAGAAATAAGATTGATATAGAAATAAAAAAAAAACCCTTCGAGAAAGACTCTTTGATTGGACAAACCCCATTAAAAGCAATGCATGAAGACTCGATTACATTTAGTTAATTTGATACAAATTTTAGCTCAACAGAATTTGAGCATTTAGATATTGCAGGATCAGAGGGATTTCTAATGGTGAGAGGAAATCACAGCTGAGAAATGGAGCAGCTTTCCTGTGGGAAGAGGCTACAGAGACCAGGACTGTTTCACTACAGCAGGACACAACTGATGGACTGCAAGAGATCTTCAAATGGTAAAGAGATGATTAAGGAACATTTCCTCACTACTTTTCATAACATGAATTCCACAGCAATCCTTAGACTTACTGGGCAATTCAAGGCAAAAAAAAGGAAAAACTCTTTCACAAAACACATTAATGCAGCAGGGAGCTCATTGCCAAAGGAGGTTGTGGAGGCCAAAAGGATTAAAGGGCTTAGAAAAATTCATGGAGGACAGGTTTCATCAAGGCCTAAGGAACTCAGTGACCTGGACACAACTGCCAACTTGGAATTACTGCTGGAAACATGGAGAATATTCCAGCAGAAGGATTCTTCACTGTGCTTCTTAGAGAGTTTCCCATCTTCCCCCTATCAAACACAGGATAGCATGCTTGAAGAACCTTTCCTCGATCCTATAGGGGCAGTCTAATGGAACCAAGGGACAGTTAAACCCACAGATCTCACAATATTCCATGTTTACATCAGCCCTGGTGTGGACTGCAGCCATATCCCACACTGGGATAAAGCAGAATTGTGGGGAGGGAGAAGGGAAGATGGTGTTCTCTGCATCTGGCAGGTAAAACCCAGCCATCCCAGTTACTCTCTTGCACAGAAATCCACACTTCTTAGCTGCTTTCTCAGCTTTCCATATTTTCTCAGTGGTAGCTCAGGAACCTGAAATCTGGTCATGCTTTGATGAGCTTTATTGACTCAACAGGCCGTCCACTGATGCACTTTCACTCTGTACTAACACCCATCTTTAAATTAAATAACTTTTCCCTGTTTATTTACAACCACTACCACCCCATTTTTGAGAAAATAGTTATGTCCCGCCTCAAAATTTGCTTTTTTTAAGGCTAGAAAATATAAAAACCTTTTGTTCTTTTAGAATTCCTCTTTGACAAAACAGATTTCTCCTTCCCCTGGTCTGTGCTTTTCCTACACTTCTCCTGGCTTTAATGAGTGAACCCAGCCTGACATGGTGTTTCTCTGAGGACACATCAGTGCCTTGCACAATCCATTAACATTTCTTCACCTCCTAAAACTATTTATGTTGATACACCCCAAGAGCAGATCCAAGGGTATTTTTTAGTGCTGGCTCAGAGTCATTGTGTGCTCTGCTGCTCTTCAGCTCCTCATCCTGCCATTTACAGCTGATGAACCCCCCAGTACAGTAGTGAGCAGCCTCTGTTTACAAGACCTTGCCGTTTCTGTAGTGAAAATAAATTCTTTTTTATTGCCCTCATCATGAGGCTGAGCCAACTCTTTTTTACAGCAGATTTGTTCTCTGTATTGACAGGGCCTTTCAGCTTTTCAGTCACCAGGTCACTTCATTAGCACACCACTCCCTTTTTCCAGCATTATTGGAAGGAATAAAACATTTTTAATCCCAGACTGATCATTGACAAACTCCATCAGTCACCTTCCCCGTGCTAACAACTCTTTTCTGAGTCTCTCTCTTTTAGCACCTTTACAGTTCTTAAAAGATGTGTTATTTTCACATCAGCAAACGATTTTTCATTTGACATACCAAATAAAAATCTCTTATTAGGTCTCCATTAACTAATTTTATTCGATTTTTTTTTTTTTTTTTGAGTTTAACTAACAGTTCCCCATTCAGTCCTATAATTGCAAGTCAAGTTACTCTATATTTAAATAAGGCATGACAAAAGTAAGCTTTTAGGATCAGGTCCATTCATAAAGTCTGGAAGCAAGAGAGAGCTTGAAAGCGCTGAATAAATTTAGGAATGAGGTGTAGGTACAAAGCTACCTGGTTTCTTTTTCTCTTCTTGTTGTGTAGCCATCACTTTTTCAGGTAAAATTCTACCTCCCACAAACTTAATTCAGTTATTATGCATGAATCCCAATTAGCCATGCTGACTCTGCACCGTGTTCCTCTCCTTCCTAAAAGGCAGAACACTAATTTAGACTTGGAGCATTCTTTACATTATTCCTGGTATCAGCCACCTCCACTCTACACACACGCACCTCACATATTTCCCTGATATCTTTGTATTAATATGATAAGGAAATCACTTGTTGTTTCATTTCCTCAGGTCTGACCTCGCCTGAACCACATTTTTTCTCCATTTTCCAACACCAGCACTCAGACCACTAATGACAGAGAAGGTTGTTGCTCACCACACTTTTTCATTCCTCTGCACTATTTTAAGAAGTGAGAAAACTCCCCAGGGAATGAGCTAATCATCTTCCTTCTCCGCAGTATTGTTCCTCAGCTTTATGATTTATCCTGACCTGTTCCACAAGGAGCTGGATGTCTCAGGGGAGCACTCTGGATTTATTCCCACAGGTGATCTTTCTGCTGCACATCCACACCAAAATTTGCTGTCACTCAGTCTCTAGTCCACTTCTGTGAACACAGCTGGTGACAGCTTCCTGAATTTCCTTACCAGGGGGACAAGAGTCACATGTCTCAATTATCAGTGCAAACTCCACGTTTTCCCCCCTTTCTTATTTTTGGCATTGTTTCCCAATTCCCCAATCCCTTACCTATCAAGGTAACAAACAGAACCAGCATAACAACCTCTTTGTCTTCTTGATTCTTCCCTTTTTTTCTGAGTGAAGCCTCATTTTTTCACCTTTCTCTACCACTAACCTTTGCTCCTTGTCCTCCAGTGTAGCAAACATCCTCAAACCTAATTCAACCTTTCCTCTTCTTTGCCTCTGTGGTCACGTTTCCACCTGGGTCACACTCCTAATCTACAATGTTAAATAGCTTCCTTATATTCACATTTTATTTGGCAAATCCTACACATTTCCCTTTAGCGAGACCCTACTCTCCTTTCCTGTATCTTGTCTTCAAAACCCCCTTTTCCCACCACCTTGTGTCCCTGGGTCCTCTCTCTCTCAAGCATTAGAAGGTGACATTTCACACACCAGTATGTTCCACTTCCTATCCCCTTTGGAAAGCACATCAATCTCAGAGCTTCAAATCGTGGTCTCACATCCTCCCACAAATATTGCCAGGGCTGTGCCACTGATTGCCCCTGTATTCTTGCCTTTCTTTGAAGGAAAAACATTAAACTCAAGCAAACTCCCCTCTTTATTACCTTTTAGCAGCTGCAAGCTGTGCTTCATCAAGGCTCTGCATTTATTAATTCATTAATGTTGCAAGCAACTCCTGCCCAGTGAACACTCTGGCTACAAGGGCCTCTGTCCAATTCCCACAACAGAACTTCAAAGGCAGGGAAGATCCTGAAAATCAGGAATTGCATGCAGCCCATCGAGCAGGAGGCACAGAAGTTCACTCACCCCAACAAAAGAGGGCTCAATTCTTCCCTACCAAGGTCTGGATCCCACAAAGTCTCTCCTATTTGCTCCTCCCACTGTTCCTGAAATCTAACCTGCTCCCTTCATGTCGCAAAATCCCAAACAGCTCTTGGAGAGCTCTGAGATCCTCAAGTATTTTTATTTTTCACTTGTGTCCAGCTCCTTGTTTTTTAGCACTGTAACATAATTGACAGCAGTTTCCCCTCAAAACCAGCAGCTTCCCTGTCTTTTTCAGGGACCAAAAGCTGTAAAAAACACAATGACATCTATTTCTATTACATAACTGCAAGCCCTGAGTGAAAACTGCTCACAGACACAACTTCCCCAGCTATTGATCTCCCAGGCACTCTCAAGTGGAGAGGAAACTACCTCTGGAGAGGTTTTCCCAGAAAACTGGCTCACGGAAAAATGTACTTCCATCAAGAGCTGAGAGTGCCCCGTGTGATTGGATCTTTCACACGAAGTTGGAATTGGAATTTTACCCCTGGCCCAGCCAAATGGACACTTCACAGAAAGCCTTTCTTCGCAGCCAAACAGCGTAAGGAGAGAAGGTGCATTTCAGGGGAACTCCAAATTAGAGATTGGCTCTGGGACAGGAAAAGGTGTCAGCAAAGGAAAGCGGACTGAGGGTGGGGGATCCTTTGTTCCACCCACAGCCCATCAGCCAGCAGAGCATCACTTTCCTTTTCAATGTCCTGCATGACTGGAAGACATTTAAGGTCAGGTAATGTGTCAGAATTGGGGTTATTTACAGTAAATGATACAGAAGGGATATAGGAAATACTACAGGAAAAA
The DNA here is from genome assembly GCF_009650955.1 of Corvus moneduloides. Classification (NCBI taxonomy): domain Eukaryota; kingdom Metazoa; phylum Chordata; class Aves; order Passeriformes; family Corvidae; genus Corvus; species Corvus moneduloides. The sequence continues at coordinate 3,595,478 of NC_045476.1, forward strand.
ATGGTTTGATAGGGATTACTGCAGTGATGATCACTGCCTGTTACACATCTCAATAAAAACTTCTCTCGCTGAGTAAAGGCAGACAGAACTGTTCAAAATCTTTTAAAAATAGTAAAAATGGTTTGCCAATGGATCAAAAGAGGAAGATTCTTGGAATACTGTCTGCAACCGGACAAATGATTACAGAAGTAAACCCAAGATGATAAAAAGATACATTTCACCATGGTAAAGGGCATAATAATGGGCAGCATTTAACATGATTTGGTGCTTCTGTGTGTTTATGTCAAGGATGGATTAGGACGGCAGATTAAGGAGATTTAACTTCCCCAGTTAGGTAGAACAGTACCACAGGAAGGAAGAGTAAGTGCTCAAGTGCACAGAACAACATCACTTTAATCATTTGACTCCCTTGAGTGAAAAACTGTTCATTAACAGATTTTGGAGAATGAGGTGAATTGGTAATAATCAAGGACAGAGCTACCAGGTGTAAGAAATCCTAGACTGATAAGGAGTCATAATGTGATTTATTCAATTTAATAACAACTGCCTTGTGAAATAAATAAACCAAATAAACACACAAAACAACCAACTCCAAACAAACAAAATTCCCCAACACCAAAATGGGAACAGCACAGATAATTTTGGAACAGGTCTGAACACCCTCTTCTGGAGCAGTAAGGACTACAGGAGTGTAGTTAATAGAGTTGTGGGAGCACGACAAGGAAGATGTTGACGTGTATTTTCCAAGGTTTTATGAGCAGCCAACCTTAATGAAGTACACAGCCTCCTCTTGACTTGCAGAATCAGTGTTCTTTTTTATCTTTCCCACAGCTAAAGCCATTGTTTTACTTATTCTCATAGAAACACTTCAGAGAAAACATGGAAAAGACAGCCAGTGACCAATCCTGACCAGAGAGTGACACGTGACCTGATATCAGTAACTGATAAAAGTACCCCCAAGTCGACAGAAGTTATGCACACAGGGGCATTCTGAGGTGTGAGCAACACAATGAGCCTGTGTTTCAGATCAGGCTCTGTGCACTGGCTCCAGGTAGCCTGAAAATGGCAATACACTGCTTTTCCACAGAGGGATTCGACCCAAGGAATTTTCTCGTTCCACGTTTTCTTTGCTCCAATGTAGCAATCTAGTAGTGATGCTTTTATGCTGTAAGGTTATTGCAGTGATTAGGAAAAATGTGCAAACAGATGGTTGCTGAGGAGCTGGAATTTAAGGAAAGCTGAGGATCCAGTGAGAGGATCCAAAGGCACCACATCCCACTCCAGGAATGGCTTTGCATGAGCAAGCACAGCGAGGAAGGTGCCAAGGGTTGGGAGAGGATGAGGCAGCATCCAGCAGGGAAAGCTGTGCTGCAGTTCCACTGCAGGTTGGAAATTCAGTCAGACTGTGGGCATCACTCAAGCTGTCATTAAAATCACTCCTGAATATTCACAACTTTCCTACACTCAGTGGTGAGGCTCAGTGGGGGCTTGCAGCCCAGCTTTGAGCTCATTCTCTCTCCCACATGCATGGAAAATATCCTGTAGCTCTCATCAGCGTGAAGGTTCCAGTACACATCTTGCACACTCAGAAAAATTACTCCCCTGAGCTGCTATAATATAATTATTTTTTTAATTTTTCACTGGCTAGTTAAAAAAGAAAAAAAAAAATTTAAAAAAAGAGGTTACAATTGTTAGGGCCCAGCATTCCTTCCTGTACCAGAAGCAACAACACGTTCTCAGCAACTTCCTCAGGAATTCTCACTCCTCTCTGGCCATTTGTTATCAGTTGAGGCAGTGATGATCATTAGCACTCGGAGCATGAAAAACTCATTACCCAAAATCTACAAAGCAGTGCAAACTCCTGCATTTCCTGGCATGCATCCCCACGAAATAAAAATACTTAAGATTGCCAGTGATTCTGGAACAACTGCCCAACAGAGCTGGCTGAAAGCTGGAATTTCCATTTGTGAGGGAAAATCTGTAACAATGTAAAAATCATGGAGCTGGACCAAAAAAGCACCAGCAGCAGCAGCAGCAGCAAACATCAAGGCAGAACAAAATGGGGGACACGGAGATAACATCGAGGCCAGGGGGTTTAGGGATACTGGAGCTTGCACCTTCCAGGAATTGCTCTAAATTTGCTTGAACCTCTTGATACTTTTGGCCTCCTCATCTCCCAGTATTGAAAGTGACTTATGCTGTGGGAAAAAAAAACCCAGAACTGTGGCTTGTTTTAACATCAAAGTCCGAGTGTTTCCCTGAGAGCACCCAAGTTTTTGGACTCTGAGGGAAAACCTTATCATGGGTGCCTGAATTTTTATTACTTCCAAGTTATTCCTCTTCATTGGTGAAGAAAAAGGACTTTTTTAATCTGTCCAAATTAAAGGGAAACTTCATTTTTGTCTTCCACTTTGCTCCAGTATTAATGTGACTTTACTGGCCTGGGGGAGACAGGACTACATGCAAGATAAAATATGCAAGATCATATATTTATATAAAGCCATTAATGTGTTTTTATTCTGTTCTCAATTCCCAACATATGATTTATCTTCTGTCTATCACAGAAGATTGAACTGATGTGTTCAGATAATTGAATTTCTAGTGGTGGTGCCAGAATTTCTCTCCTTTTTTTATAACAGCCTATTTAAAGCCCATGGCTAGGTGAGGATAGTTGAGACTGTTCTCATCACGTATAATGCTCTGCATTACTGACATTTAATCTCCCATTTTTCATTGACTTGTCACTATGAAACAGATTTCATTTCATGACTTGATATTTATAGTGTAAAATTTCTTCAGGAGTAGGTTATTTAGATTTTCTCACTTTAGAGGGGAGATAACCAAGCACTTCTGGAGATGATTTATATCGTTCTAAGCTGGACACCCAAAGTAAGTCAAATTAATCATGATTTCTTTCTGGTTTTTTGAGTATAAAAAGGCCTAGATGCAAATGTTTCCATAGAAAGTAAATAAATCACAGAATCCTGGAATGGTTTTGGTTGGAAGGGACCTGAAAGCTCATCCAGACCCACCCCTGCCAGGTGCAGGGACACCTTCCACTATCCCAGATTGCTCCAAGCCCCGTCCAACCTGGCCTTGGACACTTCCAGGGATGGGGAGCCCACAACCTCTCTGGGCAATAAAGATCATTAAGATAAATAATCACACTCAAAATAGGAAAAATCTAAGTGCTGCCAACTCCCTAATTAAAGTTAAATAATACTTTTTTTCCTCACACAAAAATACAGACAACTGAAACTTCCATGGAGTTTTTTTTTGTAAAAAAACCTGATTTTCTGTTAAAAAAAAAAAAACAAAACAAAAAACTGGGACAGAACAATCCCAGGGAGATCCCTTACTGGCTGAAAATTCCATTATCTAAACCAGCTCTTATTTGCCTTCAGCTGCTCATCCAGAACTATGCCAGTTATGTAAATAATTGCTTACCATGCTGGTAACACTCTCTGAATGGTACATATTTCTTGAGGGTATCAGCACTGACTTACTTGTCTTGATATTCTTAATATCCTAAGAGAAGCACTGTGACATAGGCAGCTAAATCGATTGCTGAGGATTACATAAACAAAATTCAGTTTGCACTTCTAAAAAAAAAATTATGCCAAGGTCTAAAACCACTTTCCATTGTGTTTAAAGACAGAAAAAATCCTGTTTCTTGTAACCAAAAGATAGGTACCAGCTCGGTGTCTCACACAGTACAAGCTAGAGGAGTAACAGTACTTTAAAATGAAGTTTTGTGAGAAAATCATGACAATTCCTCGAGCTGCACTTCATAAACTGTTCTGACATTCTGGATCAGATCTGTAACAATATTTAGATAGCTTAAAACGCAAACAGGCACCATAAGGAATTGTCATGTTCACTTTAGACACTGCTCCCCCAAATAAAAACACAGATGATTGATTGGCCTTGTCATAATCCATCTGTTAGGAACTGGGAGGTGATGAGGGAGAATATATCCTTGCTTTTATTATTAAAGAATATTTATCATTTTATAGCAAGCAAAGCAGGGCAGACAGCAGCAATTATGGACCTACCAAATGCCAAACAGATCATTACTTGCACAAATACCTTTACTAGTCTGAACCTCTCTGTTGTAACCAGCTCAGAAAAATGAGAATAAATGGCATATGCCTTGGAATTATCACATCATTTGTGTTAGAGTACAAAAGCAGAGCCAAGCCAAAGGCTGAAGTGTTACTACAAGCAATAGAAAGGAATAAATTACAATAAAACCAAAAGAACTCAATCTGGAAACACTTGCTGGGATCCCAGCAGGTGAGCAACTGATTGTGGATCTCAAATTTGGACTAAGTTGCTGTTTCTTGTCAAGACAATGCAGAGCTGTAAGAAATAAAAGCTTCCACAAACCAGACTCGTGCTGCTTTCAAGTGCAGCTGCTCTCTCTGTGTCACCTGTCCTTGCAAACTGCCCGGGAGCAGCTTCCCCTTGCTCCTGGGGATTTTCACAGGAGTGGAGCTTGATTAAACCAAGGAAGCCTTTCTATTCCAACCCACTGACACTCACAGCATCACCTTCAGTCTGTATAAAAGCACAGTTAAGTGCCACTGTGCCTGGGCAAGCCCCAAGTTTTTAAAGAGGTTATGATGACTTTCCATGGGTTAGAGTTCAGAATATTCATTACAGCAATAAACTGAGACCAGATTTGCCACACATTACTTACAACTACCTAAAATTGAGCTGCCTAACCCATTTTTTTTCTAGCTTTTCCTTATCACTATCATTGGCAGAGAGACTGGGGCATCACAGGCAAGTTATTCCCCCCTACCTAAGATGCCTCAAATGTGAAATAAGTAACCCTCTAAATAAGTCTTGCTTAAACTGACAAGGTAGGGAGCACAGAAAAGTACCTCAGATATGATAGATACCTAAAGTTTAGATGGAGTATTTGATATCAGATGTGGTGGACTGATCACTAAAATAGATATATATAGATATATATACATGTTCACACACACAAGTGTGTGTATACAACAAGAAAAGCCAAGATGAGTTGAGTAAATCTGCATCACTCCCCCGTATTTATCAGAGCAAACACCACAATGGGTTAAAAAGGTCAGAGATTTAAGCACACCATGGATTTTTTCTCACTTTTCACAGCTCACTTTGCTCTGCAGTTTAGGAAACAAGGCTAGAGAGGCACTCACAGGTTGATGGATCTTGATAAGATGACAGACACAGTCAGGAGGATGCACCCATAGGGACCAATTTCAAACTGGAAAAGAAAAGGTGTTATTTTGGTGTTTGTTTGTTTGTTTGCCTAGGATTCTGGTGCTATTTTGTTTGTTGTGTATACATTTTTTGCCCAATCCTCCAGAAATGCAAATGGAACTGAAGGCAGAAGGAACTGCTGTGATTTATGCTAAAACTGAATTTGTTGCTGTGCTTGTTAAAATGCAAGACATGTCCATACAGTGTTTGAAACTGTTCAGAACACATTGGGTGAGACTAACAGACACAGAAAGTCTGGCAGCTGAACCATCATTTGTTTAATTAATATATAATTAAGCACAGTACCTGGTGGATATTCTGCTGTAGAAATAGGACCAGATCCTCGTATCTCGTGGCACTGTGAAGTATTAGCTGGGAACAAATGCAAGAAGGAAAAAAGGGGACTTAAAAAACAGCAACTCATTTTTATATCCTGAAAGCTGAAACAAAGTAGCCAAAACTTTCAAACTGCCTGGAAAGATCTGACCTGACAAAAGGAAATAAAGATATAATGAAATCTACCCCTTACTGCGGTCATTTGGCATTGAATTGTATCTCAGCACCCCGTATATTCTGAATTTTTCAATGCTGCTTCTTGGTGTTTTAAAGCTTGTTGAACAGACCTTTTGACTCAATTTTAAGCATTGTTTATGCAATGAGAAACAATTCCTAGAACAGAGGAATACTGAAGGTGTACAAGACACAGGACGGGCAAGAAGCTCAGGGGTTTGTACCTATAGGGTGAGGCATTTATCCGACTCAGAGAATTGAGTACTCCTATTTAACATGAATTCCAGGAGAGCTCACAAATCCAGGCCCTCACTTCAATATTCTTTGCCTGTTTTTCCATCTTCAGATTTTGAGACATCCATTCCCCTTTTAGGAGGCCAACAGCATTTCCTCCAACCACTAAAGCCTGGCTGATGGCACCGCTGCTTGCAAAGCCATCTGAAAGCCTCAGATGGAAACAAGGAATAACTGGAAAGTGTTCTGCCATTTGGAGCTCCTGGAGAGGGAAAAAAAGGCAAAAATTCTGTCTAAGACAAGAAGAAAATAGTGCCTTTTCATGCTCATGGTCGATTGGAGGGGGGCACGTTCATTTTTACTGTGTATCATTAAAAACAGGCAGAGTTTTTAGGTTTGGAAGGTAAATGGGACAAAAAAGGATTTCGGAGAGCCCAACTTCCCACAGCCACTGGGACAAGTCAGAGCCAGGCAGGCTGTGGGATTTTATTTCCTGTTGGGTTTTGGATCATAACTAATTTAACATAACAGATTTTAAAACCTTAGGAGAGCAATGGAAATCAGATTCACTGAACTAAAGCAGGGAAAGCAAGAAAGAGGATCTGGAGAACAGGAGTCACACAGAGCCTTACAGTTTCTAGGATTCCATCTGCCTTGTATTTTCCTGTGGGAGTGAACTGCTGTCTTCCTGATGGCCTGAAGGGGATATTCGGATGAAACTCACGTTAAAAGGAAGAAAATGGCATTAAAGAGGAATCAACATGTTATATGAGCTGAATGATGAGCCAAAGATTTGCATTATTATTATTTTTAATGATTTTTAAAAAAGAGATTTCTTGTAAATACGTTCATATTGCAAATCAAACCTCTATCAGTGAAACAAACACTTTATCTGTGCTGTGCTTGCTCAGTCTAACATGGATTACAAGTTTCTCCACACAGAAAGAGGATAAATATAAATTTAAGATGTTAATGACAGTTTTTATTGAAAAATATTTTTAGAGCAATGACATTCAAACAAGCAGAACATATGTAAAATATCACAGAGGAAGCAGTTTTGAGATGTAAAATATGTGAAATATCATTTGAAAGGTCTTTGAATTTGCTGCTTCTATTTCAGGTTTAAGGATTTCTGTGTCCCAAAGCCTCTCTGCTGCTTTTTAGCTATATTAAATCTTTAAAAGACATTAATTATGCTCACAAAACCAAACTCACTTAAAAATATCCTTTAGGTTCCAGTGTAGCCAAAGCCAGGGATCTAGAAGTTGGATGTTTTGTGAACAAGCAGCCTACTTGCACTGCATAAACTAAGCAGGCAAATACAGCAAAAGGAACTTAATTCCAGCCATAATGGAATATCCTGCAACACAGGAGCAGAATGCTGCATCTGGAAAAAAATAGCTCTTGCTGAAAACATTTTGGAGGATTCCTACATTCAATTACATCCACAGGATCCTCCACAGCAACTTCGAAGTGTTTTGTCTACTGTGTCCCAGCTACTGGGGCAGCAGAAACCACATTTTGCATTTCTCCTTAGGCTGTTTTAGGAGGCATAAATGCAGCTTACAAGGCTTCTATATTGTGAATTATGTAGATTTGGGACAGATAGAGGTGTAAGAGCAGTGTGCAGTGACTATAAGGGCTTGTCCTACTCACAGTGCCACGAGGGCTTTCTCGTGGCCCCCCGCACGCCACAGAATGTCAGCGAGAGCCAAGGAGAGGCACTTGGTCCTGTGAGCTTCTGAGGGCTGGAGGCAACTGCAGTCCAGGAAATAAAGGAGAGAGACAAGCACCAAAATTTGAGGGCAAACAGATTCATGGCAGGTTTGTCCCTAAAAGAACAAAAGCATCTTTAGAGACAATTTTGTACTGATTAATAACAAGGCTCCAGTGAGTTGCCTCAGAAAATCATCATTTGGGTACCTCAGTTCTTCTACAGATGGGAAAGAGACAACCTGGATGGCCACAAATCCTGTGAGTTGAAGAGGGAGCTGGTATTGTCACTGGGGAGACATTCCAGGTGTGAAGGTACAGCTGGATCCTCCCTTTCTCTGGGAATCAAGCAGCAGAGTGAGCGGCCACAAGAGCACCCACTGCACACCCTGCACTGAGACTTCTCAGCACTCACAGAGCTCTCAAGGAGGAGATGCAATTGATGTCACCACTGGGCTTCCTGGAACCATTCTCTGAGGAGAAACCTCATTTTAGGCATTTCAGAGGACCCTGAAGATAAACACACCCAGTGAACAGAGCTGTAGGGAGAACAACTCTGTCTTTAGATTGCTGCAGAACAAACTGGGCACACTGGGTGGGTCTCCTCTGAAGTCAGAAGGACTCAGGACTAATTCACCAAGATCAGGTGTTAACAGCTCTGTGCTGCTTTTTGGGGGCCTGGATGAGTTTTTGTTGCTCCTAATGATGGTTAACCTGCTGATACGGGCACTTAAGCAGTTGCAAGCTTGCTATGTCTCTGTCTTCTGTGACACTGCTCCTGTCATACAGGTGGATTTAAGTGATGAAATGCACATCTCTTCTTCTAGGAGATCATTACGTAATCTGGTGTCTGCTTTACAAAAAATAATTAAAATAAAACTGTTTTTATCATTAAAAGCAATGGATGAAAATCAAGAGAAGACCAAATAAGGTAGGGTCAACAACAGGAACTGGTTATGCACAGATCTGTTATCACACCCTGATCTTCTAAAAGAAAGAGCTGTTCTTTCACAGAACATATTTTTAATTGCTTGGACAAAAAAGCAGGTAAATGTTTCAGGGAACAATACCACATTGTCAAATAATGGACAAGAGAAGCTACCTCCTCCTTAAATCTGTAATAAAACTTTCAATATTCTCCAACAGAATTGTTTTATGTTTTAAATATAATTTTTAGTTTCTAAAGGCATTCATACTTCATTTCTTTCTGAAGTTTTTACTTCTTAACCCTTTTAAACAAATCTACACCGTAATGTTTTTACCCACTACTCCACTTTCTCCAAAGTACCATCAGCAATAAACACAGGGCTTGCATTTTCTTAAAGAAGGTGCGCCCCGAAGTCAGGACCTCAAACATTACAGGACCAGGAAGCTAAAAGTCACAAAATGGGAAAATTGGCAGAATTTAGAATAAACCAAATATTCATGAGATTGAAGAAGTGGCCAGAAGATCCCACGCCACTGGGGAGAACCTAACTGGAGTTTTCTCTGGTGGCTTCAAGAATGGCACTCTTTGAAATTCAGATTTTATCAGTTTTAGAGTGTTACCAGCATGGGAGAAGAGGACAAAACCTGTTCCCAGCGTTTGAGTAAAAGATCTAATAATTCAAAAGACTAAACAAGAAACACCAATCATCAAAAAAATTAAACAGCCTTTCAAGTTCAATGTCTGCCTTGAATGTAACATTCACTTAGAGAACATTTCCCCCTCTGAAGGATGTGAGATATGGGAAATAATTGGTGAGAGTTTTCAAGTGAAAAAAAAATATAATCACAACTTTCTAATACAGACACCCAGAAGTTTATGGGAATCACAACTAATTTATGTGTCTGAGAGAGACAGCAGAGGAAGAAGGAAACATGATAATTATTTCTTGAATGTGAAAGAAGCCTGAAATCAAACACTTCATGTGAAGTGGTTGATAATTTGAAAATCCAGGTTAGAATTAGAAAGGAGTATTTATCCTCTTATTTCAAGCTTTGAGACTTCCCTTTCTTTCTCCCTGACTCAAAGTTTCTGCCCATGGCAAACACAGCATAAGGAAAGTTATGTTTATCTCACGAATAAAAAACAAAAATCTTTTAAAACCATGTGGACAATAAGAGGGGAAAAACAGGAGAGGCAAATTCTGCCAAGTAAACAGGATGGGCTGGAGCTGGCACAAGTTGGGACACACAGTTTAGACAACCTGGCCTCCATCCACTTCTTTGGGTGCCACACAATTTTATTTCATTTCTGATCTCTGAACCATGCTGCAAGAGGAAAATTACCATCTCTGTTTTTACTAAGGATGACCTGAGACACAAAGGGACCAAGGAGCAGATGATCAAAGGCCGTCCTCAAAGCTGAAAGAAATTCTTGGTTTTCACAACCAGAAATAATTCTTCTGTGGAGATCCCTGGTCATAAAACCTAAGTATGTACCGAGCTTCTTGCAAGGAAGTTTCTGAGGTCTTCCTTTTATGCAGGCAAGAACCTTGAGAAGTCTGCCCTCATTATAATCTGAATTAGAATCCTGAAGTTTTGCAGGGTAATTTCTGTCACTTCCCATCCTGGATGCTGAAGACAAATAATGATGCTCTACAGGTACCTTTTTCTTTCCAATATTGATGAAAAACAGCCCAAACGGTGAGTTTACATTAAGTGGAAGCCAGACAACACTACGGAATATCAACAGAGACCACAGCATTTTCTTACACAGTTCCAAGCAGAAAAATGGGTGTTTAAGGCCAAAATTTAATACAAGAGGAACATTTTTATGTTGTAAGGTAATGAAGTTCAAGAAAGATCTCAGCATGAAAGCTTCTCTTCAGACTAAATCGAGGTCAGACTAATGGAGGTCACAGATAAAACAAGGTGGTGGCAGCACAACCCAGCAAAATAATTTTCCCTATTTAACATTCTGTTCCTTTAAGGCACAGGGAAGCTTTGTGGAATTTTTCTTTTGTAATGGACTTAATTTCGTATTGAAAACAAAAGGTAAATACGTGAAAGCTGGTAATAAAGTCATTTTTGAGGCATTATTTTCCAGAATTTAATTCAATAACCCCTGTTCCTTTAGCAGTGTGACAAGTACATTATTATTATTGTAGCAGTCCGAGCAATTTCCTTGTCAGTAGCAACACTTAACAAAATCCTTTTAAAGCAAGTAGAAAATACACAGCATATAAATTCAAATTCCATTAAGGAGTTTAAACATGGATGATCAAATACAGTCACAAGGAAAAAAAATTGTTATAACTTTAATTTTTCAACCCTGTTGAGATTCTTAGTGTCAAACACTGGATGAACTTCGTGCTCTTTCAAACCTTGATTACTTTTTTGTTTGAAATCAGATTTCCATGAAGACCTCGAGGCTAAATAATTTTCATTGGCCTCAATTCAAGCTGTTGGGTTTTTGCAGAGGTTCTTGGGTTAATCACAAGCAATTACACCAATAAGACACCAACTTCTACATTCCTACAGTTCAGTGGGAAGTAAACACAAGTAAATCAGATGCTGCTTTCTTTCTCTCTCTCTGAGACAAAAAGAAGTTCAGCAAGTTCAAACTCAAAAGGCTCCTGAGTGGCTGCAGCAGAGAAATAAAATTTTTTTACTCCTGTAGGGAAAAATTCATGAAATTCCCTGACTTACCGGGGGTCTCTGTTCCTGTTGCTGTCTGCAAAGATCAGCTGCTGCAGGACACAGGCTTGGACTGCAGCCAGAACTCCACATGGGCCACCCTGGGGGGAAAATGGGACACTCCATGAGCAAAAAACTGGATGGATGCTGGGGGAAACCTCTGTGAGCTCCCATCCAGCCCAAAGGCATCCTTTCACCTCTCTCTTTCCAGCCATGACTTTACAGTGCTCTCTGGAGCTCTGGGGTTTTGTGCAAGCCAAGGAAAATCACTGGTTTTAAGTGTTCTTGTGGTTCCTGCCTATTTTTCCTGAAGAGACCTAGACATCTACAATGTCAAAAGAAATGTGGGGTTTTTTTTAAGCTGGGATATACAAATTAAATATCTCCTGATCCCTACTGAGCTGCAGTTTAATTTTCAGGGAGAAATCAAATCTGAGTGTTTTCCATGGACTGAAAACAAGCCTTGCTCTTGTACCTCCTCTCAGCACCTCGAGTCCCCACCTGCATCAGTAAACAAAGATTTCAGCTTTCAGTACAGCCCTCTGCACCAGGGAGATCCTTCCTCTCTCTCCCTCTCAGTGGGGAAGAGAAAGAAAACCAAGAAAGTTCGAACCTTTCAAATTATAAATCTCAGAGGGAAAAAAAAAATCACAAAACCAAGAAATGCTGTATTAACTATAAATTTTATGGGAAGTAGATTAATAGCTGGTTTGGGCTATATGCAGGACACAAGGCTACACCACAGTGCCACCCATCAAACTCCTCCCAAAACCCTGGAGAAGAAGGGAAAGGGCAGCCAGCACTGCTGTTTTCACACAGCAATGTGATTAAAGGGATCAATTTAATTCTCTGGTTGTCCTATGTGCAGCACCAAGGGAACAGGTAAATGCTGAGAGGAACCTAGAGAACAAAGGTCCTGGAATTAGGAAACAGCCTAGATATTGACACCTTCCCATTTCTCATTTATATTATACACACACTGCCTCTCTAGATTTATTTAAATACCTGATGAGTGAATAATTTGAAATATATCAAGGAAAAAAGCAAGGTTTGTTTCAGTCCCTCAGGGAAAGCCTTGAAGTCAAAGTAAAAATTACAGGATCTATTCTAAATACCTTCTTAGAGCACCACAAAAATTTAAGGTAAGAGAGAACCAAACAGTTGTTCAGCTGAAATGAATTTTGAAAGTGAGGAGGAAATATGTTAACGAGCTGAAACAGGCACAGTCTAAGCAAAGCACCATTCCTGCACTGCAATTTATGGTGGGGAATTTAATGGCCAGTAGTGATGAGATATCCTTTCTCCAGCAGCAGGGGCTGGAAACACCGACGTGACATTTACTGTGGGCCAGTGAACACCACTGCCACAGTTCCTTTTGGAGTTTAAATTAACATTTAATATCTTCTTTTTCCGCTAGGCTTTGTAAGATAAGCAGCTTTCTTCTGAGATCACCAGCCTAATGAAATATTTGACTAGACGAGGTAAGTTAATTAAACATCTTAATGACATGTTTATTAGCCATTGTCCTTGCCTCAAAGCCTCCCTCCCTCTCATTTCTGTATAATGGTCTACTTCTCTCAGGTCAGATCAAGATTTTCTGCATCAGCACAGAGGCTTAATGAGTGTTTTGTAAAGAGGAGCCTACAAGTGTTCACTGAATTCCTCAGATCCCTGCTCCTGAGGGGAGAGACCTGCTGTGGATACCCCAGGAGCACACACACAGCCACAAGGGCAGGCACAAAAGCACCAAGCAGCTGGGGAGGATCCATTCTTACAAGGGATCTGTTGGATTTTGGGGGCAGCTCCATGACCCTGTGGCACGAGGGTGGTCCCTGGTCTGAGCCTGTGAAACCAAGGTGAGCAGCACAGAGGGGTGTGAAGCACTGCAGGCTCAGTGTTTGAGCCAGGTGCCCAGACAGGGCTAAAAGGGAGAGGCCGGAGAAGTGACTGAATACCCTGGAACAGAAATCTTCATTAGCACCAAAAATTTCCATGGATTGGGCACGTGCTGTCCAGGCTGGCCCAAGTCCAGGCACGGTGCTTTTACCAGCTGTGGTCATCACAGGGACCTGCTGGCCATTCCAGATCTGTCCACCTGGGAGATGTTGCCAGGGAATTGATGAAAGCCTCGTTGCAGGGAGGAGTTGGCACCTTGCGGCTGCAGGCCAGAATTACAGAAAGGTGGCTGCAAGAGAGATGAGCCCACCAGCAGTGCCAGGGTCCCAGGGACCCTGCAGGGTGTTTGTTCCTTTTATTTTAGGAATGAGCCTCATCACCTGACCCCAGTAGCTTTAGGAAATCAAAATCTCCACGTGATTTTCCAGGCAACTCCTGCTATGTCTCATTTTGAGACAGATCAAGCTGCATCTTAAGTTGTTTAGCCCCACATATCTTCTTTAACTCCACCCTTGATTTTTGCTCTTCTGTTCTTTTACCACCACCAGCTTTCAGCTGCAGTGGCTCCTCTTCCTCCCTGTGAATAATTCCCCATCACACACACACACACACACACTTGCACACTTTCTGCAGCTCCTTCAAGTTCTCCTCCATCCGCCTCAAGTCTCCCACCATGACTTGACAAGGTGACATCATCCACTGGGAACCAGAGAACTTAAAGAAAGAGCAAAGTCTTTAGAAAACGAATTTTTTCCACTGCTGAAATACACAGCCTTTGTAAAGTCAGTGTAAAAAGCAAAGATCGCTGTTAGGAAGGAATTTACAGCACCTTTTTCTGCACAATGCCATATTTTAGCTGTGGGATATTGTTAAATGTAAAACTCTGGATTTTCCACTCTTCACTGAAGCAACAAAGACTAGAACCAAACAGCAGATTTTTTAATTCCTATAAAAGAAGGAAAGAAAAAAATTTCTCATTTTAAAAACAAATCCAAAACACAGCAATTTGTAGAAAAGGAAGGAGGAGTGTGGAAGGGTAATGACTAACTGCGTATAACCACCCTCTTCTGTTTTATCCATACTGTAAATAGCAACACCCCAATGAAAAGGAGCAAGATTTTCCTTTTCCTGCCATATTCCTTCCACTCATAATGCTGGGAGCTGCTCAGCACTGGAAAATATTTATGTCTGATGTCTGGGGCACAGTTTCCCATGAAAGCATCCCAGAACATTGCCTGAAGTTTAACAGCTGGGAGAGCAACGCCTACCAATGGTGACATGAGGGAGAAAAGAACCTTGGATGAGATGTTAATTAAATGCTTGATTTCTGCATTTCAGGTGGCACAAATCCAGACCTTGGTCCTGAACAACTGCAGACCACAATAATTCAGCAATGGCCACACTGAATAAATTGCATTCATGCTAAAGCAGAGCTCAGTAAATAAAAAAGACTACTCAGGGCTGGTAGTTACTCCAACCTCTTTGAGCTAGAAATTTAATTGGAAGACACTCTCGTTATTTGGTCTGGGTTTTTTTCTCCTCTGTCTGAATGGGAAGGAAAGTATTTAATAATTTCATCTCTGCTCAAAATAGGGGAGATAAGCAAGGCAGAAACAGTGACGGGGGAATAATCACTGTCAGTGGAAAGGACTGGAGAATAAGCACATGAATAACTGACTAGAGGCATTAAGAAAATAATACAAGCTTCACTAATTAAAGCTATTATCTGTGCTTCAGGTGGGCTGATGCATGAGGGTATTTTTCTGAATTTAGGCACCCCTAAATTACTTTGTCACCTGGATAAGGAATGTACTCAGGAACACAGCACATGTTCAAAAGCACAACACAGAGCAACCCACTGCAACTTTGGCTAAGGAAACTCAATTAACAACCCCACACATCTATTTATATTTACCATAATCAGTCTTACTTTTGCAAGAGAAATATCAATTGCCTTTGACATGATTTGAAGCATATAAATTGTTGAAAGATCTGGGGTCTTATTAACTTCTCCAGTTGTCTCTTCATCCTCAACATCGACTGAAATAAAAGAAAATCATGCAAGAGTTGGATGAAAAGAGTTGTTTTCCCCAGCACGCTCAGTGCCAAGGGTCATCAACGTGAAAATTAACACTTACTGTCTTTATAAAAAGGAAAAGACAGTTTTAGCCAGAAAGGGCAGATAAAAATACACGAGCCAGCTTTGGTTTACTATCTCTTAATGATTTGTCTTACCTAGAAGTTTATAGCAAATGCAATTGCTCTAAATCAACCAAGAGTTACAAAAGAAGCCCCTCCTACGTATTTATTTGGTCACAGCTGCTCTGAACAATACAAAAAGATTTGGCAAAAGCCAAACTGAAACTTGACAGAACTTACCCAATTCTAGGACTTCTTTCATCTGGTCTTCTTTATAGCCAGTGGATGTTGGAGACTTCCTACATGAAAATTAATCAAAAAATGAATGACAAAACATTCATTTTAAATGAGAAAAGGTGTTTGAATAAACAGTAAGAAATAGGGAGCATTCCCACACAAGGATATAACTTTTAGCTCTGTGTGTGTGTATATAAATATATATAAAAAAATAAATACATGGTGTAAGAAATAAATGGTCTCAGAGCAAAATTTTTCTCAATGGAAGAAAGCTGCACTCCAGGAGCTCATCAGGAAAAGCAGCCAGCACAGAGGAACACCCTGTGTTTGATTTTAGATTTCAGTCCTGTTTCAGCATCAATTTCATTTCATTTGTGTGGTATGACAGATCAGGCCATAAAATAAAATGTACATCCCTGATAGGGATCAGAGTAAGATTCAAATTAGTCATTAAATGACCTGAAATATCCAAATAATGAAAGTGGGAATAGGTCTTAGACTGGCTCCTTTACCTGGGTAATTTTTTAATCCACTAAGAGGGATCAGTTGTTCAACTTCTCTTGTGATTTAATTGTATATTAACAATTAAAAGGTTAAAATTCATATGAGTAACTACTAAAAGGACTAAGCATTTAAACTTGGCTGTGAAGTCAGACCTGAAATAAAATGTCAGATTTTTGGAGACGAGACAGGTTTTATTCTTCCTGTTGAATTCACACCAAAACAAATTCAGAATCAAGGAAAAATTTTGAATAACTATTTCTAAAAATGCTAGAAATTGACTTTTTTTATCTTTTTTCCCAAAAAAGCAATACTGTATCACTGGCTTTTGCTTTGGGAAAAAAAGGTATTGCACTGACAATCCTTTCAAAAATAGTATGGAATAATTTCCTCAGCAACATTCTTTGTATGCATGATATTACAGCAACGACTGCTGTCATGTCTCATACTTTCCATGAGCTTAACTTCCTTTTCAGAGTATGAAAAAATAAAAGCAGGACACAGACATATCACACTCAGGATTTGCCCAGTTTAAAGGCATTTTGGCAGCTTTCTCACTGACAGTATTTGATACTATAAGAACAGAAACACTTCTCTTTTTATCTATAAATAAGTTAAAGGACTGAAGCAAGGAAATGTGGGTGGCCCCAGTTTGGGACAGACAGAATAGAAATGAATCACCCACATTCTAGGAACTTCAGGTAAAAATAAATGGGAGGCCCAGCAGGTCAATAAAAATAAGAGGACTGAGAACAAATTTATACAGCGACACAAGCAGCACTGAGCTCCCACTGAATATTACAGTGATTTTATGTGATATAGAATTTAATAGAGTTGATTGTGGTGTATTTTACAACACAATCAGATCTCCCCTTGGTGTTTCCTAACACGAATTTCAGCTGAGATTCCCTTCCCACAGCTACTTGCTACTATTTCCCTCTCTCCTGGTCAAGGAGAGGGTCTTAATGGCAATAAATTCACCAATAAAACGTTTCTCAGCCAAGTCATGTCTCTCAGGCATAACCAAGAGCCACATTTTTGTTTTGTCTGAGATTGCACACTATTCTCTCTTCTTTCCTAGCGTTTCTTTGCAATCAGCCCATTTCTATCTAATTTTGCAAGAGTTTTTAAAACCTTCCAAGGCCAGGTTGGACAGGGCTTGGAGCAAGCTGGTCTAGTGGGAGGTGTCCCTGCCTGTGGCAGGATGATCTTTAAGGTCCTTTTCAACAAAACCATTCTGTGATCCTGTGATTCAGACACTGAATGCTGCACTACAGTTTCTATATATAAATGAAAATACAGCCACCCATGGTACAATTCACATACAGCCCACCTGGCTCCAGTTTTTGTAGTGTTAATTCTCTCTGGGAAGTCTAAAAGATGTTGGTTCTACACCCATTCCAGGAAGAACCAAGCCCGGGATGCAAAGTGCTCTGAATTCTCAAGGCTGAGAATTCCCATCAAGCTGAGGAAAGCGCTGACATCCAAGATTAATGTTGGGTGTTTTCTGCTTAAGTGGGGTATTTTTGCAGGTTGTGTTTCTCAAAACAGCCAGGACATTTACTGCAATTTCCATTTCAGCAGAGGGCTGCTGTTCCAGGGAAATTTACTGTAGGTGTAAAACCATTCCGTTGGAATACTTAGGGAAGGGGGAAGTCATCCATCACGGCAGGAAAATGGGACAGGAAGAAAATATGCTTCATTCTAAACATACTATACAGTACTTTCTCTAAATATTTGAACATTCCTCTCTGGCCTCCAAGCATTGTAGAAAAATGGATTTACAGAGGAGAGCTGAACTCGCAGAGAGGGAGCTCCTTGGCACAATAATGGATGTGCATTCCACCATTTCCTATTTACACCAACACTCACAAGAGGTCAAATAAACAAAGGGGCTTAAAAATTGAACATCAGTACCTTTAAGGTGATTGTGGTGGTAAAACTTATTTTCATTGCCAGATTACAACAGCTTTTTTACTGCATGTAGAACAGGGAGACATATCCAATATTCTTGGGATAGTGAGTAAAATCTGCAGAGCAGGTAATTAAAAAATAACCTCTATTGCTGTTTGCAAAAGGGTAAAAAAGGCCATTCTCTGTGGTGCAGCTTGCCACTGTTTTGGGGCACAATTACAAAACCAGAATTACTAAAAGCAATTGTAAAGATGCAAAGGACATGATCACAATCAATGCCAGGCAATATTTTTCTACAGGGAAAAGGTCTTGTCATGAAGATTTAATATAAATTCTATTGTTTTGGCAAGTCTGGTTGACAAAGGTAACAGAGGCTCATACACTTAATTTCTCCAAAGTTCCTTTTTAGTGAAGACCTGCATCTGATCTGATTTGCACATTTGCAATATGAAAAATTAGCTTGTGAACAGATGACAGACAGATTTGTGAACACTGGCAGATATAAAACAGGTAAATGAGAAACTTGTCATTGAAAGGGTCATTTCTAACAGAAGTGGTCACTTCTGATAGAAACAGATTCCCTCACACATGAACAGGAATTTGTCCTGCCGAATTTTATTAACTGTGACAATTTGAAATCTTTGTTGAGAAGGTTTGTATGTAAAAAAGGGATGACCATAATCACAGGTTGAACTACAAGATGGTTTGAAGTGCCAGATGACTTGGGCTCGCCTGAACACAAAGCTCATCCACACGCTATGAATGAATATTTATCACCAACTACAAAATCAGAATTGTAATAAAAGTGGAGCTGCTTTGTTCCTACTGTCCTCCACCAGAGATTTTGGAGTGTGACACCCTCACACTGGGATTTCCAAAGAACTCAGTCCCACCTGCGTGAACTCACCATTATGTTCACCAACTCAAAACTGCTGCCAGCTAAATGAACGAGAATCAGTAAAATTTAAGATGGGGAGATAAAATTCCAATAAATAAAAATGCACAGCACCTACAAGACACAAAGTACACGGGTTCCCAGATTTTGGCATTCAATCAATTCACATCAGTGGAGGTGAATCCAACCCTCTGCTCCATTTACCATCCATGAAGTACCCACTCTCTCTGGTTTGGGCCTTCAACTCCGAGGCCACTTAATTTTTAAGCATGTGGAATATTCGTGGTCTTCCATTTCCTGTCAGAAACCTCAGATTTTTAACAGTCCAAACCACTGTAACCTGACAGGTATTAGCAATATAAATGATTTTCCTGAGAGCTAATATCAACTGTTAAATTGGGAAACAAAAGCTTATGCTGAGGATGGGGTATTCTCTTATCCCATTATAAAAAAAGGTGAGTTCAAAAAACAGGTTACTGGTGAGCCCACAGAGATTTTACCTCCTGATAAAGTAATCTGAGGGATAAATAGGGGTAAAAAAAATTCCTCATGCTATCTGCACACAAACTGATTTTTTTTTAAGGAGGAAGTAATTCCACAGTCATGGAGCTGGAAGATACCTCAATGATCCTCTAATGCAAATTCTCAACTCACTGACTGCTTTTCAGGCAATGGGCTAGAGCTCTCCAGATTTACCTCCTCTCCAAAAAGAAAGAAATGATACAGAAGCCGTTTGTCATTTCCAGCAATTGCAAAGTGCCTCTTCCTATGGAGTGCTGGAAAAATACTAAAAGGGCCAATGGCAGCCCCACAGATGTTACACCGTGGGCTCTGGTGCCATAAATCCGTTGGCACCACACAAAAGTCACAATAGTTCATAACTTTTATTTTAGGTCCTTTTTTCCGGTCCAAGCATTATGTTATAAAAGGTGTTACACAACTCCAGGCTCTTGAAGGTTTTCACTCCTGATTTGGCAACCATGACCTTTCTTTTCATCCATGGGCGGGTTAAATCCATATTCCCCACAGATGAGCCCAGTTTGACAGATGTTCCTCTGCTGCTGGCTGTAAGAGTCAAACCAAGACTTACTCCCTGGAGTAAGGGATCAGAAGCCCTCCAGGAGGGTTTGGCTGCTCTCTCCAGGAAGGTGTGGCTGCACTATTCTCATGTTTCCTGCCTCCAAATCCGCTCCAAAGCACGGGGGGAAGCTGGAGATGATGCAAAGTGTGGCTGAAGGACAACACAGAGCTCCCAGACAAAGGTGGAAGGAAATGTGCCAACGTAATTTACTCCTGGGCTGCTCCAGCCCCGCGTTCCTTTCGGTTCTCTCGTCTGGAACGCCGCACTCTGACTAAACTCCCACTTCCTAGAAATGCCACCCCGGCCCAGTGCATCCTCTTCCTCTCACAGGCGGAAAAACTGAATTAATTCCTCAGGCATTGCTCACACACACACACTGAGAATCCTGGAATAATCTGAGGCTTTCTGGCTGGTTTTAAACAAGATCGAGTCCAAAATGATACGGCCATGGGAGCTCAGACCTCATCCCACAGAACAAGCTATCCAGGTGGTGAGGACTTTTAGGAACTGCTCAACACCTCCCAGGATCAAAGCTTCATTACTCACCAAACTGCCAGGCGCTATTTTAGACAAAGCCATCCCATCCTACGCACCAATTTTGTACGTAACACTGAAATATTGCAGCCCACCAGGCAAACCATACAGAACATTCCTAGAAAACCTACTTTTACACCAAAATGCACTGTAGGAAAGACTGGAGCCAACCAAAGCTGCAGGGTAAATAATGTACACTACATAACTTTGCTGGAACTATTTTTCCTTTGACTTGGAAATTCAACTTTATTTTTTAAAAAAATAGCACTAAAACTGGAGTGTTGATCAGTATTCCTTGTGAAATGAGACATTCACGTATTAACCTTCAACAGGCAATGAATTTTCCTGTCCCAGTGTGTCAAGAAATTACCACCAGTGCAGTCCAGAAACCTCCCGGGTTGCTTGTGCTCTGCGTTGCTGCTTACACTGACCAAGGGAACATCAAATCCTGCCTGGGACTTGCTCAGACACTCATGGCCTATGTTCTCTGCCAATCTCCTAATGCAGGTCAGCACAGATTGTGGCTGCGGATGATGCAGGATAAAAAGATAGGAGAGGCTCTTTGCAGCTTTAGGCACTCAACCATCTGTAATTGACAGGTATCGGCTCAGTCCTCACATGGAAAATAAGCTTTTTTATTCCTGTTAATAACGGAGAGCATGAATATCAATCCTTTAAGGACCATAACGCTTTCAAAATACTATTTTGAAAGCGTTATGGTCCTTATAATATTTATACAACAATATTTTGAAAGTGTCAGATATCGAAAAGAATAAAAACCCAAAACAACTAAACAAGCCTGAATGTATTTGTAAAGGACTTAAGGGATCTTTCTGAAGATCTGCATTTTTTTCCTCTAAGGATTTCCTATTTCTATAAAGATGTTTTCAGGGCCTTTTTTTTTTTTTTTTTTTGGAACATATGAGAGAGAAAAAGCAGAATTTTCACTAACACGATGGGTTCACCTGTACTGTGATTTATAATGCTGAGGACCAGGCCAGGAGCAGAAGGTGACAGATCTTGCCCTGTTATCTGTGAGAGTCACAGTGTGACAATGGTAGAGAAATCCTTAAATACATGGAGGAAATAAAAAACAAATCAATAAAACCTAGCAGAAAAACAACAGCAAAAGTTCAGAGCAAGACAGAGAAAAATATTGAGCAGACAGTACAAGCCTGTCTTGTAAAAAACCCTGAAGGAACATGAAAAATACTTAAAGTATTTTAACAGAGGTGATATATAGCAAGGAACAGAAACACTAGTCAAAAATCAACTTCAGCTGTGGGAAACAGGGAAAAAAATAGCAAATGGAAGGTGAATACAACAAAAAAAATCCTTATAATAAGGACTGCTAGAAACTGGAATGTATTATCAGGGGAGAGGTGTCACTTGAGTCATCTAAGACTGGACCAGACAAAACCTGGAAAAAGTATTACAGCAAATATAAATATATATAGCAGTGATTCATCTGCCATAGAAAGAAATGACCTTAAAAGTCCTTTTCCATCCGTAATTTCTAAGATCCTATGAAATATGAGTAACGTTCTGCTTGGTGTCTATGGCAATTCCCTAACCCAACCCTATCCGTGTCAGAATGCAGGGCACTGCTAGAAAAAAAGGCTTCTTACCAAATAACGAGGGATATTTTGGGAATGGGAAGCACTAAACAGTGCCCAGCTGAGGTGAACTCAGCTGAGAGACTCTGGCAGGAAGAGAAATCCTGGCTCTGAGCTCACTGGCACTTTCCTGGTAGTGGAGCTGAAGCACCTCGGAGAGAGTCAGCTTTTGGTTGGAAAAGGCACCTTGAAGCCAAGCTCCAGAGCCATAAACCAGTCCCTGGTGCCTGGAATATCCCTCTGCACTGGCAGAATGCTGGCAGCAAAGCAGCAGCTCCCAGGCAGGCTGCAGCCAGCGCCGGTGGCCAGGCACAGGGGGAAAGGCAGGCGCAATCGGGGATAATTCAGGTGATTGCTCACAATAGAAGGATGAGTGCAGAATCAATTATCCTCCCTGCTCCTGCAACTGCACAGATCTCTGCCTCTGGACAATGGGATTCACTGCTGCATCCCTCTGCTCGCTAATGGCAGCAGGAAATTTCTGTCCTGACGTCACGATACTCCCAATTCTTTGTGCCTTTCTGATTCTGAGTCATTCCCTTTGAGCTCCTAGGAAATATCCTTAACTTCAGGTCCTGATTGCAAAGTCCTTTTGCTCCCTTGGTCCCGTTTTACCCTTTTTTTTTCTGATTTCAGTGCTCTGACTCTAATTTTATGCTGTTTTTCTTGAAACTCGGGGAGGGAAGTTGGTTGGCTTTATACGTGAAAACCAGAATTTCAAGCACCACATGTTCTTCTTCTTAACTACCAGAACAGAAATGTTCTGGTAACTAAACAGAACAGACCAAATCTGCCCATCTAACTCAGCAAAAGGTGGTTCCACCCCACTGCAGAACTGCCAGCTCAGATTTACTCATCTAGAAATTATTTATTCAGCTGACAACTGAAGGGTTTCCACAGCACCCCCACACTTTGCACTGATAGACTTAAGGGAATATGGAAAATTAGGAAAACACTTCAACTTCAGGGGCTGCAGGAGCAACAACTCCAACACGTTTCTGTAGCCAAGACCAAAGAATTGTTTCTCAACTGTTCTGAAGTGGCTTTTTCTTGCCTTTCCCCAATTTTGTTTGCTCAAGCTGTGAAATGGGGAAATCTTGACCTTCTAACCCCATGTAACCTTCCCAAAAAAGTCATTATTCATCGTGGGTTTTTTCTGGAAAAGCAATAGAAAGTCTTTAACGCAAGGACAGGCATCAAGTTCAACACCTGTTTATATTTTTACAATTTCTAAAGATCATGAATTCCATTCCACTCATTCTTCCCTCTGTGTGCTCAGGTTAACGATAAATATTCCCAGATAAATATTCAGCACTAAGGAGAATCACAGAATGATTTAGAGGCCACAAGGCCCAACCCCACCTCAAGATATCAAAGGAAGCAGAGAACCTTTCCTTGCTGCCATTTGAGGCTCTGGCCAGGATAAAAGACTCAGGAAAGTCTTTAATAATTTGCTTATCTGTGACCTGAGTTTGTTCCTTCAACATCATCTCTCCCAAGGTCCTACAGATCTTAAGAAACTACAGATACAGCAGTTTTTTGTTGGAGTCATGGATAAGACACTTGGATTGGGTACTTTTAAATTTAGGGTTTTATTCCCTTAAGAATCTCTAAATAAAAAGAAAAAAAACGAAAAACATAGTGAGTAATTCACATTTCACTTGGCCTTGCACACAACTGAGAGGAACAG
This sequence comes from Corvus moneduloides, assembly GCF_009650955.1. Classification (NCBI taxonomy): domain Eukaryota; kingdom Metazoa; phylum Chordata; class Aves; order Passeriformes; family Corvidae; genus Corvus; species Corvus moneduloides. The sequence goes on from NC_045476.1 coordinate 3,619,309, forward strand.
GGACTCAACAACAACAGGTGAATACTCCTTTGAAGATGAACCATAAACAACAGCATCAAAATGACCTGAAAGGGGTTTCAAATTCTCCACTGAAGTGGCACTGAGACATAAATGTCATTTTTAATTTGTTAAGTCAAATTAAATTGCTGTGAAGGAGCATGGAGGAATCACTGACATAATTCTGGATAAATGTGTGTGCACTGCCTGTACAACATCACCACATCCCAGCATTTAAAGGCTGGCTACAAGTAAGATGGAGACTCCCTTTTTCCACAGAATCACATGGAAAAGACAAGGGGCCATGGGTACAAATAGCTCCTGGGGATTTTCCCATTGGAGAGAAAAAGGAAAATTTTGCAAGAGAACAACCAGCCATTGAAACCATTCCCCAAGGGAAGTGCTGAGTTCCCAAATCCTGGGCACTTTTAAGATTTGGCTGGACAGGGTGCTGGGTCACCTTGTCTGGACCTTGCTTTTGCCAGGGAAGGTTGGACCAGGTGATCCTTGAGGTCCCTTCCAACCTGGTGTGCTGGGATTCTGTGAATTGAGAAATTAAATTGGCTGCTGTCTGCTTACAGCTGGGGATAAATGAAGATTTGCTGCCACCTGTATATTGCTTTTCTCCTGGATTAATTAAAAACAAAAATTCTAAAAAAAAAAAACCCAGTTGTAGAATCTGGGTAGGTATGCAAACTCTACACCATGTTGTATTTTTTTATTAAATAACCCCTCAGGACATGGCAAAAAATACAATCATGACATAAAGAACCATCGCTGACCCCTGTAATTTCTTTCATTAAAAGGTGTGAGTCAAAATGCTGTGCATCTGCATTTCCCCAGGATATTTTGATGGCCAGGTATTCTTTTAAAGCATGGCAGTGGTTTTACTTCCAATTTTTTCTGCTATGTGTGCACAGGATGCCTGCAGACTATGCTGCAACAGCACTTTTGGCATGGGAGAAAAGAGAATGAAAAGGTAAAGCACATGGAAGGAGAAATAAGATTTATCTTCAGTTTTCTATGGGAAACAAAACCAGAATTGCAGATGCTGTGAATGAACCAGCTGTGGTTAATATTATAGAGGTTTTCAGCTACTCATCTAAATACTTAGATTAGCATTTATGTCAGGTAACAGAGAACGGAAGAGGATCCAGACAAATATCTGCTCCCACATTGTAATTTTTTATTATTTAAAATGCTTAATCACTTTGGCCAAAATCTGCAGGGCTCTCAAACACTGCAGGATTTGGCTGAAGGGAAATAAAAGTCTCGCAATAGCCAGGCCTTGTACTTTGGATGTTTATTTGGAGTCTCTGCTCCTTCCACTTAACTCCAGGAGTCTCAGCAGCCCTGCTGGCTTCTGTGGGCGCTTCCAGGGCTCAGAGCTCAGCACGGATTCCAAGGCTCTGCTGGCTCTAACTCACGCTGCCTGCCAGGAGTGAACCCGTGTTCCTCTGCAAACAGGCTCTGCTTAGGAAAGGGCTCCCTCTCCTGCTCCTGCTGAGACCAAACCAGCTCTGAGGGAATTGTTTCACTCCGTCCCTGCAGGGACGGAGCACAGGATGGCAGCACATTGTGTGCTGTGCTGTGGGTCACCCCCCTTCCAGCCCAGCTTCTCCTTTTCAGCTCTTTCTGCCAAAGGTTGGGAGGTGTCAGCATGTCCAACTACATCTGAGTGAACCACAGAATTACAGAATTGTTGAGGTTGGAAGAGATCTCTAAGATCATCGAGTCCAACCAGTAACCCAGCATCACCATGTTCACCACTAACCCCTGTCCCCAAGTGCCACATCCACACACCTTTTGAAAACTTCTAGGAGTGGTGACTCCACCACTGCCCTGGGCAGCCTGTCCCAATGCCTTCAGTGAAGAAATTTTCCCTAAGATCCAATCTACACCTCCCCTGGCCCAGCCTGAGGCCGTTCCCTCTCCTCCTGTCCCTGTTCCCTGGGAGCAGAGCCCGACCCCCCCGGCTGCCCCCTCCTGTCAGGGACTTGTGCAGAGCCACAAGGTCCCCCCTGAGCCTCCTTTGCTCCAGGCTGAGCCCCTTTCCCAGCTCCCTCAGGAATTCTCCAGCCCCTTCTCAACTCCATTCCCTTCCCTGGACACACTCCAGCCCCTCAATGTCCTTCTTGTCGTGAGGAACCCAAAAGTGACCCCAGAATTGGAAGTGCGGCCTCACCAGTGCCCAGCACAGGGGGCAATCACTGCCCTGCTCCTGCTGCCACCCTGTTCCTGATCCAACCCAGGTGCCATCGCCCTTCCTGCCCACCTGGTCACTCCTGGCTCACATTCAGCCACTGTCACCATTACCCCAGGTCCTTTCCCACTGGGCAGCTTTCCAGACACTTTCCCAAGCCTGCAGGGCTGGCTGGGATTGTTGTGAGCCCAGTGTAGGACCCAGCCCTTAGCAAGTGAAGTTTGTACAAGACTTTGTTACTGGCTTTTCTCAACAGCTTTCCCAAAGAATTCCATCCAGTCCACCATGCCTCTGAGGCTCGTCCTCAATGAACTATACATCCACTGAATATCAAATACCAGGAATACACTCAATGTTCTCAGCTTTGCTAGGGAGCTGCCAAAGGCCACTGAAGCTCTCTTCTCCACCTCAATTAATGCTGAGTGTGAGGTAAAAAACCATCCTGTGAGTGGAAAGGGTGAAGTGATGGGGCAGCACCACCTTGGAGGCTCAGTCAAGCTGTATGAAACCAGAAGTTTTAAGACTTTAGACTGTAGTACTTTGCCCTATTACACAGTAGTCTTTCACAAATTAAACAAGCCAATGCACTGTGTAATGCTTGCAGCTCTTTCTCAGCTGATTTTTGGTTCCAGAGAGGAAGCAAGTGCCACTCCAGGCCCACCTGCAGCTCCAGCAGATCCCCAGTTTGATAATTCCCACAGCCCTTAACATAAATGTGGAGAGACCTAATGTATAATTGCTTCCTTCTCAACAGGGCCTCCACACGTGGTATCTCAGGCTTACAAGAAATTAAACTGGAAAACAAAATAGCAATAATAATTTTAAGAAATCTGGCTGCTGTTTTAGTGTGTAAATAAACAAAATGCCATGCCTCTCGCTCTTTGATTTCACCCAGAAAAAAAAAATATTAAAAAAAGGTCAATTAGGAATATAAGGGAGAGAAAAGCCAAAAATATATATTTGGAGCTCACAGGAGACACTTCTAAAACTTTTATATCATTATGAAATCGTGCAGAACAACAACAAAAATCTAGTTTAGCATAATATTCCCAGAAATACTCTCACCTGTGACCTGACAACCGACTCTCAGTTTTCTTGAGGGATCTCTCCTTCTTTTCTCTCCCAGCCCCCGAATGTCTGTGAGGGGCACTCACTTTAAGGCTTTTTTCACTGCTGTCTGCACCAGAGCTTGGAAGTGATTTTCTTTCCTCAGTCTTGGCCCTCTCTCTCTCAGACAGCAGCTTGGAAAAAAAGTCATCTGGATCTTTGGGGCTGTTCCTTGGTTTTTCAGAGGCAGAACTGGTGTGTGAGCTTGGCAGAGTTTTTGATGTAAATTCCGCATTTGATTTTGTTGGAGATGCTTTGCTTTCCTGAAAATCAGTGCTTGGGACACTCAGGTCTTGTTCTTCAAGATGTCCTTCACCCCTGAGCTGTGCTGTGCTGCTGATGCTCGTGGATCGTTTGGAAAGCCTCCTTTTTTGGAGATCCTGGAAAAAAGTGCCATGACAGCCACAGATTAAAATTTTACCATCTTTAAATAAACATGAGAAGAAAAGGAAAGCTCTAGGAGTGATTTCTGGGCTAAACAATTTGTTATTAGGAAACAGCTTCTGGAGTAAATCAGATTTTTTAAAAAATCAGTAATAAATAAGACAAACACTTTCACTTAAAATTTGACCAGTATTAAAGATGCTACATTCCATTAAAATACGCTTTTCTTTACCCAAGAAAATCAGCAAAATACCTCCTAAAAGCTTATCTTGGGGTTGTACACAACTCAGGAAATCAAGATATATAAGATATTTCACTGGTGTCTACCACTGGTCTTTTTTTTTAAATCAGAGATATTTATAAAAACCCAGCTAATTCATTTAACTTCCACATGCTCTTCAGTATTATCTAAATGTCACAGTTAAAATAGTTAAATTTCTCATTATTACAAGCTTAATTTTACATTGGAAAAGTCCCTGTCTATATAAAAGCAGCATAAAGGAAAAAAAAAAAAGGGCAAGAAATTCTTAACTGTGTTTTGAGAGCACTTCTTGATGCAATATGGTCTGATTTGATCAGTTCTGAAACATATTTCGAACTGAAAGCAATTTCCAGTTCCAAACTGCCACTGATTAAATGTGAGGTCTTGGAAAACCAGAGTAAAACAGACACTGTGAAGGTAAAAAAGCAATTTTCATAGGAAAACAGAAAACCAAATCTGTCAAGAGATTTCAAGAAAGGGAAAGATTTATAAAGGAATTTGGTGACCTGAGATCACAGACATGCAGGGGCAGCTGCCTACAGTGTCTATATCTGAAATTCTCAATTAGGCAGAACAATTTCCCTAACTCACTGCACCTTTTCAGCCTGCAGATTTAATGGATCAACATGCAGAAGTCATCTGAATACTTTATGCAAATGATTTTTATCCCAGCAGGCTGGATATAAAATCCATGGGCAAGCCAAATACTTTGTTAAGTGTTGGGAATCACCTCTGGTGGACTTGCTACTGGTCCAGCCATCATTCCCTTGGCAGTGAGACCAGCCCTGGGCCTTGGCTTCTCCTTCCCTGTGGATTTCAGCTCCTCAGAAACCGGAGCTGCCTTTAAATCCTCTTGACTGTCTTTTAACTTCTTGTCCCAAGCACAGGGTAAGTTACTGCTGTGGGTTGTCCCTGGGTGGCATTTTTCACTCCTGTGCTGATGTTTTCTGGGTGGAGGGATTTTATCCAGTGGATTCTCAACATCATACCTAGAGGGAAGAAAGAGGAAAAGCTTGAAACAGCAAAGTAATGCACAAGTAGATTAATAAAACAAGCTAAGTAAAGCACTGCTGTCAAATTAAGCAACAGTTTATCTCGGAGTGGTAATCAAATGCAGTCACTTGTCACTCAAACACCTGGATGTAGGACTTGAGGACATTCTTTCAGTATCATTATTATGTGCCACGATTGGTTATAATATGGGTAACACAATCCCATGTTTACATATTTTGATGTTAAATGGGCTCAAACTGAAAGAGGGGAAATTTACATGAGATATTGGGAAGAAATTCTTCTCTGGGAGGTGGGCAGGCCCTGGCACAGGGTGCCCAGAGAAGCTGTGGCTGCCCCTGGATCCCTGGCAGTGTCCAAGGCCAGGTTGGATGGGGCTTGGAGCAGCCTGGGATTGTGGAAGGTGTCCCTGCCCATGGCAGGGGGTGGGACTGGATGATTTTTTAGGTCCCTTCCAGCCCAAACCATTCTGTGACTGTATGACTGAGTATCATAGTAGAAAGCACAATTTATATGTTATACCAGACAGGTCCTAAACTACAACCAGCAGTTCCCATTCCTTCTCCATCTGTTTGGAAATTTGTTAACACTTTTGCTCACTTCTTCTGTTCTCCTGTAACTTAGACTGACTTTACTGACCTCTCTCACTCTTTGTTGAGATGTAGAACACTTATTTCAGTCCAGAAAGAAAGGCACTTTTGTGATGGAAATTATTTTACTGAGTTCTGGGTATAAATTTATGTTCTGTGTAACCCAAAAATGCTCACCTTCCTTAACACAAGGAAACAAGCCCCTGAACTTGTTTTTCACTCTGGGGTGTCATCCTCCATCCTAATTCATTGTAAAGCAAGTCCATAAGTTGAAACATCTTGTACCACAAAAATGTTCCTTTTATTTAACCCATTTTTCCAGGGGTGTGTCTTGTGTTGTGAGGACACGCTGTGCATGTAAATAAAGGGAGCATGATCCATCTCTGGGAGCATGATCTGCCTCTGGAATCATCAGGAAAAGTAAGGAATGCTACTCCTGACCCAGCTGCACATAACTCCTCATTGCCAAGGGGTGCTGGCTTAGAGACTCTTTTAACAGTTACAGACACTCACACACACCTCCAAAAGGAAAGTTAAAAGGAAAGCAGACTCGTTAATAAGGAACTGTGCAGAGTCCTGTCTGATTATACTCTCCACCCCTGAAAGCATCGTTAACAATTACCCAGGTAGTTGAAACTAAAACTAATTTCAGGCACTGGCTGGTTGACCTTGGCAATCCCTGACTTTCCTTTGCCCAGAGGGGATGGCAGTGGTGAGGATGATCCAGAGCTGTGCTTTGCTGTGGTTCCCTGACTGGTTCAGTTTGTGGGTTGAAAAAGAACCTGGCTGAGCCAACCTCTCAACCTGCCCACAATAAACCTTTTTATGGCAACTCTGCAGCCACAGGACAAGGGCTGATGGCTTTAAACTGACAGAGGGAGGGGTTAGATGGGAGATTGGGGAAGGAATTCTTCCCTGTGAGGATGGTGAGCTCCTGGCACAGGATGCCCAGAGAAGCTGTGGCTGCCCCATCCCTGGAAGTGTCCAAGGTAAGATTGGACAGGGCTTGGAGCAACCTGGGATAAAGGAAGGGGGTGGAATGAGATGATCTTTAAGGTTCCTTCCAATGTTAACACTGCTGGGCACGGCTGAGCTCTCACAGAGCAGTGTCAGGGACTCCTCAGTGGGAGAGATCCATAAAAGGGAAAGAAAAAGGGGTAAAAAAAAAAAAAAGAGGACGAGAAAAAAGGAAAAAAAAAAAGAGGAAGAAAAAAGAAAAGAGGAAAAAAGCCTTTGCACTGCCTCCTTTTCAAGTGTTCCTTCTGAGCTCAACTTAAAACATCTTGGCTTTCTTCCCCAATAAGAAATGACTTCATGGGTTTTTTTCAAGCACTGATGCTCAGACTTGGCTCCTTTGAGCATGCTGCATTTAGGATGAAGAATAAAACCTGATTAATTCCCTGAGAGTGGAGCTGGGAAGGTGAATTACTCTTCTCTGACCATTTTAAAAGCTTTCTATGGAAGCACAGGGCTGTTAATCCCCTTTGAGGCACTAACAAATGAAAAACTTGATTACATGCTATTTTCAGGTTTTCTGCAAGATCTGAACCTACACAATTTGTAACAACACTGAATTTAAGACAGCAAACCTTTGTCTGTGTAAGCCATGAATATACCTGTATTTTGAGCACAGGGGGTTTGTTTCACCTCCAAACCTGCTTCAATTTGAGTATTTCCAATTTAAAAGGCATGAAATCTCCTACTTCTATGTACTTCCGTGACTGAAAGATGCAACTGAGTTTATCAGCCTTCAGAATTGTCAGGGAACACAAAAGATCATTTTTGAAGGGGGGCTTGCACAGGACATTTTAATAATCTGGGAAGTTAAGCTTTGTGTTACGAGGATAGCTAATAAAAATGTGGTAGAGCTGAAGAAATGATAAAACATTTAACACTATTTCCCTTAATTAAGAAAAACTAAGTGAATAGAAAGGGCAAAGAGAAATAAATCAGACTGTACCTGGAGGCCTGAGTTTTGCTTTCATCCAGTGCATTGGCATTGCCATGGTCCTCATCCAGGAGGTCGGATGGGTGGGATGCTGAGCTCTTACTCTGAGGAGCTGACAGAGCAGAGCTGGAACCCGTGCTCCTGGAAGTCCCACGGTGCTCCAGGAAGTAATTAGTAATAATTTCAAGCAGTGTTTTCAGTGGGTTCTCCTTTGCCTAGCCAAAAAGAGAGATAAAGCTCTCGGTGACTATTGGAACGCTGTGCTGGTCTGGCTGCAGGGTGTTATTTTTACCCTGTACAGCAACTGAACATTTTAACTATTTCCTACAGTTACCTGGGGGTGTATCCCAGGTGTGACTGTACAAACAATCCAGGGAACTGGAAGATGGCAGCTAGAGAATGTCGAGAGCTCAAAGGTGCTGCTGTGTTAAATGAAGGAAGAACGACACAAAAAAGCAACCTGTCACGGCGATTTCTGGCTCTCATTTTATCTCAATATTCCAAAGTGTGGAAACTGTGCTCAAATGCACCTTTTCTACACTGGGAGAGGGTTTTTTGAAGTGGCATTTATCGACTTATATGAAGGTATCTCAGGCTGCTGGCCAAAAGCATCATGTGCCTCAAGTCATGAGTGACCTATTTATATTGAATTTTAAAGGATAATAAATGCTCAGAGAGTAATTTTCATCTGCTGTGCCATGTATAAAGCTACAAGTAGAAATGGGCATGCAAGGATACTTCCACAATTAGGGAAGCACCATGGATTGCCTCACCTTGTTCTGTTTGTACAAGGAGTGCAGGTGCAGGACATTCCGGAGCTCATTCCTGTTATTGATGCTGAGTGCAGAGCGGGGAAGCTCCCGGTCCATGGTGGTGATGGTTTTCTTCAAACCCTGAGAAGGAAAAGTGTCAGACCCCGAATCTTTCACTCTCAGTTTTGTTTGGTGTGACATGAAACTTGTGGATGGCAGCAATTGGTAACCGGGTAACCCTCAGAACCTGTGCTGTAATGGTACAATATTGAATTATCACAGCCCACGGATGTGGAAATAATTAAGGTGCTATGTGAGATGGAAATTGCTGAACACAGAAAAACAAAAGCCTCTTTGCAGGTGACTTGAGCAGCTAAACAGTCTCCTAAGACTGATGGTTGGTATGAAGGGCCCTGAGCTGAAGTTATTCCAGCCAGCTTCAGGTTGGAAATCAGTCAGATCTCCACAGCATCAGCTGGTTTGGGGTCTTCAAACTTTGACTTTCAGTCTGTGGTCAGCACCCATGGGCGCCTCAGAGACAAAATCTATGTGCATCTCACTTTCTGGGAGGAGAGGCTGATTTATTGTGAGTTGGATCCCAAACTAATTTAAGTGGTACAACACAAGACTACTATTTTGAGAGAGAAAGCCCAGATTCCTTCCTTTTGAAGAAGTTATTGTCACAACAAAGGATTTATTTTTCTGCTGACAGAGTGTCTGACTCAGATTTATGAAATTAAGGGCAAGTTGTGGTAAATAAAGGATCATTATCTCTGTAGGCTCTGATGGGTATGAAAGATGTGGGGGAAGCAGAAGCACAAAGGATTATCAGTGCCCCTTGTTTTGAAAATGTGAATTTGGAGACAGGATGCAAAACATGAGTTTTGTGCAGCACTTAATGAGACAGTGGCTGTTTAATTTCTGATATGAAACAACTCATTCCTGACACTGGGAGTCTGACATCAGCAGTATTTCCCTAGGATTTAACAGAAATACAAGGTCATAGGCACTGCTACACAGAAATGTGAAGGTGGGTTTTCAGTCTGCTCAATCCCACACTCCCCATATCCCTGTGTGGTCCAAAATTCCCTTTATAGTATTAAATTCGTGACAGATACAATGGCCTCTTTCCTCCCTTTATTTCAACTCCTTCCCCCCCTAAAAAACGGGTTTTCTGCTGAGTTATTACTGAAAATTGGGAGGGAAAATACAGCTGAACAGTTTCTCTAAAACTGTTACCTCCTGCCTTAAAAAAGTAAATAAATAAATTAGGCTTTGTATACCTCTTGCAAACAGAAGGACAACATCAAAACAGGTAATTCAGGAAGGAAAAAAAGCAAAAACAAATTTTAAAAAATAAAAAAAACATCAAACTGAAACTGCAAACAACAAGAAAAACCGAACTGAAAGTGCGTTTCTTGATTTAATTTCCAGTCTCGCAGCCCTGTGCGAGTAAGGATGGGGCTTCCCCGAGCGGGAGGAAGCGGCTCCACCGCCGGGAATGAAAGGGCACTGTGGGAGATGTAGTCCAGCTGCTCACCCCAGAGCCTCCCACCCTTCACATCCAGCTGATTCCAGGCTGGAATAAGTCCCCGAGCATCCCTCAATTTTTCCAGTCCTTCCCATTTTCCCCAGTGCCATCCCCACCGGGGCTCAGCTGGGACAAAATCGAGACAAGTTTACCTTTCTACTGAGAAACTCTCTCACCAGTGATGCGGCCACTTCTTCCACGAAGGCGTTGTCCATGTTTTAGCCCCAAAAAAGCGGTTTTGGGGTGCGGGGATGCTGTTCAGTCCATGGCAGCCCGGCGGCATCGCCGCTGCCCGCGGCGGCCGCACCGCGGCGGAGCCCGCAGGGATGTTGCTGTGGGTACCATGTCATCGGAAGCGGGGACAACTCCTCCCCCTGGGAAGGGAGGGAGGGAAGAAGGAAGGAAGGAAGCTGGGCAGGGGTTTGGGATGGAGAGAGTTCGTAGCGAGCGGCTGGGTGGTTGCTTTAAATTTAAAAAAATAAATAAATAAAAAAATAGTAATAAAAATATTTAAGAAAGGAGTGTTCAGCTCTTAGAGAGGGAACGGATTTATGGTTATTTCTTTTATTTTTAAAGGACTCTGCGTAGTTATCTGCAGTCGAATAATTCTGTGCTAATGCGACTTTTAACCGACCATGTGCGTGCCTTTAGTAAAACGGCACTCTCTGCATAAAACTTTATAAATTTTTTTTTAAAAAAATACGAAAAAATGCAAAAAAAAAAAAAAAGCAGCTGCTCAGAGAAGCTGAATCTCTCACACTGGCAGTGTCTGGGGCGGGACATTCATCAGCTGAGCCTTTCCTTTCAGGTGACACCTACATGATCAAGGCTGAGACTCTGGTGACACTCTTCAGCTTGGGGATCTGATCAGAGTACCCTGTGCCCCTGGCTGTTGAGATTCCACAGCCTGGCCAACCTCTCCCAAAATTTGGTCACTCTTGTGTGGGTCATTTTCCCAATCTGTTTCAAATTTCTCTTGCTTCAGCTCCTGGCTGTTCTGTCTCACCCATTTAACTGTGCTCTCCGAGGTGAGTGTGGCTCTGTCTTTTACTTAACCCACATTCAGTAGCTGTGTACAGCATATAAAGCCTTTCCAAGGCTTGTATTCCCTTATTTTCACCGAACAATGCATGGACTCCATCCCTGTCCCTCTGATGAATGGATGGGCAGTCAGAGCTTGAGGCATTGTAGCAGTTCCTGCTCCAGCATCATGTCAGGTACAGACTGGAGCTCTCACTGGAGTGTACCCAGCCTGGCTGGCTGTGTCCTTTCCCTTTCAGAGGTCCCTAAATAATTCCAGGTGTTTTGTTAAGCTCAATTACTTCTCTGACTTGATTAAGTTTTGGAATACAATATGTTTTCCCAGTGTTGTTTCATTTATCTCAGGGCAGCCTGGAGGTGATTTTGCCTGAGTTTGTGATGTCCTCCCCCAGAGAAGCTGTGGCCCACTGCTTCTTAAAGCCTTCAGCCCTGCAAGCTCCATCCATCCCTGCGCCTGGGAAAGAACTTCTGGAGGCCAGGTTGTGGAGGTTGTCATCAGAATAGGCTGAGTTTTTGCCAAGTTAAGCTGAGCCTGAGGTGTTCAAATGATGGACTGTGGTGGACTACAGGCTTTGTGTTAACCACCTGCACAACTTTTTGGAGATGAGATTCCCATTCTCTGAGATTGCCTTTCTCCAAGACCTTCAGAATAATTTTTGGTTGCATTGAGTGGCAGTGTCTGCTGAGGTGTGATGCTCTTGAGGCACAGGGGTGCCTGCCCATCTCATCACTCTGGTCCCACAAATTTGATTATTCTTCACGTCAGTGACAGCCCCCTCCAGTGCAGCAAGCCCAGTTCGGCAGCAGGATGCTCTGTAATCCACAGACAAACCAGCTTGCAATGGTTTCTCTGAGCTCTGACCTGCACCCCTGTGCACTTAATCACTTTTTTCTTAGCCCATCAGCTGCATCCCACCTGCTCCAATTTTCCAGCATCTTCACAGCTGCTGCAGAGGGATTCCTGAGGCACATTTCCCACATATCCTAATCTCTGTCTGAGCAAAGGGCTGCTGAGCAGCCGCACTCTGGGGACGTGGCACTCCTGTGTGTGCAGGTCTGTTAATCAACAGGAGCTGGGGCTGCCTTCAAGGCTTCTGCTTTTAATCAGTCATGAAGCTCACAAGTGTCCCTGTCCCAGCTTCAGGGTCCCAGTGGGTGGCAGTCATGGCAGGCACGTGGAGCTCACCTCCTGTCACACAGCAGCTGGGGCTGTGAGACAATTTGGCTGGTTCAGAATCACCAGCTACTGGTCATATGCAGTCTAAAAACATTCTTCTGGTTAGGGGCTAAGGGAGATGCTTCCGGTAATGTGACACTTCCAGAAATCCAGCGCATGGGAGGTCTGGAAAGGCTTCTCAAAGTTTTCTTTCAGCATTGTGGTGTCTGTAAATACCTTTTTTTTCCAGAGTGGGTAACACTCAATGACTGTAATAGCTCTGGCTTTTAAGAGGCACCTGCAGTTGGCTGACAACTTTTTCCTAGAGAATTTAGAATACAGTAAAGCCTGATACCAATGCAAAGTAATTAGAACAAAAGTAATTACGCATGGCTTGTATAATTGCACACAGCTACGTGTGAGCTGCAGTTTGCTGACTGCCTTTGTTCTCTGCTCTGTGCTTTGGAGAACATAATTGCACTTAAGCTTGATGTTTTATACTCTGTTTAAGGTGATCTTTATTTGTCTAGTTAATGTTCCTGTGGTTTTTTGTAGAAATGCAGAATATTTCTTTGCATGTAACAGCAGAAAGTGAAATGTATTAAAAGAAATTTAAATGCTAAATCCAGCAACTTTTTGTGAACAAAAGGCATTTTTGTGAATAAGGGAGTTGGAGAGTGGCTGATTTGTACAGGAAATGACTTGGCTGGTATTTGTGGTGAGGAACAAGAAAGTTGGTTGATCTCCTTGTTGCCAAAACATTCTTTTGGTCCAGTTATTTCTTTTTCTGTTGCCTGTCTCTTTTTTACAGCCCTCAGCTTGTTCAGAGAAGGGGGGGGGGGGGGGGGGGGGGGGGGGGGGGGAATGAGTTAAAAGTTCAAGAAAGAAACAGATGAGTCAGATCTCTGAAAACACAGAGCCACAGAATAGAGAATAACTCACCTGAGAGAGTAGTTGGAAATAAAGTTTAATGAGGACACAGGACAGACTGCACTGACCACGGGCACAAACACAGACACACTGGCTAGCCCTGGCTGCACACAGCCAGCCTCTTCTAACTCCTGAGTCACCTTTGTATTTTCCTGGAGCTCATCTTTCCCAAATCACCTTGACCCCTACCTTCTCCTGCCTTTGGTTCCTTCCCTAAACTTGGCAATGAGTTCTGAAAAATGCTGTAAAGCTCTTCCCTGCATCACATAAATCCCCTCCTCAGCCCAAAAGATGTGCAGGAGAGCCTTTTCATGGTCTCACTGGTGGCTCTTCTGTGACAAGACTCGGAGGAGATGCTGCTGGGGCTCTGTCATAGGTTAGCAAGCATAGTCCCGGAAGGGACGTCCTTGCTAAGGGGTGCTTACAGTTTCCTCTGGGAGCTGACAGAACCTATCAGCTGGCCAGTTTGAATATGGACAATTCTCTAAGCCACTTAAAGTTGTGATCACCTCTGTGATCCACATTTAAGAATAGACAAACTCCCCCTCCAAGCTCTCTCTCGTTTCCGGCGCTGGGACAGGTGGCTGCGGGCCCCGTGTGGGGGCCAGCGGGCCCAGCCAGGCCCTGCTTGGGCCAGGCCGGGCCGGGCCACGGCCATCCTGAAGCCATGGACCTGTTCCAGCCATGGAACCCCCCCCCACTGCCTTGCCGTGGGCAGCCGGAGCAGCTCGGCTCTCCCCCCTCTCCACTGCGATAAGAAAAATTCAACATTCCAGCTGCAAAGCTGCAAGGCCGAGGTGAGAGTAACCCTTTTATTGCTGTGAAGAGCTGAAAACCTGAGGGAAGAGAGCGAGGAGATGCTTAAAGCTGAAATTCTGTTGTGAAGCTATGATATATCAGAGTATCCTGTTGTAATTTCATGAAGATATGGGGGGTGGAGTGTTCAGCTTGTAAGCAAAAGCACCTGCGCTGAGATAGGCAGATGCTGACACAGCTGTAATTTCATGAGAAGTTTGGACAGGGAGAGATGGACCAGATGAGGACTTTTGCTCCAAACGGGAAAGGAGAAAACCTCAGTCCCTAGAGATGAACCTGATGAAGACTTTTGCTCCAAATGGGAAAGGAGAAACCTCAGTTCCTAGAGATGCTCCCAGAGATAGTCCTAACAATGAAGATGAGGAAGACCCTTTGCTCCCAGGGAAGGAGAAAGGCCTCTGTTTTTGTTTCTGAACGGCTCAACCTTAAAATTGTACCCCAAAAACTTCAGGAGTGGACCCTCGAACGTGGGAAAACCAATTGCTACCTGTGTGTGACCTTGAACAAGCTGCAAGTCGGGGGAAGGGACTCACATGCAGGCAGAGAGACTCCTCTTCCTAAATGGACTGAACAATATTTGGAAGTGGGTGGCTGTCTCGTTGTGATAATGTTTTCATAGCATGAGCAAGAAGAGACTTCTCTTTCTAAATGGACTGAACAAGGTTATTATGGAAGTGGTAAACAGACTGAACATCTTAAGGGTTGTCTTTTCACATTGTCAGTGGGAGAAGGGAGGAAGGTGGGGGGAGGAGGAGAGTTCTGAAGGTGGTATAATTTTTTTCCTTCTTTTAGGTCTGTTAATAAACTTCCTTATATTCTTTCAAGTTTGGTGCCTGCTTTGCATTTCTCCTAATTCTTATCTCACAGCAGATAAACAGTAGTGAGTATTTTGGACCAAACCACTACAGGCTCTTTTTCTCTGGGTGAGTTATTCGGGTTCCCTTCTCTGTTGCCTGTTACTCGTCTGTGCTCTTTCAGGCTGATGATTCCTGTGATAGTCAGGGCAGTGTGTTTTTCAGGTTGTCCCATTTGATACTCTCTCTGTGGTTCCACATGGTCACAGAATCACAGAATATGCCGAGCTGGACCTTTCCTGATACAGCAGATCTCTTCCTTCCTGCAGCTTTCTCCTCTCCGGGCTGGAGCAGCCCTGTCCCCTCGGGCACGTGCTCTACCCTCTGCCCATCTGATGACCATCAACTGAACTCAGTCCTGCTGATCAGTGTCCTCCGTGTGCCAGGGGTACCAAAAATGTGTGTGACATTTCCCATGCACAGATCATTGGGATGTGATCCAGTGTGATCTAAACCCCCCAGAGCCAAGGGGGTGAATAATTCTGGCTTTTCTGACCATGCCTTGGCAGCATTCCTCAATTCCTTCATTGCACCCTGCTGTCTATCACAGAGCTCCAGGCCTCTTGTGTTGATGTTTTCATGGTCTCCCTTGACCCATGTGAAGGAGCAGCAAGTGCCCAAGGGCTGGATGAGCCTGGCAGCTTCTCCTCAGCATGGCTGATCCAAGCCTAGGGGAAGCAGCAAAACTCCCTGGACAGGGAGGTGGTTCTTTGTCATCTGGCTCTGGGAGTCTCCATGTTCAGGTAGGCGGTCTGAAATGATTTGGAGTCCTGATCACCACTAATGTGGGCAGATAAATGGTGTGATTCTTGGCCACCTTCTGAAGTGTCTTTGGAAAGAGAATTAAACTGCCCTTTGAGGCTTCATGAGAGGAGCTGGCACAGGGTGCCCAGAGATCAATGGATGCCCCATCCCTGGAAACATTCAAGGTCAGGTTGGACAAGATCAACATGATCTGGTTGAAGATGTCCCTGATCATGACAGGGGGGTGGGACTAAATGAGTTTTAAAGGTCCCTTCCACACCAAACCATTCCATGATTCTATGATGCCCATCCCTGGAATTGCCTTGGGACTGACCTTCCTTTGTCTAAATGTCACAGAGGTGGGTTCTCCTGTGGAACTTGAAGTGTTTGTGTGCTTGTGTGTGGTGTTTGTGCTTGAGATTTGAGATCTTTGGAAGGAACTGGGAGCTGGACTTTGATGGTCTTTGTGGTTCCCTTCCAACTCAGGAGATCCTGTGATTCTCAGAGTGTGTAGTGACAGTAAAGATGCACCTGAGTGGATTTACAGAGGTTGTCTGGATGGCTTGGTAGGACCTTGACTGATTGGACCAGAATCTGTGGTGAACCAGATTCTTTGCTACTTAAAAAAACCCTAAAATTACTGTATGTAGCTATAGTTTCACCCTACAATTTAAATTTCCTTCCTTCATGTCACTTCATATAAAGGATCGATCATTGCATGTCTGCATTATATAGCTATAATTTTCTCTCCTCTGTGATTCATGTTCTTTATTCACATGAATAATCTTCTCCTTGTTCTTTACATTTTTTTTCCAAGGTAAATTATTTAATGCAACAGTACTTCAAATGCTCCATTTTAAGCCCTAAATTAACCTTGGATGTGAGGCATAGATTGGCAACATTGTATTAGGGAAGAATCTCTATTAAATAATTGACAGATTCTTTTAAAGTGGTGCTTAAGCTCTTGAAGGCTGTGACACTCCCTTCAATTTATAGAATTTGGGTTTGAGCAAAATGACTCATTTAGCTTGAACTTGGCTCATTGGTACAGGTATTGATTAGAAAAAATTCCATTTCAGTTCTGCAATTGTACATTTTATTTAAAAATGTACATTAGTTTGTGTTGACTGTGAACAGGAATACAGGAAATTACTGCTGATACACTGAAAAAAGTATTAAAAGAGGGAAGGTGTTTTTGGTGTGGGTGACCTGCCCTTGCCAGCAGCTTTGCAGGTTCACACTGTAGAGAATGAGAATCAGTTCTGGGGGGTTATTGACAGCTTTGGTTTGGTCCAATGTTTCTTGATTCACCACAAAGGATGTCAGAGATGTGGGAATCTCGCCAAGGTCTGTGTCAGAACAGCCCAGTAAAGAGTGGTTTTGCTGCATTTTCTCCATCAAGCATTCCTGGTGGTTCCTGAGCTGGCCTCCTACTTTAATGTTCTTCAAGAACTTCTTACCAGGAAGTTGAGTGTCCACTATAAGGTGCTGTTCAAATTAATTCTCATCCTCTTAATTTCTTGTTTAGCTTTGACCTGCCATGTTTTATGCTTTTCTGCTCTCTGCATGTGGGCAAGCTTTCCACTTCTTTAAATTCTGACCTTTTCCTTCAGACTCCTGAACTCCCTGTTGAGCCAAGCAAAAATTAATTGGATTTTCTTTCTTCTTTTTTTCGCTTTGGTCCATGTTTTATCTGGCCCTCTAACAGAGTGTTCTATGTAGTCCTTGGACTGTTTGTAGATGTGATAGTTCCTGCTTTTGGGGCTGTTCTTTTCATCATTTTCTTGTCTTATAGCCTGGTTTCTACATTGTTCCATTTCTTCCCGTTTTTTTATCTGGTGCTTTTTTCACTCATCAGCTCTTTTCTACAGCAATACAATTTTGTTGTGAGCACCACTAAAAAACAGCTTTTCCAGTGATTCCACTTGAACTGTTTTCCAAGCACCACTTGAGTCTAAATCCAAAGCAGCATCTTTCCTGTGGATTCCTGTATAGGTTCTTGTAGAAGTTTTGAGTTTGCTTCTCATCTTGAAGAATTCCAGACCCATTCTCTCTAGGTGATTTAACTGCTCCCAGTCCAAAATTTGCACTTGCTGTGCTCAGCATTTCCTGATCACTGTCATTGCCCTGGTGGGAATCCAGTTCCAGTGCTAAACTGGAATTAGATTACGGGATTCCTGGCCTCAAGGGTTCTCTTTTCCTGTAACATCTTCATGCTGTTACACTACAAACATGTATAATTCTCTAGTAATTCAACCAGAGCACGATTTGCCTTTGAAGCTGCTGCAGTCCCAGCCCTGGGAGCCTGCCCTGGCATCTCCCTCCAAAGAATCTGTCACTTAAATCCAAGTATCATCTTGTTGCCTGTGTTTATCAGACCTACCTTCATTTAAGTGTTGGAACTCAAAGGTAGAAATGACTGGAGGAGTTAAACAATAATGGCAAGAAGTTTCATAAAGCTTTTCAAGGATGAGATGTTGGGCTGATGCTGGAAAGCTGTTACACTGTTCTCCTGCTCAGGAATGCTGCTGTAAATCAGGGCTGCAAAAATTATTAGCCTGTCGAGTTGATACCTGAAGGATGCACTCTTAGGGAAAAAAATACTAAAATATCACCCACCCCCTGAACAATTCAATATCAAGGTAACTTTCTGCTGCTGTGCTGAATGAAACCAGCAGAATCTGCCTGGGCCAAAAGTGGATTCTGTTTATCTTGTTGTGTATTGTTTAATCAGTATTGAATCATACAATCACAGAATGGGTTGGGTTGGGTTGGGTTGGAAGGAACCTTAAAGCTCATCCAGTCCCACCCCTTCCATGGGCAGGGACACCTTCCACTATCCCAGGTTGCTCCAAGCCCTGTCCAGCCTAGCCTTGGACACTTGGACACAGGGATGGGGCAGCCACAACTAAGCAGGACCCCTGGTGAAGCCTTCCTGTCTGGAGTGGCTGGAATTCCTTTGTCCTGCTCTTCAGGTGTTCCCCTGCTGACTGTAATCCCTCTCCAGACACTGAGCATCTTCTGTTGGATGTGAGGAATGGGATGGATTGAGGTTCCTCTCTCCCAGCAACTTTAAACTATTAATATTATTATAGCCCCTGTTATTTTAGACCCTATTATTAAAACAAATCAAAAGACCTGTTTTGGTAAGTGTCACGTTGGCTTGGATTCCTCCAGTGTGGTTTGGCTAACATTTCCTTAAGAACTGTTTTGATGCTGGATTAAAAAGCTGTTTCATTCTGTAAAAAAGAAAAGGCATGACACCAGGCTTTTTTTTTTTACAGCATTCGTCACTCCCCATCAGTGTCAGGAGGATTGGGAACAAAGGACAGGCCTTCAAAAACCCTTCATTTTTACACTGCCTGGTAGCCTTGGCTGCTTCTCTGTGCAGTTCTGAGTATTTCAGAGTTGCAAACAACGAGCAAATAATCACAGAACTGCCAGACACAGTTTGAAATACAGCATCACAATCCTTATAACTCAGGAACTCTGAGCTGTGGCATTGTTTCAATCTGGAGCTTCATCCATCTTTTTGTCTCACTCCTCTGGTGAAGGAGGACTGGTTTAATTGGAATCTCAGCTTTCTGTTACAGAAAAGTTATGAAACACAGGTAAGAATTAAACTTCTTAAAAGAAATGAGACCCAACAATATGTACTTGCCCACCACTGAGTTTTATAATTGCATCCAAGGCCTTGAGAGGAAGCAGCTGTGTAATTTATTATATTGTTGTAGTATTTCATGTAGGAATATGATGGATGCTTTGTTCTTCCTGAGCCCTGTTGTTAAGGAACTGCTGGAATCCTGAATCACTGTTAACCATAGCTTGTGTATAATGACATGTGTGTCTTTTGGGTACAATGCTGTTATTAGTTTCCTAATACCAGGTTGTCATATCCCCATGAACATTGCATTTTCAATAGTTAAAAGCTAATTTAGTCACAATCTCCGGGACTATTTGCTAATGCAAGGTATTAGGGAGCAGGAGGCAGAGACCATTGTCTCACCTTAATGCTTGGAAAATAGTTATGAACAAATGTTGGCCATTATCCTGCTGGAAATATGGAATCCATGCAGGTGCACAGTGGGGCTGTACTTGGAGCATTCCCACAGCATCTGGTAACAGCAGGATTTGCTGCTCTTTCCTTGTGCAGCCATTCCGTGGTAGCTGATAGCCTGTTTCTCTTATATTCTCCCCGTTTTTATTCCATCCTGTCTTATGGGTGACTGTCCTGATGTCTGCTGAGGCTCTCACAGAAATCCAACCATCCCTCACGATGCTATTTCTCCACCTTTTCACTGTTATTTATATCCAGCAGTTTCTAATGTTGTGTCCAGTAGTTTCTCATGGTCTGTTCAGATGGCTGAACCTCATCCGAGTGCCCCAACTTCTTACAGACCTCAGCAGAAGCTCTCTAAGTTTGGTGGCTACATAATTTTCTTTTTCTACAACATTCTGTCCCTCAAAGATCCACAGAAACTCTGCGGGGAGATTTCACATTGGCTCCAGTACCCGCCAATGTGGCTGTGTGGAAAATCAAGAGTATATTTTGGTATTTAAATAGGAACTGGCGCTGTTGTCAGGAAAATAATTAACTCCAATCCAGTGGTGAACAATAACATCTTTTGGCACATAGACTGAGCAATAAACAAAATGCAGAATAAATTACAGGGACCAAACACACACTCTGGCTGTCAAGTCATATTTCAAACATCCTTTTCCTCTTTTAAGATTTTTTTCCCTCAAGGTACAACATATGTTTAATACAAGAATGTGAATCAGAAGAATACAGGAGATGTTTTCTTTTTCTCTGCATATCATTGTCAGCAGAATAAGATGTTTCCTTTGTCCCCATCATGCTTTTGCTGGCCTTGATGGAATCTGCTGGCTCCCACTCTGGACTAGCCTTGCTCTTACATCTCCTCTGCAATCCTTTATCTGTGAGCATCACTTCTTAGAGTATCCAGTTGTTCTGACTGAGACAGAAATAAGAGATTTTGATTTGGGTTTGAGATCCCTTTCCTTTTTATTTTTCCTTTGTGAGGGGATTTTGAGACAGACTTAAATGGAGCAACCAGAAGGCCCTGCTTTAGTGTCCTTTCAGACACCTGTAAAGCTGTTAAGGATGAATCAAAGGCCTCTACTTCCCAAAGTTTTGCCCTCAAATTTCAGTCCATCTCAAGCTTTTCCTCCTCCTGTGGGTTTTGAATTCAGGTATGAATTATCATCACCTCCTGCCAAATTGTTGCTGTTCTGTTTGGTTTATGCACAGTTCCACCGAGACATTGACACACTGAGCGCTTTTCTTCCTGGTGCCGTCCTTTTGTCCCTTTCCTAAGGGAAAGTACAAATTACCTGCATCTTTGGAGCACTTTTGTCTCAGGTAAATGCAAATGTTCCCCCCATCATCTCTGCAGGGTGGCTGTTCAGCACTCTGCATGCTGCAGGACACTCTTTTCTTCCACTAAAATGTCCAACCACTTTCTGACTATTAAGGAATTCACCTGCTGTGGACAACATCCCCAGTGCCTTTTTTAATTTTTTTTCCTCTCAGCAATGAGCAGACTGCAGAAGATTTTACATCTGTCCTTAAAAAGCTTTTCCGACTGTAGGTTTCAAAGGCTCTTTTTGTAGTTTTCAAAGGCTTCACATTTCCTTCTTTTCCTTTTCTCCCACAATTTGCAGCCCACTGCACACTTCTGTTGAAGTGTTTGGTGTCCTGCTCCTCCTGGTACTTTCTATCCTCTTCTTGAAGAAGGTCACTTTGCCAATTTAGAGGTGACAGGCCGTGTAAAAAACACGGGTCCGTTTTTTTTCCCTCTAGGCTGGAGTGCATGATCATGGAATCCCAGAATGACAGAATGGGTTGGGTTGGGTTGGGTTGGGTTGGATTGGGTTGAGTTGGGTTGGGTTGGGCTGGGCTGGATTAGATTGGGCTGGGTTGGATTGGGCTGGGTTGGATTGGGTTGGGTTGGGTTGGGTTGGATTGGGTTGAGTTGGGTTGAGTTGGGTTGAGTTGAGTTGAGTTGGGTTGGGTTGGGTTGGGTTGGGCTGTATTAGATTGGGTTGAGTTGAGTTGGGTTGGCTTGGGTTGGGTTGGCTTGGGTTGGTTTGAGTTGGGTTGGGCTGGGCTGGATTAGATTGGGCTGGGTTGGATTGGGTTGGGTTGGATTGGGTTGAGTTGGGTTGGGTTAGATTGGGTTGGGTTGGGTTAGATTGGGTTGGGTTGGGTTGGATTGTGTTGAGTTAGGTTGGGTTGGCTTGGGCTGGGCTGGATTAGATTGGGTTGGGTTGGGTTGGGTTGGATCGGGTTGAGTTGGGTTGGGTTGGGTTGGGCTGGATTAGATTGGGTTGAGTTGAGTTGGGTTGGGTTGGATTGGGTTGGGTTGGGTTGGATTGTGTTGGGTTGGGTTGGGTTGGGTTAGATTGGGTTGGATTGGGTTGGGTTGGGTTGGGTTAGATTGGGTTGGGTTGGGTTAGATTGGGTTGGGTTGGGTTGGGTTGGGCTGGGTTGCATTGGAAGAAACTTTAAAGATGTCCCATGGCAGGGACACCTTCCACTATCCCAGGTGGCTCCAAGCCCCATCCAACCTGGCCTTGGACACTTCCAGGGATCCAGGCACAGCTACAGCTTCTCTGGGCACTCTGTGCCAGGGCCTCCCCACCCTCACAGGGAAGAATTTCTTCCTAATATCCAATCTAAACCTGCCCTCTGTCAGCTTAAAGCCATTCCCCCTTTTCCAGTCCCTACATGCCCTGGCATTGACCTGTCTGCCTAAAGTGTGTTATTTTATTGGGAATTAAAATTTAAATGTCAAGAAGAGGAAAAAAAAATTAGAAAGACAGCTGCATGCAGGCTGTATTTATGTAAATGGACTCATTTCTAAAAACGAGGTCATGAATGAATTGAGAATTTAGTATAAATCCCACATAAACTGCTTCAGATTTTTAGTTGTTGCTTTTGCCCTCCTTTCTTCTGTCTTGTGTTTTAGAGTAAAATCCTCACTAGAAATCTGCTAAGGATTGTCCATGATAAATGCTGCTCTCCTTGGAGCCTGCAAAATAAACTGTAATTTACTGACTTGATATTAATTGACACCAAAATGTACATCAAAACACAGGAGTATGTTCATTTTGTTGTAAAATGGGAGAGCCAGATGAGGAAGTATTTGTTAAATACTAACAGAAGGAAATCAGAGCTCAGGCAAGGAATTTTGGCTTTAATATGGACAAGGTGGACAGCTAAAATGATTTATGAAAATGCCAAGTGAAACATGAAGGATTCCTTAGCTCCTCACTGCAGTCTGATACTGAAACACTAGGGAGAGCTCCTGATTCATGATTTCATTTTTCCAGAGGCTTGTTTGGAGAGCTGAGCCTCCTCATGTTCTCCTAACTGTAAATAAAAGAGAAACTTTCAACAGAATATTGCCTTTTACTCCATATCATAGCAAATTTGTGGCTAGTTAAAGTTGAAATGTAATTTAATATAAGAATTAAATAATTTTCTCAGTAATGAATTAAGAAAATGCTGATTTTATAGATCCTCATCTGCTGCTTATCCAAATTTTTTTTTTTCTTACTAGTAACAGTTACAGGTGTTGAGAACCCACTTAAAACAACTTTTTCCTTTTATTCCACTCTGAGAGCAGCACAGCAGTTTTACTGCAATATAAGAATTTTGATCATGCATTTTTGGAATATCTTCCCTGTCACAGTGGTCCCAACTATTCTAAATTTCCTTTGTGGTATTTGAGAGCGTTTGGGTAAATGAACCACAAGCAGTAGCAGCATTTCCGTTCCTTGATTGGATGAGCAGCTCTGGCATGAATCACATTCTTGTGTGTGTACAGATCCTCTCTGGAGCCTCAAATATGCACCCCTGAGATCTCCAAACTAATTTCTTATGAGTACTTCTGCTAAAAAAAGGAATGCTTGGATATTTGCTGAGAGCCAAACTGAAGTCTATCTGTCCCAGGCTTCTGCAGGAATCCAAGCCTTTTGTTACACAGTAATTTGAATAATTTCCAGTCCAGCAGCTTACAAACTTCTTTGGGTTTGGTACCCAGGCTGTGTGGCAAATTCAGTTTACTGACAGCTGCAGAGATACACAATAATTGAAAATATTTAATGTTTGGATTGAGAAATAAGGCTGAAGTCAGACATAAGCGTGCAGGCCTTGTGTATGTGGTCATGTGTATGTAGATATATATGAAGAAAAAACATATTGTGGTTGCTGTCCTGGCCTTTTTTTCAGCCCTCAGCATTGCTGCCATCAAAAACAAGACAATTTTATTCTGTATTTGCACCCCAGCCCCTGGATAATGGCAAGATCCCACATGGTCTTCTAAAGTATGTTTGACTCAGATTAACTGACCCAGACCTTACTACAAAGTCTGGAGTTCAACTTTTGGAAGTAAATCCATGTTTTGGAGTACCAAGAGGATAAAAACTTGGGGTTTAGACTAGATCTACCCAGGTCTGGTCTAGTGGAAGGTGTCCCTGCCCTTGACAGTGGAATTGGAATGAGATAATTTTTAATGTCCCTTCCAATCCAAACCCTTCTATGATTCTATGTTTCTATGATATTGGGTATTTCAAAAGAAGGAGCAAGAAAATCTGCAGTGCAAGGCCTGGCTAAGCTTTGCTTCTATTCTAAAATTTTAATGGCACCCAGAAGATCTCATTTCCAGTGGATTCTCTCTCCTTAACAACAGTCCTGGAGGTGAGGAGCTCCATCCATGCCTTGAAAACAAAGATTTAGAGAAATTGAGTAAGGAATGAGTTTCATGAGGCCCATGAAGGGTCCGTGATTTGAGTGGGAGTAGAATTTATAGCTCGTCACCATCTCTCCTGCCACCAGCCTGGGTCACACAAATTCTGCTGCACAGGTGAGCCTCAAGAAGAGGTGCCTGGTTTGGATGTTACCATTTCACCAGTCACTTTCCCCACATTTTAACAGGCAGAAATCCTCACGCAGCTGAAGCTTCCAGTGACAGAGGCTTCCCAGGAGCAGGCTGTGAGCGCAGGATGGCGGAGAACAACCCTCTTCACATGCTTCCAGAGAGGTATCTGTGGCCTCTTTGTTTTCTCCTATTGTTTGTGGGTGTTCTCAAAGTTTAATCCTTTATTTGTTGAGGCACGTTTCCCTCCTAATATTTATGCATGAGCAAATATCTATTTACTCCAGCAGGACTGTAAGGTCACGGTTGTTGCTAATGTGAGTGTCACTTCTTTTGATTGCTCTGTTTCCCGGGGTGTTTATTCCCTTCTAACAATGCCCTTCCTTTTTTGAACAACTGCTCTCATTAGCGTGATGTTGTTTAATGATAACGTCTAATTGTTGGAGCCTCTGCTTCCCCCTTCCAGATGCATGGGGAGGTTTTGTTTGTGCTACGGGATTGTTCAGTGAAAACATTCACGGGAGTGGCGTTAGATTGGGGAATGGAGCAGGGATTGATTGCAACAGGAGCATTCAGTTGAAATTTGGTACAGAGAAATTTCAGGGGAAAGTAAAAATTATTTTTAATTGAGATTCTGGACAAGAGGTAAGGCCAAATCTTTCCCCTTCAGACAGTCTCTGATTTACAGTTAACCTACAACTAAAATGTTTGGCTGTTAAGAACATTCATTTTCTATGAAATCAGTCTTGTCTCCAATGTCAGTTTTGTTCTTCCCTCCTGTAACAGAGTGTCCCTGAACCTTAATCTCTTTTGAAATTCAGAGGTATTTAAAATTTGGATTTAAAATGTCTTGTGCCTGAGGGCTGTTCCTGCTTCACATGTTCATCTCATTTGAATGAAGACCTTGAGGTCTGCCCAGCCATCAAAGGTATTGGAATTTGCTCTTCTGGAGAAACATTATAATTTTTCACTGGGGGGAATGGAAAGGTAAAATTCCAATGGAAATTGTGTCCTGCCTTTCCAGCAGCCCTAGCAAGCATTTCCCATCCTGTTTCCCTTCCTACTGAAGGCATGCCTTCCATATTAGAAGCTTATTGTAAATTACAAACGTCCAGAAGGAAGCTTTGAAACATTTGGGGCTCTAAGATATTCCTGTGCTCTCTTTAGGATCATCACTCAAGCTTTATCAAAAATATCTACGGTCTTATGTTCATGTTTTTTTGAGGGGAGCTAATTATAGATACTAAAACTAGCTGAAGTGGAGGAGGGTTTTTTTTTCTTTTTTTTCTTTTTTTTCTTTTTTTTTTTGGTGGAGGCACCAAGCCAAGCTCCTCATTACAAGGTTGCACAGTTTGTTGCCTGTGTAGGCCCGGGGAGCAGATGGAGGGAGGGATAGGGACTCTCTCGAGTAGAACTGGCTGGGAAACTGTGCATCTGCTTTGTGAAAAATAGGGACACTTTGGAATATGTGTGGCTGCCAGTGTGGATCCACAGGGCGGGTGCTGCCGTGATGGATGGGGGGAGAAGGCAGCTTTCTGCAGCAGCAGCAGGCTTTGCTGTCAAAGACAAGCTCTCACCGATGTCAGATGCTGTTTTTGCAGCAAGATTCGAGCCCAGGAGTTGTTGTCTCAGGGTGACAGAGCACTGGGAAGGGGGAAATATGGAGAAGGATGGTTGTGTGTACAAATTGCTCTAAAATGTTTGTAGTTCTTTTTCCTTATTTTCCAGGTATTTGAAAGCATGATACCTTTAGGCCTAAAATTTCACAGGGGCCTATAGGGACAGGACAAGGGGGAATGGCCTTGAGCTGAAGGAGCGCAGGGTTAGATGAGGATATTATGAAGAGATATTAGGAAGGTATTAGGAAGGAGGATATTAGGAAGAAATATTGGGAAGAGATATTGGGAAGAAATTCTTCTCCTCCCAAGAAACTGGGAGGCGAGTGAGGCCCTGGCACAGGGTGCCCAGAGAAGCTGTGGCTGCCACATCCCTGGAAGTGTCCAAGGCCAGGTTGGAACACCCTGGGATAGTGGAAGGTGTCCATGCCCATGGGAGGAGGTGGAACAAGATGATCTTTCAGGTCCCTTCCAACCCAAACCATTCTATGATTCTCTGAAAATGTCACCAAAGACCCGCTCTGCCCAGGATTTTGATAAATTCTGGTTCAATGTTAACTTCATCTCAGATGCTGAAGGATTTCCACGGTCCCAGCACAAGAGACTCTGTTCCTGTGGTTTCAGCTTGACACAGTGAAGGGTCTTGCTTGGGTCAACCCTGCCTCTACTTCACAAGGTTGTAAGAAGTACAGAATTACAGAGTTGTGTCTCTGCTTGTTAGAATTACAAAGCCAGTTAGGTTGGAAGGGATCTCTGGAGCTCTTGGTCCAACCTTGGTTTCAAGCAGGATACACTTCCAAGGCAGATCATGTGGCCTGAGGATTTTATTAGCTGAGTGCTGAAAATCCCCAAGGACAGGGATTCCACAGGCGTTCCAGGCACCTGTCCCAGTGCTGCACCAGTCTCACATTGAAAAAAGCTGTTGCTTATTCCTCCCCAAATTCCCCTTGGTGCAGTTTGTGTCCATTGCCTCTTGTCCTTTCAGTCTGGTTTTGTCTTCCCCATAACCTTTGTCTAGACAGCTGAAGGCAGGAATTTGATTCCTTGCAATAACCTTTCTAATTTGGTGCAAGTGGAACAGGAAAAGAGGATGACTGCAGTGAAAGGAGCACTCATTTTAGGTTGGCCATATATTCATGGACGTTTCTGCCTGCTGACCCAACTCACCCCATGGAATAGATTTCATCAGCACATCCCTATCCCCCAGGTTAATTCCTCTAAGCAACGCACCCCAGAGAGCGGAATTTTCCTGCCTTTTTTATTTTAACTGTTCTAAATTAGATAATTACTTAGAGCCCTGACAGATTTACAAGAGTAATTGCCTAATTTTATGATGCAACACTACCGAAAACAAAGATTTCTTGATTCGAATCGGGTCTTGAAAAGGAAAGTCTCGCTGGAAGTGTTTGAATAATGCCTGAAAAATACACTCCCTGAAGTTCAGCTGGCCACTGGGGAAGAGCCAGTTTAGACTCTGCCCCATCCAGAAGCAGCACAGGGAACTGGAGATGCTTGGAAAGGAACTGAAGGACAAGTGAGAGGACACGAGTAAGGAGATCCACAATAATGACTTAAAGACCTTGGTGAACCCTTCATCAGCAAGCTGAGTTCAATTTCCAACCAACTTCTTGGTTTTTTTCTATTTTTTTTCTCCACTTCTAGTCATTCAAAACAAGTGCTTGTTCCAGCAGTATCGACCCTGGGTTGAATTTGATCCACTCTGTCCTCTTTCATTGTGACTGGCAGCATTTTTGGGCTCTCAAAACAGTAGGATACTCTAGAGTAAGTGCCTATATTGGAAAACAAAATAGTAAAATACAAAATTATAGGAAGTTTATCTCTTGCCATTGTTACATTCTGCTCAAGCATTTTTCTGACTCTCCTCACAACTGTAAAAAGTCAGAATGGCTCTTGTAAATCAAACAGCAGGGTTTTGGCTTCCCTGTCCCTTCCTGATGTGCAAGTGAGGGGTCCCAGTTACTCCCTACATGTGGCATTTTGCTCTCCTTGCAATGAAATCAGCCCCCAGCTAAATTTCTTACTGTCCTTAGTACTGCTTTCAACACATAAAAGGGATCCTGGAGCCAGGTGGGTTTAACAGAGTTATAATTTACTGTGTTTAATCACTTCAGAATCCTTTTTTCATGGGCATGCTGGGAGAACTAATAATGGGTTTTCTGCATGTCCACAAGACCTGTACCAAAACCAACCTGCCTTCAAATCAAGAGGGCTTTTTTTCCAAGAGCTTCTACCCTGAAGGCAAGATCTTTAAAAACTGTGCAGGTGCTGCATTTTCCCAGCAAAGTGAATCCAATGGGTTGAGGACATCACAATTCATCAGGTGACTTAGGGAACTGGATGGATTTCTTCCTGCAACAGGAATCATCTGACTTGGAACAAGATGCTGAAATTCTGGGTGGCTGAGCTAAGTTGCCTTGCAGTGCAGCAAGCAGGTGGCATTTGGTGAGTGATTTGTGCCATCTATTCTTGAACAGATTGTATCCCAAATAGGTGGCATAAATCACCTCTTGGAGGTGCCAGTCTCCCCATTTCCTGGAAACGGAAACCTGAAAGAATAGTTGGGATCCAATGGCCAGATACACTGTGCCAACTGTGCACCTGGAGCTTACTGCCCACCTTAACAGGAGTGAAAAATCAATGGTATTGAACCTTCTTGGCTGACATTTTAGCTTTCTTAGCTGTCTTTGGCCAGACAAAATGATGAAACAACTAAACAGGATATTCCACTGAAAGTTAAAGGAATCACAGAAAGGTTTGGGTTGGAAGGGACTATGAAGAGCATCTCCTTCCACCTTCTGCCATGGGCAGGGACACCTTTCACTAGACAACATCTAGGTATATCTAGTCTAAAAAACATCATCAGGATTTTATCCTCTTGGTACTCCAAATCATGGATTTACCTCCAAAAGCTGAACGCCAAACCACTTTTTCTGATATTTGAGCATAAAGGCCCAGATGCAAATATTTCCACAGCAAGTAAATAAATCATAGAATCCTGGAATGGTTTGAGTTGCAAGGGACTTGAGAGATCATCATTCCAACCCCCTGCCATGGGCAGGGACACCTTCCACTATCCCAGGCTGCTCCAAGCCCCATCCAACCTGGCCTTGGACACTTCCAGGAATGGGGCAGCCACAGCTGCTCTGGGCAGCCTAAAGGAAGACCCTAAGCTTTTTGCAGAAGTAGGACTCACAGAATCACAGAATAGGCTGAGTTGGAAGGGATCCATCAGGATCATCGAGTCCAAGTCCTGGCCCTGCACAGACATCCCAACAATCCCACCCTGTGCCTGAGAGCATTTCCCAAACCCTCCCTGAACTCTGTCAGGCTGTGACCACTTTGATACAAGGTGCTGATATGTTTTTACTTTTAGATACTGACATTGCGGCTCTTTTATTGCTGTTTACTGTGGTGGCTCCTCTCCTGAGCCAGTGTTTTTTCAGTACCAACCATCCCACTGCAAATTGCTATGGCAATAGAAATCAAGCACAAAAACAGTCCTGCCCAAACATGTAAGGATTTATTTACCCACATCATTGGCCTGCATACTTTCTCAGGAATATTTTTGGGGTATCCGATTCGGAACAGAACAAACTGAAAACTTGTGTTTCGTATGAAATATATGGATGACAAAATGACAGGTCCTAGATGCCCAGTTATCCCAGGAGGATTGACTTGCAGAAAATAGGTATTCTACTTATTTCAAAAAACAAGAATCCTTCCTGTTACAACAGGCCACTCAATCCCTGATGGTCTCATTTACTTTTTTGGGGAAAAAAATCACTCCAGAGTCTGCCATACTAATGAGGGGCAAGACTACCCCTGTTAACCAGCTTGGCTCCCTGCTTTCTATGAGCTGTGATTGACCATGCTGGTTAATTCCCAGGCCCTCTAAAGAGGCAAACATCAGCTCCTTTGGGAGTGAAGCCTGGGTTTGGTTCATTCTAGGATTTCTGTGATCACACAGGCCTCTGTATCGTGTGTCCTCCAATTTACATCTCAGAATGATTCCAGGAGAAAAGCTAATCCACCATATGTGCCAGGGACTGTCAAGTGTTTGAGAGAATTATGATTCTTTTAGTGAAAAAGTAACAATTTCTCATTGAAATCTGTGCCAGGGAAGCTTAGATGGAACAGGAGGAAGCATTTCTTTACTGAGAGGGTTTTTCAGCTGCCCATTCAACAGGAGCTTCTCTGAGAGACTGGGACTGCTCCCTGGGGTGCCTGCATCTAGCACAGAAGTAGGATTAAGGGATAAAAACCCACCAAAAACATCTTTTGGTGTTTTCAGTCTTCCTAAAGACCAAATGTTTAAACACAAGAGTTGCCTCATAGAAATTCTGTGCCATTGCTAAAATGAGGATCCTTCAGAACACGCTGCTGTATTTTAGATGTGCTTCCTCAGCACCACTTTAAGTCCTGTAAATCACCCCATATTCTCTGAGTGCCACTACTGAGCCACAAACTGAGACTTCTCTTTCTTTAAATCATACCAGAGTTACCCTTAAAATGCTTTCAGTGCATCCATTTATGTGAAAATAAATAGAGCTGAATTAAGTGCGGCAGAGCGCTTTTGATCCAATTAAATCAACCATGTAATTTATCACTGAATTTTATTCACAAACTCATATTTCAACAAGTGATTTTTCATATCATCTTTAAATTAAAGCTGATTTACATCCCCGTGGAAGCTCTTAAAATGAACTACCATTATCATAAGTCCATAATCAATCACTCGTAGAGTGTTAACAGACCAGTAACTGCAGATTTTTTTTCCCCAACTATTTATTAAGAAGCATTTGTTAAATTTCCTTATTTACAAGCATCTCTCTGTTTTGACAATCAATCTCAGAAATCAATCTGAGTCTAAACATTTGTAGTTTACATCAGTGATGGTGCCCTCTATGTTTACTGGGAAGTGAATTTATACCATACTTAAACACACTTTGAAACCAAGAGTGGAATAATTTTGTGATTCAATTTTCTGCTATGAAAATATCTTGTGAGAGGAGCAGAGGAAGCTTTCCATGAAGATTTGAGGATGTGGAGAGTAGAAGAAGCAGCTGGTTTTGAGGTGCAATATAAAATGACAGGACCTGCACTTACCTGTTTGAATATGCAAAAAGATGGAAAGGTGAAACTACTGAATGACCAAAATGGTGGAGAGCTGTAAAACACTATGACAGAAGGTGTGGGCTCTATTTTAATTCCTGTTTCCTTGATCACAAATCAGGTGTCAGCTGAGGTTGCTCCCTAAAACGTGAAAATATGTAATTTTGATATTTTTGATATTTGTAATATCACCAACCTGGTGAAAGGTTTAGACATAAAATCTTAATATGTTGCCAAATTCTGCTCCTGTCTCCTCTAACATCACCACTGCCAGGGCTCCTGGTAAGATTATTGTATCTTCTTCGTAGGCAAGATGCAGCCAGGTGCCACCTTCTCTTTCGTTGTGCTCCAGAACTAAAATATTTCTGGCTCAGACTCATTTTTGGATGCTTTTTGTATCACAGTGGCATTGGCTGAATTTCTTTCCAGTGCCTTTTTTTCATCACCGCAATAAATTGACAGCAAAGTGAAGATGGAGGGATGAGTCTTGATTCCAGGAGAAAAGCTAATCTGGACGTATGTGCCAGGGACTGTCAAGTGTTTGAGAGAATTATGATTCTTTTAGTGAAAATGTAACAATTTCTCGTTCAAAGCTGTGCCAGAGGAGGCTTAGATGGAACAGGAGGAAGCATTTCTTTACTGAGAGGGTTGGCAAACACTGGAACAGGCTTCCTAGAGAGGTGGTTGGTGCTCCAAGATTGTCAGGGTTTAAGAAGCATTTGGACAATGGCCTTAACATGACTTTTGGTCAGCCCTAGATTGGTCAGGCAGTTGGATTAGGTGATCATTGTAAATCACCTCCACTGAAATTATTCCATTCTATTCTATTTTGCTCTATTCTATAATTTATGCAACAATATTTTTAGTGTAATTGAGTAAAGGTAATGTTTTCTTAATCACAGAATGGTTTGGGTTGCAAAAGACCTGAAAGATCATCCAGTGCCACCCCCTGCCATGGCAGGGACACCTTCCACTATCCCAGGTTGCTCCAAGCCCCATCCAACCTGGCCTTGGACACTTCCAGGGATGGGGCAGCCACAGTTTCTCTGTGCCAGGGTCTCCCCACCCTCACAGGGAAGAATTTCTTCCTAAAATCTAAACCTTCCCTCTGTCAGTTTAAAGCCATTTTTTCATGCCCTTGTTAAAATTCTCTTTCCATCTGTCTTGCTAATCTTTTTTGGGTTCTTTTCTTTCAGATTCCTATCTGTTAATCCTTAATACCTTTATTAGCATGGCATAATTTGGAACATGATGCAGGAAAGAGACCTGAAATCTTTAGCATTCCTACAAGTTCTGTGAAAATCTGTGGAAAGTGCTGTCCCCAGTGTGGGTGCAGAAGACCAGCTCCATTTCCAGCCTCAGGAGATTCTTTGTGGGTGAGGAACCCCATAGATGCCCTGACAGCAGAGCTTTCTGGAGCTAAGAGAAGCTCAAAGCTAAGCCTTGCTTGGAGCAGGACAACATGGACAGAAGATGTAAAAATCACAATGAATATTTTTATTTATTTTTTTTATATAACCTTGCAAAATACTTCTTTTTCTCCTTTGGGATGAAGTCAACACAGCATGTTGAGAGCGTGCAGGAACTTTCTCTTCCCATCTCAAAACACCAAAAAAACATACCATAAAAATGAAGAAAGCAGCATCTACCCAGAAGCTGACACTTGCAGTTTCTCAGCTGTTGTAGAAACGTGCCAAAAAGATGCTGTGCAGCCTAATTGAGGACAATTCATTTAAAATGAGTAAATAGTCCTGCCCCTCCAGTCAGCTGGGTGTGCTTGGAGGGCTGTGGCTGGCCAGAAACCAGAGCCTGTGTTTGCAGCTTTCTTTGGCTGCTTTCATAATTTAATGAATGAAATAATGCAGTCAAAGGCTGCGATTGTGAGCTGCCGAGTGACGCCTTGCCAAGCATACTGTAATAGTGATTAAGACACAAAAGGTTGTAAAAATGTGGATAATTACATCATGTGCAACATGGCTTAATTGTTCTCTCCAGGAGCCAGAGGAAATCTCCCCTGTGAAGTGTTCTTCCCTTGGATTGGAGATCCACTCTGGTTTTCTTCTAAGCAGCGTATTCTGATCCCCTCAAGAAGGGATGTGTCAGAGAGCAATGACTCCACCAGGGAAAATCACATTTTTGAGAAGCATTTCTGTGCCCTGATATACCCAGAAAACAATCACTGGCCTCGCATGTCCTGAAGCCCATGGGACAAAACATCCATTTTCCAATATTTTAATAAGGTCGGTCATTAGCGAGTCTTGCTTGGGTTGAGGGTGAAAACACCAGAATATTGTTTTCCCTCCTGAACCGTGTCCTTTCATGATATATTTCCTGTCACTGCCGTTCTGGCTTGTGTTGATCTTGGCAGCTTGAAAGCAAACAGCAGCTTCGTTTTGCTACTGCAAGTCCTGTAGTTGCTGTCAGTAAAAGCCGTGTGAGTAGTTGGTTTATTACCCAGATAACACAATCAAAGAATTGCTAATAGAGACTCCCAGGAGTTAAGCACTTATGGCCGTGGGGCAGGAAGCAGAGGAAGGTGCTTTATGACTTGGAGCTGCTTCCTGAGTTGTTTTCCAGTGAATGATAGCAGAGTATGTATGTCTAACTCCTGCAACTGGGTGAGATCTGATCCTGCTGAATGCAGGGAAGAGGGATGGCTTTTAAAATCCTTTCGAGAATTAAGCTTATGTCTCCAAGTTACTACTTCTACTACTACTACTATATTATTATATTTATCATCATCATCATCATTATCTCTTTGTGCATCCCAAGTGCCAGAGGAAGATTGCTGACTGGACAGGGCATTTTTATCCAGAGCAAATGCTGGAGCTGGTCACCAGAACTGGACCTCAGACTGAGTATGGACAAATAATAAAATATTCATCTGTCTGCTGGTGCTGGACAACAAAGAAATGTGGTCAGGAGCCAGAGCAGCACTCATTTGCAAACTAGATAATGCAATTCCAAGGGAAGCTGTGTGTGAAGTGCAGCAGCACTTTCTGCAGTGCTGCTTCTCCCAGGCAATCTGACCTTGGCTGGGGGCACGGGGAGAGCAAATGGGAAGGGACTGAGATACTCAGGACTGCAATTCCATCTTTCTGTACTCCAACCCATGTGCCAGCAAGCTGCCAGCTCAGTGTGTTGTGGTTTAACCCTGGCTGCATCAGGAGAAGACCTTGCAGCTTCCCTCAGAGTGTTCAATTTTATGGTCGCTGTTACAGCAGGATTGAACTGGAACTTGGAACCACAAGTGATCAACTCAGATGAGAGAATTATTTTTAATTAGCTGTAATTGAATTTGGGAAGGATTACATCAGTGGTCTCAGGTGATGAATCACTCAGAGCAACTAATTTTTCTGCTCTCCTGACTCAGTTATCAGAATTTGCCTTCTCTCTGCTACTTTTTCATAATAATTGAGACTGGGACAATGGAGAATTTCCAATCTGTGCCCTGGTGAGAAGCTGCAGGAGCTGCCTGACACAGAAAACAGCCTCTGCCTCAAGAGCTGTGTTCTCATTCTTGATGTGTGGTTATTTGGTGTGAAAACTGCCCAGACTGGGAGTGCCTGCCCCGTGGATCTGGCAGCTGAGCACGGCGAGCACAAGGGGAGCTGGACAAGGTGGAAAGTGAGTTGATGAAAAGAAAAAATAAAAGCGAGGATACACCAGCCTCAGATGCACTTACTTAAACACAAAATCTCTCTCCTTGAGAGCTGCACTTCTTTATCACCCTCTCAAACTGTGACATGGCACAGTGGATTAGAAATTGCAAAATTTGGGTTCCCTGGTGGAACAGGTCTCGGGGCTGCATGAGAACATCATTCTGTGGATAACCCTCCCTTGCCCTTCTGATAACTTCTCAGTGAGAACAAAGAGGGAAAAGCAGGTGCAGAAAGAGAAATCTATTAAAGCGAGTTTCTGCTAAGGTGCAGCTTGCTGGAGCAGGGTGGAATGGACGCTGCACCATTTCATTCCCTGGAGCTTGGGCAGGATGCAGGAAGATCAGCCCTATGGCGGAGCTGCAAGGATCACAGGCTACCTCAGCACAGTCTGTTGGCCTCTTTCTCTCTCTGTTTGCCATCCTGCCCTAGCATGGGGATTTTTTGACCCCTTCCACCCTGCTCTGCTCTCAGCCAGGCACCACTTGGGAAAGGAAATGTGGGTGCCTCCATTTCCCCAAACCCCTCAGTTTTCTGCACTCTCCAGTCTCTGGGAGCCTGGGCAGGCCACAGGAGGCTTCACAAAAGTTCCCCTCAGTGGCAGCGTGAGGTTGTTCTTCACACTAACTGGAGTGTGAATGCACCCATGTGCAAGTGGGGGAGAAGAATCAGCCACCTGAGCTGGCCTCTGTGTGCTCCAGCCACCTCCACCTGGGTGATTGTGGCTGGAGCAATTGTCCCTCTGGGTTGTGCCCTTTGGGATGGGCTTGCCAGGGGGGAATTCTTGGGAGGGCTGTGACACGCTGGATGTGCTGCCAAGACTGAGATGCACCTTGGGGAGGGTGGGGGGTCTCTGGGATGGGTGGCTGTGCCCCACAGTGCCCTGGCAGAGATGTTTGGGAGGCTGTAGTGCCCTTCTGCTGTTCACCCTGCAGAAAACCCGTTGTGCATCCCAGCCTCCCCACACACAGAACAGCAGCACCTCAACCCACGCGTGGGGAAAGGGCCTTGGAGTGGGAATGAGGGCCTCGGAGTGGGAATGCTGTCATGGAACGCCTCTCACTCAGAATTTCATGTTTTCACTCCATTATTAGCACTGAAGTTTTTAACAGCAAACAACCACTTGGATGCACTTTCATCGCCAAGTAATAATTTCGCTGTTTTGTCTAGATGGATCTCGTTTTGTTTTCAAGCACTGCACTGAAAGCAGCCACTTGGAGTAGAACCATTCCATCCTCTCAATTATTTCTTTTGCGTGAGGCACAACTGCTACCAATTTTGTCAAAAACATAAAAAACTTGTTCCTCGGAACTTAGGAATTATCGAAATGACGTTTTTTAGCATTTTGAGACATCAGGCTTCATCACCCTTGTGGCAATTTTCTTTGGCTGTAATGATTTTCTGTCAATGCTATTTATGCACAACAGTGTTTTGAGAGGAATGAACGACTTTTTAAAAAACTGAGATATTTTTGGTGTTAGGCACCTTGGTATGTCTCATTTCTTCAATTCCTTCAGTTATTTCATCCCCAAGTCTGGCATTTCTGTTTGAGAAACATGTGTTTTCTGAATATTTTATATCTTTGTTTGAGCAGTATCATACTCACATAATAACTATGAACAACTTTAAAGCAATCATGTTTATGGTGGGATGTGGTCAAGTGAGATGTTGATGTTTGGAAAAAACAGAGTTTTCTTGATGCCACATGAACCCTCATTCTGCTCTAGGGCTGGTGTGTCACTTTTGAGTAGATGTAGAAAAATGAATGCCGGGGTTTGCATCAAGAGACAGAGTAGGTATTTTCCTATAGAGACCCTGAACATTGTTGCTCAAACCATTTTGATAAGGGAGAAAATAATCCGGTTTTTAGTATAGTTCTGAGGAAATAGGTTGTTGTAACTCGAATTTCAGTAAAATTTTGCTGCTGTGAGATGAGATAGCTCTCAGGCTGCATTAAAATAAAAAAAAAAAAGGGGGGAGGAAAACTCAGTAATTTGTGCAAGGATGAATTGGTGGCCGATTTCTGATCAAATTTGGAAGATCAATTTCCAGGCTGCCTGGAGAACAATGACTATAGAGAGGAGACAAAATTACCAGCACTAATTCAATTGCAGTTCACATCTAAGAGTAGGATTAGCACCAAATCAGTTACAAACCCCTTCTCTGCTACTCCAGGCCTCCTATAAACTCAGAGGGTCCCAGGGTGGGTGCAAAGCTAGTTTTTCCTGCAGAGGACTTTGAGATGAGGCTGTGGCCGGTGTGTGAAGCAGCGCTGGGATGATGATGTTGCCGGGGCTGTGATGGGGAGCAGTCTGTGTGTTGTGGCTGAAGGGCTTTTGTCAGACACTTCCACATATTGTATGGAGGCTTCAGGCTGTAAAAGAGGGAATTTTCTGTCTGCCTTGAGCAAAAATAGAGTAAAAAAGCTTTACCAGACTGGTACCAAGGATGAACAGCCTGTAGCTGTGCTCTGAAGAGACCAAAGGTGTCTGGACTCTGTTCTCAGCCTGAAAGGTTTTTTAGTGAACCTTTGCAGAAGCCTTTTAATCATTTTGCCCCTCAAGCCTCCCAGTATAAAACAAGAATAACTGTCCCTGTCTCGCTCTCCTTCACTCTTTTCTTTTGGCACCATCCTCAAAAGATGCTACAGCAACTCAAGCAACAAAGCCCCATCTCAGCAAGACCCCCGATGCTTTCATAATTAAGAGAATTGATGGATATTTTCATCCTTCCCTGGAAGTGTTTAATTTTGCATCCCACTTTGGAAGGGACCTTCAGCCAGCAGCAGCAGTGGTGGTGGTGATTTTTTTTGTATCTTTTTAATTATTTCAGTTGTTACCAACTTTTTCTCTTCAAAAGAGATTTTGCCAGGTAACTCAGGGCACCGGTGCTAGGTGTAAAACTGACCAGCATGGGTGAAAAACCTTGAGGCTGAATGAGCATGGAAATGATGAGGCTTTTGCTTTCAGGGAAAATGTGCTATTTATTGCACAGAAATTTCTAAGTAGCTCTAAGACCAGCTGTTGAAGCACTTATTGAAGGACCAGTGTTACCTCAGTGCGCTGGGTGCTGACAAATGAGTCCTTTTACCATGAGCTGTACTGGACAGACACAGAAATGATGCAAATTCCAGGTACCATCCTCTCAGCAAGGAAGGTTAAATAGCTGCTAAATACCTAGAAAATGGGAAAAGAATCAATGCAGTGGCTTTGTCTTCAGCAGATATGTATAATTATGCCTTAGTGTCCATATACTTGTGATAATGAGCTTCTCTGAATTTCATTTCTGTTCTCTCCCAAGTAGGTACCTAAATATATATTTTTAAAATTGCTTATTCTTTGGGAGTGAATATGTTCACAGCTCTAACAACATGTGGGGTCAGTATAATTTCTTGTCCTTGTTTGAAAATTACTCAGAAAAATGGAATATTAGCTCCACCTTTCTACAAGGACAGGCTGAAAGAGTTGGGGTGGTTCAGCCTGGAGACAAGAAGGTTCCAGGGAGACCTTAGAGCTCATTCCAGTGCCTAAAGGGTCTCCAAGAAATCTGGAGAGGGACTTTGGACAGGGGCATGGAGTGATGGGACAAGGGGGAATGGCTTAAAACTGAAAGAGGAGAGGTTTAGATGAGGTATTATGAAGAAATTCCTCGGTGTGAGGGTGGTGAGACCCTGGCACAGGGTGCCCAGAGAAGCTGTGGCTGCCCCTGGATCCCTGGAAGTGTCCAAGGCCAGGTTGGATGGGGCTTGGAGCAGCCTGGGATAGTGGAAGGTGTCCCTGTCCATGGCAGGGGGTGGCACTGGATGGGCTTGCAGGTCCCTTCCAACCCAAACTCTTCTAGAGAGAAAAATATTTCAAAGACTGGTTCTGATGTGTTCCTAGGGAAATGCCCTGGTACTGAAGCAAAAAAGACAGGTGTGGGCCACCTGTTCCAAGAACAGCCAGCAGCTGCAGGGACGAATTTAAGAGCTTTTGAGTAGAAGGTAAGCTTTTTCATGGGTAAGACTGGCCACAGTCTTTCACGGCAATCCCATTTTACAGTGTTTCTGGGTCACGGTGAGTCCAAATGCAGATGTTCACCCAACCTTACCCTCATTATGTGCACAAATTTAATGCCATGTATCCCTCCAGGTGTTTCCTCACAATGTGGCACACATCAGATGCGGGACCCCAGCTGCCTGCTGTGCATTATTCTTTTACTTTGCACATGTTTCTCATCCATTTCTGGTTTTAAAAAATAATACTGTGCACTTACAGCTAAAAGGCACATGGGAAGTTGGAGTTCGTGAACTTAAACTGATACAAAAAGTAGGACGGAAAGTTAAGAATCAAGGTGATGATGGGGAAGTTGCCGGAGTGAAATTTGGGAAATGGAGAGAATTCTCAATCTGTTGCTGCCAGTAATGAGTGTAGAGGAATCCCTAACTCTGCATTTTGTGGTTTTTCATAGCAATAAAAATGGCACATGTTTTCTTTTAACTGGAGTCTAATGGACTTTTGCATTCATAGAGCTGGAGCCTTGAAACATCTGTGGTCATCATTTGGAAAATCATTAAACTCTTCAGGTTGGAAGTCACCCTTAGAGTGTCTGTTCCCAAAATCTTGCCCAGACCAGTTCTGGCTTCTATCCCAGACCAGGCTGCTCAAGGTTTTAGTGCAGTTCTGAAAATCTCCAGCGATGGACTGTTTTGGTTCAACATTGTGGTTGAACATTGGAACAGGTTGCCACAAGAAGCTGTGGAGTCTCTTTCTTTGGAAATACTCAAAACCCATCTGGACATGTGTTGCAGTGGGGATCCTGCAACACGCATATATCAAACCAGGAGTCCCGTGGAAAGGAAATATATATGGACAGACAGATTCTTGCTAGATGTTTCAGAGATGTTTATTTCTCCAGCCGCATGGCCGGAGCTCTGCCCAGGAACTGTTCCAGTCACGGGACCAAGGGTCCTTCTGCCCGCGCAGGGAACACAAACCAACCCATGGGAACGAGGCTGAGCAGGGGCAGGGAAGCCCCGTGTCTGTGCCCTCAGGGCCCCTCTCCCAGGGCTACACGGCAGGGGAGGGACCCCAACACCTCACCCGTTTTATTTTAATAAAAGGAGAATGAAAACAACTGGATAAACATAACAAGAACAGTTTCAAAACAAAACAAGCCACCCTCCTGAGTCTTTAAATGTCCAAACAGATTCTGTGGAACATCTTAGGGCTGACAGAAGGGAGACAGAACTCTCTGAGCATGCTTTGTGGGGAAACTGAGGCAGGAGAGGGTTTAACTTCTTCCCTCCCCCTTTTCATCCTCCACTCGGCATTGGAAAGGGATTTTTGGGGAAACAGTTGGCAAAAGCATGGTTTTGTGAGGGAAACCATGGATGAAAAAACGGATTGGGAATACACTGGGAGTAATAGGACATAGGGTAAAAGGGAAAGGTGGGATTAGGAAAGGGAGACTGTAGGGGGGACTTACAATGGAGATACTGTCTAACATGACTACGATTTTTTGCATATATACTGCCTTTTACAGGAACACCATCAGGCCCAGTGACCTGCGATGCTTGTAACCCTTTTCTACCTCGTATAATTTTGAATTGCACCACCTCTCCATCTCCCAAGCTTGGGATGTATTTTTCAGGGTTATTCTTTTTAATAGCAGTTCTATGCACGAATATGTCTTGCTGGTTGTCACACCTTGTTATAAAACCATAATTTTGCTTAACATTATACCATTTTACTATCCCTAAGATCTTAGTTACTATGATCTTTTCCTTTTTCCGAGTGGCTGCTGTTTTCTGTCTCGCTGCGTCTTTGCTCTCTCCTTTGGTCACTCCCGTGTTGGAATTGTCGGGGCTGCTGGTGCCTGCACGCTCTTCCCGGGGTCGCGTTCGGGGCTGCGCGGGCCGGGCCGGGCCGGGCCGCTCCGTTCTCCGCGCGTCGCCTCCTCTGGTCGCAGCTTTGCTGCCGATGCCGGGTGCTGCACCCACGTCTCGGCCGGGCCCCCGAGCGACGACTCCCCCGCGCCCTGCTCCAGCGCGCGTCTCGGCTGGGCGCGGCTCTGTTCCACCGCCGCCAGCCGCCGCCCGCGCGCCGCCCCTCTCGGTCGGGCGTTCACGGGGCTCGCTCCACCACGCGCTGTGCTGCGCCGTGCGGGCACCGCCGGGTCCCGCCGCGCCTCGCTCCACCACCGACACTGCGGCTCGCGTGGCTCCGCCCGCACGCGGGAACTGCCTCGCTGCTGCTCGCAGAGCGCTCGGTGCACGTGGCCTGGGCCGCACGGTCCCTGCGCCAGGCTTCCCTTCGCCAAGACACAGCCGACATTGCTCAACAGTCTCGGTAACTAAATAATATTCACGAAAATATTCTTCCATCGGCATATATTTTGACTCAAATATTAACTGTGTCCAAACGGTTTTCCAAAAGCCCTTGGTAAGAATTAAATCCCAAGAAACATAGAAAAAGTTCTTAAACAACCATGCCAGGAAGTGTTTCAGTTCTTTCTGAGCTTGAATCAAGCTAAAATTTACAAATCGTTGTTCAAGAATCGTTTTAAGTTTAAGATAAATGTCCATATGCGGCTCGGAGAGCCAAGAGTCTTCCCACTGTTCCTCCATAGTTTAGATATGGAATAGCAAAGCAAAACCAAGAAGAGGAATCCAAAGTTTCCAGGGTTTACTCACACAAATCAGTCGCTTAGGGATCGGGGATCGTTCTGCTCACAATTCTCCACCATTATGTTACAGTGGGGATCCTGCAACACACATATATCAAACCAGGAGTCCCGTGGAAAGGAAATATATATGAACAGACAGATTCTTGCTAGATGTTTCAGAGATGTTTATTTCTCCAGCCGCATGGCCGGAGCTCTGCTGAGGAACTGTTCAATCACGGGACCAAGGGTCCTTCTGCCCGCGCAGGGAACACAAACCAACCC
Source organism: Corvus moneduloides (assembly GCF_009650955.1). NCBI lineage: Eukaryota > Metazoa > Chordata > Aves > Passeriformes > Corvidae > Corvus > Corvus moneduloides. Next base: position 3,660,873 of record NC_045476.1, read on the forward strand.
ATGGGAACGAGGCTGAGCAGGGGCAGGGAAACCCCGTGTCTGTGCCCTCAGGGCCCCTCTCCCAGGGCTACACGGCGGGGGAGGGACCCCAACAGACATGGTCCTGGGCAACCTGTTGTCACTGACCCTGCTTAAAAAAAAGGGTTGGGCTAGAAGGTCTTTAGAAATCCCTGCTAATCCCAACCAATCCATGATTCTGTGAGGTTTCCCAGCCTCTCAGAGGCTCTTTTCCCATGCTCCACCACTGTCATGGCAAAACCAGTTTTCATTTTTCAGGTGGGAATTTCCCTCCCTTCACCCTGTAACTGCTGTTTCACGTCCATCTACCATGCCTTGCTCAGCAGTCTGGCTCCTCATCTCTATTTTCCCCTACTTGAGAGTTAAAAGAAGTCATTTAGATTCCCCTTGACCTTCTCCACGATGAAAAAGCTCTTCCAGGCTCTTCTCATTCATCACATCCCCCAGGTTGGTGGACCCCAAACTACCTTCATGGCCCTCACTCAAATTTGTCAACATCTTGCTTATGCAGGAGGACCCATACAACATTCCAGAAGTTGTGTGCCACATGGAAAGGAATAATAACTTTCCACAGCCTTCCCAAAGCAGGCAGCATTTTACCTGAGCATCATTTGCTGTCACCACACCTGTCCAATCCTGCCAGCAGTCTGAGATGTGAGTTCAAAGGTGGTTGAAGCAAGGTGAAATTAATCTCCATCTCCAAAGGAATAATTGATGCTGGGCTGGGTCCAGTTTCTCCTCAATCACTCTGGTGTCTCTCTGGGTGTGCAGGGTTTACCTAACACACATGTGCAGCCCAAGGCAAAATCCTGATGCTGTCCTGAGACAGCTGGCAAAAAATCTGATATATCTGGAAAACTTGGATAGAACGTTGGCATGAGGAGCCAATGGAAACTTGCAGATAGAGGGAAATTGCTTCCAGTTACAGGCAAGGTCATTTGTAAAACATCTGGGGCAGAAGGAAGAGTAATTTATTGAGTTATTTCATCATTATTATTATTATTATTGTTGTTGTTGTTTCTACAATAACATTAACATGTTATTACTGTTATTTATTTGGCTGTAGCACAATACTCATTTCTGCTGTGCACACCTGAACCACTCATCATTTTTTAACTACACCTCACAGTTGCTCCCACAGCCCCCTTTGCCTGGGGTGAATCTGCTTCCTGGGTTAAGCTTTCTTGTCCTGTGAGAGAGAGGGAAGACCTGCACAAGGGAAATAGGTAGATTTGAGAAAGCCAAGCTTGCCAAGCAAAGTAAACTCTTTATATCGCTTCTGGTATTTCAGGAAGGAAAATGTTTGGAAACAATTCAGATTTTTCCAGCTGGAAAGAATAGCTGCTGAGCTCGTGGAGGAATGAGGCAACAAGCACAGGCTTCCTCTGGCAACAGCTGCCCAGTGCCTTGACTGAACAGGGAATCTGTGGAGTGATCAAACCAACCTGAAGAGGAATCAGGGTGCTAAAACCCGGTGGGTCATGGTACACTTTTCATTAGGTGGATCTGGTTCCAACCCCTGTACCATGAGCTTTAAAGCCATTAATCATAAATCAAAGCACTGAGAAGGTCAACAATTTCAAAATTCATTGAATTTGTTGAATTTTGAAATCTAAGCAATGCCTGCATTATTGCATAATTTACCATATGCAGAGGTAATGGGGACCTCATGCCTGCTGGGAAAGCTGAAGGCTTTTCCCAACACAGAAAATCACATTTACAAGCCTGTTTTCTTCATGTGGCCCCACAGGACTGTGCTTCCTTCTGGGTTTCCACGTAGGGGATCTCAGATCAGCCCTCTGGGCCAATATACCAGAATATCATTGCAGAGGATAACACAGAATGCAAAACCCCTGAATTATGGACAATCTGGAACTGTGGGCAAGCAGGTTCCTGAAAGGGCTGCCTGTGTGGTTCGGGCTCTTGGGGTCACACGAGGGTTTTCTAACACATAAGGGCCTGCTGGGGGTCACTGGCCCATTTCCAACGTTAATGTGGAGTTCAGGATTAACAAGGTATCTGGAGGACTAAAGATCACTTATTCTCCCCCCACATCTCCACTACATACTGCCACAAGTCCCTGCCACCTGTCCCAGGATCTGCCACCTCCACACAACAGTTTTAGACCTAGAACTCGTGGGGAAAAGATGATCAAAAATACTTGCTGGAAGGTAGACCTTAACTCCCAAGTGACTTCAGTATTCTGGACTTTTCCCCTCTTTCTTCTCCAAGAGTGAAAAAATCCAGTCTGAACCCCCACCAGATTCCAATGGGATTTCATTCCTGCTGACTGCTGAGATGAAAACAGGCTGCCATGGATTTGGCTGGAGCTGGGTTCATCTGTCATTAAGTCTAAATCTGCCCTGAGGCATCTGTGGCACTTAGATCGCAGAGCTCGTTTCTGTCACAGCCTACTTACTCAGAGATTGGCCCTCAAAGTAAGGCTAACTGATTAGGAACGGGTTTAAATACTTACCCATTAGAAAGAGGAATTAAAATGGAATTTTTTGGTCTTCTCAGACGTTTAAATTATATAAAGGCAGAAAATTCTGCAGTCCTTGACGTAGAAATAATAAAAGATTAAGAAACACTTAGAACAGACATGGTGGATTGCAGGGACACATTAACATGAAATATAGAGGACCTGATATTCAGCTGGCAAACCTAGATATGGCTCCACTGGGTTTTGGGGAGCTGCTTCCATCAGCTAAGATCCAAATCAGGTTTGATAGAGGCTGGGGTACAGGTTTTGTAGCCAGGAGGTGTCTGAGGGGCCACACTGGGTGATGGTTAAAGTAATAAATTCAACCCCACACTCACCCTTTGTGGTCGTGGCTCTTCCAAGAGCAAGGTGGGAGAAGCTGCACAAAGCAATGGTGCTGCAGTTTGTGATCTGTGTAAATCAGAAGATAATGTCCTTTGCTTGAGGGCTGTCTTTGAGGTGTCCTGATAAAAAGGCAGCATATAAAAACTAAATGACATTATCATTTCTTTCTCACGGTGTGTGAACTTCTACAAAACTTCACGTTGCTCTTTGTGAGCATTATATGTGTCCCTTAAACACTTGCTGTGTTTCTAAAATTTATACAAAAGGCAGGAAAAGACTGAACAACTTTAGGGACTAGAGCTCTTGTAATTAAGAAAACTCCAAAAGATTTAAGATCCCTGACTTTGTCAGACTCTCTTCTTACATCAGATTCATGTATTTAGTGCAGTTCTGCACTTACAGTACAACTTTGAGGTGATATTGAAGAGATCTCATTGTTTCATTGTTGTTTGGGGTTTTTTTTCACTCATTTATGGAACCTGTAGTTGCTCTGACCATAATCTAAACCCACCATGACATTTCTAAATACACTTCAGAAAAATAATCCTGAAAAGAATATGTTCCTATGTTCCTGGTGCTGATTAAAGCCAAGCTCAGGTAATCCCAATTAACCCCGTTACCAGAACCTGCAGAGCACTGCCCTGTGGTGACCAGGCCCCAATTTTTTCTTTACAGCAGCCTCAAGTCAGCTGCCAAGAGTAACTTCAGTTCCCATCTATCAAAGGTGAAATAGCAGCCCTCTGCCCTTGGCTTTTTGGCTCTTCAGCTGTACGGGGAATCGAGCCAAACCTAACAAATGGAAAGATTTGAGCCAGGAAATAAACACAGAATAGACCCTGCTGTTGCTACAGGGGGAAGAGGTGCTCAGTCATCCCAGCCATGCGTGACACAGTGGCACTGTCAGGGACAGCCCCCGAGCTGCCTGGGCTCGGGTTTGGACTGGGGTGGGCGTCTGTCTGCAGGAGCAGGTTTGGGGGAGTGGAGAGTGGCTGTCAGCTTTGAAGAACAGCCACCAACTGTCTCCTGTGCCAACCTGCTCACACCACCATCAAATGTGTTATTTTGGGATTGAGAGCTACTCTGGTGGAACCATCTGTCCCAAGGGAGTGAGAGGGGCCATCAGCCTCTGATGGTTGGTGGTGGTGGCACTGGGAATGACCACTGGCAGAGGCAGCTGGCAGTCTCTGGGTGGAAATAGTGTTGGGAGGAGGGTGTCAGTGCTGGCCTGGAAATGTGCCTGCAGTGTAATGAGCTCTAACCCAGCTGGGTCAGAGCCAGGGGGGCAGGTGGCTCTGTCCATGGTGGTGCTGCATGGAGCTAACTAAGCAGGAGGGTTTGGCCATTATGGACAGAAACACTGACAGGAGAAGTGTCCTGCTGATGGGAATGAACAAGTCAAAACCCAGGAGATGCCCTCTGGTGTTTGCTCTACAAAGTGGTTGTTAATGCTGACACGTCAGCAGCCGGCCTTGTGCCAGGGCTTCAGCAGGTCCCCTCCCCACAGCCACTCTGACCTCCTGCCCTCACCTTATCCCTCTGTTTTCTGAGCATATTTCATCTGGAGTTGTTCTTGCAATATGCCTGCATCCTTTAATAGCCCTCTTTTTAATCCTTTATTCCCCAAACTTCTCTTATTTTCCCATTTTTTCCCTTTGTAGTGTTCTTTGTAGTGTAGGACTGTTGTAACAATGAGTGATTATAGATGTTGTTGAGGAAAAAAACATGGTGGAAGAAATGGGGTCACAGTATGGCAGGTGTGAAACTCTCTTTCCAAGCTCAGGAATAAGGACCTGGAGTCTCCTTCCTGACCAAATTATGGCAGATGGTGCTGGATGTCTCCTTTTGGCCACAGCTACAGTGTTCAGAACACTAATTCATGTTTGCACTGGTCCAGATCATGCAAACCAACGTTGGGTTCACATATTCAGTTTGGGGGGTTGGAATGAGATGACCTTTAAGGTCTCCTCCAACCAAAACAATTTTGTGATTCTATGAACCAAGCTTTAAACCAGCTGTTAATCTGGCTTTCTGAACTGCAGGAAGATCTGCCCTTTTCCAAGACCTGCTGTTTCCAGGACCACCTTTGAGAGAAGGTCACTGGCCTGGGCCGGGTTGAAGAACCAGCAGTTTGGCCAGAAATCAAAATCCAGACCAGGGTACAGCGTGTCCTTGCCACAAAGGGCAAGATCACAACTTCTGAAGGCCATTTCTTTCAGTTTAATATTTCACTGCACTCCAGCTAATACAAATTATTTAAAGTGTCTCTTCCTTTTACTGAGGGCTTTTGTGCCTTCTTCTTCCCTGTATAATTAAACAGTCATGTAACCTGACATTTATTTGTATAACTGCTTGCTGGAGAGGTACTAAAAGCAGAATCAAAGGCTGTGTACAATGAGCTCTGGAGCAAGGACATGGTGTCTGCAGGGCATGGCTCAGAACTTGCTTAATCCTCAGAGCTTTGTTACTCAGCATGTGAGGCTCTTTATCCAGATTTTACAGATGTCAGGAATTGAAATTCATCCATGAAATACCTTGACTGAGAACTCCTGGTACAGGGTTTTGGCTTAGCTGAGGATTTCTCTTCTCCTTGTGGTGGATGTGGGTGTGCCAGCTGTGTCTAGACTGGGGAGAGATGAGAGGATGACTTTCAGTTCTGCCTCTTCATGTAGGAGAAAATGCATTTCTTAACGTTTGATAGAGAGGAGTGTAAGACCCAAATGAACCTTTCCTGGATCCTCATCCTGTCTGTGACTCCAGCAATGTGTGTGCTGTTTGCCTCCCTTCAGAGTCACTGAAAGGTTATCCGCTGCTTTTTTGCACTTTCCTCTCTAATTAGCCAGAGGCCACATTAAAAACTGCACTGGCTCCAGTTTGAATCAGGAAGTTTAGAAACAGTATGTTCCAAAGATCCCCTCTTTCCTTTTTCCTCAGCCTTGACTTTCAGCCACTTTTGGTTTTCATCTGGGTTTTGGGGGGTAGTGGCTTCTGGAGATGTTTGGTCCTTAAGATGCTCTGAGGGCTGGAGCATCTCTGCTCTGGGGACAGGCTGAGAGAGTTGGGGCTGTTCAGCCTGGAGAAGACAAGGCTCTGGGGAGAGATTATTGTGGCCTTCCAGTACCTAAAAAGGGCTCATAAAAAAAAGGAAGAGCAGCTTTTGACACAGGCAGATAATGATAGGATGAGGGGGCACAGTTTTAAACTAAAAGAGGAGATATTTAGATTAGATTTTAGGAAGAAGTTCTTTACTTAGAAGGTGGTGAGGCCCTGGCTCAGGGTGTCCAGAGAAGCTGTGGCTGCCCCATCCTGGAAGTGTCCAAGGCCAAGTTGGACGGGACTTGGAGCAGCCTGGGATAGTGGAAGGTGTCCCTGCCCCTGGCAGGGGTTTGGAACTGGATGATCTTTCAGGTCCCTTCCAACCCAAACTATTCTGTGACAATCTTGGCAATAATGGCCATGAAATAATGGAGTCCAGGACCCCAAGAGGAGCACACTATAAACTCTGGATTTAAGGAGAGTGGAATTCAATTAGAGTGGTATGACTTTTTTTATTCTGTCTCTAGATCTGGACTTTGTCTACAGAGCTGAAACTTTTTCTGCTAAAAAAAAAAAACAAACAAAAAAAACAACAAAAAACCAACCAAGAAAGGAGGTCACAAATACTTTTAATTTCCCAAGATGTGTTTCTGCTCTCATGAGAGGGAGTGTGTGAGCCCTGAACTGTGAGCAGAGCTCCCTAAAGCTGTGAGACAAAACTGTTCACAGTGAGAGAAGCGGGCTAACTCATCCATAAATTCAAGTGGTAAGTGCCAGATATTTCTTGAAACCTCTTCCGTGACTGTGAGTTCACACATTTGTGCTTCCTTGAGCTTGCAGCGTTAGTGTGAAGTGAGTGGCCATGGGGATTAATGAAAAGCTAAGCAGGGACATTTCTAGAGGGGAAGATTCCTTCCTAATGCAGTTACTTGCGGTATGCTGAGGGTGTGATAGTTTGGTTGCTATGGTGATGAGCAGATTATAGAATTATATAGGTAGATAAACAAAGTTAGGTTTGTGTTAAGGTTTTTAAGTGGCTGAGGAGCTGGGAGTATGTTTAATTCAATCTCAGCAGCTCCACTGCAGCTCAATCTGCTAAAGCCCCTGTGTCAGAGCATCTCTGAGAGTGGATTAAGCCCAAACAATTGGAAATGTTTCATTATTTTGGGATTCAATGGGATGTGTCGCTGGATATTTTGAGAAATGAGCAAGGAACTAATTTTAGAAGTTTAAGTATCAAATAATCCGGTTAACTACGTGCCAGTTTATTGGATTTCCAGCCCTGGGCAGAATTATGGAAAAGCTGATATGAGATTTGATTAGTGAAGGCACAATGCAATTATCCCATGTGCCAGCGTGGCTTTATTGAGCATAGGTCTGTTGGACACTTGATCAAGGGAAATTGGAAAGCTTTGTGCGTAAATACTCCAAAGCATCTTTCAAATGTTTTTAATTAATATTGAGCAATATTTCGGACAATAATGAGCAATAGATCATGTGAATAGATATTCTTACCCTTAGAAACACTTTCAAATGATTAAGAACTAGGGTGACAGCATTCCTGTCGCTAATGAAACGACTTTTTAGATGCTTTACTGGCGTTTTACAAGATTGGCTCTGAGCCCAGCACTATCAACAGTGTCATTAATGATCCCAAAGCAAATATGCAATTGCAGTCGATAAAATTTGTGGGTGTCAAAATGATGAAGCACCTATAAATAATAATGAAGACAAGACATTTAGAGAGGGCAATTCTGACTGCTTGTCAGCAAGCCTTGTGCAAATGGTCTTTTTATTGCAGACAAATGCAGTCTGCTGCCTCTAAGAATGCAGGTAATTCTTGGAGAATAAATAGAGTCTTTGGAAAACAATGACTCTGAAGACAATCTTGTGGGTGTAAATCTGAGAAGTTCAGTCTGCCCTGGTAGTCACAGACTGGAAGTTGTTTGTGTGGCTTGGAAGGAGGTGTCTGATCAACATTTTTGGTGTTTTGGGAGAGGAGCAGTTGGGTAAAAAATCCCCTTAACTGGGAGCCCTGGTCAGACCCACATGATGTCTTTTGGTGTCAGCATACAGATAAACTAATCAGGGAGGAGAAGCAATACATAAGATTATTAGAGGGCTGGGGAAAGCACTTTTGGTAAGTGATTTAATGAGCTCAGTCTCTTCAGTTTGTCAGAAAGATGATTGAGAGGTGACCTGATTGCAACCCAGAACTGCAAGTTCCAAAAGAAAGGGCAAAGTATTTAAGAGGTTATTAAACTAATACAAAATATCAAGAACCAATGTTGGATGAAAGAAAAAATCTCGGGCAGCAAGGCCCCTGGTTTTTTACCCCAGAAGAAGAAATTATCAGCCAAGGAGCTGAGGGACTGAACTCTTGAAGTCTCAAAATGAGCTCCAGATACTCTGTGTGAGAAATGCTGTTCCCAAGAGTTGCTGGGCTGTGACCCAGGGCAGCAGTGAATTGACAGATGCTTGGAAGTGACGGGTGATGGGTGATGGGTGACAAGCCCTGTCTGGTGTTCACGCTTCCAGAGCCTTTGCACTGCAAGCCCTGCTTGAAGTCCTGGCCCAGGATCCTAAAACAACATGAGCGTTTTTGGGCAATGTCACCACTGCTGTAGCTGTAGCTTGTACAAAGAGTTTCCACAGTTCATTAGAATTACTTAGAGGAGTGCAGTGAACGGTTATATCATCACATTTCATTCTAAAACAGCTTCCAAACCCACAGAGGGGGAAAGCCATGTGTGAAGCACCTGCCCACAAGCAGCAAGCCAGAGCTGGGACCCCTCTTGCCCACATAAACCACCGTCAAGCCTGAATGCACCCGCAGGCTGCAGGCAGCCTGAGGCCTCTGGACACCTTTCTCCTGCACATGTCCAATCCAGGTCACCAGCTTGGTGCTCATGTGCTGCTGCTTAATGCTTCTCTCCAAAAGCAGAGAGGCTTTCAGACACTATTTCATTTTATATATCCGTGTAAAAGGCTTCTTTTTATAGCTGAAGCTGCTCAGCTTCACAGCAGTGCCAAGCTCCATCCTCCTATCTCATTGCTCGTTCCCCGGAGCCTGCATGTAAAACCTGCCTGTGCGCTGCTCTTAATGTAGTCACAGTCTGTTGCACTGTGTTAACTTGTGAATGCATTGTCTGGCAGGCTCGTTTTCATGCTGAAAGAGGAGAGGAAGGAGAGGGGAAAGGAGGGGAGGAAATAGCGTTAATGGAAGCAGCAAGATGGGAATGGCAGGAATCAGTGTAAGCGATCTTTCTTTGCTGCACAGCTCTGGCTTTTGGCAAAGCTCCCCCAGCTGTGGTTCAGGGCAGACTTTTCAGTGACTCTGGTGGCCTTTGGATGAGACTCTTTGTGCTGAGGTTGAGTCCTACATTCCTGCAGGTAAATCAGGTATTTGGAGCATCCACTCAAGTGCACATCTGCTCCCCTGAAGGACCACTGGGTACGACTCCACCTACCAAACACAACCCGCTCCAGGTCATGGAGTATAATGACTGTGCTCTTTTGTGCTGGAAATAGCTTAGAACCATGGAATCTCCTGAGTCGGGCCCACAAGGTTGAGTCCAGCTCCTGGCCCTGCACAGACACCCCAACAATCCCACCCTGTGCCTGGGAGCAGTGTCCAAACACTCCTGGAGCTCTGGCAGCCTTGGGGCTGTAACATTCCCTGGGCAGCCTGTTCAGTGCTCCAGCACCCTGTGGGGAAAGAACCTTTCCCTAATATCCAACCTAAACCTCCCCTGACACAGCTCCAGCCATTCTCTCAGGTCCTGTCACTGTCACCAGAGAGAAGAGATCAGTGCCTGCCCCTCCTTCTCCCCTCGGGAGGAAATGACACACAGGGCTGAGGGTCAAGGTCTTAAACATGGGTTTGGAGAGAATTCAAGAGGACAGTGAGCAGGACATCCTTGGTGATGCCTGTTGCTCCTCACAGGCATCCAGGGAGCCGGTTGATGCTATCCTGTCATCACCTCCATCTTCTCCATCAGCTCTCCTTCTCTTGGTGCTTAGAGGACAAGTTTGCCAGGCTTGGGAAGAAGTCAGTGGGTTGATACCAGAGTTTGGGGTGGAGAGAAGGTGAGAGGAGAGGGGAGGGAAGCAGCAGAACCAGGATCAGGAGGTTAGGGAGGGGCCAGAGAGAATGACCACAGCTGGGAACATCCAAGGTTTCAGCCTGGAGCAGAAACAACCTCAGCAGCTGAACCGTCTGCCACAGGCACCTTCAAGTGTGGAGGTAAGAGGACAGTAAAAGTTCAGAAAAGGCCCAATCCTTCCCTCCATCCCCCAAGGAGACACTGGGGCATGTGCTTATAGCTTAAAAAAGAGGATGGAGGAAATGGAAAAAGCTCAGAGTGATTTCAGTGGATCAGTCCCACAGGCAGTTTTAGAGACACATCAGCTGCAAAGACTTCAAAGAGCAGCATTTAGGAGGGGCACATTACACACAGCTTTGGCCTCAAGCTCTCTGCAGGGTGATCCAGCAGCTTTATGGCTTCTATAGGCTCAGAGGCGAGGCTGGGGGATTGTCATAACCCAGCACAGGGTGGACTTTTATGTGCACCTTGTTGGGAAGGGGCCAGTTCTCCCAGCACAGCTCCAAAACAACGAGTCCCTTCGGCAAAAACTTGGCTCTCACCACTCTGTTATTTTTATTAGTTTCCTAAAATACTGAGCACTTCAGAGGAGAAACAGATGGGCAAAGATACCCGGTGCTACAAGCTCGCGTTTTAATGTTAAATATAATGCATATTTTGGAGAACGAGTAGAAAAGACAGCTTGGAGGTTGCAAAGGACAGTCTTTGCAGGAACATAACAACATCTGTGTGCCGTTGCTGCTCTGTCATTTTATCCACTTAACTACCTGCTTTGTGTTTTTTCTAATTCACTTTAAGCCAAAAACTACAGGATTTTACATTGAAGGCTTAAGGTCAGAGAGCTACTAACAGACACAGCTAATTTATACCCTCTAAATATGACCTTAACGTGGGAGCTCTGAGACAGGATACAGTTTAGCCTTTAGGCACTTAATTTTCCCCAGAAACCTTTCTAAAGCTGGGATGGTTATAAAGGTATTACCAAGGTTCATGACCTTTCCTGAGAAAGCTGCATCCAATTTGAAGCAAACCTGGGCAGTTCAACAGGTTTGCAAGAAACTGGAGCTCAATTGAAACTTCATGATTCTTATTAACATTGCTTTTTGTAAACCTATCTCTTAAGGAAATCCTGGTAATGGTTTTTTGTGCTAAAAATCAAAGAAAGTGGTAACACCAAAACCCGGTGAGTATAACTATAACTTACATAGTCCAGACTTCCTGCTTCTAACTTTGGGATCCAAAGTTTTTAGTGAAGTTTGACTATTTCATAATACTATTTATGAATCCACTACAGTAACATGTGTTGAACAGTTCAAGAAAATTATATTCTGGGCAATACAGAGAGCTGACAACTATTTCCAGATGGTTCAAGACACCAGATGTGGCATTTCCTCTGTCGAGATAGAGGGCACACAGAGATGAAGTGAAACCTCACAGGTTCTCACAGAAAAATCTGTGTTAGATTTGGGAGTTAATTCTGAGTCTGGTGTGCTAAATCCACAGGGTTGTTGTCAGCTGAAGTGTTTGCAGGCAGGCCAGCATGTGGGTCTGTGTATAGTGTGGGAAATCTGACACTTTCAGGAAGGATTGGGCTTCATTCTCACCTGGTGTAGACAGATCCAACATTTCTGGTTGTACTGAGCATCAACAAATCCACAGCTGTGATAAAGCCTCACATTCCGTTCAGTCAGAAAGCCCAGGAAGAAATTCAGGGGATCTCCAGTGAAACCTGGGCTTGATCAGGGCCCCATCAAACCTTGAGTGTCCTTGTTTGCTAAAGCAAAGGCATCAAGATGTCACAGGGGGTCACTGATGGGGCAATATCAGTCACATTCAGCATCTCATCTGTGACTTCCCTGCTGTTTCACAGCCATTGCCAGTGGATGCTGCAATTCAAAGTACTTGAAGCTGTCAGAGCACTCTCAGTGCTGAGGTACTTCAAGGACTGATCAGCTGGGACTCTTCTCTTTAATTGCTTTTGTGCTGTGTTTTTAAACAGTTCTTCGCCTGGCCCTGGCTGTTCTCCCTCCAAGGTGGAAGTTCAGCTCTCAGAGGCAAAGCAGCAGCCTTGGCCTCTCGCTCACAGTCCTCTCTCCTGTCTCCAGGCAATGCTGGAGATTGGCAGGCAGGAAAGTGCCGTGCCTGACTTCCCACCAGCAAAGGCAGCAGCCTCTGGGGGCTTTGTTCTGTCCCTGGCCCTTCCAAGAGTGCTGCAGTGGGATCTCAGCAGCCTGAAGACTGCAGCAGAGCCTTTCCCCATCACAGTAACGCTGGGTTCAGTATAAGCCCCACAATCCATAATAACTCTGGGAAGGATGTCAGAGAATCAGAGAACCGAGGAAAATTTTGGGTTGGAAAGGGCCTTAAAGATCATCCAGTTCCAACCCCCCTGCCACGGTTTGGCAGTTCAGCTGATCAGGTTTAAAGTCTGATTTAGGGTGAGCTGAACAGGGCTGCAGGTTGCAGTGAGATCAATTCACTACAGTCAGTACAACCCGAGCTCAAATACGAGTTAGGGCAGCCTGACTGGCACTAAAAGATCTTCAGGAGTGAAGCGGAGATAAAGAGGAAATGAATCAAACACCTCTCTCTAATCTACATGCCTAATACCTTTTAATCCTGAAGTAAACCTCCTTAAGGGATTCCAGAGACCTGACTAAGCACCACTGGAGGGTCAGGGATGCCTTTTAGCAGTTCAACACCTCCCTTTCAGCAGGTCAACACCTGGTAAATTCAAGTGTGAACTCACTTGGTGCTTCTGGTCCAGCTCTCACACAAGTGTCCATTTCAATGGCATCACCTTCCACTTCATGGGGAAAGGGAGGATGGGAATGAGGCAGCTCTGTGCTTATCCAAGTGAAAACATAAGGATCTGAGCAGTGACAAGGAGCTGAACTGCCTTTGATTCTTGGATTGATTTTTGCTCCTCTCAGTACTGCCGCTCCTAAATTCCCCGAGCTCTCACTGCACACAAAGATTGATGCTCTGCTCTTTCTTACCTGCTGGGTGCCAAAACTCTGGGAAAGCACTGGCTGTGGAAAGGAGCTGAGCAGTGCCCTATAACACCCCTACAGCGCTGTTTAATGGTCACCTGCCCTAATGCTGGGTTTGTCCCTAGATGTGGCCATGATGGGTCTGGGCACCGTTTTGTTTGTGCTCTAAAAGCTGTTTTTCTCCCAGATTCTCTTTCTTTTTCATTGTTGAGTTGGCTTCTTGTTATTTGAGCAGCAGTAATTTTGTGACAGATATTAAGGAATCTCAGTGTAACACACCTTTGGGACAGGAAGGAGTAACAAAACACAACTTGAGCTGCAGGAATGGTAACTCCACAAGAAACACCCTTTTTTAATAGCCCTCTTCGTTTTCACAAGAGATTTATGATGCTGGCATGTCCTGACAAGAAAAGAAGATTCCAAAAGAAATTCAGCTGTGGTTCATGAAGATAAATCTATGAGTACAAATGTTATTTTCCTGCAGGACACACTTGGGAGGAAAAAGGCAGGTTGTTTTCAGGGAGCTGATGGCAAGTGAATTTCCCATTTGGGTAAGTGCAATATAATTGTGTGTTGGATGCCAGAGGAGGAAGGGCTTTGCACTTAAAATTAAAGGTGTTGTCTTGAGGGGTTAGAGCATCCAAGCACTCTGATCCTCCCACTTTCTGGAATTAACACCCAAAGGGACAAATGGTCACTTGATCCTGTTTGCTGTTTTTTCTTCTTATTATTATTCCACTGACTTGACCAAGAGATAAACAAGTGTTAATTTAATCCAGCACCCATTATGCCTGAAATCTGTGCGCTGGAGAGGCATAAAAAGATGCCATATGGGTCCTTTCTCACCTTATGACCTCTCTGAAGTTCTGTGCTTTGCACATGCATCTTCCAGTCAATTTATTACAATCGTGTTTTATAGATGTGAAACCCAGCACAAAATCAAAGAGCTTGAACAAAATGGCTTGGGGTGATTCTGGTAACAGAGAAACTCCAAGTATGTTACAAATGTGGGTGAGTTCCACCTCGAAGTGCTTGCAATGAGGAAATCACTCAACAAATACATAATGATGGAGCTTGGATAGAACTGGAAGGAGGTCTAAAAACTGAAATTGCTGCTGTTAATATTATAATTGGGATATATTTGCAAATACAACTGAAGCTGACTCCTTCCTGTCTAGAATGCCACCTGGTTTAGGAACAAAATTGTCTTAGAGTGGGAAAGAAGGGAAAGAAATCAAAATCTGGTTTTGTTGGACGTATGAACTGACCATGGATGCTGATACAAACTACTAAATTCTGAGTTCTTTGGGGCTCCTGTTGTATTTTTATAGAGGCCCTGTCACGGCCACCCCTGTGCTGGCAGTGCTCCCAGGTGCTTCAGGGCTGTCTCAAACCAAAGCAGAGAAGGCCAAGGTAAGTTCTACATCTTGCTGTATCCATGGATCCACAAAGTTTCATCCAGCTGGATAAGAGGAAGGTGGTGATGGGCAGACAGCTGCTGGAACCCAGTTTCTGATGATGACCACTACTCTGTTAAGAGCCATTGTGTCTATTTTGTATGGCACTGGTTGTTTCTCCGAGGGAAGCTGGCACTGGCACAGGAGATCCCCACATCCTGTCATCTTCCACAGCCCTTCCAGAGATGTTCAACCCTCTCTGTAATAAGGTTTTTATAAGGAAGGCCCCCTTGCTTTGTCCTAAAGGACATGAACCCACACTGCAGGTGGGCTGCCCTACCCAGTGCCACGATGTGCAAATTTGGCTTTGGTTCCACTTAGAAAAAAGGTGAATTTCACTTGTCTCGGGTGGAAATGTTTGCTGCCAGCTCCAAATGTGGATACAAGGCAAAGTGACACCGAAGAGAATGCCTGCTGCTGTTTAAATCCCCAATTTAAACACACCCTGACTGTTTGCAAGCCCACAGTTAATGGGCTGATGTCAAGAGGTGATGATCAGTGTGCCTGCTCTGCTGAAGTTGCCTTGTTACTTATAATTTGTGTGTTTTAAACTTGAGACAGTATCAGTGAAGTTAAACATGTTGATTCAGTGGAATCTGGTACCCAGCAGAAATGTATCTCTTGGATGAAGCACTCCAAAAACAAATTAACAGCTTTTCTTTGACATTTCCTGCTGGCTAATAGCAAAATCCAAACAATAATATTCGGTTTTGTCAGAATGAAATAGCTGGCACCAGTGCAGCCTGAAAATGAATTTTAAAATGTTTTCCTTAGGATGAAAAATTCTAATCTTCAGCGACCTCATTCATACTTTTTAATGATAACTTGAATGAAAATCAGAATGTTGCAGCAAGCCCTACATACAAAATCTCTGTTTAGCTGGTGAATGTGAATGTATTTGAATGCCACAATGGAATAATCTGATTTTATTAGTCACTCTGTGGAGAATATGATAAATGCTGAAGTCTAGCCAAGTTCTGTTAGTGCTGATGGGCTTATCTGGGCTTAGTCTGATCAGTGTCTTAAATGTGCCAGAGAGATGCAGAGAATTCAAGGCTCTGACCTAATTTGGTCTATTCCACCTGGACTGCACTTGCACACGTTTGAGCTCAGGGAAAGATTTAACAATTTATCAGTGTGCCAATTAGAGATAGTTTTGCAATGTCTATTTCCATCACTTTGGACCAAAATGTTGTCAGATTTGCACAACTCTCAGCCTCGATTCAGCTCAGAGTGAAAATTCACAATCTGCTCCGGGGCCCAGATGCTTCCCTCTGCCTTTGGCACCGTGAATTCCTTCTCCTGCTTAAAATACTTCCCATGTTCCCACAGACTCTTGCAACTTGCTGAAAGTTTGTTGAAATCTGGATATCCCAGAATGCTCAGGCAGACCTTAAATAATCCCCATTTAACTCAAGGAGCAGAATTCCATGAGCTCCAGGGCACTCCAGGGCTGGACTCAGTTGCCTGGTGGCAATCTGGTGGCACTACCCCACACGGGGGGACCTGCGGGTGCTTCCAGGGAGGTGACAGGATTTAGGAGAAGTAGCAGAGGCTCCTGAGGCTGGGCAGGATCCACCCACAGTGCCTGAGATTACAATAGGTGCTAAACAGGGAGCTGAATAGGGCTGCACATTTCCACATTTTCCTGTTAAAACCTTTCTCCAAAGGTCTTTTCCCTCCCATCTCATCTTTTCTCTTTATTTGCTCATGAAGAGCTCGTGCAGCCAGATTTTCCTTTCTGCATCCCCTAACAGTGAAATTTATTTTCAGAGCCTGTAACTGGATCTGGCTGGGAACAAAGATGTTTGGGAGTGAGTTTACACTGGAGAGTTTTTTCCAGGTTTGTTTTTGGGTTTGTCTTTCTTAAATTATCAGTAGGACCAAACCAAACCCCAGAATGAGGATATTTCATGCTTAAAACTTGACCAAATCTGGTTTTCACTCATAACTGTGTGATTCATCTGTAATTCTCTGGAAGTGAAGAGCAAGTGAGGTGGCAGCTCTGCCACCTGTTCTGCCTCTACCAGCTCATTTCTCTTGTTTCTTTTATTTGTGGTGAGTGCTAATTAGAGGCAGAGAGACACTTCCAGTGGGTGATTAATTCTTCTCCCTCCCATTTTAGCATCAACTGAACCTCTCCTTGGAGAAAGCTGCCTCTTTCCATTGCCTGGGAAACTCATTTAGGCCAAAGTCTAAACTTAGGGAAGAAAAATTTCCTCTAAGTGACTGGACCAGGGTTTTCCAGGGGTCAGTGGCAGAGGAAGGAGTGAAACTTGTGCCTCCTGCAATCCAATGCACTTTATCAACCATTTCTGCTTGAAATCAGCCTAACTTATACACAGAGCATGATCAAAATGCTTAAAAATATCTTTCCTATGGCAATTCTAGTCTGGAGAGTGAAAATGAGAAACGTTGAGGATTTATTCATTTATATATTTGGTTTTTTATGTATTTTTTAACATGCCAGGATCATCTAAAGGAAAAAAAGTCTGTGGCAAAATAAAGGGGAAATTCCATTCAGGAAACGAGTCTGATTCTATGTGGTATCAACATCTGGGTAAAAGAGAACTGATCGAGTACCAGGCAATTTCAGTTCATTAATAATGTATGTGCACCCTCCAAAACACACTGTCATGGGAAAATTAGCAAATATGCCAACAAACTCATCAGGAGTGCTGCTGTAATTGAGTAAAGGATCCTGTTGTTCATCTGAAACACAAAACTTAATTCAGAAAGAAACGTCACAGCCAGGCACTGAGGATGGTGTGATTAGCACATCTAAATGTGCACTCAGACTCATTTCTGGGCTGACTCTTTTGATTTAAACACTCCCAGTTATCCCCTCATTCCTCAAAGGTGACATTCACACCTTCTTAATCATGTCTGGTTAAGCAAGAGTCAATGCTAAGGTGATTAATCAAAGCTGTAAGGCAGGAAAAAGGATCAATTTTATTACTTGCTGCAGTTCTCCCAGGCTGGCCCTACAGCCCAGCTCAGCTCTAATGGATATTGTCAAGTGTTGGATGTTGTCAGGTGTTGGATACTGGGATACCAGAGTTGTCCCTTTTCAATTGTAGAATTCATTTCTCAAATTCCAAAGTGATTTACTTAGAATTACAGAATCCCAGAATGGTTTGGGTTGGAAGGGACCTTAAAGATCCTTTAGTTCCACCCCCCTGCCATGGGCAGGGACACCTTCCACTATCCCAGGCTGCTCCAAGCCCCATCCAACCTGGCCTTGGACACTTCCAGGGATCCAGGGGCAGCCACAGCTTCTCTGGGCACCCTGTGCCAGGGCCTCCCCACCCTCACAGGGAAGGATTTCTTCCCAATATCTAAAGTAAACTTGCCCTTCTTCAGACCCATCACTCCACAGGAGTAAAATAAATGTCCCCAGCCATGGCTCTGCTGTGGGAAACCAGCCTCCAATACCTGGTGGGTTTTAAACTGATCAGCTCACTACCCTGTATTCCTCAGGGACCAGATTTGGGAATGATACCAGAAGGAGAGCCAGTGAAAGAGAGAACCTGGAGGGAGAAGGGTTCTGCTTCGTGTTTAAATTACTAATTAAATTCCTGCTACTACTTCAGGCTTAAATATCTAGAATCCTCAGATAAAACCATAGAATCACAGGCTCATTCATGTTGGAAAAGACCTCCAAGACCACCAAGTCCTTCCTGTTGGGATAAACGTCTCCTCAGTCCTATCGAGAGAGTTGCAGCACTGTAGGAAGTCTGTGAGCTACTCCTGAAGTTGTGTGGGAGATGTTGCCCTGAACCATTATAGATGCCTGGTGGGATTTTTGCAAACTGTCTTTGAAGCTCTGCAGAGGCTTCACACGGTCAGTAACCAAGATTTAATCACGTCCAGTCCAAATTCTCACCTCCTCTAAGCAAAAAAGACCTAATTGCAGTTCCTGGCCATCAAGCAAAGAGTCCTGTCCAAATGAGAAACAGCAAATAGTCCTAAAAATGCCTTGTTAAGGTCAACTCTTTGGCTGCTGGAAATTAGCACAGCTTGATTATTACTTACATGCTTTGAGTGTCAAACACCAGCTGAGACCCTGTAGGTAGAAGCTCCTTGTTCTTCTGGCTTTTTCTGGGCTGTTAGAAATGTGTGTCAAGCTGAGCAGAGTCTGCTAATGAAGGCATCTCTCTCTAGAGGGGGTGATGCCTTTCTGCTGAAAGAAATCTGTTCCTGTTCACAGAGAGAACCCTCCTTGTTGCTCCCTGATGTCCGGGTGAAATGGGTTCACCTGCCCCAGGGCCAGCAGCTTCCTGAGCCACTCGTGCATTTGCAAATGCTTCAGGTGGAGGGACAGCAATAAAATGCAGCCAGGAGCACTCAGGGGGAAGGAAATGAGCTTCCACCACCCCTGCATGCTCTGCAATGAAGTGGGACATCTGGACAGATCTGTGTCCCCACTGAGGGGATGTTACAGTCCAGCCACTAATTCCCTGGGGAATTAATTTTTATCCTTTTTTTATGCTGGAATATACTGAATCAGAAATAACAGAAGATTTTTTTCCTTCCCACAGCCCTTGGTCTTGTGTTATCTTCCCATTAACCTTATTTTTTCATGATCCCAACTCACCCTATGGAGAAAGATCCAGAAATTTCCTGCTGCCAGTATCTGCAGCTCCAAACTGCCTCACCTCCTGCACATGGCAAATCTGAGCTCCTGACAGCATCACCCCTTGAAACCAAGATAGGACTCAGTCTTAATTTCCCAGCTCATCTTACTGATTGCATCTTAATTAATTAGATCAGTAAATCATCCCATTGGATGCAAAAAATGCCAACACATGCAACCGTGATGGTTTACAAGTCTTAACCCATCAGGGCAGCTAAAAACCCCGAATAACTGCTCTATCCACCTGAAATTGCCTCTCCCATCTTGCAATGGCTTTGCAATCTGTTCCCTCTGCTCTGGGCTGGCATCGTGCACAGTTTGTCACCTGCTCTTGCAGTGTATTTGGGAAGAAATCAAATGTTTCATGGGCAAAGAACTAGTAATCATATTTCTTATTGATTGGAAAATGCTGGAGCAATATTCAATGGAAGGTGTCTGAAAGGAGTCCCCAGCTGGTGACCATCACAATTAATGTACCACTGGGACCACAGTAATTAGGAGGTGCCACAGGACAACACAGCTCTGTGATCCAAATGGCTTCTGGTCAAATTCCATAAGGAGTCCTGTTTTGTCACTTGAGTGGAGAGAATTGGGAAGGGGTTATGTAATTAATTATCCCTTCTTCTCTCTCACCCCCACTCCCTGTGCTTGTAATGCAAACTCAAAGTGGGCCAAGAGAATGACTGGAGCTCTCATTTTTTATTGATTTATTTCATTTATTCCTACGGCTTAGTTTAGCATCCAAGGTTCTTACTGTATCACTGAAATATGATCCAGATTGCTTTTTTGTCCAAGGATTGATTACTTTTTGATGCATAGGACTGCTCTTCTGTGGGCCTTTGCAATCTTTGATTTGTGATTAGATTTGTGATCCAATATTGCAGATAATGAACCCCAGTGACACCATGGCTTGGCAGTGGCCACGATTTTGTTAAAATTCTTCAAATCCTTCCCAGTTTTCCTGAGATGACTTCAGCCATGGATGTCACCTTTTGTTTTCATGCTGTCCTTCTGGAAAAAGAGAGGACCATAAAACTTCCAACTCCAGTTTTCCAACCCTTTTCCACAGAAGTGCTTAGTTCCTTTTGAAATATATTTTTGTTATCCTGTGGTTTACATCTGGCTTATAGTTTTGAGCTGCCACACTGAAGGGAACAAAGCCTAAAGAAGTGACCTGCTGTCTGTGGTTGCACAAATTGCTTCTGGCCTCTCCAAAACACACTCAGACCTTGACTCTTTCCTGTAGCATTCCCTGATAATTAACATCAGTGTTCAAGCATCTCAGAGGCTCAGATTTTGGGCCCGCAGAATTGCTGTACAGTTGCCTTAAAGCAGTTGTGAAATGGATTTTTGGATGTCACAGCCTCAGAGGACTCTTTGGTCACCAGATCCAGCAGGTACATGAACAGCTTCCATTGGGTTTTCCCACTGCAAGGAGTTCCACACACCAGGCTCCCCTTCACCCTGGAGCTGTTGGGCTGCACACAGGAAAAACTCAAGGAATTTGACCCGTTAAGGCATCTTGAAAATTTATGACGCCTCAGTTACTTTATTTTCCATGGTTTCTGGTAATCTTGCACTCACAGAGGCCACAGAGAGGCTTTGCTGGCCCCATCCTCTCATGGTCTTTGTGGTGCATCTTTGCTTCAGAGCTTGGAGGGAATAACAGCAGTAGGTCTGTGGAGAAGCTGGGAAAACTTCCCTCAGCTCAGCAGCTTCCCCAAAATTCTGCTTTCTAGCAGACATCTCCAGGGAAGCAAGATTACTCTTGGTGACTCAGTGTGAAGAGGCTCTCAAGAAGTCCCAGGAAATGGTCTTTGAAGAGCTGGGAGCATCCAACAGCTGCAACGGAAAATGAGCACATTTAGCTTTGATGTGTTTTGATGCAGGACCAGTAATTTCATTTTTGGCATTATTATGGAAGCAAAACATGTATTAACAGGGGCATAATTTATTTTAAAAAGGAGAGCAAGAATGTTTACTGTCTTCCTGGTAATGCAATTGGGCTGTCCCACGATCATCTATCAGGCATGACAGCATCTCCCATTTCTATGCAGATTTGTTATCTAAGCAAATTTTCTGTAGGTGCAGAAGGGGACGGGGTGTTCTTTCTTTCAGTGTACACCTATAATTTATTTAAATCAGAGCTTTCCTGCAGGGAAGTAAAAATAAAATCTTTGTTTCTGCTGCGTGACACAAGAAGAGTTTGCAAAGACAGTCTCGTTTCTTGTCTTCTGAGAGACAGCGTTGGCAGGGTGGGACCTTCTGTGCCCCTCTGAAATTACCACACACTGAGGCTTTGATCAGTAGAGCCAGAACCAGGGTTTAGAGGATTTTTCCCTGGGCCTAAATATTCACAAAAGCCGTTCCAGTTGCTGACATTCCATTCTCTTGGGAGGTGAGGAGCAGGCAGAAGGCTGAGGGACCCTTTAGAATCACAGGAGCATGGAATCCTTAGGGTTGGAAAGTCATGGAATCATTAGGGTCGGAAAAGACCTTTAAGGTCATCGAGTCCAACCCTTAACCCAGCACTGCCATGTTCACCACTAAACCCTGTCCCCAAGTGCCACATCCATGTTTTTGAACACGTCCAGGGAAAATGACTCCACCACCTTCCTGGGCAGCCTGTTCCAATACCTGACCACCTTTTCAGTGAAGAAATTTCTCCCTGTTTAAGAGCTGTCCTCACACCCTGCTCACTCAGCCTCAGTTACCAAGCTGAATTCCCATAAAGCCCAACAGAACTTCACTCATTTTCTCTCCCACTTTTCACTTTCCCAGCGTCTCTGCACAAAGCCATGGACTTAAATCCTTGTGCAAGTAGTGGCAAAATTCCCATTGACTTCAGCAGGGCCGGGATCTTAGACCTAATATTGCCTGTAAATTCCCTTCTAATTAAATTAGTGGGCTGAACTGTTCTCAGTGGTGCATTGAGAAAGAAAAGTTCTTTCCACTGCAGGAAATGGCAAGTTCAGTCCTACGTCCTGCACTATTTATAGGGGACCCACATCCTCCATCCAGCCTTTAATGTTGGTGAACTTCCATGACTTCTTACCAATGGGAATCTCTTTCCACCTCAAGCTGCTGGAAAGGATTAGCCCATAATTAAATTTTTTCAGTGAAAGGCCATCTTCAGCATATGAAAAATCTGCCCTTTTGAGAACTGATCATTTCTCTGCTCAGTTACAGTGAACCTACAGACACTAAATCAGAATAATTACACAGTGATGCACATACTTCCATATCTTTTGCCAACACTGAGTGCATTAACAGGTTTAATTTTCTTTTGTGGCACCCAGTTTGGCTAGTTGATGTTATCTGGGAACCTTGCCCAGTGTGTAAGACATTCTGCGTCTGTCAAACAAGAAATACCTACAAACAAACTCATCCCCCTCTGTTCTGCGTATCTGAGCTCATGAAGAAAACGTATTCAGAGTGAGTATCCAGAAATCTGATGAAGAACACAAGAAGCCTGAGCCTTAACCATCCAAAACAGAGGAATTCCACAGATTTCTTCCTACCTTTTTTTCCTCCAGCAGATGAAATATTTATTGCTCAGCAATTGCAGAAAGAGAAAGTGTTTTGCATGTTTTGCATCCCTAACTCCTATTTCCTTTGGCACAGATTAAGAGGGCAGCAGAATTACCAGGCAGTTTTAATGAGCCAAGAGGTCATAATTTATAGATCTGCCTTGAGAGACACAGGCTTTGCCATCTGCGCTGCGCTTTGCTGGGTGTGAATCTTAGTTCAGGAAACCCCATTTCCCACTGCTTCAAGGCAAGCAATTTCCTTCTGCTACCTCGTGGCACCAGTTTCAGCGTGGCTCTTCATCTGCCACTCTTGGGTGCTGCCTTAAGAGCACACCTGGAGGCTGCAGGTACAGAAAGAAACACCTCATCAGTCTCTGGGAGCTTGTGTGAATTTTCCATGTTCATTTGACAGAATCCGTTCTCTTCAACCTGGATGTAGAGATGTAGAGAATGACAGAACCACAGAATATCCTGGGTTGGAAGGGACCCACAAAAATCACTGAGTCCAGCTCAAGGCCCTGCACAGGACAGCCCCAAGAATCCCACCCTGTGCCTGAGAGCATTGTCCAAACACTTGCTGAACTCTGGACACTGAGAGAAATTCCCCTGAGCTCACCTGAAAATGTAGTCAGCCTTGATGGTTTCTGAGAAAAAAAAAGCAGGGGCAGCAAGCAAATGTTGCATTTCAGAAGGTTTAATTCTGTATCGGATATTGGTGGATAAAACACGTGTGCAGTGTAAAGGAGTTCAGGGTCTGTCCATATCATCCATTTCAACTTTGCTCACCAGAGACGTCATCCCAGATGACATCTGGACAGAGTGGTCAGAAGTCTCACAGCAAATTTTTGACAGATTTCACAGATTATTCGGATTTGGAAGGGGCCCACAAGGATCATCAAGTCCAACTCTTCGTAGAATGGCCCATATGGGGGTGGAACCCCTGACCTTGGTGTCATCAGCACTGCGCTCTGACCAACTGACTGTGCTGATACCACTGCAATTTATTTGTGTGACAATGTGTTCCCGAGGTCCCACACACCAGCACTCAGCTGTGTGCCCCCAAAATCTCAGAATCATAGAATTGTTAGGGTCGGAGAAGACTCTAAAAATCATCCAGTCCCACCATTAGCCCAGCGACCATGTGGTTGCTGGACTAATGGCGGGACTGGATGATTTTTAGGGTCTTCTAAACCCTAAAAACCCTGTCCCCAAGTGCCACACCCCACAGCTTTTGACCACCTCCAGGGATGGTCACTCCACCATTGCCCTGGGCAGCCTCTTTCAATGCCAGACCACCCTTTCAGTTAAGAATATTTTAATATCCAACCTCAACATCTCATGGCACAACCTCTTATTGTGTCACTTGTTATCTGGGAGCAGAGACCAATCCCCACCTGGCTATGCTTTGTAAACAATTTCTAAGGAAAATAACTGTTCTAATTCCCTCCTAAAGAACATGAACACCCCATTCAGCTTCTTTAGAGCTGTGGCCTTTGCTGATGGCCAATGTTTGAAGAGCCAGTGGGAGCCAATTCACCTCAGGGTGGAACATGTTCCCAGTGGAATTGCCAGCAGAAACACAACTGTGCCAAGAAATGAGCCCGCCAGGCTTCTGCTCTGTGCGGACTCCGGGGCATCTGTGCACTCGGAGACTTGCTGGTATCTGATCCTGCTG
Source organism: Corvus moneduloides (assembly GCF_009650955.1). Lineage (NCBI taxonomy): Eukaryota > Metazoa > Chordata > Aves > Passeriformes > Corvidae > Corvus > Corvus moneduloides. Next base: position 3,685,148 of record NC_045476.1, read on the forward strand.
GGAAAAAAAGCATGGAAAAAACAACAACCTCCATCCCAGGAGCTGTGTCCAGCCATACCATAACAAAAGTCCTCACTCTGAGGTAACGATTCACTTTCCAGCAGGTGACTTGGTAGTTCTGAAAAGCCCAGATTGCCCCTGGCTCAGCCATTCCCAGGAAGTCCATGGGCAGGTTTCCATCCCACAGGATGGAATACATCTTTCCCATTCCCACATATTGTCTGGTGCAAGGGAAGGCTGTGCTGGCATCAGGCATGGAGGTGACTTGTTCATCATTTCTCCTGCAGCACTCACAGAGCAGAAGAAACCCACTGGGTGCCGTGCTGTGCTATCCCAATTAAAATGTGGGGTTGTTTTCCCCAAAAGGAATTGCAAACCCCAAGGTGTACCCTCTCTTTCTCTTTAGCACTGGAGGGAGATGATGCTCTATAACCAATCTGCTCCTTTAAAAAAAGTTTTCTATGGGCTCTGTGGGTTCCTTGGAATGTTTTCTGTATTCTGTATTTATTTTTCATTCCTGCCTGCAGCTTCAGTTGGAGATAATTGCTCTTTCTTTGTCATCATGCAAGGTGAGCTGGCTCCCCTGTGTGCTTGAGGACCTTCAAAACCTTCCCAGCTATTCCAGGAGCAAGACAGAATGCATTGCAAAATAGTTACTTGCCACCCCCAGCAGAATTTGAGCACAGGAAATATAAAATGATAAATTATTCAACCCCTAGGTAGGCCAATTAAAGGGGGAAAAAACCCAACTCAGCAGCAAAGACTGTGCTGTTATAGCTGGGAAAGGATTTATTGAAAAAAAGGACTTTGGTGTCATCTAATTTTTGGAAATTAACAGTTGCAGTGGGACTGGCTTCGAACAATGTCCCTTCTTTTTGAAAGGAAACTTTGGTCTCCCTAGAATTGCATCTTGCATGTGGCAGTGTGAGAGAGCGGTGGGGGAATCATCCTGCCTTGCTCCCAGACAAGATTTGCTCGTCAGCTGGAGATCCTGGTGCCAGTCAGTGTCAGCTCCAGGAACAGCTAAGAGACATCCCTTGATCATATGTATAAATGCACCCCAGGAATGGGCTGAGTTAATTGGGTTTTGGAAGTAACTCCAAAATGTTGGTTTGAGAAACTTGTGATGCAGGTGATTAAAACGTGAGTAGAAACAGGAGATGAAGCTTCTGGTTTGCCATCAGAGAGGTTAATATTATACTCTCCCTTCACTGAGAGAGTGGGTAAGCTTTGGAACAGGTTCCTCAGGGAAGTGGTGCAGTCACCATCTCTGGAAGTGTTGAAAAAACCGAGTGGATGTGGCACTTTGTAATTTGGTTTCGTGGGCATTGTGGAATTAGGTCAAAGGTTGGACTCGATCATCCTGGAGGTCTCTGCCAACCTTAATGTTCCTGGGATTCTCTGAGCGGCTTAGCCATTTCCCTGTAAGCTGCCTTCCAAAATCGGAGCAGTGAAATGGGCCCTTATTTCCCATCTGAGAAGCGAAGCACAAAGGCCAGCCCTGATAGGAACTGCTGGAGTTCTGCACATCCCAGGAAAGAGAACGATCCCTCCAAAGGCTGGGGCTGCTTTGGATCGAGGGCCACAGCTGGGGCCCATCCCCTCATCCCTGGACAAACACCACATCAGCAGTTGCGGGGGGGGTGTTGCTGTGCCCAATGAAGAATCCATCACTGCATTCCAGGCAGAGCATCCAATAAATGGGAAAACATTCTGCACTCGTAAAACCCAGTGATAACTAAAACACAAAGCGACTGAGGCTGAAGCAGCTCTACTCCAGCCCTATAAAACGAGGAGTCACACAGAGATTTGGAAAAAGCCTTTTGTTCCCCCAACCAAGTGTTGTCTCAAGCAGTAAATCCCAAAGCCAGGAAGCCTGGGGGCACTGCCTTGGGAGCTGTAAGTTTAGCTGTGATAACCCAGAAAAGGGCACGGCTCTGAGTTAATGCAGACAGGCTCCTGCATTACACACTGCCTCGTCATCCCTCAGACAGTCAGGGGGCAGAGCAATCACATTCACATTTGTCTTGCCAGTCACCAGAGGTGTCAGTGCTCCAGCTGCTTCCAGTGTCCATTGCATCACTGCCCTCTGGCTCCCAGCTGCTCCATATAAAAGTCATTACTGGACTGCAGAGATACTCTGGCTTTTCCTTTTTAGGCAAGAACAAACAAACAAATAATATATTCAGCTTTGCCTGCGTGATCTCTTTGTGGTTTTAAAGAGGAAGGGGAGTGGTGTGGACTTTTTTTCCCAGTCCCTGCCATGAGGTGTTTCACTCGCTTTTCCCAAAGTGCTTGTGACTTGAAGCAAGACCAAAAAAACCCCAAAACTATTAAAAAGCGCTAATCTTTCAGCCAGTCCATCTGATAGACACATGAAAGAGGGACATGTCTTTATTTGTCATCCAGTAGGGCCAACATTGCAATCCCTAGTGTAGAATTGATCTGTTTTGCAAGTACTGGCAGGACAACAGAGAAACTTTTTAAAGCCTGTGGCTTAGTTTACAAGAATAAATGCAAAACATATCAGAAAGGTATGAAAAGGGATCTGGAATTTTCCTGCTGTTTTGCAGAGAAAGGTCACAACAGTGTTCTTGTGGTCTGATTCTGTTTTTGCCTCAGGGCTTTACAGCAGCAACGCCTTGGAGTGTCCCAAATCTTGAACTTCCATGTTCATTCTTTTCAGAAATAACACAAAGAGCCTCCCACCATTTTCTTCACTGGACACCAGGGCTCTCAATGAAGGCCTGAAATACACTAAATATTTGAGACCTCTGAAACACCCCAGAGCAGCTATGGCTGTCCCATTCCTGGAAGTGTCTAAGGCCAGGTTGGACAGGGCTTGGAGCAGCCTGGGATAGTGGAAGGTGTCCCTGCCCATGGAAGGGGTGGGACTGGATGATCTTTAAGGTCCCTTCCAACCCAAACCACTCTGTGATTCTATGATTCAAACAAGAACGGGAGGCCTTAAACTACCACAGTTTCTCACATCTGGCCTAATTACACTCTCAGTTTTCCCAGTGTCCCCACAAAGGTGTATGAAAGATTACCTTGGTGAAGTGACCTGATGGCAACACATCCTCCTGATAGTCTGGCATTGCTGTACTGCACGTGCAGCATCCTTGTATTGCCAAATTCTTGAGGAATTCCACCCACTGCCTTGATCATTACGCCTAATGGGACTTAGCCATTCATATTAACAGGAGCCACTTGTGACTTTAAACTCCAAATTTTGCCATCTAAGCAAAGGAAAAGATGTTTAAGTCCCACCATGGGAGACCTGGACCACAAAGATGAATTATCCAATCCTTCCCAATTCACAGAACAGCACTTCTGGTCTCTCAAGCTGATTGCAAATATTTGAAATAACTAATTTGTCTCCTCAAATGAGTTATGATGTACATTTCTCACCCACATTTTTTTAAAGATGCAATTTAATTTCTTCAAACAGGCAAAAGAGGAACTGTTGAAACAAAAGGGGACGCAGCAAAGTTTGCTGAGAAAGTTTTCCCAATGCAAATTGCCACAGCACAGAAATTAATCTGGCCCACAGTTCACACCTACTGTTTGTGAAATGTTTTAAAACCATTCCCACTAAATCAGTATGATAAATGCATTTAAAGCTTGAATGAATAATTTTGAAGAATAGCAAGCGCCTTATTTTTAATTATGACACCGTCACTAGGGAGCCTGAAGGCTCCTATGCAAATGAACTTCTTCATCATCTGCTCCACACCTGTCTGAGTGTTTGTCTTTACCTCCCAGGAGACAGTGGTAGTAAACAGGAGGTATTTTGAATTTCTCCTTTCCTAAGGGATAAACTGCCTTCTGTTTACCACACAATGCTGGGCTCAGGAACATAAACAACCAGGCAGGGCAGACAGTGCACAGGATCTTGCTGGTGGGTCAAATCCCGGGAATATCAGTACAGGCAGAACCCAGATCTTCAAAGGGACTTGACTCCTACTGATAGAATTTGAATATGGGGACCCAGGACATTGTTGCAAATTGATGTTTCACTCCCACACTCATAAGTCACAAGAGAAAATTTGATTTAAGGTCTTACCGAATGTAAGTCTTTTGAAAATGTTACCACTCAGAGACACGACTTATCTCAGCTAAACAGCCTTTAAAAATGATCACAGTCTGGCTCCATGCCTGGAACCAAAATGAAAGGCAATCTCTTGGCCTGGGAAGAGCCAGACAAGCCTTGCAAGGTTAATTTTCAGCCATTTTCATCTGCTGTGTAAAGAGAAGATAAGGGAAAGACAGGAATCAGGACTAATAACAACCTGCTGTTACTTGAAGCTTCTAATCTTCCTGTTAAGTAAATTAAGTTTTATATAGGGGGATACATAAGAAAAGCATTAATGTTTAACTACACTTAGTGCTTTCCTGCTAAGGCCAATGCCAAAGCAGATGTTTTTGTTGGTGACAGGAATATCTGAGGGATGTAAGGGAGGCAGAACAGCCTTGCTGTTAGAAAAAGGAGAAGAACTGGACTTCTGGGGGTACATCCACAGTGCTTGAGGTCACCTGAGTTTACTTGGACAGTGCTTTAGGAGCACCTCAAGTATTTGGGGTGTGATCTACCCACGTGGTGGCAAATCCCATTTAATTTTGTCTGCTGCTGAAGTCCTTTGCCATTTTGTCCCTTTTGCAGCTGGCAGAGATGCCCAGTTATTCTGCAGTGGTTAGACCTGAGCACTCCACTGCCAAAATGGGTGGGAGGCAGCAGTGGACAGACAGACAATGCTTTTTTTCCGTTGCTGGGACTGGAAACCAGCACCATGGGAGAAGTGCTCCTGGAACAGCACCTACCTGGCATGAGAACTACAGTAAATAAAGAGTAACTTTGAGGGAGGAACTGGAATAAAAAGAAATGAATGGATGGATTAGTCTGGGAAACAGAGGCTGAGGGAGCTGGGGGTGTTAAGCCTGGAGGAGGCTCAGGGGTGAGCTTGTCACACTCTACAGCTCCCTGACAGGAGACTGTAGCCACAGGAGGGTCGGTCTCTTCTCCCAGGTTACCAGCAACAGGACAAGAGAACATCATCTTAAACTGTGCTAGGAGACATTTAGGTTGGACATTATGAAGAATTTCTTCACAGAAAGGGTCATTAGACATTGGAATGGGCTGCCCAGGGATGTGGTGGAGTCACTGTCCCTGGAGGTGTTTAAGGAAAGACTGGACGTGGCACTCAGTGCCATGGTCTGGGTGACAAGGTGGTGTTGGGTCACAGGTTGGACTCGGTGATTGCAAAAGCCGTTTCCAACCTTGCTGATTCTGTGATTCTATCTGCAGCAAGGCTGAGCAGGGCTTTGCAAGGCTTTGGGGTTCCTCTCTTTACCTGCAATTTCCAGATACAGGCTGCCCATTCCATGTTTACCCACCACAACGTGGGCTCTGGAATAGAGAAAGATTTGTTAACAGGCAGGAGAGTGACACCAGAGAGCACAGCCACATCACTGGGACATCTGGATTGGGATGGGAGTCCAGGAGAGCCCTTGCTTATCCTTCCTGGGCCAGGCCAGGAGCTGCATCACTGAGGGGCAGCTCTAGGACACCTGGGAATATTCCGAAAGGGGGGCAAGCAAGATTCCCTGGTCACACAGATCCACGAGCAGCCCCAAGATTCCATCATTTGGGGAGGCAGGAGGACAAACTCAGAGGCACCACTCCCTGAGAGATGCCCGTGTTCAGTCAGATGAATTCCTGCTCAAGAGTAGAGAGTTTTTTTTTTGCTGGAAGCAAAGCAGATGCTCAGCCCAGCCAGGCCATTACTCTGTGATTTTTATTTCCATGTGTCTCATTTCCAGCTCTCTTGTGCCTGTCAGTGATGGATGCTGTGACAAAAAACTCCTCAATCCTGCAGATAACTGAAAGCACACAGGGACGTAATCCTCTTCCTTTATTCTAGTAAATCTCTATTGTTCAGGTAAACCATCTGGTCATTATCCCATATCCACACTTAGGCCCTGGAAGAATAAATCCAAGTCAGGATAATCCACTGCTGAGCTGACAATGAGGGGTGACACGTGGTAAAATTAATTTTTTTTTATAGTTAGAAGCATTAAAAAGCCATTCAGCGAAATGAAGTTGTTGTTATCACAAATAAATTACAGTTCAGCAGGAAAGAATTACATTGAAAACCGATTGGCTGTAAAATTAATAATGTTTTGGGGAACGTGCCTGCTCTTGGCACTTCCCTGAAGTGTCAGCCCGTGGCAGTGCTCACACCAGCCCCAGATAGCTGTCCACACCCCACCTTCCAGGAATGATGTGCTAAGTCTTGCTCCCGGGTATCTGGCACGAATTCCCAAACACTGGAAGAAATGTGGGATCTGGGCAGAGTTCCACAGGAGACATTTGTCCATGTGGATGGCTGGCAAAACGCCCACGTGCCTCTTCCACCCTCAAAACAGGGAGAAGCAGACCTTGGAAAAGGTATTTCCACATCAGCTCTCTCCATTTTGATGTGTGGTCACACAGACAGGAGGAGAGGAGGATTTTGTTTACCCAAAGGTGAATTTTAGCTTGAGAATCTGGAGTTTCAGTGGAAGTGCTGTCTCTGAAGCAGCTGCCAGTAACTTGAGCAGTAGTGGCCACATCTCCCAGGTGCCAAGCGCCCTTATATAAACAATTCCAGCAGCACATAAGAGCCAGGACAACCTCCTTCACATGGAGAGCTGGGGGAAGCTATCCCAGAATCTGTCTGTTGTTGGTATAGGATGTGTCTTCATGCAAGGAAAGCCCAGTTTTCTTATACGGACCCTGGAATCCTTGGGCTTCCATGAGTTGATCCAAGTGTGTTGTGTGTGCACAGGGTTTGGTTTTTTTTCCTCCTGTTCCATCAGAATGTGCCCATTTAGGATAACGTGAGCAGAATTTTTGCATGAAGATTTCTTTTCATGATGAACTCTCGTTTCTCAGCACTTGAGGGTGGCTGTGGGGTCAGGACAGGAGGGACACAACCAACATCCTGCCCCAGCTTCAACATCAATAACTCCTCTCAGAAGTTTGGTTGCTTCCAGTTTCCCTCTTTGTCCCTCTGTCAGCTTCATCCTCCTGCCCATCCCATTAAGCAGGACTGATTTCCACTAAACACTCCCCAGTGGTCTTGCTGATGTCAGAAAATCCAGTTCCTAGTCCAGATTGCACGGATACAGCAGCTAAAGACCACGGTTATGGTGTCATTAAAAAACTGCAGAGAAGGAATGTATCCTAACGAGGCTCTTTGGAATACATGTAACTGTGTCAGTCGATTCTCTTTCAGCAAATATCAAGCCATAAAAATGCCACAGAAGGTTATATATATATTCAAGGAAGAAACAGTAACAACCCTCTGAGTTCACAAATCCTCTCCTCCACAATAAAAGTCTCATCTGTAGTAATCACTCATTTTTAAAGTTGTTCAAATCTAAAATTGACTTGAAGCTATTTCTTGTTTCTTCAGTTTCAGAACCAACTGCAAGAGATTTATCTACTTCCAAATTGTCTTTGCAAACTGTCAGTACCAAAAGGCAATTAAGCTGGAGCTCAGTGAGATACGATGAAATAAAAATTAATTAGAAAACGCACGTTCCAAAAAAAACCCCAGAGTTTTCTGGCAAAAATACATCTGTCTTTAAATTCAGATGTGCTGCAGGGATAGAGCTGAGCTGTTTGACTCCACTTGTGATATTCTCATCAAACCCATGACACCAGATGAGACAAGGCCAAGTTTGCAATTCTTATTTCAGTATTCCAGGGTATCCTGGAATTCCAGGGTTTCCTTTAAGTCCAGGTTATAGCTCAGACTCGCAGCAACATCTGGAGCCGATGTGCATCTTCTCAGCTTTTAAAAGGCCACAGCCCCCTGTGGCTCCAGTTGTGTATAAGAAAACCAAAGCTGAGCAGGTTTTCCCAATACTTTTTAAATAAATCTTCATCTCCCCGAGCTGCCATGTTGCGTGGTGACTGTGCACATGCTGTGTGTGACTACATACACACATTTTTAAGCTGTTGGTGCCATTTCATAAATCCCAATCCAGACTATTTTAGGTGCTGACAACACTAGAAATGTGTTTTTCCCATTTTCTTCGATGATTTTGGGTCCAGCCTTCCCAGCAGGCACCTCTTGTCTTGAAAAGGTGAACAATGTGAAATTATGAGAGCGCACACACAGGTGTAAGAGGGAAGCAGGGAAGGCAGCATGATGCATCACTGGAGTGGGTTAGACTGGACTGTATTCCTAAGGACACTGGTGTTTTCTCTGTGTCGTTTCACGCTCACCCTAATTGCTGATCCAGGCAGCTCTGGAGGCGGCTGGAGCGAGGATCTGCCTTTGGATGTGCGTGCAATGGAAAATTACCTCAGCAAAATGAGTTGTCACAGAGCAGTGGGGTGCTGGTGTCAAGCTGGAGCCAACTGCTGTCCCTGCTCACTCGTGCTCACCTCCCTCCTGGTGTTTTCCTTGTCCCTGTTCCAGTGCCAAGGCAGAGGGAGGGAATCTTTCCTTAGGGCTGCAGTGGGACCTGGAGGGGCACACTCCGCTGATGCAGATGGAAAAGTGGCTGTCGAGGCTGACATCACACATTGTTCTTGTATTGTTCCCAACAAACACAGCTCATTCATGTGAAACCCCCAGTGCTGATCTTCCCAAGAGGCAGCTGCTCCAGTGGGGCTGGAGGGATTCAGGAAAGGACAAACCCCCTGGGACCACTTAACAGTAGAGTGGTGAAATGGCACTGGCTGCTCTCTCTGTTCCAGGGCTGTAACTGTTCATTTTCCATGTGTTACCTGGTCCCTTGAGCCTTGCACATTTAGAGCCAGAGGCAAGACAGGCTGTTGGCAGGGACAGGGGCTGGGATTCCATGGAGTGCTGGGCTTTCAGCAGAGTGCTTGGATTGCTCATTTGTAAAGGCTGGTGCTAATGCCAGGCAGCTTTGGATCTATTTATGCCCTTCCCTGAAGTGAGCAGCTGCTGTGGTATCCCTCACTCAACCCCTCGTTCTGCACGAATCCCAGACAGACCCTACATCCCAATCAATCCTGGCTGCTCTGCTCACGCTTTCTGGAGCTCTTGGTTCCTTTCCCCCTTGGATTTATTGACTCTGTGGTCTCTCAGGTGTAAAACCCCTGACCGCCGTCTCATGCTTCCCTCCAGACACACCATGGCTCACACTTTGCCTTTCAGTTGATGGGCCTGTGTCCTCTGTGTGCTCCCATTCACACTCAGTGGATTTTGGTTGGTTTTTTTTTCCTACCTTATCCTTGATACAAAAATCACTAGTGATTTAAGCACCTCAAATCAAGCCCATAAAGAGATCAGACTCCTGGCTCTGAAGTTACATTGGTTCAATTCCCCTTGCATGAAAAATCTTGGCGTCTTTGTGAGGGGGCTTTGGTCTGTGGATCTGCCCACATGTATATTGTATATCGTGTCCATATTGTTCACCACACAGGAGCTGGTATGAAGGGAGAATAGGGAGGTTCCAGAGCTGCTGGATTATCATGGACACAGTTGTTGGGACCCACACTCCAGTCCTCTACAATCAACAGAATTACACAAAGGATATGAATTGGCCCTGTTTATTCCCATATTCAGAAGTATGTTTGTAGGGGAAAGGATCAAACTGTGGCAGCAGCTGCAGCCAGATGTGCTGTCCCAGTTCCCTGACCCATGCACAGAATATCTTGGGTTCAGTTGTCCTTGGTTTCCTCTCTCTCTGCAGACTGGCTGGAAGGGCTGAAGTGGGCAAGGAGTGAAGAATATTTGCTGTGACCACCAGCAAACCACATGGCAAGAGGAAACACTGATGAAAATCTGCTGCCTGCATGGACACAACCACGATAGATGGTTCCTCTCTGGGAACCCCATCAAGCAGGTCCATGCTGGGTCTTTGTGCTGGAAATTTAGCTAAAACCTCTCAGTCTCTGGCTTAGACCTGTGCATCCTGTTGCTGCTTGCACCTAAGCTGCATCCACAGGTGATGGGAGGATCCCAGGGTCATTGCTGGAGGTGCTTTACGTGAGCTGGGCCATTTTTCTTGGCATTCCATTTATCACAGAATCACAGAAATATTACGGCTGGAAAAGGCCTCTAAGATCACTGAGTCCAAATGTTAGCCCAGCACCGCAAGTCCACCACTAATCCACGTCCCCAAGTGCCACAAAGCTTTTGAACGCTTCTACGGATGGCAATTCCACCAGCTTCCCAGGAAATGTTCCAATGCCTGACTTCCCTTCCAGTGAAGAATTTTTCCTTAGATCCAATCTAAACCTCCTCTGGTGCAGCTCGAGGCCATTTCCTCCTGTTTTGTCCTCGTATTTATGTTGACTCTATAAAATCTGTTCCCTTCTCACGGGCAATGTGTATCAGACTATTTTTGTTTAGGATGCTGTCCTCAGGCTGGAAAGGCATTGTGGAAACGCTCCCTTTGGAGCAGGGATGCTGCAGAGCCTTTTCCATCTGTGCTGTGTTTGCTGAGGAGGCTGAGCTCATATGTTACCCTGCATTAAAAGCAAGAGCCTCCCTGTAGCTGCACCATCGCTGTCTCACTGCCACGGAGCAGGTGAGAGGCAAACACACTGTGGGCAGCCTGTGGTCTGACAGAGACCATCTGTGTGACTGCTGACACGGAATTTAAGCACTTTTTGCACCGTTCCCAAGTTTTGATGCAAGAGGGAACACGCAGGAGATGCTGAGAAGCTCTAAGGCAGCACAGTCAGGGGGCTCTGCCAGCACGTGCGCTCCGCGTGAGACATTTGCTACTTGTGTGCTGAGGGTTTATTGTAAAAGTTACCTTTGTGGCTTCCTGGAATGCTCTGTCTCTCCATGGACCAGTTATTTTTAATGAACTGTCAGCATTTGGCACAGCAAGCCAATGGAGGATTAATAAAAACCTGGTGTACAAGCTGGTTTGTAGAGCTCTGCTAAACATCAAACCTCAGGAATGGGCGATACAAAATAAAGCCACTCCCAGGGTGGGCTGCTTTCAACTACAAAGCCAAGCACGAAACACCGGGCTGTCTGCAGCTTCTGTGCTTGTTTAAAATCCAGCTTTTAAAACCTCTCTACTCAGAGGCCATTTCCCCTCTGATATCCCTCCTGGGATAAGGGATAGATCAGATTCTTAAAACTCCATGGCAGATGGAGCAGTGGAGGTGTTCCTGACACTCTTACAACCAATAAATGCCTGGAGAGTATCTACCAACAGTACCTGCTGGCTCCTGTGCTGTTCTTCTTCCCTTTCCATGGGAGCAAGGGATGGGCACAGTCTTGTTGCATAAGCACTGCTCTGCAGAGCCTTTCCCAGGTGATATCAGGCCCTCAAATTGAAGATTTCCATCCCACAAGCTGCTCAGAGGCCTGCCAGCATGAAGAGAGGAGGGACTTTGGTCCTGTTGTGTGTTTAGGGCAGGCGGGAGGCTGGTGACAGATCAGGTGCCTGCACATATTTTTATTTGCTTTTCAGACTCGTGTCAAGGAAATTCTTCCAGCACCCCTGGGGAGTTTGATGTGCCAGTGACATTGTGGCACCCAGATAAATGCCAAACATTCCCTTTCACCTTTCCAGAGCAATCACAGCCTTACCCCAGCACGTCTCTAGGGATTAATGACTGTCAGATTTGCAAGAGAGCAGAAAATTCCATGAGTTACTGATGGGACTCACACAAGGTTGCAGAAAGAGACTTCAGAGCAACAAGGAAGGCAACTCTGTCCCCACTGTGTCCAAAGCCTTGGGGCCGTGCCCATTCCCTGGGGAGCCTGGGCACTGGCCAGCACCCTCTGGGGGAAGAACCTTTTCCTAAAATCCAGCCTGACCCTGCCCTGAGGGAGAGTTTGGTGAGAGGAGCACCCAGGTGAGACCAAGCTGCTGTCAGTGTGTGAGTGCTGTGTTCTCTGCCTGCTCTGCCCCCTGTGAGCAGCCTGTACGTGTCCGTGTGTGAATTTCTGCAATATCCCTGGGTCTGGGTGTGTTCCCGCAGGGAATACAGGCTCAGCCTCACTGCAGGCAGGATCTGCAGCTCTGTCAGCCTCACCTGTGCCAGGTGACTGGATTTGCCATTTCCCAGCAATTAGCACAGCAGCTCATGTCTTCCTGAAAACCCACACGCAGTCTGGTCTCTGCAGAATGGCTTTTTGTTGGCTTGCGATATTTTCATTCATTTTACTCTTCTCTTTCTTGCTTTCTTCCTGCAGTCCCTGTGGTATTTGACCGGCAGTGTTGCTCTGTGCACAAGTGGTGGTGAGACACAGTCCCCTTCCTGTTCTTCCAGACAAATCCCACTGGGCTGTTGTGCAGGAAAACTCAATTCACCGTTTTCTTCCTATAGTATTCCTGTAGTATTGCCAGCCTGCCAGAGTTAAAGGCAACTAAGTTCTCCCTGACAGCTACTATTTTTGATATAAAGGCCCTCACTTGCACATGCTACTTACACCAAATTGCATAAACTCAGCCCCAAAGTGACTTACAAGCTATGATGAAAACTTAATCACAAGAACAAACTGCAGCTTTAAAACCCTGTGATTTAAATCGACTGTAAGTAGGATTTTAATCTAACAGTCTACCATTTGAGGCTGAACAGTGCAGTAATTGCAGTCGTACACAGAATACAACAAAAGCACCAGGGGAAAGAAAAAAAAGAAACAAAAGCCATGACAACAATGCCAGAAAAAGTAATTAGCACATCAGCTCAGGCACTCTGAGCTGTTGGGCACTTCTGAAGCAACATAAGCTCGCTGTGCTTAACAGAGATAAAACAGGGAAGAACAAAAACCAAACCAGTATAGGAATAAGAAGCACCAATGCTCTTGACCCCACCAGAGAAGTTGTTGATTCCTCATCCCTGGAAGTGTCCAAGGCCAGGTTGGACAGGGCTTGGAGCAACCTGGGATAGTGGAAGGTGTCCCTGCCCGTGGAAGGGGGTGGGAATGGATGATCTTTAGGGCCCCTTCCAACCCAAACCTTTCTAGGACTGCTTTTGTTCACACTACAGTCATTTTAATTACACCAGAGATTTTATATTTCCAGAAACAACCCCTTGCTCAGGGCATAAGCTTAAAATTGGCTTTCCACTGTACTTATGTCAAGAAATACTTGAGACTTTTGCTTGAAAATATTAAAGCTCCTGATTTCCTTGATTGCTGACAAAGATGCACCAGATCATACAGACTGCTCAATTCATGCTGTGTGTCCTCTAGGCCCAGCACCAAGGGTCAAACGGAAGCTTTTCATTCCCCAGGAGATGTTATCTGTGCAGGATATGACAGGAGGAAAGCCTCCAGTACAGACAGGTCTGAAGAGGAGAGTTTGAATGGCAGGCCCAGGTTATCCCATCAGGTGAGAAATCTTTTGATCATGCACAGGGAAAAACTCAATGAAAGAGATCTGTGTTTTACAAGGAAGAAGAGTGGATGTTCCCATTACCAGGGTGCAGTAGAAAAGAGCATTAACAGATTAAGGAGTGCAGCAGAGAAGCATGAAAACGACAACAGGGCATGTCCAAGGATGACATAGATTCTACAGAGAAAAGCCTGACAGGGAAGAGCTGATACAAACACAGGAGTGGGGAAACTGAGCAGCTGCATCTGAAACCTGGAGCTGGTGAAATGCAAGGGATGGCAGTGACCACTCTGTCCTGTGAGCCCAGCCCTGCACACCGAGGCAGGACCAAACACTCCAGGAGCATCCCTGACACGTCTGCCCAGCTGGGAAAGGACTCCGGATCTCCTCAGTGCCATTTATCCTTGAAAGCTTTCCTTTGAGTCCAGTTTAAACGTTCACGTGGCATTTTCCCTCCATTTTTTTAGTTCAGTGGATTTGCATTCCCCTCTACTGCAGCAAAGTTTTCCACGGTGGCACATGGGGCAGGAAAAGGCCAAACTCCCAAGCCAAAATGGTTTTGAAACTGTTCAGTTCCAGGCAGACTTGTTCAAATATGCTGCAATTTCAGCGTTTGTCGTCATCTAAATGCAACAGATTGTGGGTGAACAAGGGTGAAAGTGGTATTTCAGCTGAGTCCCTAAACAAACTCAGCCCCTGAAGGCTTTGCGTCCACTTGTTCACTTCCATCCAACAATTTTCAAACATAAAGAAATTTAACAGAGAATTTCTTTCAAGTATTGCCAAAATCAGAACCTAGGTGAGGGCGAGAAACCCAAATCAATGGTCACTGAGGAAAAAAAATAGCAGGAAGTTGTCAGCTCAACACTTTATTTCCAGTGTCTGTGGCTTTCCAGCTGGCACGTGGATCACTGACACTGTTGGGGCTGCCCGAGGCAGCACAGTATCCAGCTGCAGACATCCCTGGCTTCTGCTGCTGCAGGCAGGGGCTGGCTGCAGCCTGCAGGGAAAGCTGGCAGCTGCAGCAAGCAGTGAAAGCTGGCTCCTTCACAAGGAGTGAGCCCCAAACAAAGGTGGTGTAAAAGTGTTGGCAGAGACAAAGGATGAGAGAGGGGTCTCTGTGTAGGTTCCAGCTGGTTTATTGCTGGTGGAGGGTCCAGGGAGAAAGACAAAGGAGTGAGATAGGTCACAGTATTTTATATGGGGGTGGAACAAAACGAAACAACCAATGGGGATCGACTGAGAAGGAGGGGACAACAGAGGACTATCCAATAGGGATACCTTAAGGGAGGGAATTACATGAGTAGACCAATGGGGCATCGAAAAAGGGAGAACTTTCCAGAACTAATACATAAGCAATTAAGGGAAATGCATAAACGTGAGCTTATACATAGAACTGGGTGGAGAACTCCTGAACCAATAAACTTAAAACATGTAAACTAAGAACCGCTAGGAGCATGGGAACGTGCCGTAACCACAGGGTGGGAATGGGGCCTGTGGTGTTCTGGAGGCCTGACCACCCATCCTTTGAATGCTGTGTTGCAGTGGCTACAGCCACCTGCACTGCAACACAGCACTCTGGAGTCCTTGCAGTTGTGGGGCTGTGGGGGAGGACTGGGACATCTGGTGGGCTGTGGTGGGTTGGTGTAAGAGAAAACGGGCTGCCCATGTGGAGGAAGTTGGGCTTCTCAGATCCCACTTCTTGATTTGCTGGGCAGGACATCTGCCAATCAAAGAGGCTGCCAGAGGAACAAAGCTGCCTTGAAAGGCAGAACAACAACTCTTGGAACTAATTCTTCTGATTTTAAGAGGCAGAAACAGGTCCTGCACACCCTGGGGCTGCTCGTGTTTCTTGAGAAGGCAGTGGGCAGAGGATTGGCAATGATCTGAAATGCACATCCTTGAGCAAGTGGTGCAGAGTGGAGGGCAAAGTGATGGTGGAGGGAAATGCACATGAAATTTGCCAAGCTGAAGGTCAGACCTGACATTTGGTTGAAAATAATCCCTTTTCAGGTCATTTCTGGTGGCGGGTTTGTCAGCATGGGTTCGTTTCAATTCCACTCTTTCGGTCTGTGGAATTGATGCTTCCAGCTCCCACTTACCACTTTTCAGCATGAATTAAAAATCTGACAGCTTGTCTTGTATCTGCTCTTCCCTCTGCGTTGCCAGAGTGAGGTTAAAGAAGGCATTAAGGATAGTTTAGAGGGCCAAGGACTGTTGTGCAGTGGGAGGAAATAATTTGCTGCTAATGCACATGACAAACTGAAACATTACATGTGAAGGTCATTTTGGGGGTTGGAAAGGAATCAGTTCATTTCTAAATCACTGCCTCATATGCCTTAAAATGACTGAATATCTCAGGAGACAAAAGGCATCTGGAATATTGTGCAAAAGTCTGCAGGAGAGCCTCATGGGCTGAGCAGGATAATGAAGATCTCCTGCTCCAGCCATCCTGGCTTGTGCTGGAGACCAAAAATGACATTACAATATTGGGGAAATGTTTGGCCAGAGTCCTCTGAGGTAAGCAAGGGAAGGAGGCTTGCTTTTACTGGACTTTTTATGGGGGGAAATGGACGAGGATTCAAGTCTAAAGATGAAGACATTAATTCTGATGAGATGCAAAGAGTCCACGAGGTCTGACTGGAAGATGGTTTCGTGTTAAACACTGTGAAAGCAGTTCTCAGGAACAGAAAGCACTGAAGATTTTAAGGAACTTGATAAGAGAGGAGCTGGCAAAGGTCATCAAATTATGAAGAGCATTCAAATCAGTAATTAATAGTCAGTTCTGCCAATAAAATACAGATCATAAGCTACAGCTGCAAGGGGAGCTTTTAGAGCACGGGCTGTGCAGCACCCCTGAACCAGAGCACAGTGGTCCAATCTAGTCCTGAGGGATGAGACCAGAACTTTAAAAAGGGAGCTTCAAGTGGGTGGAAATCCAGAGCAGAAGGTTTTTGACTTGTCAGAGAGAAGGAGCTGAGGGGAAGACCCAGGATATACTCAAATTTGTGGGTTATCTTTCATCATCTTTGGAAGGGTTCTTAAAGAAGGAGACAGGCTGAACTACAACAGACAGATGTAGCAAAGCAGCATGCAAAATTTGGAGAACTATGCAGCAGTGAGGCCAAGCTGTGGGCAATCTATCAAAGTAACTATTTTATCTGTTATTTTGAGCCCTCTCCGTTTATTTTGCTGTTTACCCAACACCTGCAATTCCTTTGTTTTTCCCTGATGCCCATGTCTTTTGTCTCTCTGCTGATTCTCATCACTCAACTCTGGAACACTTCCAGTTGGGCCACATTTTTTTTGACTTCTTGCTAATACTGTGGGTTTTTTCTTGACTTTTTGCTGAGGACTGTGGTTTGCTGCCTTGGGCTTAACAAGACTACAAAACCATGGTCCTCACTGGGTAGGATGGGCTGTGACTTAAAGTTTGTTATTGACACCTGAGAACTGAACCCAGGCCCTTTCCACTGTCCACCTACATCTGCCTGCACAGTATTTTCTGTTAATTAAAGTCAGGCATGAAGTGACTATTAAGAGTAAAAAATTGTCTCTTAGATGAGAAATACGTAGGTCTTCACTTGGGTATTATTTTCTTTGCTTCATATCAACAGGTTTTTTGCATCTGTAGAGGTAAAGTGGAATTTCTCTGCATTCTGCTCCTTCTGTTTCAATCTCTTTTGTCAAGGCTCCTCATTTCTGTGCTCTGGGGGTTGCTGTGTTTGATGCTTGCTCAGAGCAATACACCCACACCCTTCTCTATGACCTCGTGTTCTTACAAGTGCAGTCCACTGGCAGCACAAGGGGTTGTTAGCAATAAATAAGGAGTGGGGAATCGTTTATTTCCATCTCAGGTAAAAAATCTGAACTGTGTAGGCAGGCAGGGCTGGTGCTAAATTAATCAGACATGGAGATTTATTCACACAGAGCAGCATGGAACTGCTGCTTTTCCCAGCAAGCCCCAGCCCCGCCACCCTGGTGCTCCCTCCCTCACCAGTGCTCCCCACCACCACTCCCAGAATTAAATATCACCTCTCTGCTGAGTTCGCTGCTCTGAGTCATCCTCTGTAACCTGCCTAGGGCTGGCTGCAAAGTTTGCTGGCAAAACGATGTGACTTTGGGACAACAGTGATAAAAACTTGGGCAAAAGATGCTGCTGGGCTGAGCTCACTCTGCTTTCGCTGTGTGACAAGACTGACATCCCACACAGTCCCTGGGTGCTCTCTAATCTCAGTTTCTAGTAAATTCTTCTTCTTCAAGCCCCCTGCTTGTCCTGGAGCTTGCGGTGGCAGCTCCTCTGGGGCTCTGCCCTGTTTGCTCAGGATATTCTTGGTGCAGGAGCAGACCTGCTGTTCACTCACCTCCTAAGCATGAACTAGGAATAAATAAACAGGATGACATCTTCTAGTCACCTATATGATTTTGCTAAAGTCCCTTGTACTGCCCCTGAGGGTCTGGTAGCAAAATGATCCTTTTATGTTTCGTTTGGAGTGTTTCTGGCGATTTTCCTTCTTTCAAAGAAACTAAAATAGTAGTGCTTCAAATTGGTAAATATAAAGGATATCCCATGCACCAAGCAGTTCATGATTTATCTGCTGCTAAAGGTTCCATGCCGTTATGTAAAGTACAATTTAAACACACATTAGCAGCTCTTCATGGCAAGGATTCCCTTAACATTGTTTTGAAATCACACACAAAAAAAAATTACATTATTCTTAAAGGTTTTGTTCAGCAGAGTGAAAAGTATGCCTGGGCAAAGACAAGATATTATTAGCTCTAAAGAGAGATCTTTTATTCAAAAAAACCCTAAAAAGGTGGGAATCTACTTGCTGATAAACAAGTATCCTGCCCCTCTCTGATAAAATACTCAACCAGTTAAAGGGGGAAAAAATCCAGCAAATTTAAAGAAACATTGAAATCCTCTTTAGAACTGTTCCACCAAACTGGGTCAAGCTATTTTCAGGCTGAAAGAGTAACAGATTTCACCAGGAATGTGAGACATTGATGTGGCCAGATTAGCAAACATCATTGATTTGGAGAGCTCAGGGGCCAGGAGCTGGGGATGGGGGTAAAACCATGGTCATGGCTCTCTTGTTCTCCTTGGGAAGCAGCTACTTCAGGAAATCTGGATCTATTGAGAGAAGGATAGATTGGGTTAGATATCAGCATTTAACATCTTCCTATCTTAGAAATCTTCATGGTAATTTCAGAGGGCTGATTAACAGTGTTGGCTGGATGGAAAATCCATGATATTGTAGGATTAGGAATTGGAGCAGGAGGTGAGGGGGGGCCAGTGCTGAAGGATCTGAGATTGGACTCAGAAGGGAGGGCTGAGAGATAGGAGGTGGGCAAAGGGGCATCACTTGAAACATTTCTTTCCATTTTAATATTTAACTGTCTCCCATATGTAAAAACTCTCTTAAATCTGAAAGACTGGGTGCCTCAAGCACCCTTAAGCTCCAGTCGTGACTCAAATATTTAGTTTTAATTCATCCATTTAACTTTAGGAACCCAAATATTGAACATTTGGCCCCAAGTTCAGCCTAATACCTCGTGCTATGCATGGGACATATATGAAATAGATCTTTGAAGAAAACAGGCATCTGTTTACTAGGAAATGCATGTATTTGAAGCTAAATTGTGATTGACTGGAATTATGCTTTTGTCAGGCTTTATAGTTAAATATTGTCCTGCCTTAATTGATGTCCTCAGTGAAAATTGCTAAAAATACATCACGTTTTCAGCTCTTGGTTGCTTCTCCAAGGAAATTGGAAAGCTGTTGGTTTAAAGAGAAAAAAAAAAAATTGGTGCATTGCATCTCTCCTGTCAGACACTGTGATGTGACCAAGAGTAGCTGAGATGTGTAACTGAGATTTAGCCCGGTGTGCCTTTTCCTTGGATATCATCCTTGGTGGTTCCCATCTGATTTTCCCACGGCACCCAGCCTCTACAGACCGAACCATGTTCCCTTTACAGAAAGTTTTCACATGTTAGCACAGGTAGAGAAGATCTAGAGAAGAAGGAAATCCCTTCCAATTGTGATTTGCTCATATTCTGGCTGTGTCATAGAGTCACAGAGTGCTTTGGGCTGGCAGGGACCTTAGAGATCGTCCAGTCCCCACCCCCTTATCCTTGCCCACAAGCTGGGTCCTACTGCTGAAGGAACAGCCCCATTATTCAGCCTCACATGACTCAAACCTCAGCCTTGCAGATCCTTAGACACAGGTCCTGACTGGGAACTGGGAGCCTGAATGGTTTTTTGGGGTGGTTTTTGTGTGTCCAAGAGAGCGTGGAAGATGGAACGATCCCTCTCTCTGTTTTACCCATTGAAAATTGCTGTTTCCATAGATGTCTAGACAGAGACCAGTTGGGTTAAGAAATTATTTAGATGTAGCATACTTAGAAATTAAATTATTTTTCTGAGGTTACAGATTATGGGGAAGAGTTTTGCTTTGACCTGACTCTGAAGCCAACAGGATAACTCAGAATCTTCCCACGTTCTGTACTTCATTATCCCGTTTTTTAACCAGCCATCAGTGAATACCACATCTCAGCTCCCACTAAAAGTGACCTTTCATTCCCATGCACCTGTCATTTGTAGTTGCACAGCATTTATATTAAGAACAGGAATTATGGCAAACATGAAGCCACTTGCAGTGTGCAGGATTAGGCACTTCAGGACCCCAAAAGGATTAGGGAGTAACTGGGTACCAAAGATGTTGGGAAAAGCTTGCTTGATGGTGTTATTTTGAAAATCCTCCCTTAAAGATGTTCTGTGATTGTGTGTGTGTGTGTGTCTGTGTGCTCTCCATTTTTACCAGGAAAAGAAGAGGCAACTTCTAAGGATGACAGATGAGTGATGGTTCTGGGTTCCCAAAATGAAACCTCCTAAGAGGTGAGCGACTTGTATTTCCTGAACATGCTTCCTGATAAAGATCTTTCTGTTCTTTGACATTCCCATACATTTTTCACTCTTGAATTTTATTCTTGGTGAGGACTGCCAGCATTCAGGGGCTGCATTTTGCATTCCATAAATCTCAGAATGTACGAAAATGACAACAGCACACATGGGTTTATGTGAGAGCACATGCACACATTATTCATGGCACTGGCTGGATAGAGAGCTTTGCTTTTCACTCCCAGCAATTCTTAGCTGAGGCAATCTCAGAGCCATAAATTCACTACAGAAAACATGCTAAAACTTAGGCGAGAAATGAAAAGCCTTTAATTCTGAAAGTGTAAATGTATTTAACCTGAGCTGTGTGAGCAAAATGTGGCTTTTAAATTCCTTACCCTATTTTATTGCAGGTGCTTCTGACTACAGCAGTTTAAATTGCTTCAAGAAGACAACACTGAGGGTTCCAGCTCTTACTAAATCATTTTGGCTGAGGCTTGGCTGACCTACAGGACCCCACGGAGCCACCCTTGTGCCAGTCAAATGTTCTGGGAGCAGGTTGTGCAGAGAGGTTGTGGATTCCCCATCCCTGGGAGTCTTCAAGGTCAAGTTTACGGGCTCTGAGCAGCCTGGGATAGTGAAAGGGTGGGGGTTGGAACTAAATGATCTTTAAGGCCCTTTCCAACCCAAACCATTCTGTGAGTCTGTGATTCTGCTCCCACTGCCCCATTTCCCTGCTGGTGTCACCCTGCAGGCACTGCTGTGGCTCCATGGCACTGGTGCTGTGTGACATGCCAGGTGATGTGGCAGGGACTCAGGGGGAAGAGCTCTTGGGAAGAGCTTTTATTTCCATGCTCATCCTCGTTGCTCTTTGGCTTTGTTTTCTTCCCCTGGTGTATTCCCTTAATGGATCATTACAGGGAATGTGCCCACTCCCTGCTGGGTGCATCACTCTACACACCTGCTTTAAAATGTACAGGAAAGTCATTATCCTTATTTCCGTAAAGGAATTGCATTGTTCAGAGAGCAGATACCCATTCCCATCACTATGCCATTGTTTTAATGAGTTTTTCAGGGTTTACCCAGGGCTTGTCTGCAAAGCAGGTTGCTCCTTTCCCTGCCTCTCTCCCAGGATCATGGTCTCACCACAGCTAGGCACGGGTTCAATTTGGGTAGCGTTTATATTGGAGCAGGGAATTTCAACACAGCTCCACCATTTCTGAGGCCAAAGCATTGCAGTTCCATTTGTCTGGGCTGCTCTCTGATGACACAGACAAGCTCCATGCCTCCCTCAGAACAGAAAGCTTCAGAGATTTAATTTAGAATCCATCTGACATGAAAAATAGGGTGGCAGCGTGCTTTAAAGGCAAAGGCACAGACCTCTCCCATGTGATTTGGAGGAGCCCTGTCTGCTTTTGGCTGATCAGACCCCACACGAGGCAGTGTGAGACAGGTGCCTGAAGGTCTTTCTTGGAGCAAAGTAGGAAACAAGTGGTACTGAACAAAACAGAAAATAGAGAGAGCTGCTCCTTTTTTCCTGAATGATGATCAGTGTAAATATCACTGGGAACGATGTGATTTTGCAGAACACGTTTCCCAGTTAGGAAGAGCCATTACAATGTGACTTCAGGCAGCACTATTACCTCCCCTATAGTTGTGGACTGATTTTATATTTGGTGGTTGAAGCTGTCACTTTTCACTTGCTGGCATCAGTGATGGTAGAGGATGTCACTCACTGGCAGGTATTGTCTTCAGAGCAAGTCCATGCACTCAGTCCTCTCTGGTGAATGGATGGATGTCAGCAGTCCAGGCACCCCAGTGCCTTCTCCAGCCCCTGAGCTTCAAACAGATGCTCCTCTTTCTGTGAAAAGATTTGATTTCAGTGCAGGAGAAATGACTCAAATCTCCTGGAGACTGAAATCACCTGTGCATTGCTCAGCCCTGAGCAATCCCTTTGGCTTTCCGGACTCAGCAGCAATTACTGCGTGAGCTGATCCGGGACAAATCACTGATATTAATTAGGATAACCTCCATGGGCAACTGTCTAATTTAGGCACCATTTCTATTTCCTTTTGTGCCTTTATGAAAACGCTGGGACATCTTTTTCCTTCTGCCTGCATTGGTGCTCATTAAAGTATTTCAGAAAGGAATTGAAATGTATTTTCCCTCTCCATAATTGCTGTCATCAATAACAAGTAAGTCAGTGCCTGGATTCCAGCACATCACCGTGAGCCACAGAAATGCATAAGCAGAAGAGGGAGCAGATGGAATTACAATATTTAAACCCCATCCTGTGGGGAGTTCTCAAGTGACAGCAACCTTTGCTACTGCCATTCATTACTGAGGCTTATTGTTGAATGTGTAAAGAGAGCCGTAACTATTGATTGCTCAGCAGGCTGCAGCTGACAGCTTAGTAAGAAGTATTAATGACTGGGATAAAGAAATGACTAAGAAATCATTTTTTTCTTTCAGCCATTGGGTTTATTCTGGAGACAAATTGCAATTTTATAGCCCTTGAGAAAATCAAGTGTAGGAGCAAAAAAGGTCTGCTCACACTTTCCGCCTGAGGAAACACCGAGGTGGAGCAGTTTAACATTCACCAGAGAATTCTGAGCATTAACACTGAGCTGTTTTGGTGTTATTTCACTTTTCTCAAGTCACTGCATCCACTGAATTTACAACTCATTTATGTTTTCATAAACAAGTACTTAGTGCTTTAGTAATGCTCTGTACGAACCATAATTATTGTGAATGTTAGGAAAGAGAGAAGTGGCTTTAGGTCTTGCAAATATTTCAGTAAACTAGGCAGTGAATTTATTGGAAAAGAAATTTTAGAGAGACTAAAGCTATGTCTGGCTCTTGGCCAAATTTGGTAAATAACTTCGGACTGAAAAAATCTCAGAAAAGAGCATGAAGTGCAAAGTGTTGCTGTCAGATTGGCTAAACAAAATATTCTGCTATTTCATTTTGAGAACAGTGTTTTAATTGAAAAATGACCCAAAAAATAATTGGTTTAATCCCCTTACATTCATGGAACATTTAATTTCAGTTCAAATGAAATGATTCAAAATGAGCTCAAGTTAATTTGACTTCCTGTTCACTCCTTCATTTCAGCTTCTTGGAAAAAAAAACCCCTAAAATTAAAATCCTGCATCTCTCTGCTTATCTCCTGAGCTGAAACATCCACAGCTTTGCATTAGAGAATTCCAGATACAACCAGCCAGGTTTTCCTGGGATGGAATGAGCAGCACTGCCTGGCCCAGAGCATCAGTGGAAAAGGTCAACAAATTGCAACAGTAGAAACAAATATGCAGTAGCTTATTGTGGATATAAACTGGACTGACACCGTGGAATTCCAGGACTGGGATCTGAGCTACCTGTTCAGGCTTTCGAAGGCCAACGAGAGAGAGAGAGAAGAGAGAGAGTGAGAGAGAGAGAGAGAGAGGCACCTCCTGAAGGCATCTCCCATGGCTTAGCCCTGTCCTGGAATGAGTGCGGGGATGAGGAGATGCAGAAAATGTAGATGGTTAATGGTAGCTGGAGGGGGGACGTGATCCTTTATGGTTGCTTCGTGCTTGTCCACAGCCTCAGTCAATTCCCTTAAACTTAGAAAAGGTAAGTCCTTACAGAATTGTTGTTGGTGCTGCTCAGCCCTCACCTGTCACTTGTCCTCACTGGATACCTGATTTATTCTTACCGAGCCAAATGAAGACTAAAATTAAGATAATTCAAGCTTTTACTTTGAAAAATTAATTACTTATTTTATTAAAAACTGCCTTCTGGAAGTACAGTTTATTGAGTATTTTATTGGCTGGCTTTTTTGTTTCCCTCACCAGGGAGAAGTGAAATTTAACACATTAACACTTAAAATGTTTCCTTTTGGACTGAGTGATGCATGATGAAGGTCAAAACACATTTACTGTAGTTTTTCACTCTGGTACATTGTTTAAATAATGCCACAATATTATTAGTTTGCTGTTTATGGATTCTTTGTACTTGATTTTTCTGTTTCCTGCTGTGCTTGGTCATTACTGTAATACTTGGATGTCAGCAATCGACTCAGATTTTTACAAAAACACATGAATTTGGACACATGCAACCCAATTCTGTGCCATTTACATCACAGAAAATAATTCACCACTGCCTCTGTAACCACTGGGTCTTGCTGGGAATGCTCCCAGAGCAAGACACAACTCCAAGAATCTCAGTGGTAGAACTAATGCCGTAAAATATAGCTTTAAACCTAAAGCGTGCTGAAGTGAGTCTCATATCTTTTTTGATATTCAGTGGAACTCAGATTCATAAATGCCTGGCTGACTTTTAAAAAATAAGACTTACTCACAAGATTTCTGGAAAATAAGTACTCTGAAGCAATTTGCTGTATAAAATAGATGATTCTGGGGAGGAAAATACTAAAGTAATGGGTGCTATCAAACTGGAAGGTCATGGATTGTTCTTGTGCCACACAGCAATCTCCAACCCCTCTCCACCTCTCAACCTTGATGTAAAAAATGTCAAAAAGTTCAAAACTTTCTCCTTTAGGTGCTTGAAAGTTGGCACAAGGCTTGAAAGTGGATGGTCAGAATGAGAAATGTGGGTTCTGTGGGAGTGGTGAGAGAAAACCAAGCCCAGGGGCTGCTGTGAGCTTGGAGGTCTGTGCTAGTTTGAAAACAAACCAGTGGGAGGCACCAAGTCAGAATAACAATTTAATGGAAATTAAAGAAAAGGAGAAAAAAAAGGTAAAAGAAAACACTATCAAACTGACAGAGTCAAGGTACAACCTGACACCCTGTTAGGCAGGGTGGTGGTAGCAGTCTGGTAGAATGGTGGCTGCAGTCCTCTGAAGCAGTGATCCTGTAGTGAAGCAGTCTGCTCTTCCTCTGGAAGTCCAGTGGTGGCTGTGTAGCTCCTGTCCTCTGGAAATCCAGTGGGAAGCCCGTCTCTCTGGTGTTCAGCCTCAGCTTATATCCACGATGGGATGCTTGGTTCCTCCCTCTGGGTGGAGCATCTCACAATGGGGTAACGAGTCATGAGGCAAAGTGTTGATTAGGCTCATTAACAGAAGATAATCCGGAGGGAGTTATCTCTGAGTCAGGCGGCAGGACAATGATGGGCAATTAACAGAAAGATAGTCTGGGGGGAGGAGGCAAGGAAACACTGCCCCACCTGATTTCAACAGCTGATGGGGATGGTAATAGAATATACTGCAACCCAGGACATTATCCACCCCTTATTCTATTACCATCTACATTATCCCAAATCAATACCTTCTTAAACTCTAAAACACACATACATATATATATATATATATACACAGGGAAACCTACACACCGTTCTCACCTAAGATTAGGTCTCCTTGTGGTACACAACGGGTTTCCCCATCTTTCTGCATTACCCACCAAGTGCAACCAGGTCCTTGAGCAAAGACAATCCCACGGATGGGTTTGTCTTTGCCTGAGGTGGGATTAATCCAAACAGTCTTTCCTAAAATACCTCTCAGGTGTACCGCAGGGACTCTATCTCCATCCACTGTGTGCAAGGGTTCAGACTCGGCAGGACCAGCTCGATTGATGGACCCTCGGGTATTGACTATCCAGGTGGCCTTTGCTAAGTTCACTTCCCAATTTTTGAAGGTCCCCCCACCAAGTGCCTTTAGGGTAGTTTTAAGTAGTCCATTGCAGCGTTCAACTTTTCCAGCAGCTGGTGCATGATAAGGAATATGATATATCCATTCGATACCGTGTTCTCTGGCCCAGGTGTTGATGAGGCTGTTCTTAAAATGAGTCCCGTTGTCTGACTCGATCCTGTCAGGGGTGCCATGTCTCCACAGGACTTGCTTTTCCAGGCCCAGGATGGTGTTCCGGGCTGTAGCATGAGGCACAGGGTAGGTCTCCAGCCATCCAGTGGTTGCTTCAACCATGGTCAACACGTAGTGCTTGCCTTGGCGGGTTTGGGGAAGGGTGATGTAGTCAACTTGCCAGGCTTCACCATACCTGTACTTTGACCATCGTCCACCATACCACAGAGGCTTCACCCGCTTGGCGTGTTTGATTGCAGCACAGGTCTCACAACTGTGGATGACCTGTGAGATGCTGTCCATGGAAAGGTCCACCCCTCGGTCACGGGCCCATCGGTATGTTGCATCTCTCCCCTGATGACCAGAGGCATCATGGGCCCAACGAGCTAGGAATAATTCTCCCTTGTGCTGCCAGTCCAGATCCACCTGTGATACTTTCACCTTGGCAGCTCGGTCCACCTGCTCGTTGTTGCGATGCTCTTCATTAGCCCGACTCTTGGGTACGTGCGCATCCACGTGTCGAACCTTCACGGTCAGCTTCTCTACTCGGGCGGCGATGTCCTGCCAAATCTCAGCGGCCCAGATGGGTTTCCCTCTGCGCTGCCAGTTGGCTTTTCTCCAGCGATCCAGCCATCCCCACAGAGCATTAGCTACCATCCATGAGTCGGTGTAGAGATAGAGCCTCGGCCACTTCTCTCGTTCAGCGATATCCAAAGCCAGCTGGACGGCTTTAAGCTCTGCAACCTGACTCGATCCACCTTGTCCCTCGGTAGCTTGTGCAACTCGTCGTGTGGGGCTCCATACTGCAGCTTTCCACTTCCGGTTAGCGCCTACAATTCGGCAGGAACCATCAGTGAAGAGGGCATAACGTCTTTCAGTCTCCGGTAGCTCATTATATGGTGGGGCTTCCTCAGCACGAGTCACTTGCTCTTCCTCTTCTTCAGAGGATAATCCAAAAGTCTCACCTTCAGGCCAGTTTGTTATAATTTCTAGAATCCCAGGGCGATTCGGGTTTCCAATACGGGCACGCTGTGTGATGAGGGCGATCCACTTGCTCCATGTGGTGTCGGTGGCATGATGCGTGGAAGGAACCTTTCCCTTGAACATCCAACCCAGCACCGGTAGTCGGGGTGCCAGAAGCAACTGTGCTTCAGTGCCAATTACCTCTGAGGCAGCTTGGACTCCTTCATAGGCTGCCAAGATTTCCTTCTCTGTGGGAGTGTAGTTAGCTTCAGACCCTCTGTAGCTTCGGCTCCAGAATCCCAGTGGTCGGCCACGAGTCTCACCAGGCACCTTCTGCCAGAGGCTCCAGGACAGACCATTGTTCCCAGCTGCAGAGTAGAGCACGTTCTTCACCTCTGGTCCTGTCCTGACTGGGCCAAGGGCTACCGCATGAGCGATTTCCTGCTTGATCTGGGCAAAGGCTTGCTGCTGTTCGGGGCCCCAGTGGAAATCATTCTTCTTGCGGGTAACCAGGTAGAGAGGGCTCACGATCTGGCTGTACTCGGGAATGTGCATCCTCCAGAAACCTATGGCGCCTAGGAAAGCTTGTGTTTCCTTCTTGCTGGTCGGTGGAGACATCGCAGTGATCTTATTGATGACCTCAGTGGGAATCTGACGTCGTCCATCTTGCCACTTTACTCCCAGGAACTGGATCTCTTGGGCAGGTCCCTTGACTTTGCTCCTTTTGATGGCAAAGCCAGCTTCCAGGAGAATCTGGATGATTTTCTCTCCTTTCTCAAACACTTCCTTTGCTGTGTTTCCCCACACGATGATGTCATCGATGTATTGCAGATGTTCTGGAGCCTCACCCTTTTCCAATGCAGTCTGGATCAGTCCATGGCAAATGGTGGGACTGTGCTTCCACCCCTGGGGCAGTCGGTTCCAGGTGTATTGCACACCCTTCCAGGTAAAAGCAAACTGGGGCCTGCATTCTGCTGCCAAAGGAATGGAGAAGAAAGCATTGGCAATGTCAATAGTGGCGTACCACTTCGCTGCTTTGGACTCCAGCTCGTACTGAAGTTCCAACATGTCTGGCACAGCGGCGCTCAGTGGTGGCGTGACCTCATTCAGGCCACGGTAGTCCACCGTCAGCCTCCATTCTCCACTGGACTTACGCACTGGCCATATAGGGCTGTTGAAAGGTGAATGGGCCTTGCTGACCACCCCTTGGCTCTCCAGTTTGCGAATCATCTCATGGATGGGAACCACAGAGTCTCTGTCGGTGCGGTATTGCCGACGGTGCACTGTTGCTGTGGCGATTGGCACCTGTTGTTCTGCAACTCTTAGCAGTCCCACGGCAGAGGGGTCATCTGAGAGGCCAGGCAATGTACTCAGTTGTCTGATATCTTCTGTCTCCACAGCAGCTATCCCAAAAGCCCAACGATGTCCTTTTGGGTCCTTGAAATATCCATTTCTGAGATAGTCTATGCCGAGAATGCACGGGGCCTCCGGGCCAGTCACGATGGGGTGTTTCTGCCACTCGTTCCCAGTTAAACTCACTTCAGCTTCCAGTACAGTCAGCTGCTGGGATCCTCCTGTCACCCCAGAAATAGAAATGGGTTCTGCTCCCACATACCTTGATGGCATCAGAGTACATTGAGCACCGGTGTCAACCAAAGCCGTGTATCTTTGTGGGTCAGATGTGCCAGGCCATCGGACCCACACAGTCCAAAAGACCCGATTCTCCCTTTCCTCTACCTGGCTAGAGGCAGGGCCCCTCTATTCCTGGTCATGTTGCATGTTGCTCCCTTCCGGTGAATACGTTCCTGAGGTCCCTTCAAGAGGATCGGTCATAGTATCATTCCGGTACCGTCTGGAGTTCTGTGTGCGGGAGACCGGAGCAATGTTGACTCTAGATGCGCTTCTTGTGGTAGTTGTCCCTCTTTTTAGTTCACGGACCCGAGCTGCTAAGGAGGAGGTGGGTTTTCCATCCCACTTACTCATGTCTTCTCCATGTTCCCGAAGGAAAAACCAGAGATTACCTCGTGGGGTGTATCCTCTCTCCCTGGTTGGGGGTCGCCGGCTCCTAATGGCAGAGACTCTTGTTGGTTCTGGTGGGATGTGGTAAATCTCTTCCTTAAGTTCCTTTTTCAGTTTCTGATGGCCTTCTTCAATCAAGCTCCGGACTTGCTCAGCCAAAAGACTTGTTTCCACGGATGAGACATGGGTGCGAAACGGGGCTGTGACGGTGTCCTCGTAAATCCTCAGTTTGTTCACCAAGACGCCCACCCTGTCCTCGCCTTCCCTCCATTGCAGTGTTGCCAGGTAACGGGAGTATATCTCTGGTCCAAGGCGTGCGAACCTCAGCCACATCTGTGACGTGCACTGGACACCATCTGGGCTCTTAGGAAATCTCTCATCTTCTGAGAAAATGATCTCCAGCACAGCCAATTCCCTCAGGCACCGGATACCTTGTTCCATTGTGCTCCATTTTCCTTGGTGCACCTGGAGGTCTTCTTTACAAAGGTACCTGTCCCTTACACTTGTAAGCAGTCGCCGCCAGAGGCTGAGGGTTTCTTGGGTTCTCCCGATCCCCTGGTCAATGACCACATCCCGGGACAGAGATCCCAGTTGCCTGGCCTCACTTCCGTCCAGAATGGTGTCATTGGCTGCAGCGTCCCAGATGCGGAGCAGCCAGGTCAGGATAGACTCGTTCGTCTGGCGGGTGAATTCCCTCCGCAGGTCTCGCAGCTCACCCAGGGATAGCGACCGAGTGATGATCTCTGGCTCTGCCTCTTCTGCTGGGTGCGAAGGTCCTGCTGCATCCTCGTCAGTCACTATGCGGACTGATTTGCTTTTTGATTTCTTCTTCTGCACGGGGGCAACTGCAATCGGTTTAGGCTGTTCTGGTTCAGTGATGGTTTGCGTGGGGACGCTGACAGTGCTTTTGGTTCCCTTCTCCTCTGTGTCAGTCTGCGTGGACATGGACGCTGTTGTCTTGCGTCTGGGTTCTTTCTCCTCTGTGTCAGTCTGCGTGGACATGGACGCTGTTGTCTTGCGTCTGGGTTCTTTCTCCTCTGTGTCAGTCTGCGTGGACATGGACGCTGTTGTCTTGCATCTGGGTTCTTTCTCCTCGGTGACAGTCTGCGTAGACATGGACGCTGTTGCTTTGCATTTGGTTCCTTTCTCCTCTGTGTCAGTCTGCGTAGGCATGGTGTTTGTTGCTCTGCTCTTTTTTCCTCCCTCATCCTGAGGATGCTGTGCCATAGCTCTGATTCTAAGCATGGTGTACATGGTGCAGGCTGTACAGAGAAGACAAAGCAGAACTGACAGCAAGTTTATGCCGTCTTTGACATCCAGAGGGAATTCAATATTTTCAAAAACTGCTGTGCCTGGCCTGAAAGGCTGGAAGAAACCACTCTCTACTCCTCCCACCAGGGGCTGGGTGCGATTGTTGAGGAGATCCCAGACATAGGAGCCCAGACTAGGACAGCCAAACAAAACTGAGTATATACTCCGAATGGTATTCATCGCCTCACAGGTTATTATGCTGTAGACATAATAAACCATTAAAGCAATTCTCATACCATTCCCTGGTTTTAACAGGAGTAATACTACAGGCAGGTAGTTCCCCATGTGAGGAAAAATATAGAGAGCAAGATACAGTACCCACATAGACAAGCTGAGCACCATGGTGAATAGGTTTCCGTTAACACAAAATTGTAATTCTGACTTTCTCTCAGAGCTGCCCCACGTTGGGCGCCAAATTATGTGCTAGTTTGAAAACAAACCAGTGGGAGGCACCAAGTCAGAATAACAATTTAATGGAAATTAAAGAAAAGGAGAAAAAAAAGGTAAAAGAAAACACTATCAAACTGACAGAGTCAAGGTACAACCTGACACCCTGTTAGGCAGGGTGGTGGTAGCAGTCTGGTAGAATGGTGGCTGCAGTCCTCTGAAGCAGTGATCCTGTAGTGAAGCAGTCTGCTCTTCCTCTGGAAGTCCAGTGGTGGCTGTGTAGCTCCTGTCCTCTGGAAATCCAGTGGGAAGCCCGTCTCTCTGGTGTTCAGCCTCAGCTTATATCCACGATGGGATGCTTGGTTCCTCCCTCTGGGTGGAGCATCTCACAATGGGGTAACGAGTCATGAGGCAAAGTGTTGATTAGGCTCATTAACAGAAGATAATCCGGAGGGAGTTATCTCTGAGTCAGGCGGCAGGACAATGATGGGCAATTAACAGAAAGATAGTCTGGGGGGAGGAGGCAAGGAAACACTGCCCCACCTGATTTCAACAGCTGATGGGGATGGTAATAGAATATACTGCAACCCAGGACAAGGTCCTAAGGACCATTTCCCACCTGGCTGGAACTGGGGGGGCCCAGGCTGAGCAGAGCCAAGGACTTTTCTTTCTCCTTGTAGACAAACACTGTGGCATGGTTATTATCTTTAAACTGAACTCTGCCCTGTCCCTCATCTCCAAAACCTGGTGGCTTCATCCAGTTGATTCTTCACCTGTTTTATCTAAAAGTGTGGAAAAGGCAGAGCCTGAAAAAGCACCAGCTACAATAAGAAAGGAAACAACAAAAGATTAATTTAACACTGCTGACATTTGTGAGATATTTGACTTTTCTATACTGAAAAATTGGAAAGGCTTTGTTGTACCAAGGAGAACAAAAGCCCTTTGTCAATCACCATGTGTCTCGTGTCCCGTTTTAGTGACTTTATGCACTTTTTTCCATAGGTTTCTACAGGAAGCCTCTTTTAGCCTTCTGCAAGGAGCGATGGTTAATTCTTGTTGTATTTTCTGTCTCCTTTAATTTGATAAAATAAGAATAGTTCAAATCAATCACCAGGAAGGATGTCAAATCATCAGAAAGGATGTCACACATAGCAGCTCAGAATGAGATGGTGAGGGAAACAGTGAAGGTGGAATATTAGAAGTGAGAGTTGCCTGGAAAAGCAGGAGGTGCCGAGTCCCACTGCTGGATGCCCTCTTTGCCTCTGGTTTGGCAGAGCCTCTGCCTTGAGTCTCCTGCTTTATGTCCGTGTGACAGTGGGCATTTTCCTCCCTCTGAATCGCCTGCTGTGACTGACAGCTTAATTTTGAACTTAAACACGCAGTTTCAGGTTCTTGCTGATCCTCTGACCTCAATGACTCTGCTTAGCATCTGAGTGACTCCTTAGGATTCAGTGAGACACCACTGCAGCCCTGGCAGAGGAGCCCCACAATTGCTGTGGGATCCCAAGAGCTTCTTGGATTTCAGGCGCGTGTGAGGAACTTCTGCTTTTGCCCAGCCCTTGGTACCACAAAGGCGAGCATGGAAGGGATGGGGCAAGCTTTGCCTTGGGTACTCCATGCTCACAGGTAAGGGAATATGAGGGAAGTGGGTAGTTTGGGCTCTAAGATGGGATCCCAGCTCCAGAAGCCTCTTTCAAGCACTATCACCAGTTGTCTTGTGAGTAGGGCCCAGGGCTTGTCCTGGGATAAGCAGGTGTCAGATAATCTGCCCACATCCTCATTACCCCAACCTCCAATTTGCTGTATCAGCTTAAAAAGAGATGCAACAGCTGTAACACCGCAGGATATCCCATGTGCCTCCTTGAATCTTCCTTTACTCCTGGCCCGTGTGTCCCCTGCTGCAACTGATTTCCTGCACCTACATGTTCACCAAATGGAAAATTGTTCCTTTCTGTTGCCTCCAAATGTGTTATTTTGGTTATCTTTTGTACAGTTCTTCCCTCACACACAACAAGAGACAAGACAGTTTCGTGCTGGCCAGTATTCAAGTTTTTCATTTGGCAGTTCATGTCTGGCTGTGGAGATCTACTGACATTACCAGGGATTTGTCAAAGAGATGGATCTTTTTGTGTGAAAACACCCTGTTGTCTGTTTCTGGGGCTGGAGCAAAGAGTCCTCCTGCCTTTTATAACACCCAGGAAGCCAAGGAAAGCTTCTTTCTTAAAACTACAAGAACAATTATTTAGAATCATGGACTCACAGAATCATTTAGGTTGGGAAAGCCCTCTAAGATCACAGAGTCCTACCATTGACCCAGCACTGCCAAGGCCACCACTAAACCCTGTCCCCAAGTGCCACATCCACACATCTGTTAAATACCTCTACGGTTGGTGACTCTACCACTGCCCTGGGCAACCTGTTCAGTGACTGACCAGCCTTTCAGAGAAGAAATTTTTCCTAACATCCAATCCAAACCTCCCCTAGCACAATGTGAGGCTGTTTCCCCTTGTCCTGTCCCTTGTTCCCTGGTGGCAGAGCCTGACCTGCCCACCCCCTCCTGTCAGGGACTTGTGCAGAGCCACAAGGTCCCCCCTGAGCCTCCTTTGCTCCAGGCTGAGCCCCTTCCCAGCTCCCTCAGCCACTCCTGGTGCTCCAGCCCCTTCCCCAGCTCTGTTCCAATCTCTAGACATTGCTCCAGCAGATTTGGGATGTCACAAGTGAATTCAACCCCTCCCCTCTGGTAAGCCCCAAAAGTGGATGAGGATCCTATGGCTCTGCCTGGATGGAACAATGCAGATCCTGGAAATCAGCTCTGTTTCTTGTGCAGGTCTGCTGTGTTTGGCCTGAGAGAGCCGCCTGCCTCTCGTGTCTGACTTTGTACCATGACACAGCAGAGATTTATCTGCAAAGCAACTTGGGTGGGTCTTTTTCTGCCAAAATAGATCACACGGCCCTGCTGTGAAGGCAGCAATGGGTGGATGAAAGTTTGTAGGTCAGGAACAGAGAGAGGACCCATCCGTGTGGGAGATGCTGCTTAGGAAACTCCCCAGCAACTCCCCCATTCTCCCATTACATCCTGTAAATTCTGTTTATTACCTACTGAACCCAAACAACCAAATTCTTCAGCTGCATCTTCATAAGAAACTCTGAGGAAAAAACTGGGCTATTCCTCTGAGGAATAGCAAAGATGGGACCCAGTCTAGGACAACAAGGAGACCATCCTGGATGACCTTTGAAGTTTGTTCCAAGGTCATTCTGGAGTTTTCAAATTGCTATAATTAATTTCTTCCCCCCCCCCCCCCCCCTCCATAATTACTGGGAAACGATTTGTACTGTGGCCTCAGAGACAGGGAGCACTGGGAGAGCTTGGAAACTTATTATTCAGTGTGAGAGGCTTTCAAAGGAATTTTGAATGTATAATGAACTGTGAGCATGGAGAGGGATTTCTCCCCCTCTCTCACCCTTTTTCTGAATTCCCCGCATGATGTGGATAAAATGGGAAATATCAGGTCAAGACAAATGTGGCTGCTGAACTGTGCAGGGAATAACTGTGATCCCTTATAATAAGGCCTCATTTCCCAAATGCATCTGCTTAGCAAAAAATTTTCCAGCAGTAGGGTGTTCTTTCATGTTGGCTCTGGAATTTGGTATTCTCTTAAATACCCATTTTCTTCCTTGCATTCCCTTCTTAGGTCAACATGTGTCCTGAAACTAAAAGACAGGAGAACAGGCATGTAAAAAAAAAAAGAAAATACAAGAGCATGAGCAAGTCTAAATATGAGGGAATTTCAGGGAAGTGGTCTAAGTGGAAACTTCTGCACCATGAGGGTGAGGCATATGCTGGCCTCACTCCACATCAGAGGTGTTTTTTTTCAAAAATTAAAATTAATCTATTCTAGCCCCCTAATGTCAAGCTTCCATCCATAGTGAAAGAGGATTATTGGCTGGTGGAGGAGAAGGAAGATTTACAATGAACCTCTTAAAGCCCAGCAGCTCTCTACAGGAGGGAATTTACAGATCTCTGGAAAAATGCTTTCTCTGGGATCTGAGCAGCTCACCTGGGTGTAGGATCAGGCCTCACACACACCTCTGTGAAGAGGAAAGAGTTTGGTGATCTCAGTGCCAGCCCTAAAAAGCAGCCTCTGGAGTAAAGATGGTCAGCTCAGCTCAACTCTCATTTTCCTAAGTTCAAACTTAAAGCCCCACCATTCATAGAATCAAAGAATTGTTTAGATTGGAAAAGCCCTCTAAGATCATCAAGTCCAACCATAAACACACACTGCCAAGTCCACCACTGAACCATGTCCCCAAACCTACACATCTTTTCAACATTTCCAGGGTTGCTGATTCCACCACTTCCCTGTTCCAATGCCTGACCACCCTTTCAGTAAAGAGGTGATATCTTTATCCAATATCCAATCTAATATCCTAATATCCAATCTGGACCTCCCCTGGCACAACTTGAGGGTGTTTCCTCTTGTCCTTCATTCTGTTCCTTTTTAAAAGACACTGGAATGCAGCTAATTAGACAAACTTCAATAATGAGGCAAAAATCTCAATCTTTAAAAAACACATCTCCAGTTAGAGGTTGAGATGATTGATTAAGTACAAGCAGCTTGGTGATTGGCCAATGTTCTGTGATCTGGAAGTAAATTTTAATAAAAAAAGATGTGAGACTGCAAGTAATCATGCAAACTAAGGAACGAGGAATGTACAGCTGATTTTAGGGCTTGCAAAGTAAAGCTGCAAAATAGGAATCTCCCATAATGATATATATCTGTATGCACAGACATCTACTCAACACACAGTTATCCCATATATTTTAAACTTGAAGTGGTGCGTGCAACTCAGAATAGTAAAGAAGATGCTAATTTGACTTTGTAACAGAAAGGCAAAACAGAGGAGTGTAAAGTACAGGATTTGTAATTTAATGGAGAAAAGCAACTCACCTTAGGCTGGTGTCCATCTGCAGCTCAATTAAGCTGCAAGAACATGCACACTTTGCCAAGATCTGCAGTTCTGTGTTGCCTTATTTGTATATTATGATTTATCCGTGGTTTTGTTGCATCTACAGCAGAAAAAGCCCTGCTATTTCCTAGACTGCTCCTTTCCCTGCTTCATGGCCTCTCCCAGGCTTCATCCTCAGGTTCCATGTGTCACTAATTGAAGGAGGCAAACCTCATAAATTATGGAGCTTAAGGTCAGGTTTTAATTAAGCTCAGTGGTCTAGCCAACAAAAACTAAAGAGCTCAGTGTTGTGGTGGGGAAGGCTGATGTCCTTCCTTGTGAGTGAGTGTCAGCTCTCACTGTCAAGCCAAGGTCTTTCAAACCCATCTGAGACACTTCCCTAGAACCCACAAATTTAATAATACTGGGAATTAAATGAATACACAGCTCGTATAGACTCTCTTGGCAATCCTGAGTTCAGAGCATCTGTGGTCCCATGGAAAATGGACAGCACTCATATTTCCCTCTGAGAAAGTAGAAGGACAAACATCCCATCCAAACCCTCCTCTGTTGCAGAGGAAATCCAAAATTACTTTTTCTTCCTGACTGGTGTTATGTTATCCCCAGATGAGATAAATGACCCAAGGAAAATGTCTTGAGTTATTCAAGCTGAGGAGAATATCTGCACCCTTAGGCCACCACTGACCAGCTTCCATTGGTGTAGAAAATGCATTTTGTGCCCTACAAAAGTTTCTTATCAGGGTCATGGTCCCATGTGGGGCTGAAACGCAGTGAGAGATGTCTCCCTTCTCACAGGGCTCATAATCATGGCCAGCAGACCTGATAAGGGGAAGCTGATAAAGAAAAGCTGAGAGATCTGCCAAGCCTGCACAAAAAGTCAGCAGTTGGAGCCACAGGCTGAGCCCAGATGAGTTTCAGTGCTGGTCTGGTACTTTTTAGAAGAAATAAATTCCAATCACATTTGCATTAGTCTGGCACAGGGTTGACAGCAGAGTGAAGAAGGAGAGAAGTCCAGAAAGGAGGACAAATCAAAGGCAATGGGGATCTGTATACTGCAAAATGAAAACACACTAAACCCTGGTCATTTGCATCCTCTGGAATTAGAGACATTTGGGTTTTGTTTGCATTTGATGGGCAGTAAGTAGGAATCAGGTGAAAAAAGGAGATTCACCATAAGTCAAATCAGTCAGTTCATTTTTATTTATCACTCCCCTTGATATAAAGACAGCCCAGGATTTACATGGTGCTGCCCCAAGTTCATCTCTTTGGTAGCTGGTGGGACTGTGGAGCTGTGGGTAAGCAGCAGGAGGAAGGGTTTTATATCCAATCCTGTCAAACCACTCCAAACCACCTGAGATGCCTTATTTCAATTATCAATTTAAAAATAGGATTGGTTTTTGTTCCCTGATCCACTGATTCCTGCTTGGGTTATGTTAGAATCTCATTGAGGCCCAGGGGCAGCAAGCATTTAATGAGGATTTAGCTAAAGAGGTGATTATTTGGCTGCATCTCTTCTCTTCTTGAAAGGCCACAAATTATCCTACACTGGTTGAACTTTTAAAAATACGTCACCAGGTTCTAGTCTGTAGGTAAAGGATTAAAAAAAAAAAAACCCAAAGCTATTACAGATAAAAGTACTTAAAACTTGGTTGGAGGTTGCTCTACCCAAAGCTTATACTCAGTCCCAAATCCTGCTGGAGATTTTTTTTTTCAAGGTTTTTTTTTTCCAAGAAGTTTCTTCTTCATTGGAAGAGCTATTGCATTTCAGGAAGAAAGAGTCAAGGATTTCCTTGGAAATTTGGCCTCAGTTGTGACTTAGGCCCCATGTCATGGTCATCCCCAGCCACTTTTCTGCACGTGGCCTTGGTCCCCCACTTTATTTGCTTGTTGCCACAGTCTGACTCCACCAGAGAGGACTGTAGGCAGCAACAACACCATCTTGATTTCTGTGTGAGATGTGGGATGTGAGATTCATCATGCATTCCCCAGCCTCTTCCCACTTGCAGCAGCATGTGCAAGAACAAGTGGGTATTTAGGGCCAAGGGGGATGTGAGTTTGGGGCTGTTGAAACCTAAAAAGGAATCACTGTGATGACAAGCAGGAGATGTCTGTTTCTCCAGGGAGACTGGGGGGGATTTCTGATGCATGAGAAAGACACGTCAATAAATAAGCATTTGCTGAAGAATAGAATAATTTATAGCCTCATCAGGAAAGCAGCTTTCTCTAAACACGGATGGCAACACGAAGGAATTGAACGTCTGTGTGGTGCTTGTCTGGAGAACAAGGAGAATATAGAGAAAATAATAATGTTTCTGAGAGCATGAGGTCTGGGGTATTGGGTAGCTGGGGGTTTTTAGGGGGGTGGTTTTGCTTTTTGAAGCAGCTTTCAGGCAATTTGCCCAGAGAAGTCTGCAATACAGATATCTCGAGGATCTAAGCCCTCGTGTGAAATTGAACTGGGCTTAATGTGTGTTTCTCTGGCAGTCAATAAAATGGGCAGGAGAGACACAGAGAAATTTCATTGTTGGAAAAAAAGCCACAAATCTGAAGAACCAGGAGTGTCATTTGAAGTAACTGAGGGCAGATAAGGAGACAATCGATTTTTAAGGAGCCTTTTTAGGTCCTGTGGTTGAAAGCTTTTACCCTGCACACAGAGGAGCACAGAGAAACATTGGGGGGGGGGTGTGACAGACCCCAAAAACCTGTGCAGAGAAGCAATCCCAGGACCCCAGTGGTCCCAGGGCTCCCGGGAGAGCCTCAACCCCACATGTCAGGGGTGACACACATCCCATCAGATGATGGAGACGAGGGGATCCTTGCAGGATGTCACGGGAAGGAATTAGAGGGGAAAGGGAGTATTTTGACTGGTTTGAGGAGGAACAAGCATGGAAAAACAGTGGGATAAAGAGGCAAGTCAGGGAGATTAGAGAATTGGAAGCCAGGTATTGGGATGGACAAAAGTCTGGGCTGCATATGGGAGAGGCACAAGACTGCTGAGTTGGCTGCTGGAGGGACAAAGGGGTCCAAGCCAGAGAGACCACGAGGTCTGGGGGTCTGCTGAGAGACCTCTTTCCTTCCTTACGTGTCTGTGCACGAGGCAGCTGGAGAGGATCCAAGCTCAGCTTCTGGGTGGGCAGGGTCCAAGGCCAGTTCCTGGAGGGATCCATATTTATTTATTGCTGTAGGAGTCATCTTGCTCCTGGAATTCTGTTTCACGTACCAGAGTGACTGCTCTTTTCCTGTGCTGCTTTTCCACTGTCACATTCTCCAGCTGCCATCACCCAATGTTCTCCTTTTTGGACTAAAACCAACTTTCAGTTCCCTAGAACCATCCCAACAACACTGCCTTGTCCCTACCCTGCTGGGAGAGTCCACTCAGAAATACCACACGAGTGATCCAGGTATCACTGGATTATTTCCTAATCCTCCAAAAACTGTTTGCCACAGCTTGTTTGATCCAGAAGAACTTCTAAACTTGACATAACTCCCCACCACCTGAGACAAAAATTACTGGTTTTGAACCCTGACAATTCATCTGCAATTTTTAAGGGTCATTTTGAGATATGGAGGTGGGCACGGTTCAGGAAGGAATTACACAAGCAGATATTTATCTGGCTGTCTCTGCCTAATTTCATTCCTGGAAACTAATGCTCTTTGTTGGGAATGGGTTTTTTAAATGAAGAATTTAATATCAGTATGGTTTGCTTTCTTTTCCCCAATTTTTTTGAAGTAAAACCATTTATTATTTCACACCGCATCACTGAGCTTTTCTGTCATATTTTTCATGTTCTTATCGTAAAATAAACTCAACTGACTGGTGGGTAAATCCAAATTCCATACAATGAGGCAGCATCCATTTCTTTATTCCAGCAGTGTGGGCAGACTGTTTTATGTATTATTTCAGGTTATTATTTCTGATTTAACAAAGGTTTTAAGCACTTCTTTAAGTGCCTTAATGTATTGGATTTAGGATTGTTATAGGTCTTCTATATGGGAAATACTGTCTGGAGATTGGGACAGCAACCAGAGAGTCAAAAATACTAAATGGGACTTCTGAGGTTATGGGCAACTTCTGGTAGATGAATTTTGTCTTCTTTTCTTTTGATTCCTGCTATGGAAACAGGGAAGGAAATGGGGATGCTTTCCAAGGAGAGCCATGGCTGGTTAGAAAGCCATCTGTGTTTACAGTCTCCATATTAGTAGGGTGTTTGGAAACCTTTGGAGAAGAAAACAGAAGAGAAGCTCAATAACATTCAGGGGTGTCAAGTGTTCCAGTTCTGAGACCAAAGTTTGTCCACACCTGAGTGGCCAAAGTTTCTGTTGCCTGGGTCAAACACAGCATTGATAAATTCCTGCCTTGGAAATCAGGAAATCGGGCATCTGCTGGGGGAAAGGGAGCCAGCTGGAAATGAAACAGGAAAATCACCATCCTTGGTGACACTCAAAACTCAGCTGGGAAATGCTTTGGGGAGTCTCCCTGATGCCTTTTCCTGGTCTTAAAATGAAGAGTCAAACATGGTTAGAAGGGGAAAAGGGATTTTACCTTGGTATTTATTTTAAGGATCCTTAGGTGCACACGTCCAGGTCAAATGAACCGAAATGCACCCTGCGAAAATGCACCCCCCAAAAGATCTGGTATAACATTATAGGTGTTACTAATTATCATATCTATCAGAGATTCCCCAATGAGAGGCTCAAGTGAGCCCCCCTCCCCAAGGAACCTTCCCCTGGATGGTTCTATCTTGGTTTACTGAATATGTTCTGGAGAGGACCTTGGGGTCTGGGGCACACTGATCCCTACCTACAAAGCTTCTAAAATGTTGAGTCTCTTAGCTTGACAAGCAAGTCCAAGAATGTAGGCAAAAAGCA
The DNA here is from genome assembly GCF_009650955.1 of Corvus moneduloides. Lineage (NCBI taxonomy): Eukaryota > Metazoa > Chordata > Aves > Passeriformes > Corvidae > Corvus > Corvus moneduloides. The sequence continues at coordinate 3,725,692 of NC_045476.1, forward strand.
CTAGGAATACAGAAGTTGTAAAAAAGGTATAACAGGGGTATAAAAGAAAAGGCAAAAAATCTTCATGGCATCATCCCCTAACTTTGAACCCATCACGCTTTCAGTGGGAGGTTGCACTGGACACACCAGAGGTTTGTTTCCAATCTAAATTATTATAAATCATTATGAGTCCCTGATCAATTTATACTCTATGTTTTATTACACTCCTGATCTTTTTTTGAAGGCTTATAATGAAATTTGGGAAATTTTATGACTTTATTAACCCATTAAGCTGGAATACACACAGTATTGATCTGTGTGTCTGTTTGGTAACTCCATCCCAGTCTGACCCAATACATTTGGAAATGGGGACATGTTTCCTTCAATTTATTTTATCCTCTCCTCCTCGTTTTGTTGTCTTCCTTCATAAAGTACTATTTTCTGAAGCTATTTAATTCATTGATTTAATGCACAAGGAAGTGTCTGTCACTGAGGAACATCCTGTCACTTCACACAGTTTTTCCCAGGTTTCTCAATGGAAATGTGGATGAGTGCTTTAAAATCATCCCTATAACTAGAATTTGGCCAAAAAGGCCCTATATATATATATATATATATGTATATATATATATATATAGGAATGTAAATAAACACAAACCAAAACTAGCAAAACATTTCAGTCCAAAAAATGCTACCACAGGATGTTTCCAGAGTGTTAAAGCACCTTTTCTTCTCTGTTTTCTTCTGGTAAAAAAAAGCAAGATTTTTGGTATATCAATCTAACATGTTGGGATGCTTCAAGTTTTTTTCTAATGGTTTATTTTCACAGAACACTCATTAATTTAAAAAATACCTGTTCTGCTGATGGTGCCTTTCTGAGTGGGACAAACCCAGCTGCCTTCCAACAACAAATGGAGCAGATGAAGTTGTTCCTATGCCACAAACCTTTGTGATCCTGCACCAGGAGAAAATGAAGCTGGTCCTGCCCTCAGGGAGATGTAAGCTGTGGCTTCTGCTCGAGATCCCCAGCTACGAGCACAGCCTGTGCTGTTAAAGTTCTGTCAAACTGGGCTGCAAGAGTCTGTGAGGAAGCACACACCTCTGCAGGGATGATTGCTTTTCTCTCCCCTTTATAAATATCTGCCTTTGCCTGAAGATAAACATGAAAGCACTAAAAATGAGAAGGGGGCCGTGGGTCCACATGAAGTGGTGGTGCTGGAGGAAAACTTCAGAAATTCAGGAGCCTCGGACACTCCCAAGTACAGGAGTGGAAGAAAATCTCTTACTCACTTAGGAACGTTTCCTTACCCCTTCCATGCCTATTTTGCCTGTCTTGGGTCAGAACTGTCAGCACATGCGGGCACTCTTCAAAATCCATGCAGTGCTCTTGAGAAAAGCTGCAGTGCCTCCTCAGAGCCCTTCAGCCCTCCAGAATAGCAATGAGGGAAGGAATGCCAGACTCCAGGAAGCAAGACTTCACTGTAAGGCACTCTTTATCCTCGGGTTTTGTTTGTAATGCTGTGGAAGAATCTGATGTGGATTTAAAGGTTTGAGGGGATTTTGTTCAAAGAATACAGAGAGGTATTTAAGGGCTTGGGCCACGTAATATTTAAGCAAACTTGTAATTGGTGAGCTCTGGGCTGGACTCCCACCTCGTGACAGTGATAGTGATGGATGTTGTGTGTGTTGGTGATGCTTTTTTGAATACAGAGGAGAGTTAAAAACAGACCAGGTTTCCTGTCTCTTTATTTACCTGCTAGAAGAAAACATCCATGAAGCCTCTGAAGCCCAGTCAAGACGCAGATGCAAAAAAGCAACAACAGATTTGTATTTTTCCTTCTTTCCTAATATTCCTTTAATTGATATTAGTGTGTTTTTCAGTCACGAGCAAAGATCTGAGATTTCAAAGGGCTATTCTTCCTTCACTGAACTCCAGTGCTAAGTTCATTGTGCAGATGGGCTCATTAGGCAGTAAAACTAAGAGCAAAAAGATTCTGCCTTCCTCATGTTTCCCATCAGTGCTTCAAATGGATGTTCAAGTGATGTCTGCCCACCAGCATTAAACTGCCCATGAGACTGGAGGTGTTCAACCCTCAGAAGCCTCCTGTTCTCATGTGGGCAGTGGCAGAAAAGACTTTAGCCCAGAGGTCTGTCTGCTCTTAAGAGAGGAAGTTTTGGTGTGACACAGACACCAGGAGCTCCCAGCTGACTCTCCTGTCTTCTCCAGCGCCTGCTCATCGCTCAGCTCCAGAGAACGCTTGGTTCCTCTTGGTTGTTCCTGGAGTATCTGCTGAGGACAGGTGCTTCCTCTCTAGCCCTGCATCATACCAGGGTGTTGTGTTATCAGGTTGTCCTGATTTGGGGGTTTAAGTGGATCTGAAATACTCTGGTGTCCATCAAAGGTGACTGAGCAGCTGGCTTTAGCAAGGAGTGGGAATCAGGAGAACAGCAGTGCAGTGTGTCGGGGAATGGGACTTGGCAAAGTTCTTCATTAAGAGACTGCCTGGTGCTCATGGAGAGCAAAGCTGAGTGGCCAGGGAGAGACTGGTGGCTCTGCTGCAGAAGGGAACAATCTACCAGAGGAGAAAAATTCCTTTGGGACAGCAACCTTAAGGAACAATAAATAGATATTTCATCTGCTTTGCTCAGAGCGAGCACTCGATTTTGTCCCCCAGCTCCCAAGGAGGATTCCTGTCCCTGAGGATGGTTAATCAGGACCAAACATCAATATCTTGTTCAGCCCACACCCACTCCAGGCCCTGAGCTGGACAGGGAAGCTGGAGCCACATGGGTTGTTGTTGGCTGCAGGGCTCAGGTGAGTGCAATGTGAGTAACTCCAAGGAAACTCTGTCAAAGCCAACAGCTATCTCTGGTCATTGTTTCCCACCACAGGGGAAAATACACAGATTATTCCTACACTTTTCCCACTTGGCATGGGAATGGCATTGTGGAAGTCTGCAGCTGAAAGAAGTTTGTGTGAGTGGGTTCTGTTTCCCACTCCTGAACGTGGCACTGAAAACTTAATAGTTGCTGGGTGGAAAATCTGATTTTTTCAGGAAAGTTTTCGTGAGATCATATTGGTATAACAGGGTAAAAAAGAAAAACCAACCGACCACCAAAGAACTGACTCCAGAAAACTCAATTATCAGGTGTCCATGTAGCTTTTTTTTGGGGGGGGGAAATTTCAGTCAGGGTAATTACTGAGTAACCTGTTATATCAGCAGAGGGCATTTTGTGAATCTAATGGCATCTCACCTCCTTGTTCCTGGCAGGTGTCCCTGTCTCAGAAAGAAATTAAGTGATAAGAGCAGAGAGGGACATAAATCCTGCAAAGTAGAACAGCAGGGACTTCAGCGAGGTGGATGCGATCAGCACATGAAATCCCATTATCTTTGGACCCATTAAGCTTCATTTTAATAGAGTGAATCTGGAGAGGAGGATGCACAAGTGTAGGGAGATTCCATCAGGAGACTGAAAAATATTGTGGGAGTGAGCCCAGGACTTGCAGACAGAGATGATTTTTTGTTGATGGGATGTAGAGTACACATGGTGCAACTCCGAGGAAATTTAAGTCGTAGTTGGGATATTCCTGCAAGAACAGAACAGGATCTGGATATTGAGTTATTTCAGCTCTCACAATCTGAGGTGACTTTTGGTAAAGGTTACTTAAAAATGCAACAATAGGGAGAGAATAGCACTGACATATTTTTCTAAAAGGTCTGGTATTTAAATTAATTAATAGTTTTCTTCTCAAAACCTTAAATTGGGAACTTGACCTGGTCTCTTACTGAAGGGTTCTTCCAGCTCCTGTACAGCAAGTCCAAGTAATTCCCACAGTGCAAAGTTTCTTAGACAACAGGGCTTTGTCTAGCTGAACGACAACTTAATTATTTTTAATTGTTTATAAATATCAGTGTTATTATCTATATTTATTATTTGTTACAAATCCACATTAGGTTTGCTGTTGGCACAGGATCCCCCTCCTCAGTAGTATCACACTCCTCCTGATATCCCTGGTGGAGGAGTGTGGAAGGAACTTGAGCAAAGCAAATTGTGAGGAGAGCTCTGACACTGAAGGTGAGATATGAGAGTCAAACTCTGCTCACCACTGGCCATGGAGATAACAAAGGGCAACAACTACAAATTGCAGCTTGGGCAGTCCAGGCTGGACACTGAGTGTGACATTCCCATCCGCAGAGGAGGGAGCAGTGGAATTGGTGGAACTGGAACCCTTGGCTCGGCATCCAGGACTCACCACACCTGATTTAATCTAATGCTCGTGGTTCTGTTTGCTTCAAGCAGGAGGTCAGGCTGGAGGGATACAGAGGCTCCTTCCAGGCAGGGAGGAGAGAATTAAAGCAGCAGAAGTTCATGACATTTTATAAACCCATCTTCACACTCTACAATCATTGCAAAGTTCACTGAATCTTTTCTCCCCTGGTTTATTGCTTATCTTTTAGTTTGCAGACTACACATGGCAAGACATTCTTAGGAAAACTTCTCAGCACCTCAGGATTCGTACAAGAAATTCCTGGGAAACCTTGCAAACACTGTTTCCTGAGAGCCTGGAGGTCAGAACAGAATCATGACCAGATTCCTCACTGCCTCGTGTCCAACAAACACCTTCTGTGATGGAGCCCCGCTCTCAGCTCGGCTCCTTTACAGCCCACGGAGCTGTTGCTTTTCATCTCCAGTACATATTAACATATCTCCTTAGTCATGATTTATCAGGGAGTTAATTTCTGGAGAAAGGCCAAACAAGTATTTCAGTTGGTGTGTGATTTGGGGCAAGGAATAACAGGTGCAAAAATGTCCTTTTATCTTGCTGGCTGACAGCGTGCTTCTGTTCCCCACAGCTCACAGGGAGCCTTGTTGAACAGAATACAGAACACAAGACCTTTCCTCATATTCCTTTCTTATGACTGTCCTGAGGACTTAAAATTGCCATCAATTTGTCAAGGCTTAATAGGTTATCAGAGTCATCTGAGATGTCTGTGCACTTGTTCTTATCCCAGGGCAAATGGCAGGGGATACAAATGATTCCAGACTCCCTTCATTGACAGCCGTGCACCAAAATAAACGAGATCCTCTGGCCCACGGGCTGTAAGCACACACTGCAACCACACAGCTAAAATGGGCAAGGCTGTGGGTATCCACAGCTGAAAGCATTACCTGGCCCTTCATCTGTCATTTCAGAGAAATGGGAGTTTTTAGGGCACAAGTCACCTGTCGGGTTTGAGAAGTCTCTTGAGGGTAAGAAGATTAATGCCCAGCAAGCAGCTCCTTCTTCCCATTATCTATGCAAAAAAACCAGGCAAAAAGCTCAAATGCCACTGTGGTCATCTGGCCTGGTGAATCTTACTCACTGTCACTTTTTAAATCATCTTAATTGAGTGCCTGACATTTTAGCTTGCAAAGAAAGAGGAGAAAAAGAGGTGTCACACACTGCCTGTGCTAGGAGTTAATACCCCAGCAAGGACTGGGTAGACAATCTCAGTGGTTTCTTTCTCAAGTTACTGTTCCAGATTTGGTTTATAAATACAGCCATGTGGTACAATCAAGAGATTTCAGGGTGCGGAGTGGATTCTAAGTGACATTGTGATTGGAAAAAGTACCTAAAGGACACATATCACAAATGACGAACAGGTTAAATGCCAGAACTTGGGAATGTCTGTCAGTAAAGGATCACTATTACATAGGATATTTGTAAAGTTTTTCAGAAATTTGTGTTGGTCCTGATGCTGTTGAAGGTCTCCTGCCATGATCTGGGTATAGATAAAATGATGTGTGACAATGAGGACAGTTGAAGGCAGGACAGCGGTGCCCAGACTTGTCCTTTTGATGCTTGTCACAGAAAATCATCTTCCTTTCCATCCCTGGGCCTGTGCTCTACACATTGACCACGTTCCACATCTGAGATGAGGATGTGGAGAGGATATTTGGCTTATTTCCTTCAGTTTTTCCCAAAGGTGGATGCCAGGAATGCAGTCCAAGCCCTTTCCAGAGTGGCAGAGAGTGGAGGCTGATTCCCTGATGGGAACAGCCAATATCTGTCTAGCAGTGCTGGTTTCTTTTGTGACAAGAATTGTACAATTTTGCATCATGGACAGAAAATACATTTGGGGCTCTCTCCTCCACTCTTCCTCTCAAGGAAAAAATGTGGTCAGTTCAGTGTCCCATTAAACTGTTTCTTTGGTGATAAATTTTAATTACATTTTAACACCCAAAGTATATTTTCCTCTGATGAACCCTCTTACCTTGTCCATCCTATTGCCTGGTGTCCACAGACCTTAAAAAAAGATGAACTTCTTCCAAACTTGTTTCTATGCCTGACCTAGGACCCCTTGGGAATTGAAAATCTTCCAAAGGACCTTGCTGGTCATTCTGCCAGTGAGTAGAGAAGGCTCCCAATGCCTTCTGGCCGGCCACTTCTAAAATTCAGTCCAGTCCTAGCTATTTTTGCCAAGTGAAGCTGATTTAAATATCCAATTTGCCATAGTGGCAGTGGTGTACAGAGGGGAAAAGAAGCTGTAATTAAGCCTGGTTTGAAGCATGGAGTGCACGGGGAGCAGGAGATCCAGTGTGAACTGAAGTTTGTGGCAAGTTTTCCTTGTGGGATAAATTGGAATTTGATTGATCTGAAGTTGAACAGACTGAATGACTGACCTGGAATATTTTTGATAGTGTTTTCTATGTTCTGTAGTCTCTCTCTGTGTCAGATGCCATGTAATAAACTATTTCTTGTTTCTGTAACTGGCTGCTACAAGAAGTTGGTGAAGTATGGTAGAGTAGCTGTGAAAAAGGAGGGGCTAATTGGACAGTCCAATGTCAAAGAGAAAGATAAAATCATCTGCTGTGCTTGTGGGAACAAAACAATTTGGGTTAGTGCTCAAGTGTGTCTGCAGAAAGCATATTTGAAATTTGTAAACAGAATTATTCCCTGAGGAAAAGCCATGCAAAAAGCTCTGTTCCCTGTGCAAGGAACCAAAAAGCAGAGCAGCTCCCCAACACATCCTGAACTTTGATGCCTGTGTTCAAACCTACGGAAAAAATGCCTTTACAGAAAGTGAAGACTGAGAATCGCTCACAGATGTGATCTGACAAATATATTCATTCTCTGGACTGTTTGCACAAAGCAAACACAGTAGGACTATCAGGATAAACCAGGGTTTATTTAAAACCAGAAGTAAATATTTGCAGAATATCTGTTGCATTTTTGTAGTTTAAAGGATCATAAATAAAAAACATATGTGCTCGATCTGCTCTGCTGTTTGAAGATTCTTCTTATTAATAAAAGTACTTCTTTTTAGTATTGCTAAAAATCTGATTTTCATGTCACATCCATAGCTATGTGCACCCTGAAATGAAATGTTCTAACCTTTGGCTTATGCATCATTCCTGCAGGGGAATAAAGGTTTTTCTCAGCATAACAATCTCAACTTTTTCACCGTTCCTGAAGCACTTCACAATTTAGGCTTGTCAACTGTTGACACTGAGGCAGCAAAATGCTACTGTGGTGGGTGGGTGTGGAATCTGAGCCAGCTGTCTCCCACATCCACTTTTTAAAGTGAAGAACAGGGAGGAAAACAACCCTTTGAGCACTGTCAGGAACACTGCAGCTCAGTGGCACAAGGTCCCCCAGATTTCAGGACAAGATGATGTCTGATGTCCTTTCATGCACACACAATGTGCAGTTACATGAACGGGAACTGTAACTTTTCCCTCATTAGATTTTGGATATGGACTCTGGTGAATTTTTGTCTGGGTGAGTAAATGCCTTTGGGTTCATTGGTAAGGATCACCCCACACACCCCTGGGATGGTGCCATCCCACAAACCATCAGCCTCATGAATCGTGGAACCATTTGGGTGGAAAAGGCCTCTAAGATCACCAGGTCCAACCATTAACCATGTTCACCACTAAACCAGACCTTCAAGTGCCACATCCACACGTCTTTTGAACACTTCCAGGGCTGGTGACTCCACCACTTCCCTGGGTAGCCTCTTCCAGTCCTTGACAACACTTTTTGTGAAGAAATTTTTCCTAATACCCAATCTAAACCTCTAATGGCACAACTTGAGGCCATTTCCTCTCATCCTGTCACTGATTATCTGTGAGAAGAGACCAACCCTGCCCTGGATACAACCTCCTGTCAGGGAGTTGTAAACAACTATAAGGTCTCTCCTGAGCCTCCTTTTATCCAGGATGAGCCCTCCCAGTTCCCTCAGCTGCTCATCATCAGATCTGTGCTACTCTGACCACCTTAAAAGCTGTTTTATTTCACTGTTTTCTTTCTGGATTCTGTGGTGTCCCAGAAGTTTTGTTAACCTGTCAGAAGTTCCATGAGAAGAGAGTGATGGATTGTCACTTATTACCTCCCAACTGCAGGAAAGAAGCCATTTCTGGTATATTTACATATCTATTTGCAGAACTCTGGTTTGTGCTGCAGCTTTGACAATATTTACGTACGGGACCAAATCATATCAGAACCCTTCTTATTTGGTAAATAGCACCAGAAAATAAATTAGATTGAGAAATGGCCCATGGAAGAGATTGCTCTGAGAGAGACTAACGTGATCCTAAGAAGGTTTGATCAAAAAACTCCTGGCAATTTAATTCTTCCCGTCAAAACTATCAGTGTTTTAGGGAAATGAGCACAGCATTTCAACAGGGCTGTAATGTCTGGTCAAGTAAGGGTGTGACTGAGGGAGCAACAGCTCACTGTTCATCCCAGGAGCTTTGGGACCGCAATTCAAATCACTCTCCTGTCAGATTTAGGCCAGGGACTTGTACTCACACTCCTGTATCACCAAGCTGGTGCTGATTTATCCTTTAATCAGTCAATACCATCTAAGAACACTTTAGTGAAATAGTTCTTTTTTCTGCCACCCACTCACTGTCCTCTAGACTCCCTCTGCTTTAGCTTTCTGCTTATTTTCAGTCACACAGTTTTCATGTTAGCTGAATAACAATAAAACAATTATGAGACATAAAAGAACAGCTGTACCATTGCCCAGGAGAGAGGATTGTGTGAGTATGTGTGTGTGTCTGAACAGGCTGGCAGTAATAGAGAAATGACAGCTCTTCTCCCAGGCAGTCACAGCTCTTGGAAATACAAAGACTCAATACCCAGGAAACAATATCCTGGTTTCATAAACACATTCACAACAGGAAAAAAGCTCTCTGGGAGGAGGCAAAATGAGGCTGCCACAGGCACTCACACATGGACTGGCTGCTGTTGTTGGTATTATCACTGTGGGACCCTGCCAGCACCCTGGAGGGAAATTTGTCAGGAGATCTGCTGCAATAATCCTGCACCAGGCTCACGTTTGATTAGCAGCCACTCTGGCCTGTCCAACAAGGCCAAGAACTGCCAACTCTTTAAATTGTCTGACATTCCTGCCTTTCTGAGTGCAGGGAAACCACAGCAGGATGGGAGCTGGGAGCTGCACCTCCTCTGGGACTGCTGTGAGCATTCACCCTCCACAGAAGCGTGGGGGGCAGGACAAGGAGTGGCTGCAGCAGAGCAAAATCTCCTGTCTGGAGCTTGGGGTCACTGCTGGTCCAAATTCTTCACCCAGTGCTGGTCAGCAACCATAGGGTCCTCTGGGTGCTACAGCACGGGTGGAGGCCACACACCACACAGACACAGCACTGTGCTGATTGAACCCAGTGCTGTAGGGGATTATCTACAGGTGCCTGAGCAGGGCTATTGTTTTCCCCCACTGATGCCCAGAGCAGTGTCAACAACTAAAAAAGGGTTGGACAGCTCATTTTTAATGAATATTGCAAAAAAATCCTGACAAATAAAGAACCATCATGGTGTCCCTGCCCATGGCAGAGGGATTGGAACTGCCTGATCTTTTAGGTCCTTTCCAACCCAAAGCATTCTGTGGTCCTGGGATTAGTGAGGGCCAAGTAAACCCAGCACCTCGCACAGTAAGTGACAGAAAACATCACACACAAGAACTCCTCCCTCTCCAGCAGCCTCTGGTGGCTTGGAGCAGAAAACAACTTCTTGTTCTTCAATTAAGCCTGGTTCTTAGGATCATAAAAGCACCTTACTCAGGAAAGACTATTTACTGCTAATCGCTCCTTTCGGCTTGTAAACATGGCTCTTTGCAATCCAAGGGTAACTCATGTGAAGAGTCATCCTCTCCCAAGGGGGACACAGAAACCTGCCACAGCCTCTCAGAACAGGCTGGTTCCTCCATGTCATCTATGACATTCTGGCACAAAGTGCTGGGGTGCAGGTTAAAGGCTGGGTGTTACTTTCTGAAGTGTTTTGATAGGAATTTCAGGGAGGTGGAAAGGGACGAAGAGAAATGAGCAATAACTGTTGGACCAGGGAAATTTACAAAGAGAAACTGGAGAATAAATCACTCGTCTAAGGGTATTTGTTCACTGTTGATGAATGTGTTACAATCCCCTTCATGCTCTCTTTCCCTGTATTGCCCTGATCAAGTTATGCTTGACCTTCTTTGTCTTTTTCAACACGACATTGACTGTTTCTATTTTTATTGATCCACATAATCCCTTCATGGACTTGGTGACATTAATATCCTCAGGGGTCTGTCTGGGTTCCAAGTCACTGAGCTGTTTTGCTTTCCCTTTCCCATCTGTGCACAGCAATGGCATTGCTCCTGACAATTAATTCAATAATCCACTGGATTGAGGAATGCCTTTCCAAGAATCTTGTGTGAAGTGTCTTGTAAAAACATCAGGCTTGATTAGACTTTCAAAGTGAGCATTCTGAGCTGACAGTGAGCTGTGTGGTTTAGCAAGTACAAACAAATATGCTGATTTAATCTGCCTAATTTTGAGCTGAAGAACTGTTATGAAACTATGAAAGAAATTAGAAAGATGTCACATATTTTTTAATCCATAAAATTGGGAAGATTATTTAGTTTAAAAGATCAGACTGCTGGTAGAGGGCATAATTTAGTGATAAAGGAACAGATCCAAGGTTGGGATAACTTTTGGGACATTGAGATTACTCAAACTTGGCACCATTTGCTGGCCAACAGGAAATGCTGAGGAGAAGAACACAGCAGAAACACTTTCTCCTCTCTATTCAAGCACGTTTGGGTAATAGTTAAATACTACCACAAAAATAGGGTTCAGAGCCCAGAGGATCCTTGGGGTGGATGTCTGAATCTCACATGGCAAGGGGAGGAAGAGGAATATTACCCTTGGATTGTTTCTAGAATTTGCATTAAATTTTGAGGGGAAAAAATTCCCCTGATTTCAAGGTCTGTTAAGGTCTCCACTCCACGCTCTGCACAGTCCTTGGCTTGTAAGGTAACTGGAGCCACATCTGGGGCACAGCTGTGTGCTTGAACCGTCCTGACTGTTCTCTGCTTTGCTCCAGTTCCTCAGAGAGCTCATCACTTGTCTTGGGGCTCTCTCCGGATGCTCAGCTGAAAACAACTTGACTTTAGTCCTGGTGAAACCAAAAGGTGTAACTTTTCTGCCTAATTTTATTTTGTGCCACCGTCACCACAGTGGTGAAACATCCTCGGCATAAAATCAGCAGGAAAAGCAAAATGGAGCTCTGACTCGAGCTGGGAAGGAGCTGTGATGCCTGGCTCTGCTGTCGCACACACTGGTTTAGTATCTTCAGCTTCCTTTACTTCTCAGAATTTACCTCAAGCTGCTCCTGGGCAAAGGAAGACAGATTTAGACTGTTTAAAGCTGCCTTTCTAAAAATAAATCGACTAAAGCACTCACCATGAGGGTCCTGCAGCTGCTGGGATTTCAAGGAAGAATTTGAAAGTTTGGCTCCACCTTCAGGGTCAAAAAGCCTCGTGCTGACACAATGGGAAACGCAATGGTGAGGGAGTATCCTATGGCAGGGACAGGCAGGCAGTGTTCCCAAACACACACTGCTATTTTTAAAGGAGAGCTGTCTTATGAAACAGATGACTTAGTGCTGCAGTCTTAAACAGGAAGTGTGAATGGGTGTTCTGTTAGCTGGGCAAGGAGAAAGATTATATTAATTATTTTTTTGAAAATGGAGAGACAGTGGGCACAGGACATCAGGCTGGAAAGAAGAGCAGCATCAAGTCAAGGCATGAATATCCTGGATGAAAAAAACCCAAAACAATCCCTAAATCCTAAATCTCCTCAAATTTTTCTGGCTATTATATTTCCATTACAAACCCTGAAAACCTGATCAAATAAGCTTTCTGCTTCTCCCTTGCTGTCACACTGTGCAAAGCCATCAGTGACTCATGATTTATTACAGAAATTCTCTGATAACTCTGTGCTACCCACCACCATGGAAGAGGATTAATTTCATGCCACACCACAATTCAGTGCTGTCAACTCACACCCTTCACTGTGAGAACCCTACTAGTTCACACTTCACTTGTTTCTCCAGATTCTGTAACAAGACCACTGGAAAGAAACTTAGAGAAGAAAACAGAGCCCTCCAGTTTTACTCTTTATTTTGCCCTGACTGGTTGTGGAGAGGAGTCCTGAACACTTGGTGCAAGAAAACCAGAAAATCCCTATAAATACATGGAGAAATTTGTAAATAAGCATCTTCAAACCCTGCCTTTTGGAAGACTTTTCATGATTCCTAAAAATTTTGCATTGGCAAGATCATTATAAAAATCACTTCTGATCTGGGTACTTACAGAAACTGCCCAAGAAACAAAGAGTGTTAAAGCACAGGGCTGGTTTAGCTTGCTGTGCCCAATACTATAACAATAATAATAACAGTTCCTGGATAACTTTTCATTAGATCTTAATAATTACAGTCAAGATTAGCTTAACCTAATGAATGAGACTTGGCAGTGGAGTAGGTTTTTTGGGGTTGGTTTGGTTTTTTATTTGCTTGTTATTTTTAAAGTCTTTTTAAAAGCCTTTTAAAGGTTCTGCAGCAATGAATGCAAAGCCTGATTTATGGTGCACAATGGAAGAAGGAGTTAAAAACCCAATCTACCTTTTCTTTTTCTTTTTTTTCTTTTTTTTTTCTTTTTTTTTTTTTTTTTGAGTTGTTTCATTACCTGCTGGGTCCTCAGTAACCCTCACTGTGATCTGTATTTCAGAGGTGTGACAGAAATCCTGGTTCCATATGGCATTTTCTGCAGCAGCAAAGATGGGTCATGCTCCCTCACTTTTCACTTCCTTCCTCATATCAGTTCAGTTGCACCCTCATGGAGCTGTTACAACTCAACAATCCAGATCCCTAAACCAACTGAGGTGGGAAAAAACAACCAACACAGGTAAACCCTCTTACTGCTTGTTTCTGCCACTTCACATTTTTAAAATATCACCTAAAAGCTCCTCAGGTGCACTGCTTTCAGAAGGCTGATGTAAATGGATTTTTTGACCAAAGCAGACTTTAAATGCTTTGGGATTTAATCTGGAAAATACTACTTGCTGCCATGGTTCAGGCTGATTTGGCAAATATTCTTCAGCCTTATCATCAGCTTGGCCTTTAAAGGAAAAAAAAACAATTAGAGACCATAATCTCTTCTTCCTGTTAGTGCCAAGAAATTCCAGTTTCATTCATCTTGTAACAGAACTTAACAGCTGTTTCTTGGGATAATGGAATTATGGTCCCCTCTCAAATTGACTTCTTGCATTTGCTGCCTGTATAAGGATATCCAAACGTGATCAGCCTGAGGTCATTCAGGTAATGTCTCCTGGCTGAAGAAAGAGAGGGGAAAAAATACCTGTTAATAATAGCTCTGTATTTAACTTCTATTTTAACCTACTGGCAGAGTAATGCTTGGCTTACAGATCAGAAGTTTATCAGTTAGATTTGTAAAAGTGCTTCACAGGGGAGGTTCTAATCAGTCATTGAATATACGCTCTTCTCCAGACTGTTCCACAATTTTGTCATCACTTCTACCCAGTAGCACCAGATAATTTTTATTTCCTTCATTATAAAGGTCTCTCTCTCCCCACAGACGAGGTTTTGGCTGGTGGGATTGGTCGCCTCAGGGATTTGGAGCTATGAGCTGCTGTTTAAGCCAGATCCCAAGTAATAAAAAATTGCTCCCCATTTTGGGGGGGGGGTTGGCAGTTTTTGTGATTTTCCTCCCCTAGTGCAGTTGCAGGTTGTAGCAGACAGCTATAAAATGCCCACAGCAGGGAGCAGCTGCTTCCCAAGGCACAGGGAGCCAGGAGCTGAGAGTGATAAACCAGACAGCAGCACCAGGACCTCTTGGGCCATGATCCTGCCCTGCAGCCCCACTAAGGGAGGCCAGCCCAGGCACTGAGGTTCACCCAGAAGTCCAAATCCTCAGGGAAGTCCAGGCAATGAGGCAAGTCCAAGGTGAAGGCAGGAAGTCAAGGCTGGATCAGGTCTGGATAGTCCTGTCCCTGCCATGCTGGCCCATGGGGACAAGGTAGGTTCCAGGTCAAGCTGGGAGGTGTCTGAGTCCAGATCAGTGGTGACCATGTCCAAACACAGCTGTGACTGGCAAAAGGCAGATATTCCTACAGCATAACCCAGGCTGAGGCTGGAGGACCAGGACTGGACACAAATGCAGGTGGTGTCCCCAGGAGTGGTTGGTAAAACCCCTCAGTGCCCTCAGGACTCTGTTTCTATCCCCTGGTTATAAAGGGAACAGAGACAAGCTCAAACACCAGCAGCTCATGAGAATTATCTCACATCAGATCCAACATCCATGTTTTCCTGGGTCTGCCTTGACTCACAGACTGAAATGAAGCCCTGCTTCAGAGAAAATCTTTCATCCCAGGTAGAAGCAGGGCACAGTTGAAAACTGGAATACCAGTTATTCATTACTACTTAGTTTCCACAGGAGGGATACACTGCTTTCACAGAAGAGAGTAACTGAGTTAGACAATCCCATCTTAGGATCTTTTAAGATCTGTCTGCTCTTGCCTGCAGGGCAGGAAGCAAGCTGAGGTCAGTGAAATCCAACCTGATGCTGCTGAAATGCTAGAACCAAAGTCAAGCTAGGATTTGTCTCCCTGAAAAGCATAACAGGCATTATCTAGGAAGGTGGCATGAAGCCTTCATGAATAGCTTGACTTCTAAGTCTCAGAAAATCGAGATTTTTTTTATTGTGCACTTCATCCTTTCTGATGATTGCCATCTTTTTCTCCTGCTAAACCTCAGGAATGCATGCATTTATCTCCTTCAGGCTGTGCTATGGTGACTCTCTCAGTCACCTGGACAGCAGCTGGTAAAGGACATGACTCTTTGTGTTCCCAGGGCTCTGTCAATTCAGTGTTTCCCAAGCCAGGCTATGTAAAATCCCAGGACAAACTCCTGTGTGCCACTGATCTCTTCCTGTGGGACAATCTGCTCAAGAAGTTCCAACAGCTCCATTCCCTGGATTTCTTACTGAAAGATTCCAGCCCCTCAATCTTGGAGGAGATCTCTTCCATTTTGAATTTCTCCCACACTTTCTCTTGCTGCCACAAAACAAAACAGCTGAGCCAAAAAGCAGCGTAGCCTTAAATACACTCTGAATCTGGGAAGGAGAAATGCCAGAGAATCTGTGGAATACTGCTGTTGCTCTTGATCCTATATGGAAAGCAATAACATATTTTCGTGATAGCTGACAGCAGATAGATTATGGATCTGTCTCCTGGGAAATATCTACGTTCTGCCAAGGCTGAGATATTCTGTCTAGTCTCAACTAAGCTAATTTTGGACATGGAAACAATATAGTTGTGTTAGTAGGATGTTCCACTCACATCACTTAGCCTTTCTATATGACCCATCCCTGCTCCCATCGAGAGGGATGTGGCCTGGGACACGAGGAGTTTCCATGACTGTCATCCACAGCTTCCCACAGAAAGGAGGGCTCACACCAGGAGACAACAGTGGCAGGCCTGTGGGTAAAACAAACCAATCTCAGAAGTAAAATATGCCAAATTACACAAGGATTAACCATGTGCTCTTGCTTCATTGCTAAAATCAACTTAATTTTATGCTGGTTATTCCACTGGAGTGGCCTGGTAGCAGCCCATACCTGCTAAGGTGAAGGTGTTTGTGTCCATGAAGATTTTTGTGCAGTCACTCAGAATCTCAAGGTCAGCTGGTATTTACAGGTCTTTGTATCTAAAAACCCTTCACAAATTGTTCTTCTATGAATTTGACCCTGCTGTTGCAATACTTATTCTGATTTTCCTTATTAGTTCTAAATATTTCTGTGTTTTCTACATTTTCCTTTCTCTTTCTGGGAATGCCTAATTATGGTGAAAAATACACTTTTTTTCTGTTCTCCCCAGTTTAACAGGGAAGGAGAATTTGAATCGTCTTCCCCTTTTCTTAAATTAGGATCTCTTGCCACAGCTACACACTGAGTCCTCAGCACCTCCCACCATGCACTTTAACCATTCCACTTCTGATTTGGGAAACATGTGTTTTAATTAAAGCCAGAGAGGGAAACAGATTTTTGTTTTCATTTGAAATTTTGACAGGGGGAAAAAAAAATTCGATTTTCAGTGGGTACTAGAGAAACAAAATTCCCCATGAAATTAAATCAACAATAGCAGTGTATGTTATTTTTTGGGGGCATTAAAAATGTTTCATTATGATTGTCTCATCCTGGGAAGTGTTCAGAGCCAGGCTGGATGTGGCTCTGAGCAACCTGGGACAGTGGAAGGTGTCCCTGCCCGTGGATGATCTTTATGATCCCTTCCAACCCAAACCATTCTGAAATTCCATGATCTATGATTCTGTGATTTCTGCTCTCTTTTTTTTCATGGGAAATAAAGTAAAAATAAAAGCTGGTTTAAAATGGAAATCACACCCTGCTGCTCCTGAAAGACTGACAGGAGAATATTTCTATGGAAGTGTTCTATTCTGATTTTTCAACACGGTGTTTTATCAAACTTGACATATTTCCATGATACAATTTTCTTTTGACAGGTTGACATTTCCTCATCGGAAATTCCATAGGAATGTTTCTGATGGGTTCTTTCAGATGATCTGCAGTTCTAAAAGTGAAGGCATAACTTGTGGGATGCTGAAAAGAGTTATAATAATTCTGGGGGGCAGTTTGGAGCAGACTGATCACTACATTTGTGTTCTGCCTTAATGAATCCATAAACAAATTACAAGGCTTAAAGCAGCAGGTGACCTGGTGCCTCTTTATCATGAGATCACAGATGCTGTACAAAATCCTTAATGTGAGACTCAATGTCTTGACTCTTAATGAGCATTCCCCCAGTAATCGCTTAAGTGTCCAAATTTAAGCTCAGACACTGAGAAGGCTGAATTTACTATCAGTGTAAAATACACTGACAGAAAGGCATTTATTCCTTGAAAACAAATGAGCAGGACTGGGACTCAGCTTTTAAGCAGAGCTTCCCCACTGAGGCTGATGAGAATTCCTGCCTTTTTTGCATGCAGTGAGGGCCAGATCTGGCTCAGTAGTTTGAGCATTTTAGAAGTCTGAAACCATATTCTCACTGGCAATGAAAGCAGAATAATTCCAGCAAAGCTGGCTTGCTTCAGCGATAGCACATTATCGCTCTTCTGCTTTAGATGATGTCCACACAAAGGTCTGTATTTTTGTCATTATTTTAAAAAAATCCCCAAACTCATGTGCTTTTTTGTCCTCTACAAAATGACTGTTCGTGCTATTGCTCGGACTGACAACCTGTCTTTAGCCATTGAACTTTTAACTCAGCTGCATGAACCTGGGAGTCATTATGTCCTCCATTCTGAGACAATCAGAATTATTGATCTTAGACCTTGAACTATCAGAGAAGGACAGGACAGTCTGTTAGCCAGTGGACTACAAAAGGGCATGCAAGTACAAAAACGAGGGGATATTTCCTAGGTTACCCTATTTTCATTTCACAGTTGTATTCTGTGGCTTTAAAATTGACTATACTGTGAACACCGTGGGGTCTGAAAGACTTGGAGCCTGAAAGATTTGGAGAAGGTGGTCAGGGAACATTTGTTTCCTGTTTCTTGCCATTGAAGAACTAAGAGTTGTAAAATAAAACTACCGAGGGTCACTGCTTCAGCTGTGAAACTGCTGTGCTCGCACAGACCTGTCCGGGAGTCAGCAACATCTGCATTTTCTGTTCATTGCAGACAATTTGGTTTCATAATCATTTATTTCTCCCAGCCAAGGAGCCAGGTACATAATTCCAGATTTCAGGGAGAGTGTGTTTGCCTGTGGGGGTTGTGCAGCTGAGGTGAGCAGAGCAGAGGCGCTCGAATCTGAGATACAAACATTTACTCAACATGTTCATCCTGATCGATTTTCCATGGCTGTGTTTCCTCAGGCTCTTGGAAAGTTTATCAGCATGTTTGTCACTGAAGTTTCCACTAACTTAAGTCACCACTGCCTGTTGCTACATTAAATTAATCCAGACCTATTCACCTGACTGCAGAGCTATTAATAACATTCTTTGCATGCTTCAGTAATCACAGACAAGCCATACATCCAAAAAGTGCTTTGGAACTACTGTCAAGCTCCTTTTTAAACCTCATTAAGACTGGATTACTTGGTTACATTAATTAATCCTGGTGGCCTTATGCCAGTGGTCCTGTCTCAGTAGTTATTGTAACGCATTAGCCGTAAGAAAACAGGAAATGGCAAATTCAACGGTGAGGTTGAAAGAAAAAGAATCACAGAATAGTTTGGGTTGGAAGTGACTTTTTAAAGGGCATCTGGTACAACCCCCGTGCAATAAGCAGGGATATCTTCAACCACATCAAGCTGCTCAGTGCCCAGTCCAACCTGACATTGAATAATTCCAGGCATGGATCATTTGTGCCACTGTTTTACCACCCTCATAAAATAGTTCCTTCTTATATGTGATCTAAATCAACCCTGCATCAGTTTAAAGCCATTTCCCCTTGTCCTATCATTCTTTTCCCTTGTAAAAAGTCCCTCTCCAGCTCTCTTGCAGCCTTTTTAGGCACTGGAAATTACTCTTATACCTCCCCGGAGCTTTCTCTTGCCCAGGCTGAGAGAACAGCAAGCAGTTGTCCCCAGAGCTCTTTTTGTGTCACAGTGTCGTCCTTAGGTCAGAAGAAGTGAGGAGCCACCATCCTGTGCTATCAGCATTCAATTATTGTGTAGCTGAGGCACACAGAGCTGCCTTTAATTCACCTCCAATAAATTCAGTAGCTGGTGCACCCACCACACAGTGGAAGGGAGCTTCCTGCCTGCCATCCAAGCACAAAAATTTTGTTTGGGAATATAAACACCACATGTTCCCTGCTTTGCAAACTGATGCTGCATTTCATGGTAACAACAGAAGCATTTTGGCTCTTTCCAACTTTATAAGTAGGGAAAGCAAAGAAGAGAGACTTAGCTTAAAAAACATTTCAGCAGTGGAATGTGTGAGATGTGAATTCCTGGCTCTTGTGCCCTTGACATTAAGCCAAGGTGGTCTTTCCTTCATTTTATGTTTTGGGGTTTTTTTATGAATTCAAGAATCAAGATATCTGCTACTTTGTTAGTTTCTGATGATTATGGGAACTACATGTTCTGGAAAGCCCCATAGTGTAAGTCTTGTTTCATGGGAAGAGAGAGGTGAGGGGAGGATGGGAATGAATGGGCTTCCTACACAGAAAGACTGACATAGAGTGAGAATGCAGAGTACTGTATCCAAATCTTTGGAGAATGTGATATAATCATAGAATCATGAGAATCATGGAATCATTTATGTTAGAGAAGACCTCTAAAAACATCGAGTCCAACCACTAACCCAGCACTGCCAAGTCATTTTGAACAGAGGGAGGAGAAACGGGCATTCTTAAATATTCCTCTGAGT
The DNA here is from genome assembly GCF_009650955.1 of Corvus moneduloides. Classification (NCBI taxonomy): domain Eukaryota; kingdom Metazoa; phylum Chordata; class Aves; order Passeriformes; family Corvidae; genus Corvus; species Corvus moneduloides. The sequence goes on from NC_045476.1 coordinate 3,745,405, forward strand.
CCCCTTGGATATCAGTGAGGAGAAATTCTGTCAAAAATGAGCCCTTTTTGAAGCCAGCACCACAGGGGAGAGGCACGGCTGGGAGGGCTCCTCTGCTGCACTCACCACTGCAGTGGCAGATTAACAAGGGGCAGATGCCAGGTGTATTTAAGGTTGCCTTCTCTTGGGTTTAAGCTTTACTTGTGTACCCTACAGTCTTGCTCTGTGAAGGACTTCCCCTCTGGGCTCACTAGGATAAAGCCTGCTGTTTGTTTTAATCCTGATTGCTGCTTGAAGTAGGAGAACATGATTCCTCTGGATAGAGGGGTCAAGGGATCAGTGGTTTTTTTTCATCTGTGCTGTACAAGTCAGTTAGAAGGCAGTTAGATGGTCCCATGCCAGAAAAGGGGATGAATCCCCTAAAGCAGGCAGTGCTCTGTGGAGACTCACTCAGCTCCAGTGCCATAAATGCATCTTCCTTTCTTTCAGTACAAGTATTTTTGTCTGTGGTTCACTCGGTGGCTCTGTGAGCTCTGTTTGTCTTCTCCCTGATTTTACTCAGGTAAAATTCACTCTGCTTTCCCTGGCTCCACTTGATTGACACCATCCTTGGGAGGGAGGTGTGTGGGAAGCAAATCCAGGTGTTTGAGGCAGCAGGATATAAAGCCCATCTATGTTACACCTGGCTCCTGGTGTACATCACACTGATAGAACAAGACCTGACAAGGACTACAATCTACTGATGACAACCACACTTCACTTTTTGGCCCATCAGGATTTCTACAAAGACTCTTCCCACGGGAAAGATGTAAAATAAATGGCAATGAAATACAAAATCACAGATAAACCTGGGTTGGAAGAAACCTCTGGAGATGTCGAGTCTCATTGCTGCTCAAAGCAGGGCTGACTTCCAAGTCAGGCTCAGGGATTTTTCCAACGAGGTACAGAAAATCCCCAAACTTAGTTTTCACATACATTAGTTCCCTGTGGCACTGATAGGAACTCTTTGAATCTCTTTTCCTTAAATAATGTAGAATACATTGGAGTTCTTCTCAATTTGGATCAGAAGAGATGTGCTAGCATGGTAAGAGACAACGTGGGTTTCATTCATTACTGCTGGTTCTTTCTGCCTCTGTGAGGGGAATTGCAAGATTTATACTTTCTATGGAATACTGAAAGACTTGGAATTCTTGTGGAGCACCTGCACACATATCCAGACTTTTAATTCAAGCCCTGGTAAGGATGATATGGTTTTGCAGTCCAGTTGAATTTTATCCTCACACCTATCAGAGATTCCCAGGCTGGTGTGCAGGAGCCACTGTTCTCAGGGCATGAGTTGTATCTCTACATCCCACCAGCATCCTAAATTTTTTCATGTGGGTGCAGAGAAGGGTCTGTGCGGTCTGTCTGCCATTCAGACACTAATATTGGCAGCTGCAGTTATTTGGGGAATATTATTCTGCCCATCCTTATATGCTTTACCCAGCTTTTTCAAAGATTTCAAATTACACTGAACAAAGCCTTTGTTAAGTCTGTCAAGCACCTTCTGTACCTGTTCTTGGAGTCAAAAGGAAGTTGAACCATTTTAGACACAAAATTTCAGTCTTCTACAGACTAGAACTTGTTTTGTTGTGGTTTTTTTCTGGGAAGAAACTCAAGATTCAGTCAACTGCTCCCATCAGCTTATTTGGAAAGAGAGTGTCTGGCTTGCTTTCCACCTAAAAAAAGAACACAAGACAAAAATTACACACCCTGAAGCATTTCAACTGCAGGTGTCTTTAGCTTAATCTCTCTACCTCTGTTTTCATTAGAGGGTAAATTGCCTTAGCACTGGCAATAATCTCTTCCTTTCCTTTTCATGCCTCAGGATGTAAAGCAGCATTTATTGACAAACAAGCAATACCCAGAAAACTCAATTTCTGAGCAAAAGGAAATTCTTTATTACCATTTCTCTGATAAATAAACATGAAATGATTCATCCCCTTCCTGCTACCATAACTCACAAAAATGCTGCTATGCAAAGGGTGCTGACACAGCAGCTCAGTACAGGCTGGACTAGAAAAATAGGAGAGGAGATGGATGAAAAGATGGTTTAGAAATGCAAAGTGGCGAGCAACCAGCATAAAAATCTTTTCCTTAAAGTGCTGGAAGGAAATTTCTCTTAAGTGCTCATGTAGCTTCAGCTCTGCTAAGATGAGTAAGTGGTGGAATTTTAGAGGAGTGTCTTCACACTTTTATGAGATGTTTTCCTGGGTAATCCACAGGCTGAGTCCACCCACTTTGCCACCTTCTCTGCAGTGTCCATGGAAACACTGGGGTAAAGCTAGAAATTAATTTTGTGGGCCCAAAAAGCCAAATTGTTTTTACTGACAATGGAGGATCCCCTGCTCACTTCATCCGACCCTTCAGGTGAGAGGTTCCAATCCTGACACAGGATGTGCAGCCTGGAAAAGGCTAAACCACCCTAATCTAAGGCAGTGTGAGCAAGGCCATTATTTCTGTGTAAAAGGAGTTGTGAGCTAAAGAAATCCGATGCAGTGAACTGCTGTGGAAAGGGATTTTGACTGATAGTCAGCAGGGCCAGAGAAAATAAGACAAGCAATCCTGGCTGAGCCACAGTAGGCCCGCCAGCATGTGTTTTAATTAGGTACTGCCTGAGTGAAGCATTATTCTGTAACATTTCAGACTCTTTGAAACTGCTGAGGCTGATTGTTGCAATATTTAGGGGAGTATTAACATGAGTGACTATCAGGTCCTCCAGCTCTCCTCCCTGGAAGAGCTCTCATGTACAATAAGGCAGCACACACAGCTTTGATTCACAGTCTGGGAGCCAGATGTTCATCGCAGGGAAGTGTTGCCAAAGGTGGCACTAATTAATTGCTGTGAACAAGACGGGCTTCAGAAATCAAATGCTCTCATGCCTAAAGCTGGTGCTTCTCTGTGAGGATTTAAGGGTGTGGGGCCAGAGCATCACTCACTGTAAACTGTCATAATCCTGTGGCAATGAGGAACAGCAAAGTGTATGGCAAGTTGTAACATCTGCAGGGTGGTTTCTTCTCTTGTTAAAGATTGGACGGGATTCGTGTCACCTAATTTCAGTTATCTACCATTCCCATCTGAACTCACTGTTTTCAGCTTCTTCCACAGTCAAGGGAAGAAACAGACAAAGGTGGGATGTGAGTCCTCAGATGGATTGTAAACACTGAGTTTAGGGCATTGTGGAGTGAAGCTGGGCTGCTCCGTGTTGCTCAGACATCCACTGACTGCAAAGGGGGAGTGGAGAAACCAGATCATTTGTAGGCACTTTATAAATAATGGCTTTTATTCAGCCCAGTCTTGCCTATGATGGTAATTTGTTGAGCCAGAAGATGTCTTAGGAACTGACATCTCATTTCCTACGTCCTTGTTAGAAGTTTAGGGTCCTATCTTCTGAATGTCTTATGCAGAGACTGAAATGCGAACAGAAACCTCTGCTTAGTATTCAGTCTATGTGCTGGAATTTATTTCTATTTATCAACATAATTGCTAGACTCACTGTTTACCACATGGAGCTTTGTGCTGCTGCTGGCTCCAGTGGCTCACAACACTGAGACGGCTGAAGCACAAGAAGAAAAATCATGATGTGCAAGGCCCTTGTTTCTCCTTTCTACCAGAAGATAAATAAGTTTTTTGTTTAATTATCAGTTTCTTGGCAGCAAGATTTCTGCAAGCAGTTTATATACCAATGGAAATACTGCAAAAGCAAACTCTATGGTCACATCCAGGATAAGTTTTATATCTATGTGTCCAACCTGAGAGTCCTAACTCACAAGGATGCCTAATTCTAATTTATTTAGAACATATAGCACTGGCACAGGCTGCCCAGAGAGGCTGCTCCATCTCTGGAAGTGTCCAAGGCCAGGTTGGACGGGGCTTGGAGTAACCTGGGATAGTGGAAGGTGTTCCTGCCCATGAAGGTGTCATGGCAGGGATTGGAATGAGATGATCTTTAAGGTCCCATCAAACTCGAAGCATTCTGGGATTCTGTGATATTTAGTTTTAAGTCTGAAGTAACACACAAATGTGTTTGCTTCCATGCTTTGAGTCACTTCAGGCACTCAGAACGGAAAAAAAACTGCAGCAAGCACAATCCAAAATAGAAGGCAGCTATTCTTGGGAAAAGAGTGGTGCTTTTCTTCAGGGATGACACAGCACCATTAGGCTAGTGATGAAGAGAGATAAATTATGTTGACAGCTGAATTCTCGGCAAGTGGATGATGAAAATCCCCATTTCATGCATTCTTCCGCTCACTAAACCTGGTTCTCCCGTGTGTACCTCCAGTGTGGATTCACTGAAACCCACATGGCTACAGAGTGTAAAATCAGAGTATTATTGCTGTGACTGACAAATGAGTATTTGTAAAACTGCTTCTGAATAATTTACTTGCCAACTGCTGAGTCAAATTTCCAATCCTCTCCACTAAAGCTGACAGCGTCAGGCAAGAATGACAAGAAATACCATGAACCTTCTTGTTTGTTTGCTGTGCTGTGAGCTCCCAGACACCCTGCAAACGGTTCTTGGGGGACAAAAAGAGAAAAATAAGTGATTTTCAAACCTTTCACTAGAAAAGGTAAGCAAGCAGCATTGTCAGATGATGGCATGAAATAAAACAAACACTGCACTGGCAAAAAAAAGTTTTTCCAAGGAAACTCCTGACATGCTGAGTGATAACCCCACACAAGAAAATCCTAAAGCCAGAAATTGCTGACAGCTCAGCTGCTAAAATAATTGAGACCTCAAAGAATTCAGAGCAGCTTGTCAAGGGAAGGATCCTCTCAAAATTTTGTCTGGTGAAGCTGCTCTTCGGCAGGGAAGTTTCTAAGGCAATGATGAAGCTTGTCAGAAACGAGAGTGAGCCCCAAGAGACATCTCTATTTGGCAGAAAAGTACTTTTTTGGCTTCACTGGGTTCACTAGATCTCCACTGATTATGATATGAGCTCAGCATTAAAATACTGAGACACCTTCAGTTATTTCTACAAGAGTATTTCCACAAGAGAAATCCTGTCCATAATAACATTTAAACTGCAGGACTAGGTGTCCTAGGTGTCTGAGCCTCAAGACAGAATGAAAGCTACTCAGGCTTGTAAGGGGACATGGCAAGCTGAAGATGAATAACTTATTTGAGCCCAAAAATCCAGACATAATAAAGATCCAAAGAGGAAGGGATATGGGAGAAGAGAGGAACAAGTTACATGAATTTCTTTGCAAAGGGGTAAATCTCCCAGTTTTACTTTACGTTCCCAAAAGTATTGTAATAAAAGTTCTTTTTATTGAAGCCTTAACAGTAACCTATAAATGATTTCAAGCTAAAAGGACTGGGGTTTAGACCTTAAATTGTGTTGTTTATTTTATGACTGCTGGTATTAAAAAATCATCCCTTGGAAAGTGAGCATTGTATGAAGACATTGCCTGTCAGGTGGGAAAACAAACATAAAATTTAGGAAAGAATCCCAAAAAACTATGCCCTGAAGAAAGAACTTCAGCAGAAAATACATCAGTCAGATTTTAGTGTAATCACAGTGGATTAAAGCTGGATGCAGGAACTGTCTCAGTCTTAATTTGATTGTCTAGTGCCAGATCTCGTTCAGTGTGGTAAAATACATGTGAACACTGCAATCTAAATGCAAAATGCAGAAGGCATTTCTGGTAAAAGAGTGAAGGAGGGAGGCTGAATCACACATTTCTCTCTGCTATCTGGAAATCCAAGATTTATTTCCACAGAAGTAACTTGAAAGTTATTTGGAAATAATCAAGTTGTACCAAGAATCCACAAAAATATCAGCTCTTCTTAGAGGTGTGGCTCTACTCACTCAGAGTGGGTTGAAATTCTGAACCCAAATTAGGTGATTCCTCTCAAAACACATTTTCCTCCTCCCCCAGTTTTAAGGTGAAACATCTCTTGATAACACATTTAAACATATTTTTTAAATTTATCTCTGAAACTGCTTTGCCAGGGAACTTTGAACAGTGTCCAGGTTGCCAGTTGTCCTTCACAGCCTGGAGCAAGGCACCTGAAAGCCCCAAATACCCAGATCAGCATCCCCAGATGTGGCAGCTTTGCTGTCCCACAGCTGGCTGGGGACAGGGGAACATCTGGCAGGGCCTGCAGCCACCAGAACAGTTCTCCCAGCCCATATGGGCTCGGTGCTCGCTGAGCTTTGTGGTGCCCTTGGGAAGTGAAGAATCCCAATTGCATCTCCCTGGCAATAGGATATGCCAAACACTAAGCACCAGGAAAAGTCCTGTGTTATTCCATGAGAATACAGTGGCCACATGAGTTCCACAGTAAAGAAAGCCAGAAAATCTATTTTATGCCAACGGGGTGATGCTTTCAGTTCATTTTCCTTCTTTCTCCCCACTCCCAAGGTTCATACTACACCCCAGAGACTTCATTATTAGGAACCATTTCAGACAATGGAACTTTCTTTAAATATCACCATTTTTTCCTCCATCCTACTCACATCCCTCCTTCCAGTGCAATTGCAAGTACTGACCTACTGAAGAGGAAGAAGCTCCGTGCTTCTGCTTTGTCAGAGTAATCTCTGTTTTCCTGAGCCGTGCTCGTTACCAACTCTGACCCACCATTATTTCAGGAAACCATCACATTCATAATTAATAAGAACCCTCCAGCTAACTTTCCTCCCTTGCAGAAATTATTCTGGTTTCAAATGTCATCGTGGCATTCAGTCATTCTGCAAGAAGCAGGGAGAACTCCTCCTATTCCTTCTCCCAGCCTGGCCTTTTCCAGGTCTGGCACACCCAGATTAATTCCCCTGCCACTCTGAAACAGCTGAAACCGATGCAGTCAGGAGGAAACAGGGCAGCACAACACTTCCAGAGAATTGTAGCTGTTCTGAGCTGTCACATCTCTGAAAGGGGTCTAACTTTATTCGTTTAGGGGATGAATAAAACATCTGATACATAATTAAAACTGGACTTACTCAGATCCTGCACAAGAGGCCTAAAACCTATCCAAAGTTCCAAATGGGGACCCAATTTGTCCCCAGATGGGGACCCATAGAAGAGGGCTCTGGAACTCACCTGGAGGGATGTATATATATGATATTTTCTGATGTTTCCCTTTAACTGAGAGACATCTCATCCCTCTGAGAGGTCCTCCTGTGTTTCAGACAAAGTTGGCACCTGATTCAGCCTGATTTCACCCTTTGGTTGCTCATGTCTTGTGTGATGCTTGTGGTTGCTGCTGAAACTGTTTCTCAAGTTACTTCATTGTATTGTAGAAATTCCTCAGGGTCATGGACAGGGCAAGGACCTTGCTGTGTCAGATGTGACATCAAGAGCTGGCCATTCCCTTCTTCCAGCATGGATTCTTTCTGTACATCTTCACCACTGAGAGCAGTGGGAATACTTAGACTTTAAGTTCTTTCAGGAGCTTTAAAGAGGAATAAAAACCACCACCAAATAAGCAAAGGGGGTTATCCTTGTATGGGCATGACTGCAAGCCATGTCTGAAAGTCATTTGGGCAAGAATTGAGCAACTGGATCCTTGCCATGCTCCCATGTGGAGACTCACTCCATCCAGCTGATCAGGATTGTCTTCTCCTGCATTCCTGAGTCTCTGAGCATTGATCTCCGTAGTGATCTCAGGGGTCTTGGTGTGTTTCCTGAAAGAACAAGGCTTACATTCCCCATGCCATATCCACATGTGGGTGTGTGGGTATCTGTGTCTGTTTCCATGTTAACCTTGACCAATCTGACCCATAAAGCCAGCCAGTAGGATTAATGATCCTACAGGTTTTATCAAAGGACAAGACTGGGAGAAGATTCCCCTCACTGAAGGAAAAGCTGCAACATGAGCTCTGCCCTAAAACAACTCCAGAGTATCCAGAGGGGACTGACTGTATAACCAACCCAGACAATGAAAATCTTTGGTTGGACTTTGCAATCCAGCTGCAAGGGGAAAAGCCCCAGGCACAAGACTGTGGGAACGATTTGTTTAATCCTTAGATAGTCACAATTTGGGATTGTTTTGCTCTGTTTCAATACAGCTTTTAAGATTACGAGGCTCTGGACAGTGCAATAAACACAGATAAATCATAACAGAAAGTCATGGAAAACCTTCCTGGTTCCAGGGCACTTGATATCTGTGCAGATGCAGCTCCAGGCCTCCTTTACCAATTCCCATGAGTTCATGGAATCCTGTTGCGTGTGAGTTTCCAGTCCCGGAGGTGGATGTTTAAATGCAATAAAAATTTGGGCTGGATTTATTCCTCCCTTTTGCATTTTCATGAACGAACTCATATTAATTGGAAGCATGCAACTTTGGGATATGGCTTTGTTTTCTTTTAATAATGAAAGGAAACAAATGCTGGTGTGCAAGAGGCTGAAAAGGGAAAACTAGGCAAGCTTAAATATTTAAATATATTCAAGCTGTTGAATAACCAGAGGAAAGGGGAAAATAATGCTGCTTTGTGAAAACTTTTACCAGTCTCTTAGGAGGATTCCAAGTTTTCTAGTACATGTAAGTGCCCATCTCCTTGCTGTGATGTTCATGATGTACCAAATGGAATTCCTGACGGAAATTAGGAATGTAAGCATCCCCATAGGTGTTTTCGACAGGGTCAGAAGCTGTTTTATGCCTTTCTGAGCAAATGACAAAAAGCAAAATAATTCAGCAAGGCCTCAGAGGAAGATGTCCAGGTATTTCTGTATCCTGCTAAGCTGTTGTAAACCCTGAGAATTTGTTGCAACTCTTTCCTCTGTGCCACTGTGACCTTTATGGCAATTGATTTTGATTTAAAAAAACCCCAACAAACAAGGAGGGTGGTGGAAAGACACTGCTGTCTTGGGGAGGAAAAGGCCCCATCTCCCTGAAGGAAGCAGCTGGCCACAGGTGACTACACAGACAGTGCATGGCACTGCTCCCTGCAGAAATCCAGCTGGGATGGGAAGGAGCTGGTCCTGTCTGCTCCTGCCCCAGAAGTGTGACAGAGGGCTGTGTGCCTCAGGACACAGCTGGGCTTTTGGGGACAGTCCCAGCTGCAGCTGGGGGAAGATCCTGACTGTGATTCACACACAGCTGGCTGTCCTCTGGGCAGATGGGATGGAGCAGAGGGGAAAATAATCTTATTAGGCTCATTGCTGGCACTGGAAAAAACAGGGTTTGGCCTGATGCCCACACCTAACAATACCACAGACACATCCATTGTATGGAGAGGCCCAACTGGATGTGGAGGGAAGGGAGTGATAACTCTGCTAGACCCAGGAACTGGGCCCCAACAGGGTCAGGCATCCAAATCTATAAGATTCCCATTCTCTGAGCATCAACATCCACCTCAGAGCAACCAGAGGGCCAGAAGTCCCTTGGGCAAGTGGGCAGGAAGATAAGGGGTGACCTTGTTCTGCCTTTGCTTGCACAGGGGTGTAGCCCAGCTAGTATCTGTAGATAAGAGCAGGATAAATGCCTTTTGTTTTCAGACACCAAGTGCACAAGGAGCAGCCAAAAAGGCAGGTTTTACCTGGCTAGAAGGGTGTATGTACTGTTGGGGAGTCTTAAACGGCTTAGTGCTGGGGAAAAAAGGGCTTCCCATGGCAGCTGAGGAACAGCAAAGGAGATGCCCCACCAGCTTGGAGACTTCAGGAAAGGTGTGCTGATGAATTTGGTGACCAATAAGCCAGAACCTTTTCACCCTGGGGTACAGAAGAAGATAGGAGATTTGCTTCTCATTATTTTGGAAGTGGAGATCCTCATCACACCTGGTAATGTTGCATCGTGGGCTTGGGGGGGTGTCCCCTTTACTCCTGGAGGATCAGCAGGTGGTTCAGAGCACACAGTGTCAGGGAGGATTCTTCCTTTTCTTCCCAGGCTTGTAGGGGGTCACAGAATCATAGAAAGACTTGGGTCCTTAAAGATCATCTCATTCCAACCCTCTGCCATGGGCAGGGACACCCTCCACTATCCCAGATTGCTCCAAGCCCCGTCCAACCTGGCCTTGGACACTTCCAGGGACGAGGCAGCCACAGCTTCTCTGGGCAACCGGTGCCAGGGCCTCACCACCTTCATAGGGAAGAATTTCTTCCTAGTATCTAACCTAAAGTTTTAGCTTAAAAAGTGTCCTATCACTATCTGCTCAAGCAAAGAGTTGCTCTCCATCTTTTCATAAAACGCCTCTAACGCACTGTGCGCATAATGCAGGTTGTACCTGGGCAGTGGGGGAAGCCTGTTGCTCCTGAAAGTTTAAGGGCAATGGAGTTAACATTTTACCTAATTCCTGACAGGATGGGGTGTTGGTGAAGGGATTATTAATGCTCCTGGGGGGCTGTGTGGGGGGGTGTGTGTGCACTGCACCTAATTTTGGACAATGATCCCCACTGCACCCAGAGCCTGGGCAGGGAGAATCCTCTTGTTCCTGGAAACTTTGGAGGCAGTGGAATTTCCAGTACATGGGAGGGTGGAGGAGGATCCCCGTTATTTCTGGAAGCTGGTGTGGAAGGCATCCCCATTGCTTGGGGAAGAGGGATCTCCATCACTCTCAGTGCTCGGGGAGGGGGCTCCCCATCGCTCCTGGACGAGTGCGGGCGGTGCGGTCCCGCTTCCACGCAGCTCCCGATGGAGGGGGGAATCCCTCTTGCGCTCGGCGCAGGGAGAGAGGAGGGTCCCCCTCGCTGCTGGCGGCTGTGAGGGTCGCGCTCCCCCGGGGGCCCCCCGCCGCCTCCATCCCCGAGGCATCCTGGGCGGAGGGCGGGCTCGGCTCCCCCTTCTCCCTCCCTCCCTGCCGGGGGTTTGCCCTGGGACGCGCCGGCGGCGCCGGGCTCGGCTCCGGGACGGCGGGCAGGGGTCAAGGGCAGCAGGCGGGGGGCGATGCCGGCGCCGGGGCAGCGCCGAGGGTCCGGCTGAGCCCTGGGCACCCCCCGAGCCCTCATGGCGGGGCGGGCGCCTCAGCGCAGCCTCCCCGCGGCAGCGGCCGCCGCGCTCCTGCTCCTGCCCGTAAGTGCCGGGGACGGGGACGGGGCGGGGGGTGCGGGACAGGGACAGGGACAGGGAGGGAGCGGGGGGGACGCCCCAGGACCGCGGGGAGCACAGCGGGGCTGCCCCGGGCGCTCCGGGCTCCGTGCGGGGACCGTGCCCCGCGCCCTCGCAGGTGCGGCCCCAGGCTCTGGGACGCCCCGGGCGGGCGGCACCGCTCCCGGCCAGGTGCTGCCGGTGCTCGGGGATCTGTCCCCGCGGCCCTTTCCTGCTCCATCACTGGTGCTCTCAGAGATACCCTCTGCCCGCTCGCCTCTGGGTCCCCGCGCAGCTCCTGGGCTTAAGCACAGCCGTTCATAGTGTCCCCTGCCCTGTGGAACAGCCACCTTTCCTTGCCAAAGAGGTCCCAGCACAGGGACCGCACTGGGGTGGCAGCTCCTTGCCCCAGCGGGAAGGGGTTTTCCCTTCATCTCCCCGCTCCCTGCCGGTGCCCGGTACCCCCGGGCTCTGTCCCGGTGCCTCTCCTCGCACCATGTGCTCCAGCAGCGATCAGCAGTCAGGGGTGGCGAAGGGCAGGGCTCAGCCCACGCATCCAGCCAAGCATTTGCTCCGAGTTCCTCCGGAGTGAAACGTGCAGGGAGCTTTTCCGCGTGGTTCTTCTCCATTCACTAGCATCCCCCTGGGTGATGCTGGGATGAGGTGGAGATCAGGTTGGCCTCTGTCGGACTGGACTTCAAAAAGCTTTCCCAGTGCTTTTTAGTGGCTTGTTTGTTTTGAGCGACGGTTTCAAGTGTGGTTAAGTCAGACTTGAAAAGAAAACGTGAGAGGTTAAGCAGGAGTAGTAGCATTGATCCTGTGCAGAATTTGTAAAGGTTGTTCCCACAGCTTTAAAAAAGTGGCAGTGGCCCTTCTGAACTGCAGTGTAATTGGTCTATCTTTAACATTTCCTCAGATAAATAAAGAAAATCTGTTCTATTTCCTTAAGCTCCATCTATTTTGGTTTGGTTTGGGTTTTGTTTGTTTCTGGGGGTTTATTTGTTTGTTTTGGGGATTTGTTTGGTTTTTTTTTCTAATTTACAAAGAAAGAGAAAAGCCAGGTCAACATCAGGCTTCAGAGAGAAGCAACAATTTAAACTCTTTTTTGCAGTAGCTTTCTTAGAAGTGAGAGAATACTTTCTCACCTCTGCCAATGTCTTTTTTTAATCCCCAGAAAAAGAGAGAGATCAGTACACATGGGATCACAGTGGCATGTGTCTACACACTTACTGTTTTCAACCCCAAGCCACTTCTTCCTAATCTTTGTTTCTTAGTCCCTTTTCTCTTCCAGGCTGTGTTTTCCCATATTGATTTATTTTGGTCCATAAAAATATCTCAGTTTGTCTTTAGAGTGTGGGACTTACCAGTGTGGTTATCAAAAGTACTCAGGTACCAAATATTTAGTCAGACTAATTCTTTCTTAATGAACCAAAAATTATCATGTGCTTCCTCAGTGGATATAATCTATGGATTTTCCAGGTTTCAGGTTCTGCTGCAACTTTGCGTTTGAATTAATTCTGCAAATTTTGGTAGGTGTGTCACTGCTTTAAAAACAAAACTGCCTCAAAAGAAAGGGGATAAAAAGGTAGATTAAGGATCAAAATGCGAAATTTCCGTCAAGTGTGTTTAGTCCAAGAAATGTGAACTCTGAGTGTGTTCTGTGTGTTTTTATAGAGGAGCTTGTTTGGCTGGAACATGCTGGTCTCTGGTAGGGGCTCGTGTACACCTGTGTGGGAAATAACATTTTGAATCTTCAGCCTCAGGACAGCTCTGGTTGCTCCAGCTGTAGCAGAAGCTTTCATTGCTCCTTTGGGGAGTGTTTTAGTCCCTGAATGTTGTCAGTAAATCTGGATCTCTGCTTTACAGCTGGAGGAAACCTTGCACCAAGAAGCTTAAGAGCAGTGTTTTAAGACTTTGGCTCAAAGCCAAAGCTCTTAAGTTCTTGTTTAACTTGAGAACACTCGAAAGTGGACTCAAAGTCAGTGACTTTATTCACATTTGTGGATTTGAGGAAAGGAATAGCTGCTTGTGGGAGCAGGCCCTTACCCAATGAAGGGAGTTTTAAGTTCTCACAGCAGCCGAGCAATTGTGTTTTATGGGAGCTGCAGGTTTGCAACGCCCACGAGATGAGGCAATTTTCTGGTACAGAATTAGATCTGCCACATGAAAATGCTGGTGCAAATGACCTGACAGATTTCACAAGGCTGGTCAGCAAAAGGGTGAAGACTTTCACTGAGATTTATGTTCTCCTAAAGCGGTTCTGGACGTATGATACACTTGAAAACACATCTAACAGAATGTGGGTAACAAAAAACAAACCATAAAACCAAGGCAGATGAATCTTACGACATTTTTATATAAAGTCCTTGCTAAGTTCATGTCATTTGGAGAGGGGGGATTATTCATCAAACCCAAAAGCAAAGCCTGCTATAATTTATTTGTTCTCCTGGAGCTGTTAAAAGAGCCAGGGCAGTGTGAGTGTATCAGGCAGTGATGACAAGTTAAATAGTGTTCCTGGTCTGAGGCTGCCAAAATTCAGCCCTATTGTGAATTAATGCAGCATAAACATCTCATCAGGAGAAGCCTTTCCTGCGGCAGTACTTTGTCAGGGTCTGTCTAGTCTGTAACCATCCCATGGCACTTACTGGATGTTGGAGGGAGGTGGCTGTGTGCTGGTGTTGGCTGGCTGTAGTTTTGCCATAAAACGTTTCAGTGATGATGTTCATCGCTGCCCTTAGCCAGCAAGAAAGCAGCTTTAGCTTTTGTGCATATAAGGCATCTGCTTACATATCATTATCCTGTCAAGAGCAGAGGAAAAGTCATGATTAAATCCTCTCAACTCTCTGACCCTCATATTCCAAACCAGAGCGTGGTTGTGGAGGAAGAGAGAGCAGGAATCTCTCTGCAGGCTGCCCATTGTCAGGTGCAGAATTTTAATTTCAGCCTCACAGGTTCTAACTCCACTGGTACATCAGTATCTCCAGGAAAGCTCTCCAGCCTTCAGAAGAAATGCCAGAGAGTGACTCGTGCTCATGTGATTGAGCTCCTTCAGCTTCTAAAACAGGGAGATGCTGTGCAGGCTGTGCATGGAAAAGGTCCATGGTGCTCCCTAGCTCCCAGATCATTCCCAGGAACTGTTTGAGATACCACCAGATTGCTTGGGGCAGAAATGTGGCCAGGAGCCATTCTAAAAATTTAACAGTAGAAATGATTAAGGACTTAAACCAGGCCTTTGCACTGCTTGATTTATTGGCTTAGATGGAGAGTGCTGTGCTGCCATTGCTCAAGGTTCACTGTGAGTGCCCCAGGGAGGGATTTTCCTCTAAGGCCAACTCTTCATTGCTTTCAATTTGGTGATCAGCTCTCTTTGTGTCAGGGATCACTGCAAGTTCCTGCTGCTGATGTCCTGCTCTGAGAGATTCACCAGGAGAAATACAGGGTAGTGGATGATACGGACTTTTTAAGGAAGCGTTTTTCTGTTTTCTTTTTATTTTCATTTTGCCCCATATATTAGTAAGCCAAATATTTTAAAAATACTGTATTAGAACAAACATTTGCACATTTCTAGGTTCTTTTAATAGTTCTGCAGATCTTATTTTTTGGGGAGAGGGGGAGGTGAGGAAATGTGGGTGGCAACAACAGGCTGCACATGCTGCTGAATCTGTTCTTTTTTAGTTTATATCACTTTCAGGTTTTGCAGCACTGTGAACCCAGGAAGGAGATTTGGGGGAAAGGTGATTTACTCCAGATTAAAAGTTTATCCAGGAGATGACTTTTTTTCAGGAATTTTCTTTTCCACACCATATCTATAAATTGCAACAGATCATGTCCATATCCTTCATTCTTTTAATTTAGAGCACTTTTAATCCCAAATGAAGTCTGCTCTTCCCTTAAGTGCAAACATTAATTGTTGGATGTAAAGCTGGAGCTGTCCAGCGAGCCACTGGCACCTCCCTGCCTCCTGTGGATACTCAGTGACCTGTGTTAAGGCGTTGCAAAAACATTGTCTTTGCCTCCTTATCTTTCTATTCATGACAACTAAATACTTTGTGATGGTTTCCTTTATTAAACTATTTCTTTACACAGAATTACGTTTTTTTACTGCTGATAATTCTTTTAATCTTAACATCTTTGAAAATAGCTGTATTTAAGTTGGCAAGTGTGGGGTAAAATGTTTTCATTTTCTACTCTGAGGAGTTGGATAAATTTGGCTGTGATCCTTGTTACAAGAGAAGACAAATAGAAAGTAGATGAGTCAACTGACAGAACTGTCCTTCAGGTGACTGCTTGGATCTCATCAGTCACATCCAAATACGTGAAAATTTCATTTCCAGTTTGTGGTGCCAGCATGAGGATATTTGTTACCATGTGCTGTGGTAAGCACTGCTCAGTTCTCTGGCCCTGGGGTCACCTGGGTTGGCTCTCACAAGCAGATGTTCTGCTGGATCTTCTCGAAGCCTGGTCCGTTTGGAAAGGGCTGTGGAAGGGACAGAGAAAACCACTTCTCAGAGATGGATTTCAACATCCTGTCCTGACTTCTGGCTCACAAGTCCCTCATTGCTGTGCAGGAGAGCCCACATTGAGAGTCAGGTGCTGGGAGTGTGCTGCTCTTTCCCCAGACTGGCAAGCTCTGTTGGGGAGCCCAATGGGTGGAGAACTTGGAATCTGCCTTTCCAAACATCCCTGAAGCCTCATGTGCTTGCACAGAAACTCAGCATGTTTTCATTAAATAAGAAAGAAAATCCATTTGATAATTCAAGAGCTGAAAAGTACTTCTTCCACGGAGCTGTAAGAAAATGAAAGTAATTAAATGAAGCCAATTAAAGCTCTATAAACTTTTGCATAAGGCTGGCTGAGTAACTGTCCACTCTGGGCTGTGTATGCTGGGAAAGTAAATAGTGAGTAATGCAGCTGGAGATTAAAATACTTTAGCTGTCCTCACTGCAATGCTAAACCCTTGCCCTGGTAATAGCAGCTGAAGTGCCAGAGGACTGGAGAGGAGCCGCTTGCCTCCCAGGGCTGTGGGATCATCCCTGTTGCTGTTCCCCCGGTCTCTGGGATGTGGGACTTGCTCAGTGCTGGTACCTCTGCACTGACATAGTTTGGGAAGTTCTGTCCTCTGCCTGGAGTGGCTTTTCCAGCACAAAGGAAGGAGGAAAGGAGGCAAAAGGGAAGGAAAGGAAGTGTGCTGATGGGCCTGGACAGGTTTCCTGTGGGGCTGCCAGCCAGGCTCTGCTCGCTGAGGTATCGATTCCCTTTGAGTGGCAGGAGCAGATCCCAGGGCCCAGGCATGGCTTGGGTTTCAGGGGGCTGATGCCAGCAGAGGCTCCTGAGCCACGCCAGGGCTGTGCTGGGCAGTGTGGCCATCACAGCTCTTCCCTTGCTGCTTCCTCTCTCCAGTGCACAGGGCTGCTGAGAGGGGTCCTCCCACTGCTTGCTTGTTTTGTGGGCAAACATCCCTGCCAGGGACCAGGCTGCTCCTTCCGCTCTCAGCTGGCTCTTTCAAAGCAGAGAGGAAGCCCAGGGTGTCCCTCTGGCTGCTGAGAATGGTGTCTCAGAGCTCAGGAAAGAATTCTGACCAGGTGTGCTTCCAGTCAGATGCACTGAGCATCTTTCCTCATCCTGCCTCAAAACCCACCTGCTGGGAGATCAGCTGTTTAGTCCAGCTTGAACTTGAGACACCTTCCAAGGTGTGAGAATCCCCTACTTTATCAAAACAAGTGTGTTCATGAAGATTTTGAAGTCTTGCCAGGCTTGCAGTATTTCTTTCCTTCAGGCAGAAAAGAATACTCTATCTTTAAATACAGAAATAGTTTTAAAATGTCTTTTCCTAGTATTTGGTATAATATTTTAATTATGATTATGTGAATAGAGTCAATAATCTTAGAAACGTGAGTGAGAGCAACCCCAGAGCCTCTGGATTGCTGATTATTGTTCAAGATACAGTCTGTAAGCTGTTTACTACATTGCCAATGGGAAGGTTTGGGGAATAATTGTTATCTGTGATTCTTTTTGCCATAGGGACTATAGAATCAAGGCATGAAAAAATAATTTATGCTGGAAGGGATTGCCAGAAGTCTCTTGTCCAGTCATCTTCTCAAAGCAGGGTTGATTCCGAAACCAAATCATTCTCCTCCAGTTAGGCTGTAAAAATCTGCAAAGATGGAGCTCTCACAACATCTCTGAAATGTCTTTTTACAACTTCTCTTTTCCAGTGCTCCGTCGTTGTCATGGTGCATAATTTTTTCTTTATGTTCTGTGAGGTTTTCCCTCACTTCAGCTTGTGAATGATGCCTGTCTTGTTGCTCTGCTGTCAGCTCCTGAGAGGAATCTGACTCCTCGGAGAAGAGTCTGTGAATCCCCTTCACATAGTGAAAGATAATTCCAGACCTGGAGTTGAATTTCACTGTGATACTTGGTTTTCAAATCTAAAGGTGGGCTCCAGACCAAGAATTAGGAGTTTAAGGAAAGATGGAGAGAAAGTTCACTGCTGATATCCAGTGCCACCTCACTGGCTCATTTTTAAATCACTGTCAGGAAATCTTGGGTCAGAGGAACATTTTGTGGAGGATACAGAGGTACCACTGTTGGCATTCCATGGAAAGCTGAGCAGATATCATTAGCTCATAAAGTCTTGATCCAGATGGGTTTTTTACCTTTTTCGGGTGGCAAAGACCTGACAAGCAAAGATCAGGAGCTCAGATTTGTTGAGCTGCAGCTGGGAGAGCCTGTGAAGGGAGGGCATCCTTGGACATGTAGTGGCAGTGGTGACAGTGGATGGGTGAATGATCCTTGCAGAGGCTCTGCATGTAGGTAGGAATTAAATGAGGTACTGGCATTCGCTTGGGTAAAAATGGCTTTTAAACTTGAGCTGGTCTGGATTCCTTGAGTGTTTTGTCTCCAGTGCATGAGTTATCTCATCCTGAAGTACATGTTTAAAGCACAAGTGATGGATTGTTCCTTGGCAGTGCTTCCCTCTTCCACTGAGCATTAGGGAGCCTGAAGCAAAGCCTGCTGGAATAGTGGGGTGAGGTGAATGGTATTTGAGCTGCTGAGAGGATTCATGGGAATGGGAATGGGAATTGGGTGGGAAAAAATTACTCACAGGTTTGGTGTACAGACCTAAGGAGAGGGCAGACATGGAGGCAGGAGCGCTGTGAGGGGCTTGCTCCCCTTCCAGACTCTGAATATGATACCCACAGGTGTGGGGAATGAACAACAAAACCTTTCAAGGATGTGAAATTGAAAAGTCCTTCTGTTAAACAATTTCATTTAAAGAGAGCTGCAGCTTATCATTCAGATGCTGTTATGATCATTTTTATAACACCTCAGGTTGCTTTGGAAGGGCTTGTAGTCCTGGTTGGACAAATCCAGCACATGGGTGGCCTTAAACAGGTTTGGTTTGTATCTTGTGACTCAGAAAATCCCTCAGCACCTACGTGGCTTTCAGTGGATGAAGAACCTCCCCTGTAAAAGCTTCTCCAGCAGAGAATGTAGGCAGTGCTCACTGAAGGCAGATCTCCAAGTTTCAAAGACAACACTGAAGTTCAGTGGTGGGCTCAGTGTAGCAGATGCTCGAGGGTTTTTTAATTTATTTTTGCATAAAGATTGATTTAATTTCATGCCTTAGAACCGAGCATGTGTTTAGTTGCTTTTTGCTTTATTGAACTGGGGTCCTAATTCCCATTCCATGCAGACTTTTAGTCTCTTTTTCCAGACTTGCTGGAAGAGCTGCAGAATACATCTGGCCTCTAAGATCATGGAGCAGTGTCTCCTGGAGCATTTGGTGTTCTCTAACAAGTAGCAATGTTTTATGTGGCCACTTGGATTAACTGAGAGGGAGTTTAAAGAGCTGAAGGATGACTTGAAAAGGAGCCTGTTTTTCTTGAGCTGTGCTCAGAGTCTTTCTCTCTACTGTAACCTTAGCTGGCTCAGGTTTCAGGTTGCAGGCTCCTGTGAAAACTTGTATTTAGACTTTCTATCCCAAATGGAAATTATTTTTATGGTGAAGCAGAGCCAGCCAGTTGTACACTGCCAAGTGCTGCTGCACGAGCGATTTTAAGTTACTGGGTTGAGAAAGGCCAAAAGCATCTTAATGCACAGGGCTGACCTTTTTGGGTCTCTGAAAAGCAAAGTATTTCCAACACACAAGCCCTCTTAGTACTGTTCCTTAATAAGCATCTCTTTCACATGCATCTTGTGGATGCAGTAACCTCATGGCAGTGGATATAAATCCATTCTGGCCACTGTAAAGATGACCTTCCCCTCCTCTCCTGTGCTAATCTCTGTTTTTCTCCTGAAGTAGCAGCTTTCACTCTTCTGATTGCTCATATTCCTTCAGGTGATCAGTAGTCTGCAAATATTCCAGATCTCCTTGTTCTCTCCCATGTGTTGCCATCTCTTAGAAGGAAAGAGCTGCTCACATGAATGCTGGCATTTGTTACAAGAGCATTCCAAGGAATATCTGATGGTTTTTTCTCCCAAAGCATCTGTTTCCCCACACCAGTGATGTAGAACTTGCCAGATGCCCACCTGCCCTGGAAACTCCTCAGCTGTGTTCAGAGTATGGATTTTGTCAAGGAAGTGTGGGATTCTCTTTGATTTTGCTGCGTTGAACTCTTTTACTAATTACAATTTCATTGTGAAGTTAGAACCTTGTGTTTCCCAAAAATGAGCTTCTGTGGACACAAACTAAGAATTTTTGCATTTAATAGGGCCACTGCTCTGAGCATGTCCATCCCAGAAGCTGGGGTGAGAACTCAACCTCATTGTGGAGATGGAGTTAATTTATTTGCATTGCCTAATTGAAGAGCTAAAAATTAAATGCAGGTTTCCCTTTTCTCTCTCTCTTTTTTCTCTCTCTTTTTTTTTCTTTCTTTCCCCTGAGTTCTGGGGCAAAACTACTAAGCAGCAGCTTTTTTGTGTGCTGAAGACAGTTCTGCTGCAATTTTGATGCCAAAACGAGGTAGCATTTGCAGCCTCAGATATTTTAAAGAGACCCATGGGAAAAGCTGAAGCAGGAGTCTTAAGAGCAGTGGAGCTTCCCAGAGATGAAGGGTAGGAAGAAGCATCCTCGTGACATGATCCATGCCAGTGCCAGAGGTGGTTTCTCAGGAGTGGAAAATGCTTTGGCTTTGTAGAGAACACAGTGCATAGTTCAGGCTGAGACTTCACTCTTGTGTGGCAAAGACATGAGACGGACCCTTCTCTTGTCAGCTGTGGAGTGAGCACATTTTTTGGTTGATAACTCCCAAATTTTTCCATGTTGGAAGGTCACTTCATCTTGCTCAGTAAAAGAAAGAGCGCAGATGATTTTATAAGATGGTGATGTCCTTGTGTCTTCTTTAGCCGTCATCTAAAGGAATGTTGGAATGTTTTTACCTCTCCTTTTACGTGTAGTGTCTAAGGAAAACTTAGGAAGGATTCTTGTCCTTACAGTGGGCATGACACAGCTGACGCAGTCAATGGAGGTTATTCCAATGTAAGGATTTAAAGTACTCCAGATGAACTGCATCTGGAAAATTCCTGCTTCTCTTCCTGAATTCCAAAGGAATCAGTGATCAGCTCAGCTGCTGCTCTCTCTGTTCTGAAGTCTGAGCTATTCAACACAAATCCCACTGCTTTTCTGGGAGCGGCTTTCTGATGAGATGCTGTTGTACATGGGATGGATTTCTCTGGGACATCGGGAGTACTAGGAACTACATTTTTTAAGAGTTTTTGCTCTGTTGCTTTGAGGCTGTGTCAGATGTCAGCATCTCGCAGCATGCCACCAGCAGATGTTTGACAGGGAGGCCTAAGAACTGGCTTTTATTAGACCACTGGAATATGGCATCTGGGAATTCTTGTGTGGGAATGGGAAAGGGGAGTGTGTGCATCTGTCCGTGTTGGGCAGCACTCACTGCCTCCAAACTCACCTCCACCTTGGCAAGGGGTGTTCTGCTGTGGTGGGTCAGCCTTTTCCACTTCAGCCCTTCTCTTCAGCTTTCACTCCTGATCTCTTCTCCCACTCTCCTCCTACCTACTGTGAGATATTTTAACTTAGCAAATGCTCCATTGTGTTTCTGTGGTAGCCCCATGTCTGTATTGGCATTTTTGGATCCCATCCTTAGCTTTGAGGGCTGGTTTCTATTCCTGTAGCCATTTCTTCCATGTTTGAGAGGAGAAAACAACCTCTCCCATGCAGGTGAATTTTAAAGCACCAGTGTTCATTTGGTTTTATATTTCTATATTGCTACATAGTGGAACTCAGTATTTCAAACCAGGACTCTTTGTTAATTGTTCTTAAAACTTACAAATCCTCTCTAACGTGGATGAAATAACCTCAAATTCTGGTGGGAACTGAGAGTGGGCAACATTTGTGTCTCGTAATTGATGTCCTCTGACAGAGATGAAGATCTTCCATGAATTAATGAAGAGCCGTGACCATGTCCAAGGGGAAAGGTCCAACAAAATGCCCATGAGAGAGGCAGACAGTGATGCACCAGAGTAATTCATCCACTCCTTTTCCCGAAGTCCTCTCAGATGTGAATGGGCAGTTGACCAAAGGCTCTGTACTGTTTTCTGAAGACTCAGATCTGGCCTGCTCTTAGTTGGTGTCCCTGCTTTGGAAAGGAAAGGATTCATTTCCACCTCAATCTTTGGCTCAGCACATTAGTTTTATTTGTTCATAAATGTCCACAGTGGCTCAGAGGAATTAAGTTGGACATTTCTGTGCATGATTTAGGTAAATTTGCAGGACAACAAAGAACTGATTTGGCGGTCAGAGGTCATGGAATAGCTTTTTTTTAAAAGAAATGCAGTTTGAGTAAAGTAGTGCATTAGTAACCCAAAGTGATCATTTTAGTACTTCAAAATATAATTTCTGTGCTGTCACAGGCCCAATTATTTATCTTTACAATTCTGCATTACTGAAATGTTTCTCTTTTTTTGTTGTTGCTGTTTTTTATTATTGTAAGAGGGCTTTTTAGTCTTTTGGGGTTTATTTGCTTTAAATCCAACTGTTTTTTCAAAAGTTTCACGCACAGCAAGGCTGTTGACTGTGGTTAGCGGAGAGAAAATGAAACCAAAAGTAACATAATATGTGGAAGGCACTTTTCCCCCTAGCCAAATTAACCTGAGCTGACCCTAAAGCAAATGTGACATTTAACCTTTCTTGTTCCTGCCCAAGCTGTGCTGAGCTTGACCTCTGTGCGTTCTTTCCCATCATCTTGGTGGGGAGACAGCTGAACACGCAGCGTATTTACAGTACATGGGGAGGGCTCGAGTTTCTTCTTTGAAGTGAGGCAGTGCTTTGGCCTGGGAGGTGGCAGAGGGGTGAGGGATGGAGGGGAAGAAATGCCTCCGCTGTGTCGACTCACGTGACTGGGTCTGACATGAGACATGGCCACTGCAGAGCCTGGGTTTTGGGAGCTCTGTGCCTCAGGAGAGGGAATCTGTCCTGGCTGCACAACAGCCACCGCCTTTTTCTCCTTGACCTGACCATTCGTGGAGGTTTTGATACGGGAGGCAGGAGTTTTGGGCCTCCCTGGAGGAGAAATAGCACCTTCGTGGTGTTTGTATGAAAAGAATAAAGTCTGAGAAAGGCTTTCTGTTTGTATTTCAACACTTCCTATTTTGTAAAATAGCAGCAAAGTGAGAAATAGGTAGAAAAAGGTGCTGTACAAAGAACAGTTGTTCTTTAGAGACCAACATTGCTGATGGGTTCTATTGTCATGAGCATTTACCCTCCTTTTTATTAAGTGACAGAGAATTCAGTGACATGAAATGGGATCCTCAATCACTTAACACACCTTAAAGCACTGAAATGTAACATCAACATTCAAGGAGTAGGGTTGTTTCCCTGTGTAAAAGCTGCCTGAATTGTGTTGGAGTCATTCTGTGTAAATAGAAAGGCAAAGGCATTTTGTGTGTTACCATGGCTTTATATCCCCCTCAGAAACAGTCAGGAAGATTTTGATTCATAGTTTGAAAATGGAATTTTCTGTCATTGATTTGTCACTCCTGAATTTTCCTGCCATGTTTCGTTCTGCCTTTCTTAAAGGGCTTTCCAAGAGCTCCACGCAGGATCCCAACTTGGCTCTGTATTTTGATGTACAGCTCTGTGGGCTTCTCTCCTCTGTCTGCAATGGGCACTTCAATAGTTTCAGTTTGACTGTGAAAATTAAAATATCCCCATTGATTTTCAACTCTGTTTCCTAAAATTTACTTGGGGATTACTATTGTCTTGTACTGACTGCAGCTTTCTCTAAGTGTCCGTGTTGGCATTACTGCTCTTTCTCACTGTTATTTGCCCTCTGTGGAAGGCTCAGCCCTGAATGCTGAGGGTCAGGAACTTGTGTGTCTTTCACTGGCTAAAAAGAGCCACGGGACACCTTACAGGAGTGCCCAATTATCCTGTATATTCCGTGGAAACACTCTTCCTCCAGCCCTCGGAACTGCCCTTTGCCAATTGCTATCTCTCTTGGATGTGCAAGGATCTTTAGCACCCAAGTGCCAATTAAAAGTTCACTGAATCAACATATGATATTTAATGGGATGTGATTCAGCCCTGCTATTTCAGGCATCTACTTTTAGGTGAGACAAAGTGGATCCTGAGCTTTGTTAAAGGTATTCAGCAGCTCTCACAAGAAGAGATCCAGAATAGGTGGTTAATTTGTAGTTGCCTGCATTAGTCAGGTGAATTCCACCTGGAGTTGAGCAAGTATAAACACAAACCTTCTATGTCAGGGGGTGTCTGTACCTGAATAAATAATGAATGGGAACTCTTCTGAGAGTGCTGGGGGTTGTTGTACTCGTGAATGAGAAAATCTGTTCTAGGTTGCTGCTTTACCTGCTTGGTTTCTTTCTGTTTATCCAGATAGTTCTGCACTGTGAGTCCTCTGTGAACCTGCCCTTGTCTGTTCTGCTGGAAAAGTACTGCGAAGCTTTGTCAGCCCGCGCCAATGTCACAGGTATTTATTCCTCCGTTTCTTGGTGGCTTCTCGTTACTGGAGGATCCGTTTTCAAAGTGTCCTTGCTCCAGGAACATCTTTTCCTGCTGAGATAAACAGTGTCTCCAGCCTTGGCTTTTGCTTGGTGACAATGTGCAGTGGTGTGACAAGGACAGAGAACTTGGAAGTTTACACACCTGGAGAGAGCTTCAGGGGAACTAATGACAGCCTGCTCTCATAGTTTAATCTGTTGAATTTGCTGTATTTACTGACTGATATGATAGTTGAAGACTGGTACAGTTGACATGTCTTATCCATTTATCCAGACCAGTTTTTAGAAGCAGGGCAAAGCACTTGACTCTTGTCTAAAATACACCAGCACAAAAGGGATTCTTTAAGAGATGTGAAACTGGATCCAGCTTTGCTTCAGAAGTAGAAGAAGCACACTCAGAGCCACTCCTCTTCAGCATTATTTGGGGGGTGTTTGCTGCAATGAGTGGTGCTTCTGGGGGAAAAATTAAATTTCTTCCCTTCCTCCTCATTTTTTTTCCCCTGGTGAATCTTCATGGAGGGAGGAGTTTAAAATATAATGCAGGTATTATCATTCAGGCAGTTCTCCAGCCCTGGGAAATGGCAAAGGAAACGAAGCTCAGGGAATTAAAAATCTTTCTGTAAAGTATGTCGGATCAACGGTGTTTTAATCTGACTTTATCAATTCCTTAAGGACAGTAAGCTGATCTAGATATCAGACTGAAGTGTGAAAGTTGTGGTGCCTTAACTGCCTCTCAATTTGCATATAAATGGGTGTGTTGACCTGGATTATGAATCTGGCCCA
This sequence comes from Corvus moneduloides, assembly GCF_009650955.1. NCBI lineage: Eukaryota > Metazoa > Chordata > Aves > Passeriformes > Corvidae > Corvus > Corvus moneduloides. Next base: position 3,770,153 of record NC_045476.1, read on the forward strand.
AGCTCTGCCCCTTGTGCCATTGTGTTCCAGGGAGCAGCTCTGCCTCGTGTAGTAGATTTGTTTACATCAATTTCGTAACCATCTATTCCATTCTGAAGCTGGGAACAAAGGGAAGATAAATGAGGTTCTATACTTGGACCTTTCCTTTAGGTGTTCTTTGCCTTTTGAATGTGTTTGTAAATATTACCGTAAAACTTGCCATTTATTCATGAAGTGTTTTTCTTTGTGCAAAGCTTCTATTTTAGAAAAAAAAAAACCAAACACAAAACAAATTTCACATCAGGCTGTCTTAGAAGTCAGCAAACAATTTCTTTTTCAGTTGTTGACAAAATATCATTTTCTGGGCTGTTTACATGATGCATGAACACAGGGCATCTTCTCCAGTGGAGTGTGGCTACTGGAACAGAATTTTAATGGGAAAAGGGAAGGCAGAAGCCACAGAAGCCTCTCTTCTATTCCACTATCGTTGTAAGGTATCACTGATAAGAGGTAAAGCAACACTCTGAAGTTGATTTTTATAGAGTCAGTCCAACCTGCAGCTTTTTTAGAACAAACCTTCCTAAGATACTTCAAAATCCTGTAAACCTGTACTGTGCTTTGAGAGTGGGTTTATACACATAATAAACCCCAAATATAGTAAACCCCAAATCTGCTTCATGGCCAGCCTCAGGCATAAGCATGAGGTGAACTTTGGGACATCCTAGGGACAAAAATTCACTCTTTTTGCTTAGCACGGACCAATGTTCTTTTCTCAGTGTGGTGGATCACCAACAAAAACACGGTGATTCTAACCCTTACATGTTGGTTTTGTGCTCCATGAACGTTGGAACTTCCGAACAGTCTGGACTATTCAGCTATGAGCCTTCTCATTAAAAATGGAGGTCTGCAATATAATCATCACCTCTTCATGGTCAGTAAAGCTCTGGTTGGTACAGTTAAAGACCAAAGCACGATTTCATCCTAAATTAAAACCTAAAATGGAGAAGAAATTAAATGCTTTTTCTTTATTGAGATCCAAGGATAATGAGTTCCTGTGACTAAGTCTGCTCTTATATTTCAATGTCCCAAATGAGGTGAGCTGTGTTGCATCCCTCATTTTGAACCCTGGTAATGACAAGGTTGTGTCACACGGGGACATTGGTGTCATTCAGCAGCGTGGATGGAGAGAACCAGACCACAGAGCCTGCAGTGTCTGAGTCTTTGGCTGCTGTTCTTGGACACAGTGCAGATACCATATTTTAAAAGGGAAAAAAAAATCCGGAAAAGAAACCCAAGGAGAGCCATATTGAACAATCTTTATTTAGCTGGGAGAACAGTAAACATTAAGCTTTGTAATTCGTTATCTTCCCTGTTTCCTTTCCAGAAGATGCTGTTAATTAGTCCAATATGTTAATTTCCTCCTCTTATAATTACTAATTTCACCCCCCAAATATGTTCACACTAAGTATCCCAAACAGATGGCATAAAATGCTTTTGAGAATGTAATGCATGGGTAATTTCACAGAATGGCTGAGGGAATAACATTGTAAACTCATTCTGAAGCAATTTAAATCAAGAAATAATTTTTCAGAGTTGGAAGGCAGCATAACTCATTCTCTCTTTTGGGCACCATTTCCTTGAAAAATCCCTGGATGGCACCTTCCGGATTGCTTGGATTCAGTTCCTGAGCTTGATGGTGTTGTCGATGAGTGGCTTAGGTTGTTAAAGAATCACCATCAAGGCTACTAGCAGAGGTATATTCAGCCTGAATTTGTAAAAGTGGGAGTTAGCAAAGTTCAGCATCAAGGTCCACTCCATCACTTTTTACATGGATGAAACACACAAAGGAAAATCAAGTTAGGATTGAGATAGAATTATTTAAACAGAGATGAAAAATGCAAAAGGGTAAGAGGCACCCTGTCGCTGTTGGGGTGGTCATGACACACATGGACAGTGCCTCGGACAAAGTGCAAAAAGCCCTTTATTAAACAAAGCAGCCTCTTTTATACACCTTTTGTATGTTATCATTCGTGTTACAGAGTCACTGGCTGCTACACTACTACAATAGACTTACTGGCTACTGTTAACTAAAACATATAGTCATTGGCTACCATGGCATAAGTGTTCAAGCATTCAGGAAAATAACAGGTTGTTGGGGTTTTAGGAGCTCTCCTGGTTTTTGGGGTTTTTTTTTTTTTCTGTTAAAGGAATTTTCCCCATACATGTTGCTAGGGGGACAAATGGCTGGGTACTTCAGAAAAACAAAAGAGCTGGCTACTCTTTTGTTTCACCTGGGTGTGTGGGCAATCGGTCTCAGCATTTGGACAGAGAGGGAGGCTGCTTTCTTCGGCTGCTTGTCCTTCTGCTGGAGAAGCCCCAGGATCCCAAGCCCGCCTTCCCTGCCCCACTGTTGCTTCGAGCCTTCGCTGCGTTGTAGCCGTGCTCGCCCTGCCTGCCCAGACCTCTGGGTGGTTCCCCGTTTGGATACATCTCGTCTGTCCTCCCGGGATTTGTGCTCGTCCCTGCCGTTCCAGCCTGCTGTTCCCGAGGGTCCGGCCGGACACTGGGATCGGCTGCCCAGGGGTTTGTGAAGCCTTTGTCCCATCCCTTCCCGGATCCCAGGGCACCGGTGCCGCGTGCTCCCCGAGCTCGCTCCGGAGCGCCCCCTGCAGCCGCGGGGGAACCATCGCACCTGCCCTGCTCACCGGGAGCCGCCAGCGCCCCTGCCGGCTGCGAGCGGAACTGCACCCGAGGGGAAAGGGCCTGACAGCCGAGAAGGCTGGCACTGGGTTTGTGATTGTTTGCTCTTACTGCCATGGTTATTGCTGTTTGTTTGACTGGTTATACACATACAGATATATAATAGTAAAGAACTGTTATTCCTATTTTCCACATCTTTGCCTAAAAACCCCTTGATTTCAAAGTTATAGTAACTCGGAGGGAAGGGGGTTGCATCTGCCATTCCAAGGGAGGCTTCTGCCTTCCTTAGCAGACACCTGTCTGTCAAACCAAGACACAGGTGCAGATATGTTGCTGATTTTCTCCTTCTGTTGTTTAACTTTCATGCTTCTGTTGATACTACATTCTCATGGGCAAAAGCTAACTGCTTTTATTTTCACGGGATTTTCTCACGAATAGAAGTTAACCATGTCCAAATTAGAGTCTGTGAAGCCTCCAGACCTGCTGTCAACAGCACCCTTCTGCTGAGTCACGAGGGTCAGAGTAGACCCCCTCTTGCTTGTTAAACTCTTGATAGGTCTTAGGTGCAGCTCAGTCCAATCTTAGTCCCAGACCAGGTCAATGTTTTTTATCTAAAGGATTACACATGTAATTAATTAGCATCACCTTAAGCACCACCATCAAACATATCAGTAAAAGGGGATCTCAATAAGATGCTGTAAAAACACCAATTCAGCACAGATGGAATTTTTACACGGCTTCTGAACCAGCAGCAGTGTGAGGTTTGTTCACAGCTTTTAGGTGGATCACAAGATTTTTAGCAGCTCTTAATCACTGACTAATTCAACATTTACAGAGGGAGTTAATAGAATTTATTGCAACTGCAGTAGTCAGTCACAGAGCCAAGATGGCAACATTGCTGTAGGTATCTAACTTTCCATCCTGGCCACAATCTGGGCAGGTAATTACTGGAATTTTAAAAATTCCAGTAACAATGGAAGGTAAGGAATCTCCCAAGGCTGTGAGGGAACGACTGAATATTCCCACTGTCTTTCCTCACCCAACTGCTCCCACCTTGGCCACACCAAAGTCCTTGGTAAGGGTCAAGGGACACTTCACCACCAAACTCATTTCACAAAGGCCACAGCCTAGCAGGAATTCCCAGGATCATAGAGCAATCCAGAGGAGAGCTGGTGAATGGGGGAAATGCACCAGTCCAGATGGGGATGTGTGTTTGTGAACTTGAAGAAAAACTGTGTTTAATTATTATTTTGCCTTTGCATATAAGAGGAATTGGTTGAAATATCAGATTATTTTTTTTAGGTGACTCAGCTGAAGATGTTTCTGATGTTGTAATCTCCTGGTCTGGTTTGACTAGAATTACAGTGATATCCAGGATGAGCAGGTGGCTGTAAGTCTATATATCTGTATGATACAGGCACTGAGTTATAGCTTGAATTTTTATAGGAACTTAAGAGACATGGGGTCCTCAGTTCATGCTGATATTCCGTGTGTTTTTGCATTATTCCCTTCACATCCCTTGACTTTCCCATCTTAATGTGTTTCCACAAGAGACTGCAAGTCTCGGGTTACATCTGATCCTACCTAATTTTGATCTGCATGGAAATCTTTTGATCCCCCTATTTGTTCCATTGACACATTTGACCACACAATCTTTAAGATCTTCTCAAAAGGTCTGAAAACAGGAATTTTGTCCAAAAAAGTAGACCAGCATGTGACTGGCCAATGCTACTGTGCTGTATCAGTAAAAGAATTACATTCTCTGATTTTCTTCCTTCTCCCCCTTCAGTCACTTTGAAGGTTGCAGTTTGCATTTATGGTGTTTAGGTGTATGCAGACAATCCACTAAAGGAGGGGCAGTAAACTAGATGTTGTGCATTTCATTTCCAGAAGTCCTGGGATGCACTGAAAGGAAAAATGATTTGTTTGTCCTGGTGACTGGATCCTCTTGAGGTGGGGCTTGGTTCCCTGACCTCATTCTGGTCACTCTGTAGTGAAAGGCTGTTGTCTCACAGAAATGGTGTAAACATCCTGATTCTAAGTGGTGCGGGATTGCACCTGCACAAATTCAGGGTTACACTACTGCTGTGTTGTTTCCTCAAGTCTCTGGGGAAGCTGTGGTTTAAGGAAGTGTTGGTGGGTGTGGGAGGAATGTACCCAGGGATGGATCCACAAGTTATCAAAGATGCTCATCAAGTCTCCAGCTAACCTGGAGATTGCCATCATTTTCCCAGTTGCTGGGACAGTGTTTTATACTAGAGGCTCCTCCAGCACTTACAGAAGCACAAAACTGAGAATGTATAAATAGTGTTCCTCTTGGTTGACTTGTTAGTTTGAAATAATCAATTTCAATCATTCTTGAGTCAATCATTCTTGAATCAATCATTCTTGAATCAATCATCCTTTTAGTGGATGAAAGTTTTATGACACACAAGCGTATTTGATACCTTGCTTTCCATCCTGAACTACGAAGGTGAGACCCTCTCTGCTCCAGGGCTTATTTATACATCACACTGTTCTGTACATCACACTATTTGTTTCTTGGAAACAGAAGTCTGGCATCATTACACCCCTAAATATCCCTCCAGAGTAATGGCATGGCAGCAGTTCTCGCTGCTTCCCTTCTGCTTTTCCCAGCAGGTCACATCAATGAGCAGTCCCATTTAGAATGAGACTTGGATGAGCTATTTATTTTCACATATGCTTTCACTCCCTTGGCGTCAGCCTGCTGGCTGCGGCTCCCCACGCTGCTCCTGCAGCTGCCTGGGGGACAGGATCACATCCACAGCACCCAGTCACTGCTCCCAGGCATAAAGATAACCTCAGACATCAGTGTTTGCATGGTCACCACTCGAGCTGGACACCAGCAACCTTCCCAGCACTTCCTATTTTCAGAGGTTGCAACAGCACTATTTAAATAGAGGTGATGATGTTGGTTTACTTTCCCACTGCCCCAAATGACATACCAGGCAGTCTGGCTCTGCTTGCTTGTGCTTCCCAAAATAAAGCTGACAACGCTGGGTGTTGTTGAACAATTTGTATTATTGCCCTTATAATTTAAAAAGTTGGATTTTTTCAAGTCTGGTGTCCTTCCAAACTGAGGGTATGGAAATCCCTCGTGTATTAGGAAACTGTAGACATCCCAGCAAGTTCTGTGGTCCACTAGAGAGGATTATTAGAGTAATAGAACAACTTAATAATGCCAGGGTTGTGGGTTTGATCCCTGTATGGGCCATTCACTAGAAAGTTGGACTCGATGATCCTTGTGGGTCCCTACCAAATCAAATTATTTTGTGATTTAGGTTGGAAAAGGCCCTTAGTATCATCCAGTCCAACCATTAAGATAACACCTCCAGGTCTACCACCAAACCGTGTTCCTAAGCACCACATCTATTTCTACATTTGCTGCAGAAACAAAATATTTATGAGGAATTTGGGGTATGGGGGTTTATTTTTTTGGTAAATGATTTCTGGATGAGATAGATGAACATATCTAAAGGTTATCCACATTTATTCTAGGTGTCCAGAGGCTGACAAGTTCTTCCAAATTTACAACAACAAATCTTTAAGCTGTGTAAAGGAGGCTGTAAAATGCTCAGCATGAAACATGCTTCAGTAAGAAGTTGCTCCAGTGTCTTGATCCCATGGAAAGATGCTTTTGCAGAATCTCAGTAAAGCACCAAAGGAAGTAATCTGCCCTCACATTTTACGTTATACAGGAATGTAAAGACTCTGGGAACACACTGCTGAGATTTCTTTCATATTTCAGAAGAGTGGCACACCTCAGTCGTGGCTGTCATTTCTGCCTGGTGCGTTCCTAGCAGACCCTCAGTAGTGACTGTTACAATGCCCCACTCTATCAAATACACTTAAATCCTTGAATTTATACAGTTGGTACAACAAACACCATTTGCTGAATGTGGTTTCTAAATTAGATACCATTTTTTCCACACTTGAAAGATGATAATACACGCTGTAGAAGCTCTCATTTTGTCGAGTTCCACAGAACAGATCGAGTGCCTTTTCTTTTCACACAGAATCATGTCAGTGTGTCTGCTCCTAAATGAAAACACCCCCTGTCCTTTAAATCAGCATTTCTCTCTGGTTTTGGGGGATGATGAGCCCTCCAAGCATTGAAATAACGCTGTGGGCAATCTAAGAGTAAACCCACGAGTGGTACTACAGACCACACTGTTCTGAAGGATGGGTGGTTCAAGAGGATGTCCAGCATCTACAGTGGTGCAGGATAACTGTTACCAGGAAATGGGAGAAATTGGGTAAAATAGGCAGTTTTTTTGTTGTTTCTGATTTCAGTAAAATGCCCAAGAGCTCATGAACCCGTGGCTGAGTTGACTCTCCAGGTCAGGAATGAGCATCTGGATGTGCTCTTGCTGACATGCAGTTGTGGTCTCGCCTTTGTCTCCCTGCTTTGGACAACATGGATGTTTCCATGCTTCTTTTGGAGGGGTGTCCTGAGCCACACTCAGAGCCAGATTCACCCCAGAGCCAGACCGAGGTGAGGCTGAGCTCCATCCATTTCTTTGTGAGGATGAACTCTGTGTGTCTTAGGCCTCTGTGTGTAAAATTGTACCTGGGGGTGCTGCCTTTCTTCACTAGCAACTAGTGACAGCAAAAAAAGAGGGTAAGCTTCCACCATCTGTTCTTGGTGTGTTCCAAGATGTGCCCAAAGCTGTTTGAGAAGCCAGCAGTGGCTGGTTTGAGGAAGAGAAGGTGAAAGGATGCTCCGTACTTGCAGGTGCTGTTCTGGCCTATCCTGGACCAGAATTTGAACACAAAACAGATCAGAGATTCAGCTTGAAGAAATCACCTGCTGTAAAGTTGGAGCTGACAGCTCATTGTTTGAGTTGCATCACTCAGTTGAACTTTTAGGAATAAACTCTGTTATGCAAGGAATTAATTGGCCTTGGCCTTCAACCCTGAGATGAGAACATCTTACTGTATAGTCACAGAACCACAGAACAACAGAATTGTCTGAGACCTTTAAAATCACTGAGTCCAGCCCTTAACCCAGCACTGCCCAGTCTACCACTAAACCCTGTCCCCAAGTGCCACATCTACACCTTTTAAATACCTCCAGGCTGGTGACTCAGCCACTTCCCTGGGCAGCCTATTGTCCCGTGTACACAAAAATAGTTAAGCACCAAAGCTTGTCAGAATGGAAAGCAACCTGTAAAGCTCCAGCTCTATACTGTTCAGCTTTCTTATTCCATTACCAAATAAGAACGATGAGGGTTGTTTTTTTTTTTTACCTCTGGGCATTCATCTTACTTGTTAAACTGTCAGAGGGTGGACACTGCTGTGTAAGAGATAGATAATGGAAAATGTTAACATGGTTTATGTAAGCCACTTGGACTTGAGCTCTTCAACCTTCGCCCTCTCTGCATCTTTATTTGTAGCAGATTCATTCTCTTTGTGGTGCTACTGCTGTGCATAAATGGTCAGACAAAAGGATTGTTTATGAATGCAGGTATTTCAAATTGCACATACTAGTAGCTAAGAGGTGACACAAATGAGAAACAGATTCCTAAGGGTATGAAATGCTGGGTGGTGTCTCAGCTCCACTGATGTGGGACAGGAGTCTGATTTCAAGGCTCCCTCTTCACCCTCTGGACTCTCCACCTTGTGCAGATGTCCCTGGTACATCAGGCCAAGCATTCAGAAGCTGATCTCTTGCCTGCTGTTACTGTAAAATACACAGGGGGTTATTACCATGCCAGAGGAACCTGGTCCTGTTAAGGAAATCCTCTGGGATGAGCATGGAGCCTGGGAGAGTGTTCATTTATCTCTTGTCTCTGTGTTGTTCCCTAAATATCCACTGCTGGAGACTGGAAAATGCAGTAGGTAGACCCTCAGGCAGAACCAAAAAAGGCTGCTCTGGTATTTTTAAACAAGCCTATTTTTCTTACTTATTGAGTTTAGCGGCAGCCTAAGGCCCGCTCAGCTGTAGATGCCTACTTTGCAATATCCAGAGTTACAGGAAATTAACCATTCCCCTAAGAATCTGCTCTTTCTTTGAAAGTATCCCTGAGGTAATTCCACAGCAGGTGGGAGACTGTCACTCCCTGCCTTCTGTGCAAATAAAAGGGAAACAGTTAATACCAGAAGCGAGATGTATTTGCAATTTTGCCATTAATCTGTTCAAGGAGAGTGCTGGCGAGTTCAGCCCTGTGAGCGCGGGTGTGAAATCTTTAGATGAATCCTCAGTGTGCAGCCACACCTCAGTGGGCATCAGGTGTTTGAAATTGGTATCAGCTAAACACAAGACTTCTGACTGAGGTGGGTGGCTTCTTATCTGAGCAATTACTTGTGGGTCGTTAAATATACCTATACCTATATATGTATAAAAATATACACATACAAATATATGTTGATAGCTGATTATTTTAGAAGTCAAGAGTGTCCTTATGCTGAAACTGTCCTTCCAGTAACCACTGGGTAAACGTCCTAGTTCTAGGATTTAGGAGTATCATTGGTATTTTTTGCTGTCTTCTCTCCAGAAAAATATATCTGTTCTCTTGTTCTAGTTAATTTAAAACTTAGCACAGATCTCCATTTTCTTCATGGATAAATAAACTCAATTTACGCATTTATTTATGCAGGATGCTCATCAATATTTTTTCCCGTCATTCCTAGAGGTTTTAAAAGTCTTGAGTTTTAGAGGAGGGAAATGCTGTTTTAATGCCACAGTTGCCACCTAAAGTGCTTGTCACTTCTGCTTGGGTGAGTGCCCAGTTCACTCAGATGTGGCTGGTGTTCTCTCACATTATTTTGATGGATTACTCTTCTTCTTTTGCTGAATTTCTTAAGAAACCTTCTCACATCCAAACATAAAATTCTTACTAGCAGAAAAAATACAGTTTTTTAGGTTGCTATAAAATAGCTTGTTGTGCTACGAATCTTTGAGACAAGTGAGACAGAAATTCACCCAGCAGATGTACTTTTTACAAAAGCAATTATTTTTTACAAGATGACAATGAAAACTAATGTAGCTATGCATGTTAATAAATTTTTGGCTATTATTTCCCCAACCTGAAGGATAAGATTTTATGACCATTTTCAACAGGGAGACAGAGAGCTCAGGGGCAGCAGTGGACACGTGCACAATAAAAATTGTTACGTCTTCTATTTTCCTGTTACAATCATCAGGATTTTATCAACATCCACAAGACTGCAATAAACGTGTCTGTTTGATTGGGAAAACACACAGTAAAGGAAAAATCTATGCAGCATTACATGGTATCTGTTACCTTGTTTTTCTGCAGTCCCATAGTCCACAGACAGAACAAGCAAAGAATACTCGATTTTTGATCTGCATTGCAGATTTCAGAGCACTTTGTAACTCTTTATCTCATTCCAGGAGGCCTGACTGGAGTGGGTTATTTTAAGTCAACAATTTTGCAGTTACTTCTTGCTTCCAGTGTTACAACAAACAGAAATACTTTGTTCTGGTTAACTTTCCATAGTTTAAGATTTTGAAAACACGTAGCCAAAGCAGAATCAGTGGAAGCTGAGGGGTGTATATTTTTATTTCTGTTCTATGTGTGGTGAAAGATAAAAATGAAATGATTTGCCAGGAATTCAAAGCCAATCACCAGAGGAATATCAGAACTTGAGGCGTTCCCGCTCTGCAGGCTGCCTGCAGTACTCGGTTGGGACTGAACCCAGAGCAATTAAAAGCAAGCAGCTGACATTTTTGCATTGCAAAAGTTTTAAATACTCCGTTGTAGCCTGGCAAGCCCACACCCAACCTGAGAGCTTTCTAATTGATTGGTGCAACTGTTCTTGCTTTTAGCTGCATATCTTAAGTGTTGATATCTTCATTAGATCTTCCTCAGAAATGCTGAAGGCCCTAAAGGTGAAGCTCATAGTTATAACTCCACGCTAAAAGAATGGATTCCATTTGAATTTTTGGTGGCTGGTGTGAAATTCCAGGGAATAGAAGTAATGGTTCTGGACAAGGGAGTGCTGAGGTGTTCACAGAGAATAATTCAGTGACTATTGGAAGCTCAGGTAAGGGCAATGGAGATAATTTGCCCAACATCCCAGCATTAGCTGGAGCTGGATTTGAAATTCCTGTCTCTCTCCCATGCTCTAATAACCACTCTCTTCCTCTATGAAATGTGTCACATATTTTGATGTGGAGAAAATAGGATATAAAATGTTACAACACTGACAGTGCCTGCCTTGTTTTGTGCTGTAGAAACACCTTTATGCCCTACAAAAGATGGTATTTAAAGGTTTTTATGGAGCAAGGGTGAGGTGATCAGCGTTATAAAAATATCTGTCCTCTTTGTCTGTGCCATGGATACAGCTGGTTATTGATACAGAAATGTTAATGGTGGATGCTCTGGATTGCCCTGGCTGCGGGTGTGGTTAGTGGGTAAATATATTTGCTTACTTAATTAATGGTCAAGGTGGGCAAGGCTGTCACGGGAGAGAATAAGGATGTGGGCAAGGCTAAAGTCTTACATGAGCATTTCCAGCCTTTGATCTGAGCAGTAGCTGGAAAGTCTCAAACACGTGATTAAACCTGACAAGGCAAACTGAAACCCAGTCCAAGTGAGTTAAAGAAAGTTGTTGAGTCACTTGAGTCCTGGCAGACCCCACTGAACTGTTGCAGAATATGCTGGCACAGAGCCTAGGAGGGAGTCAGCTATGGGCTTTACCTCAAAGAGAATTTGCCCAAACACCTCAGCACACACAATTGCAGGGTTTAATGTGTGACAGAAGTGCTGCTAACCTTGTTACCATGACAGCCTTTGGTCTCTCCAGCACTTCTCTTCCCGGAATCTCTCAGGGTGTCCGTGAATAAGCAGCAGAAGTGCTTCATTCCGAAGCTCCTTTTTTATTCCTCCTCGTGTTAGTGCAGTTTGAGTCAGTGTTTTTCTTCACCTTCTATACCCTATTCCTGAGACAGTAAAGATTCAGTGCTCATTTGGAATTTTCACTGGATAGGGAGGGGCTGAGCAGTTGGGGGACAGATGAGTGTCTGTCTTTCTCCTCCAGGCTTTTCTCTACTCTCCACTTTTCTCCTGCTCCTTCCCAAACTCCTGAGATAAGAGACATCCATCTCTCACTCCATCCTCCTCTTTGGACCCTCAGGTCCTCCTATACATCTTGTTCAGATTTCTAGACGTTCCCACCAGTCCTTATTCATTTTACAGAGCCTGCTGGGCTGTTAGAAAGATGGGGGTGGTGGAGATGAGGAGGAGCAGGATCTAGAGCTGGACATTGCTCTGAAGATCAGGGAATGGATGGGCATCTGGGACTTTTTAAGGTTTTCTTCTCCTGCTGCCATTTCTGCACAAGCTCAGTGGTTTAAGACTTAATGGAGAAGCAGCTGCCGTGGGATATTCCAACGAAAGTTTTCTTTCAGTTATCCTAATGCACTGAGGGATTCCCAAGCACTAAATACAAGTACAGCCAGAGCGTTTGCTGCTCCTTTCTTTAGGAATTTCCAGCACAAATTCTTAGGGCAATGATAATATAAAATTACCCATAGGCAAAAAAAAAATTAAAAAAAAAAATTCTACTTAAAATCTTAATACTTCTGGCTGCTAGTAGTTGTCTATGTGAGAGTAAACCAATTTTTACCTTTAGGAAACTCCAAATCATACAGATTTAGGAATGTGTTTCATTTTCAACAATTACTGCTAGAGATTAAAAAAAAATCTTGATTTCCATAAGTTTAAATGTTTTCCTTTAACAAGGTAAAAATTTTTACATGCCTGGAAAATCCATCTATGCAAAAAAAATCATACTAAATACATAAATGAAAAAATGGCCTTAAAATAATTTTTTTTACATTGTTTCTAATCAGAAAATTATTAGAAAATGATTAGAAAGTTAAAGGCTTGTCTGAGTAAATTCAGGCATTTCCACACTTTAAAATAATGAGGATAAAGCTCACTCTCCACTGTGGATGCCAAAAATTAGGAGAGAATAATTCTACCCCTCTTTTTTATTGTCCTCTTCTCTGCTTACGTCCATTTTAGTGCAATTAAGGTATTATCAACATTTCGTAGCCCTCGGCTTGCATTTTTGTGTGTTGTTCTCATAAACTGAATATTAAGTATCCAGGGAAAATGCTGCTCTGAACAACAGGGGTTCAATTAGGGAAAGCAGCAAATGCATTTCTAAGAATGATCCTAAAATTATGGGAATCATTTGAGTGGAAAAGGCCTTTACAATCATCAAATCCAGCCATAAATCCAGTACTGCCAAGCCCAGCACTCAACCACGTCCCCAAGTGCCACATCTACAGAATGACTCCACCTCTTCCCTGGGAAGCCTGTCCCAATGCTTGCAACCCTTTGGATGAGGAATTTTTTCCTAATATCCAATCTAAACCTCCCCTGGTGCAGCCTGAGGCCGTTTCCTCTTGTCCTATCACTTGCTACTTGGCATGCAACATTTATTTTCCATTGCTGTGGGCTTCTGCTTCCACAATTTGTGTGCCACTGAAGACCATTTTTGGTGATTCATAATGAAGGAATCTACTTCAACGCTGAAAAGACCAGTTTTTGTGTCATCAGCACGCTTTGGTGTAGATGATGTAGTTCAGAAACATAAAGGAAGGGGCTGTTCAGACTTTTGGCTCCTGAGAACTGGAATGGTTGTTAAAGTGCAGAATTCTTTGAAAACATTTCAAAAACCATTTTGTCAGGAGTGAGAGGGACAATTTGAGTCAGGTGCTAAAGCCACGGAGGGCTGGTTGTGTTGCTGCAGCTGGGAGAGGAGGACACCTCATGTCCAAAGGCAAGGGAACAGCCTGTAGGCAATGGAGCAAGGATGAAAACGATGCAGAGTCTGTTTCTGGCCTGTTCATGCTTCAATTTAAATATTTTGTCTACCTGCAGAGGGCCAGGTGACCCAAATGTCTGCCTGTCTCTTAAGCAGCCACTGGTCTTTACTGATTTACAGTCAGTATACAGAAACAGGCATCTCCAGAGGGATGGCTCCTGTTAGGAGCAAATCACAGGATAAAATAAATTCATTCATGAAGGCATTTGTATTCCTTGCTGGAAGGTTACCAGCTCTTCTTGGAAATCTTAATTTTCTATACCTGGTTCTCTGCAAATCCATGTAAACTCTGCACTCATAGACTCCCAGCTGCTTTCTATTTTAATAGAAATAGTTTTTCCTTTGTTTTTACTATTTCAGCCCACTAATGAAAGCTTTTAGGAGACCAATGAGTTCTCATTTCCTGGGGCACTTCTAATCTCAGAGATGGAAACTCCAAATCTGTCTCATGGTTATAAATCATACTTTTATTGTTAGGATTCATTTTCTCATTAGGATAGGATCTAGAAGCTAAACCAGATCAGCAAATCTCTTGGGATAAACACTGCAGATCTCAACATTATCAGAATGGAGGAGAATTTATCCTTTAAACAGTAACAGTTTATAGTTGCTCATTTGCCTTCTTCCTTCCCTTTGTATTTATTCTGGAAAGGATGTGCTTTAATGAGATTTTTCTTCTCTTAACTGCTGCTCTTAAAACTACATCAGTCCCAAACTGATGGGCTGGATTAACAGTACACGTGTTAATGCTGAAAAAGTAAAATCTCTTTGCTATGCAAATGGAAGAGACTCAGCAGAAAATCCCCAAACTCAACACTTTGCAGTAGCTGGGTATTTCTTGAGTGCTTTGTAGGAACCTGGCGATGTTTAGTTCTTAGTCCTGAGCAGTTCAACTCCCACTGGGTCCAAAAAATGGGGCAGAATGGGTTGTTCCAGTGGTTGGTTGTTACAGCCTCCCACATGCTTGAACACAGACCATGGATTTGTGAAGTCAGCAGGTGCAGTTATAAGACACAGCTGGTTATTTCTAATTATTTCTTCATTTCCTCTTAGTTGGTCCTGTTGGTTGGTAAAAACAAATTGTAGAGTCCTAGAATGGTCTGGGTTGGAAGGGATCTTAAAGACAATTTAGTTCTCCCCCTGCCATGGACAGGGATAACTTCCACTATCCCAGGCTGCTCCAAGCCCTGTCCAACCTGGCCTTGGGCACTACCAGGGATCCAGGGGCAGCCACAGCTTCTCTGGACAACCTGTGCCAGGACCACACCACCCTCACAAGGAAGAATTTCTTCCTAATATCCAATCTAAACCTTCTCTCTGCCAGTTTGAAGCCATTCCCCTGTTTCCTGTCACTCCAGGCCCTTGTAAATCATCTCCCTCCATCTTTCTTGTCAGCTGCTTCAGTTACTGCAAGGCCACTGTTGGGTCACCCTGAAGCTTCTCTTTTCCAGGCTGAACAATCCCAGTTCCCTCAGCCTTTCCTCCCAGCAGAGCTGCTCCATCCCTCTGATCATCCTGGTGCCTCCTCTGGCCTCTCTCCAGCAGCTCCATGTCCTTCCTGTGCTGGGGACCCCAGAGCTAGATACAGGACACCATGGGTAGGAACAGCATTCCTGCACAGACACCATAAAGATCATCACGGAAAATTGTACAAATAAAAGGAAAGCCAAAGCAAAGCCTCAGTGGAAGCATTCAGCTCTGCACAAACTGAGGCTGTTTTTGCAGGAAAGACCTTCCAGGCCTGATTTCAGTTTTATTTTCCCTACAGATGGAATTCCTGTCCCTCAGTTCAGACATTTATAGCACAGACATGTCCCAGGGAGCAGGTCAGCCCAGGTTGTCTTTATTGTTAATGGCAAGAGAGAGACACTTTTAGAAGACAATTTATCTGATCCAATTTAAGTGTCTTCTTTATGGTGACAGAAATCATCCCAGAGAGTCCACTGACTTCACTGAGTGGATCCCCCTTGACTTTTAAGGGAACCTAGAGAGTTCTCTGCCCCTGACAGCTCCTCTGCAGACCATAAATGATCCCAGCCACATCAGCTGCAACTCAGAGGAGTGCTGGCAGGAGCAATGGCCATCTATCAATTTTTTATGGACTGTTTGGTTTATATTTTCTGCAGGTTTTGCCTCCAGCAAAGACTTTTAGGGAACATAATCCATAAAAACCAATGTAATTCTTCTGAAGAGGGGCAGTGTTTTCTTCTAAAAACCATAAATTTCTTCTTATTCTCAGAAGTTTCTTATAAGGACATGATCATTTTTCATCTGAAGAGGGTAAATTGGGCTGCTCTTCCATCTCCATAAAATAATCAATTATTTCAAATGAAACCATGGCTTCCATGGTGTGAGGGAGCACTCAAGTTATTGAATTCTGTGGAGAGTGGAATTTTAATGTTAAACTCACAGGACTGTGTTGGAGGAATAATCTTTGCTCATAATCATAGAGTGGGTTGCAAGGAACCATAAAGTTCATTTAGTTCCAATGCCATAATAATAATAATAATAATAATGTATATAAATAAACCAAAATATATAAATAAACCAAAATATATAAAATAAGAAATAGAGATGGAAAAGGAATTCAGCTTAAAAAAGTTAAATAGACATAATGTAGACAACCACAGTTAAGTCAGACACCTCAGGCTCCACTTGTAGGAAATTGCAAATGTTGGATCAGGTCTCCAACAGGTCCAACCTGCCCTTGAACACTTACCAACATCTAAAAGTTAGGGATCCCAAGTATTTATTTCATTTGGGAAGCTGCAGATTTCAAAAAAATCTAGGAAACTGATGTAAATTCCTGCTCAAAATTTTACACCTTTGTTCTTCTGTCTACATTTTCTGTCACCTGGCAAACTAAAAATCCAGTACAATTCAGACTAAATAATTAAGGTGTAATTTAAATGACCCCTAGGATGTTTCAGCCCAACTCTAGCTAATTTTATATTCAAAGACAGAAGCGGAGTCACAGAGGCCAAGAAAATCCATTTGTCCATTATCACTGGTATTTTTTCTATCTGTGTTAGACTATCTCAAAGGATTTGGGATAAAATGACCACAGCCAGGGCTCTTCGTTCAAAGCTACTTCTAATTCATGGAAAATAAAGTATTTTCTGCCATGCCTGATGGGCTGGCTGGCTTATATCTATCTCACTTGGAATTAAAGATACTCAGAGTAACTCAGAGAAGCCATACCAGGATAATGGCAAAGTCCACATCCCTCCCTAGCTGGTAGTGACAAAATGGATTTTGATTCAGGATGTACCAGAGAGTTTGGTGAGCTGTGAGTGACAGAGGTGAAGGGAAAAACTGAGTGAAACAGGGCTCTCCAGCTGGCTTTGCTTCATCAGAGGGGAAAGTTCATCCCAAATTGTTGTTCTGGGGTAATCAAAGCTACTTGTCTTTTATTTGGGTACTCGATGTGGCCTTAAGAAAATACAGAAAAAATCGTTCTGTTTCCACAAAACAATTTAGGTTTAACTAACTGAGCCCTTTTAATCAAAAAGAAGCAGGGGAAAAGGAAACAGTGAGAAATTTTCATTTGGCAGTAGTCTGCAGGTACTCACAGCAGTGTGGACAGAACATCCCTCTTCCCACACAGGAATGGAAAACCTTAAACAATCTCCTCTTTCCACAGGAGCAGCACTAATACGGAAAGGATAAAGATGATTGATCCATCAAGAGCAAATTGAACCAGCCCAGGAAATTGGTATTGAGGTGGGATATAAGTTAGAAATGAGCTGGCAGAGGGCTGAAATCACACTTAGTTGAAAAAGGAATTGAGTTGTGCAGTGATTTCAGAGTGAAACGATGCGGCGTGGGGAGGAATGGGGGATGAAGGCAAACACTGCTGGCCATCTTAAACCCATAATCTCTTGTGCAGTTGATAAACTGGTGTGGAAAAGGAAATTTTCTCTTCAGGGAAATTCATCTCTTACTGTAGCAACACTTTTTGCTGCCACAGACAGGGCAGTAAAATGCGTTTTTTTCCACATGTGGATCTCCGGATGAACCAGTGAGCTCCTCCTGTTTTGACAGCTGCTGTTTTTGCATGCAGGTAAGCACGAGCAGGTTTTCTTTTGCAGTGTTTCTGTACTCCGTCAGACGTTTCCTTTGGAGTAATAAAGAATTAGGAGAGCCCTCCAGTGGCCGAGGGGAAGGGCTGAGCTCTGGCAGAGAGCCAGACCAGCCCAGAAACCAGGGACAGAAATATCGGCCGCATATTCCAGAGGTAGGAACTTCCAGCCCTGTTAAGGATGACTTGTACCCTGCTTACATTAGACCTTTGATCCAGAGGAATTCCACAGCACTTGAAAAACTCTGTGAGTGAAATAATATGTGTGTATTCCTTCATTATTTCCATCTGAGAAAAAAAGGCTAGTTGCGTGAAGGGGATAAACTTGAGAGATAAAATAATAGCTTTTATATCTAATAGCTTTACAGGAATTGAAAATGAAAACAACTTGGTCCTCACAAAATTAATTTTTAGTATTCAGAATGCAATAGCTGCCAAAAAAAATCTCTTCAAAAGAAAATTAATAATTATTATTTCTTCATTTTGTAGCCCGTGAAGGTAAAGCTGTGATGACCAGGTGCTTGTTGTGCAAAATATTGTTGTAAATGATGATTCTGATGATCTTATTAACTGGGAAAGGGAAGAAATGCTGAAAAATAACCTTTTCTCCCAGTCATTAATCATGGATTTTGACATCTGCTTATGATAACTGGCAGTTAGCAATGTCATGGATGGGCACTCTGAGGAGTGGTAAGAGATTTTGGAAGGTTAACGAGGAGATTTGAGTCCAGAAGAGAAGCAGCGCTTGCTTAGCACTAAGATGTTGTTATCTTCCCTTTTCATTGAGTGTGAGAACTTGTGAGTGACAAAATGTTTAATCAGAATGTTACATGTTTTCCCCAGACTCATTCTTTAATATTCATTGGGGTGAGACGTGCAGTTTTCCAAATAAAAAACACATTAACACATCATGGGGAAAGAAACCCAGCTGTGCTGTCAAGCAGATTGGGAGTGCCACACTTCCCAGGATTAATTTGTTGCTGCACCTGTTATTAAAATATCTATCCTATTATCATCTACTTGATGATATTTACCCATGTTTTACATCTACGCTGAAATAAATCTGTTTCAATGTTGGTGCTTATTTCAATTTTCAGCTGTTTTGCTTTGAATTCTTGTGGATTGATCCATGGCTTTTGTGAAAATCCACTGTAACCAATGCTGTTGCAAGCAGTTATAGATTGAGATCTGAGTATCCAAAGTCTTGATAAGAACAGAGAACACTTGGGTTTTGAGGCTTTAAATTGTTTGCCAAGGTTTATACTTACTGTGAAAGTTCTTTCCCATAAAACGGACACAGACAATTTACAACTGGCTCAAAAGGGATGATTTAGAATAACAAGGTTCTGTAAGCTTTATACAGGGTCAGTAAAATTCAAAGGAAAGCACAGTGTTTGAACAAATATGTGTGCATTTCAAAGCAGCATTAAAGTCCTAGTTCTCAATTTCTTCCTGACATGTAAGTAAAACTCCAATACCCATCTCAGATACGTGATGTGTTGGCAGGTGAGAGCACTTTGCAAAGTACAGATGTATCTTGTGGTGAATAACATCCTACTAAGTATAATATCTAAGAGTTGTAAATTTGAAGGAGGTATTTGTCTCCAAATTAAATGAATCATCATTCTCTGAAAGTGGCCGTTTTCCTGGAGACTGTTAGAGAACCTGGTTTAGTCTAGACACCCAAATTTTAGGTGGCTGGAATTAGGTGAGATGAACCCCTCTGCCTCTGTGGACCTCTCAAATACCCTAAACTGTGCAAGACCTGAAGTACCTTGAGCTGCAGAATCAGAAATACTGGCCCTGGTGGTAAAAACATCAAAGGGTAGTGAGCCAAGCTAGGGAGGAGATCTAGAGAGAGGTAGAGGGATTTTTTTATCCCAGGAGGTATCCAAAATTATGTGAGGTCACTGATTCCAGACACAGGCATAAATTATTGCAACAGAATTATTGTTGACATCCACTCTGTTCTTCTGGGGCTGCAAATGTGTACGGTAGTGGTTTGAAAATCACAGATCAGGCATTCATTACATTCTTTTTCCTCAGTTATCATGGCCATAATAATATTATGATAATCCATTTTCATGCCTAATCATTCCAGCTGGTGTCTGGTGTGACTGGATCCTCCCCACTGTCTGTTGAAAATGATGTGTTTGAGAACCACTGTCTCAATTCTCAAAGTCAGTATTCTGCTCAGGATTCCTTCCGTTTAATTTCCAGGGCTTTTCTTTGGTGTTTGCTGAGTGTCCCGGAGTCCTTACAATAATCAGGTGGCTGGCAGAGAGATGCAAATCTATTATACAGTGTTTGTGTTGCATTGATTTCCTCTGGTAAATAATTACATTAAATCTAAGACATGGAATCTCTAAACATAATGCTGCTGGCATTGTGATAGTCCTGTCCTAACAGGACATTTTTCTTCTCATATTTTTTCCTGATGTGTTTAATTTCAAGTATTTTTGTTTGCTCTCCCATGAAATGATAGGCCCAAAGTCATGGGATTACAGTTACCAAACGCTCCAGGGAGATGAGGTGGGCCAGTGGGGAAGAGCTCAGCAAACAATTTGATCTTTGTTCTGGGCATCTGGAATGGGATTAATCTGATTAATGCAGACATTTACATCAATCCAAGTTGGTTTTCATCTTACAGACAGCAAAGGTCTACTCAGGATATTGGTTAGAGCTGGGGACAAAATCAATCTCATCAGGTGAATCACATTACAAAAGTTTTTGGTTTTTTTCTGATGGCTGCAAACCTCATTTAATCGGCATCTCTGGAAACATTTGCTCTGGAGACACCATAAGAGATGTGATGTGTCTAAAAATTGTTTCCTCTCTGAAGATGTTATAAACATAACAGTTCAACCAAGGGAAAGAAAATTGTCACGAAAACTTCAGTCGCTCTACAAGGCTACTGCTTGTGCTACTCTTTGTTTTAGCTGCTTTCCCATATTTATGAAGGATTTAAATTAGGTAATCCAAGGAATGAAAATCTACTACATAGAGTAAAGCCTAAGTAATAATACGAAAGACTCCCTGTGGCATGCTTCTGGTAGGATTCTTCCCTTTTATGAGAGGCCCAGTTTTTGCCCAGTCTAATATCCACAGGTGTCCCAGAACATTTGAGGTGCCTCAAGACAAAATGTTTGCCCTGTGGCTGCTGCTTCAGAAGGGATGGATCTTCCCAAGATCCTGAGTTTCTCTGCCAGCCTCACGTGGCTATTAAGAAATGCTGGAGTATCCCAGATCTTGCAGGTCACACACTTTTGGGCTGTTGAATCAAAGTCTAGATCCTTCCATCCTCATGGAAAGCAGAGAGTCAGAGCACTCTTGAGAGCTGGCAACTCTACAGTGTTTCGATCTGTTACAAGTCCTCGATTTTTCACTTGATTTGGGCCCAAAGGAGTGCAGAAGCCATGAGCCCAGGGTCCCAAAGCCAGACTGATGGTGCTCCCCCAAAAAAACCTGAGCAAATATGAGTTGGATGGTTTAAAACTGGGAGTCAAGACACTGTAGCTACCATGTGTGCTGGGCCATGAAGGCAGGACCCAGATCCCAAAGGATTAATTCTCTTACTGCTTCTGTCAAAGTTCCTTATGAAGCTGTACTGATTTAATCATGGCAGTTTGGAGCAGGCTGGTTTTGTTGGTGGCAGCTGATCTGGGTCACTGTCAGAGCTGGGATACTGGGCAGCATGATCATGTGTTGTTTCTTTCTGTTTTCTG
The DNA here is from genome assembly GCF_009650955.1 of Corvus moneduloides. NCBI lineage: Eukaryota > Metazoa > Chordata > Aves > Passeriformes > Corvidae > Corvus > Corvus moneduloides. Next base: position 3,791,462 of record NC_045476.1, read on the forward strand.
AGCTACCTGATGTTTCAAAATCAGTCGCCGTGCAGTGCCTGTGAGTTTCCAGAGGAAATGAGGGATTGACTTCTGAACCTTTTGGGGCCTTTTATTTCTGTACATCCTCCCAGCTTATGATGCATGGGATGACTACTCAGATCCTCCCAGCATGCACTGAAATGCAGCACAACAAAGCAGAGTGGGAGGCAGGGAGAGCAACAGTTTGGCATATCCTGAATTAAACCACAAGGAATTTTGTGGCTGATGTGCTGTGAGGAGGAGAACAGGACAAGGCCCCTGAATCTTCACCTCTTATTTGGCAGTGGTCCCATTGTCCATAACAGAAAGAGTGGGACTAAAGACACATATCATCATGGTCACCATCTGTTCAGATGGGACTTAATCCCCCTTTATTTTTTCTATTTTTTGTGCTTATGCTCTAAACAGAGCACCAAGCCATTGCCAGGCGTAGATAAATATATCAAATGGGTTCCTTTGTGTTCTTGTGTGGCTGTGAAGCGCTGACTCTGAATTTGACCGTGTATAAAATCAGGAGTTATTCTGGGGTGCTGCTGTGCTCTTACACAGTAGATGATGTTCTGCACATCCATCTGAGACCGCTCACTTCAAGAAAAATAACTTTGGCAGTTTATTAGTATGTCAAGATTGGTTCTTTTGTGTGTTTTGTGTTCTTGTAATCTCTCTGCAGTGTCTCATCATTTGTCTCATGTAACATGATTCACTCATGCAGGTTTTATAGCTGAAGTGAATGACAAGTGTATTAATGTGCCAAAACAAATATATTGATGTTATATTGAAATACATTGATTTGACAGCATAAATAATAAATGACTAGCCATTTATTATTTATGCTGTTGGATCTTTTTACACCCCCAGTAAATATTTTCTGGTATTGATGTAGCTGCAAAGACTCATCACCACAGACCTGCATTTATTCATTTTATCTTTGCTCAGTAGAGTCATACTTCATTTCTAGCAATAAGGGATGTCTCCTGTTTCTAACAAATGAGTCAATCAGCTGAAACAAAGATCTCTGTTTATCTGTGTCTGATCTTCCTCTCCACATACAGCAGTTTTCAACTCTGCATGTTCAGTGTAGGTCTCAAGTACATGCATAAAGGACCAGATTTTGGTTAAAAGTGTAGTCCTCAGTTTGAGAAGGGGTTTCCTCTAGCAATCTACTCCTGGAGCAGAGTGAAATTCATTGTGAGGAGCCACAGTGTGGTGTGGCAGAGAAATCAGCCATATATGACATTCCCATGGCAGTTCCAGAGCTGTCTGTGGAGATCTTTAAGCTGTCCTCAATCTCTTGCTGCTTGAATTACCTTGCTCCCTGTGGTCTGAACGTGCTCCCACTCTGAAAATTGCATTTACATACCTGGAATGGGAAGGGAAGATAACTGTTCTACCAGATAATGGTCACGTTGTCACTGCATTTGAAAAGTGCTGTCAGAGCAGTTTTGCAGTGCAGGTTGAGAAGGAGGACCTTGAGCTTTGTGGTCCAGAAGCCACTTTGGTAAAGTTGTACCTTCCTCAAAGTCTTGCATTCCTTACCAGGCTGAAGAGTCCCAGTAATCTGAAAGTCAGATGCTGGAAGGGCATTTCAATAATACTGGGGGATTACTGGGGGACACTTTTCAGAGAGAAAAAGGAGATGAGAAAAAATTTACTGTGCTATTTGAAACCCTCCTCATATTTAGAAGTAATAGATCCATGACTGAGCTAACAGACCAGTTTATACATTAGGTGATGAGTCTGGATGTGGATATATATGTATATATACACCTGGGTTAGGAGGAAGAGACCTAAAGAGCCAACACTGGCACCATGACTCTGTGTGACACTTCCACACTGATGAGGTAAAATTCCTGGAAGCCAATGGCACTGGTGTTCAGAGGACTTTGGTGTCACCAGGTTGTTTGATGGATGATGTGCATTTCCTACCCTGAGCCTTGTGTTACAAAGCAGAACAGAGGGGTGACTGCTGTGCCTGGAGAGCAGGAGCTCTTCACATTGAGAACAGAGAACATGAGTGATAAAACTGTCTCTGTGGTGGGAAGGGAGCCTGAATACAGTAGCTTTTCTTCCTCTGAAGAAGGGAAATGAGGAGAGAACTGGTCTTTTTTATTTCCTTTTTGCTTTTTTTTTTCCTCCCCTCAATATTCATCCTGGGTCTTGAAATACACAGTGGTCTCTTGATTTTGTGTCGATTGAATATCTGAGGAGAAGTGAGAGGGTTCTGGAGCTCCTTCCACCATTCTCAAACACACACAGTGGCTGTTTGAGTTTGCATAGGGCTTTGGTGTTGCTGCATAAGCAGAGCTCATCCTTGTTACTCACTGCTAGTGGGGCAAACTAAAAGCTGTGCTCTGGCTAATTCCATCAGCTGTGGCTTGGAGTGGGTTGTAGATTAAGAAAGCAGCTGTGTAACAGTGGTGTGAGGGCTGCCATACAGAGGTTTCCATTGCCATTTATGAGCAGAGCTCGTTCCTTTCCCAGAAGAACTGTAGGTGACCTTTTAACATGTCCTCTTGAAAGGGTCTTACTGAGCTGTGTGAGTGCAGACAGCTTTATTTGTCTGTCTTGTTCACTTCCAGAACCTTGTACGTGCGCCCAAACCAACCAGTGAAGCAGCACAAGCCTGCTTTGAAGCTGGCAAGGTTTTTCTGCCTGCCAAGCACCAAATGCCAGCTTTCTTGGGATGCTGAGGAATTCCTAAGGCAGATCTCTGCTGCCTGCTGCCTGGCAAGGTCTGATTTGTCTCATGTGCACCATGGCATCGGCAGAGAAGCAGCAGTGTCAGCAGCTTCAGGATTTCTGTCAATCTTTCATTGAATTGAATTTGCTTCTTGCATAAAGAACAACCTTTCCACATGAAGTGAGTTCAACTAACACAGTCAGGGTTTGACTAGATCCAGTCAGAGGGAAACTTTGATGAAGTGATTAATTGTACCCAGGGATAGCTGCAAAAGTAGTTCTTCATCAAGAGGTTACAGTAGAACTGGGATTATTAAAAAATGGTGCTGATTTGTGGACTGGGGAACAATAAATTACTTTCCTCATTCAGACTTACTCCTAAGCAATTCCTTCATCCCCTCTATATTTATTTTTAAGTGGGTTTTTTTGATTATTAAATATATGGAACACAACAGGATTATCTGTACAATGCGTACTGCTTCTGGTTTTCTAAAGTTTGAACTGAAAACATGGAAATCAGTTCAGACTGAAGATTTTCTAGCTCTTCTCACTTAAATGGAGAAATCATTCTCCTAATCCTGAAAAAATATTTAGTTTAATTCAGGGCTATTGTTTCAGGTGTTAACCACTATAAAGAACAGAATTGAAATGATATCCAGCTTAGTGTTCAACTCTGTAATATTTGAACCATCTTTGAAAAATCTTCAAGTGTTTATGCTGGAAGACACAGGCCAGCATTTAGGAACGTGAAACATTTACCAAATTTAAAAGTAGTTACTTTTTTTTGAAACTGTCATTCTTTTTTGTAATTTATGAAGTGATGCATTCCTCAAAAAATTCAGGAAACTCCAGTGCCCAAAGCCTCCAACCAGGATTTTGATTCCAGTGTGCTGAACAAACAATGTGAAAAAATAGACAGGGCAGACAGTAGGTGAGAAATGAAGACTTTTGGCTGGGGTGTGTGATTTTTCTCCTGCAGAGAGGCAGCAGAAGCAGAAAAAAAAATAAATTTACAACATCCTGGACCAGTGTCCTGCTGACTGCTCAGTCCTGCCTGTGTGGGAGTGGCCACTGGGCTCGGTGGTGCCACTGGGTACCTTCAGATGCTGTCCTGTGAGGTCTCAAAGCCACCACTGAGAGGCTCTGCTTGAGGAGCAAAAAGGAGTTTTATGAGCTCAACTGCACTGTCAGGAAGGAGAAAAGAAAGTTTAGAGCACCCTTTATCCCTCGCTCTTGAAAGTTCAAGAAGAAGGGTTTTCTCCTCAAAGCCCTGTTCAAAGCCAACCAGCCAGGTTACATGACTGATCTCTCCTGCTTTTTGGGGTTAGAGGTGCATAGCGCAAAGATCTGGTGGTGTTGGAGAGGGTTAATTTGTTGCCATTGAGATTTCTCAAGAAGGGCTGCAGTTTTGGGAACATTCACTTGGGAAAGAGATCAAGGCTCCAGAGAGAGAAGCAAAGAGATGGATTCACTTGCCTCAGAATATCACTGTGTCTAGAGAGTTAGTGCACTTGTTATTCTTGTGGGTTTTTACATATTCCAAATAAAAATACTTATCCCAAAACCGCAGTGGCACTCCTCCCCTCTCTGCCATTGCAATCTGAAAATGTTTAAAAATCTCCAGATTCCCAGATGGCAGAATAACATCCTGGCTAGTTCTCTCCTCTGTGCATGTTGTTAATTTATTTGTTGTTCTAACCCAGTTATTTTTTCTTTTTCCTCTCTTTGGATGCCACAATTCTTTCAGTCCTTCAAAAGTAAAGAATAAAGCCCTTCAATCTTAAATATGAATAAAGGGAAAGTCCAGGCCTTTGCAGGGTGGGAGACAGATGTTATAGGAAGTCCTTTACCACTGCTTTGAGCTCAGTGTAAGCACCATGTCCAATCTAAAACTCTGAACAGACTGTAAAAATTTCATTTTGGGATCCATTCCTGTCTGTCAGAGCTTCTTTGCTGTCCTTGCCTTCTGTTTCTGCATTCCTCTCTGCCACTTCCATATCTACTGATCTTGGTGTACTCCCTTACAAGTCAGTTTTCTGTTTGCTTCCCAAAATCCTTCTGAATCTGTGATCATTAATGATCCTCCTTAGCAACACTATTTTTTAGGGATTTCCTCATAGCATGATGTAGCAAGTCAGAAAGGCTGGTGAGGTCTGAGCTGCTCTCCAGCATGTCCCAGAGTGTGGAACTTCACCCAGTTCCCACTCTACTGAGCTTTGATTTTATTATGGCCAGCCTTCTGGGCAGCTCCTTCCCGACTTCTCCTCCTTGCCCTTCACCAGACCCTTCTCATCGTGTCCCATATTGACCTCAGTTTGTCAAGCCCTTTGCTCTTCCCTCTCTCCCCACACCAGGGTTTCCTTGTTCAGAGGTTCCTCCTCTTGCTCCTGGTCAGTCTGGGTGCTCCTCCCTTCTGAAAACCTTGCTCTCTCCTACCCCTGGAAAATGAGAGGGGCATTTCTTTTCTTCCTTATCCCCATAATGATCCATCCTTTGCTTCACAGCTCTCAGTGCCTTGTCCTGCTCTACTGTCCACCCCATCCCATCCGTGTGAGTGGCTGAAGGATGTGTTCCCTCTGTGCCTTCTCCCCGGCTGTGTTCCCAGCCCTTCCCTACTCTCCCCACTCTGCCTCTTCTGTGGGTCATTATTCCAGATTTCTTTATCCCAGACCAGGCTGGACAGGGCTTGTAGCAACCTAGTCTGTTGGAAAATGTCCCTGCCCAAGGTAGTGGGGTAGGAACTGGATGGTCTTTAAGATCCCTTTCAACCCAAACCTTCTGTGATTCTGTGATTACTCCAGATCCCCTTATTCCAATGCCTCTCTTCTCTCAGATCATCTCCTTCATCCCTGCTTTTATTATTTCTCTTCTTTCTCAAGGCCTGCACAGCATCCAGCACTGCAGCTCCTGGACTGGGTCCCTCCTTCCCCCTCCCTGCCCAAGCATCCCTGCTCATCCTCAGTTCCACGCAGCAAAGGCAGGAATTACTTTGCTGCACAAAAAAACCCGAGGAGTTCTATTCCTTTGATGGCTTTTCCTGTTCTCCCTGGCTTTAATTTGCAGCGAGTATTTTTGCAAAAGTGCTCATCCCTGGAGCTAACAATAAAACTGCCTCTGTGTGTCAGAAAGAGGGAGGGAGAGGGAGAAGAAGAGGGAGGAGATGCAGCAGCATAGCGGTCTGGCAAAGTGAGGCGGCATCTGCGAGCCCAGGGACACCGAGGAGACGTGAGCCCCTCACTCCGGGCTCAGCCCGATCCCATTGGCTCCCGAGCCGCTGGATTTAAAGGGAAGAAGAGCTCGGAGGGCTGAACTGCACAGGCAGACGCAGACTCTCAGCCAAGTTGTCAGCACGCTGCGAGCAGGAGAGGCTCGCACACACGAGACTGCAGGGTGCCCGCACCTTGATGCTCGCTTGGCTCCAGAAAGGGAAAAAGAAGAGGGGACAAAAAAAACCCAAACCAAAACAACCAGAAAGGGGTGAAGGAGCCTGATCCAGTCCAGCAGTTCCAGGGGGAATAATGGATGTGACCATCTCTCAGTTCATCTTAGAAGAATTTGATGTGAACTGCAGCCTCCTGGATCGTTTACACGAGACTTTTTTAGAGAGTTCCTCTATCCCTTTCCTGGGCTTTGATGGTAGGAAATGTTACCTGGTGCAGGGCTCGGGGAAAGCTTCAGAAGTGCTGAGATCTAGTTTGTTTTGTGATGCAAAGTGGGTGGCTTTTGTGCTTTCTCAAGTGCTGCTTCTTCCCTTTCTGTGTCGTTTTTCAACCCCAGGTCCGTACTGCAATGCCACCACGGATCAGATCGGGACCTGCTGGCCCAGAACCTCTGCGGGGGAACTCGTGGAGAGACCCTGCCCGGAGTTCTTCAATGGGATCAAATACAACACCACGAGTAAGTACAAACTCCTTGCCTTCTCCTGCAGATCTCGTGTTCAGAAGGCGCCTGGGGACACCCAAAATATATTTCCATTAAGGAAAAAAAAAAGTAATAATAAAAGAAAAAAAAATTGCTTGCTTGGGAATCAACATTTCCTCCACATTCCAGCCTGTATATTCAAACTTCTTGCCTGGAATGATGCAGATTTCTCAAAAGCGCAGACTTGTGGACACTGTTTCCTCTTTGCTGAAGTACATTTAGGGAGATCTGGGCAGAAAATATCCTCTGCAGTCTGAGGAGGGTATGTTGCGCTTTGTGTTTGTGCTACGTACAGCTCAGTGCGTTTGTAGCAGTGCTTCAGACACCTGGATAATTTAAGATCCTTTGGCTCATGAAATACTCAGTCCTAGCACCTAAAAAGTGTATTTTGCTAGGACAGTCCCTTTTCCAGGCTGGCTGTGTGAGCAGGGGTTCAAACCGTGCTGGGAGTTGTATCTCACAAACAGAAAGAAGGCTGAGGTCTGGAATCTGTTTCAGCAACTTCATCAGGGACTGGCTGCTGAGGCTGGAGCTGCATCAGCTCTGCAAGGGAGACAGGAGAGGAAATTAGGAGGCAAATAATATTCAAAGCAAGGGAGCACGGGGGCTCCTTAGAAATCTCTTCGGTGCTTTATTCTTCGAGGTAAACAATCACGATGACTCACTGCAAATTTATTATTCAGGCTGTGGGACCCAGGCACTCATTTCCTTTTGCTTATCTGTCAATACTCTTTGGACCTTTCATGAAGAGTTTTTAAACATATTCGTTCCAAATATGTGCACCCACTTGTTTGTCACTCATTTTTTCTGTGTGGTTTTTGACTGTAGGGATATTTCATTCCATGTTTCACTCGGAGCTGTTGCTTGGGTGTTGGTGGTCTAATTTGCAGGTAGCGTTAATCTTGTGGGGCCAGAATTCTCCCTAAGTCCCGTAAAAGAAGCACCCTGATATTTTAGGTCTTATTTTTCAACTTGTAGAAAGTGAATTCATTCTTTCCCTAGCTCTGGGTGTCATGGTCAGATAACTGGCCAAAAGTTTGGTACATTTGCTCCGTGAAACAAAGTCCTCTGCCAGGCTTGTTCTTAGGGACCAACTTCTGTCACCCCAGACTTTGAGCAGAGTAAAAGGTTGCCTCAGAGAACTGCAAAATCATCCTCAAGCCCTCTAAGCTCAGACCTGGGCTCTTTGCAATAAAATAGGTGGGAACCTGGAATGGGCTGGGCAATGCTGGCTTTGATTAGAGCAGGTAGTTCACTATTTTGACAAGTCTCAGTTGAGACCAGAGGAAAATTTCTGAGAATTAAGGGCAGCTCAGACAAGAGCAAATGTAAGAATGGATCCTAAAAGAATTTTGCCTTTCTTTTTTTCTTTCTCTTTCTTTCTTTTTAGTGGGGAATGTCAATATTTTACCACCTGATTTTTGTTTCTCCAAAAGACAGGAGGAAAGGAAGCAAAAAAAAAAAAAAAAGCATTATGACTGACTCCTGTCACAAACATAGTGGAGAGAAATTAAATGTTTTTCCTGTGTATGGAAGGAAAAAAAAAAATGCTGAATACTCCAGTTTGGTTTTTATAAACTCTGTTGATGCTTTCCAAGTTCATCAATGACTTGATTTAAAGTTCTTCCCAGCTCCTCTCCTCACTGGTGGCTGATGCTTGTATTGCAGTGCTAATAAGAGTTCTTAAATTCTCTGCTCTTAAAACAATGGCATGTTAATTAAAGACTGATGGAAATATGTTATTGAAATGCTGAAGCATTATTTTCTGAGGCAATGGATATTTTTCTCCTTTCAGCATAAAATGTGAGTAGCTACCTCCAGTTGATCTTAGACAGTTCCATGTGTGTAGTTCCTCCAAGCTGTAGTGCAGAAACCAGAGGCAAGAATTATATCAAAATCTGATCAACTTTTGCAATCAGTAGCCTCTTGGGAAATAGCAGTTAATGATTAAAGCTGGGGAAAGCAGTAGGAGAGCAGGTTAAGGTTTGAATACACAGGTGCAATCTCTTTTGGCATTGAAAAATATAATTACTGCGTGCAGAACACATACAGAATTTGGGAAAACCAAACAATGACACATTCTGACCACTTGCATGATTTCCCTGAGTTGATTTGTGGGCTGCCTCGTTTGTGAAGAGGCTCATTGTGGTGAAAACCTGGGCTGTGTTCCCTGTGCAGATGATAAAATAAGCACAGACAACTGATTAAAGAATGGGAAATGGATCTTGCAAATCTCAGAGGTGAATAATACAGCTCAAAATGAAGGTCTGATAGGAGAAGGCTTGAATCAACATAAGGTTTCAGCCTAGGACATGAAGTTTTGTTCTCTTTTGTTTTGCATTTTGATGAGGGAGAGGGAGAAATGATGGCTTGTTATATTATACTGGTTTTGGGGGGTTTTTTTGAGAGCAAAATCAGACCAATTTAGAAAAAGCACCTTGCACTGCCTTTCTTCTACTGAGAGCTTATCCAGCTCTAGGTTGTAACTCAGCTATTTATTGTACTGTCAGGCATCCCATGTTCGTGAGCTGCCACCTTGTAGCAACTACAGCTTCTCTTTGCATTGATTTGGTATATCTGAGAGTGTATTTTGTGTATCTGTGAGTATATTTATCATTTGAAAGCGTGTAAAAGTTTTGGATCCGTTTCAGTGATTTCTTTTTCGGTTTTAGAAATCAGGCTCTCAAAGATTCCAATTTCCCACCAATTTCCTAAAAGCAGCTCGTCAGCTGGAGGGAATGAACTCAGTTGCATTCCCTGTCAAGGAAAGCTTTTGCATTGTAGACATTGGCATATCCAGACTGGGAAGTGCCCAAACTGTATGAAAAGCTTATGAAAAACTCAGAGAAGCACAAGACACTGATCCATGGCCAACTTTTGGTACTCGTGGGGCTATTTCTGCCCCTCCATGTAGTCTCTGTGCATGTAGGGATGGAATTCAAGACAAAATCAGACACACAGGTTCCTCCACACATCAGCTCATCAAAGGCTTTGGATGCACCTCCCCTGCTTTGTGTCCATCTTGTCACCTCTCATGCTTTGATGTTCACTCTAGCTCGGATGGGGAATGCTGTCAAACCCTGCCAATGCCAGCAAATCTAATGAAAAAGCATTTGAGGCAAAAAAACCCCCTTAAGAATAAGAACTTGTGCTTAAAAAACTCCCCTTCTGTTTGCCATGCTAGAATAAACTGTTTGCATAAAATATTCCCATCCTAACTGCAAGAAATTCCCGTGGTGATTCTGTGCCTGGGTCTGTGTTTCTCTGTGTCTCCTGGGAGCTGCTGAGTGACTCAGATAAGTTTCAGCTGCATCCGTAAAACAAAGTCTGTCAGTCTGTGAGGATTTTTCATCTTGGACACTTTGTTATTTTGGTGATATATTGGGTTTTTTTCCTCCCTCTTTATTTGGGAAATAAAATTATGTTGACAAATCATGCTGTGGTTACCCTGCAGTATCATTTGTGAATATGGGCAAAATGCTCTTTGACCAAGGATCTGAAAATTGTACCATCCACTTAAAACGTTGCAATTTTATACCAAAGCTTATGTATTATCCTCAAAGGGGAAAGAAAATTAAAAGAAACAGGAAAAAAATAATCTGTGTTGGTGCAGTGTGTGACTGTGCACTTGTCTCTGCTCAGGTTCTATATTTAGCGAAAATAACAATAGCATTGCTGCCCTCTAGATGTGTTTATGCTTTGACAGTGTGAAGCTTGTAGTCTTGTTTTAGGAAACATATTAATTCACTTATTAGGATATCCTAAAGCTTGATTAATTCAGCAAATGGCCTGTAATGAGTCTGGTTTTGCTGCTTGCTAAAAAGCAGTCGTGCAAGCACGTACTTAGAGCGTGTTACAGGCTAAAGTATGGTAACACTTCCCCTACAGATTTCCCTGTGCAAGGGGAAAATCCAGGGTTAAATGTTCATCTGATGGACAAAAGGTGTTGACTTTTGTAACCTCAACTGACTGGAGTTTGCCTCAAACACCTGGTGTGGCAGGGGGTGTCCTGTGGTGACACCCGTCCGTCATGGGCTGCTCGCTTTGCTCTGGGCTGCAGGCAGGAGCTGGAGGTATTGGAAGGTCTTGCAGATCAAAACACACAAATCTAGGTGTTTCCAAGTAATATCAACAGCTAACTTAAGTATTTAAGCTCCAATACAAGTCAGTGGAGCTCTGATTGACAGAAGGAGTGAAGCCTAGGGAGTTTCTGAGCTCAGCCTAAATGTACAGCTCAGCTCAGCAGCTCCTGCAGAAGTGATAGTGCTGTTTGATATGCCCAGGAGTATTTTATTCCTGTTTCAGAGGGCCCAGCCTTGTTGTAGGTTTGTGTTTTATCTCCTGGGCCACACAGGTGTTGCAGATGCTCAGTGACAAATGATCCAATGCCCATGTTCAGGCAGCCGAATTCATCCCTGGGCATGCGTTGTGCTGAACTGATCCCACACCTGGGGATTGAGATCAAACTGCTTTTGTGATCAACAGGAACAAAAGGTCTCTGTAGCTCCAACTCCCTGCCTGCAAATCCCCCCTCTCTCTCTCAGTGAAGGGAAGCTCTTTGACTGAAATAGCCGCTTCACAGGAATGTTTTGGATATCACAAAAAGCATCCTACTCACCTTCTCCAGGGACTGTGCTGCTGAAAACGGGCACAGAATCGCTGCTAACCTTGCCCTGATGGGGCCTTGGTTCATTCTTGTTCTGAGGGGTGTGCACCACCTTTTCCTTGGCCCTACAACAAGCTGCCTGGTGGGAATGCTTTGGAGAGGGTTGGTGGCTTAGCAACAGGGCTGTTGTTCCCGTGGGTGGGCACGGGAGAAGGAGCCCCTGGCACACGGGGCACACCTGTACCTGTTAGCAGGCTTGCTCCACACTGAGAGAAAATTCCTGCAGCTCATGGTTGCCTCATCTTGAACACAGAGAAATAATCTTTTGTGCGCTGAGGGAAGGGTGAAGAAGTGAATTAATTGCTCTTCTGGTTTGCTTTTCCCCTCTTTTGAAAGGGTTTAAAGGGATGATTCGATTGTTAAAAGAGCTAATTTTCACAGGTTAAAACCCCATTCTTTTATGGACATCTAACCTTTGCTGCTTTTCCTTCTGATTAATTGTTGTTCAAAGTTCTTCTGGAGATGTGACTCCAGCCTGCATATAAAACATGAGCCTTGCTAGGAAATCATTGGTGTCAGAGTCTTGTTCGTATTTTGTGGGCAAACCCTGTCCTGATAATTACAGAAATGTGCACTTTTATAAGTGGCTGGCCCAGAGGCTCAGTTAACATTTTCACTTGTGTTTTATCTCATGTATTTTAGTGACTTGACCACTTCTGTTGATCACATTCACGTGACTTGTTCCCCAGAGGATTTTCCAGCTTGATTTCTAAAGGCCGCATTTTTGAAAGCAAAGTCCTGCTGTAAAAGACAGAGAACCCTTAACTTCTGGTGGCCTTTCATCATTACTGGAGAGAAATAAAATGCCCATCACGGGCATGCATGTGTGTTTCCAGACTCAGAAAAATTACTATGAAACCCTAAAACTACTCTCACCTCATCTGTCTTCTGTAACCTTGTTGGATGTCCAGAAGGCTTTTATCCCACTGTTGAATGACAGGGGATTTGGGATAAAAATTAATGTTTTGTAGTCAATTTTAGTTATGGAGCCACTAGGAAAAGACCTTTTTTTTGTTATAAAATGTCTGCAGCCTTGCAGTAGCCATGTATTAGCCATCCTGGGGGGTAAAACACAATATTTTCAGCTAGGAAGTAAAGAGTACGTGAAAGTTAAAGGAAGAGGACTGATGAGAAATGAAACAAACACGACAGTGGAAAAAAAGAAGTCCTGAACTGGAATTCTGGGGGAGGAAATAAAACATTATTTTTAAGCTCGTAAAGGTTCTCTCTGAGGAGATCAAATCTGCAGCTGATTAGGTCAGCTTGTCTCCAACAGCTCTGTATCCAGATTAAGATTTCAACCATTTTTGTGCATTTTCTCTTGCTGGTTTTGCAAGAGAAACACAAATACACAAATACACACATCTTCCGCAGATACAGTGGGAGGCTCTGGATTTCAGTCGTGCACAGATGGGAGAGGCTTCACTTGGTTCCCCTCAAGTTTTTCTTCTTTTTTTTTCTTTCCTTTGTGAAGTGTAATTTGTGGTACGAGATGGCTCTGATTTTGCAGTTTGGAAGAAAAATATTGGAATGTTGGAGTGTTGGAAAAAACTATTTACAAGGAGGAATGAAAAGAATCCATTTTTCTTGCTCCCACTACTGTCATCGTGTAAAACATGTGATTTCTTCATTAAGCACAGAACACAAGTTAATTGCTGTAGTAAAATGAGGAGATTGTTAATGTTCCTTCAGTCAACATTCAAGGACCTTTTCTCCAGCCAATTAAACACTGATTAGTACTTTTGTTCTTTGCTGATAAGTTAATGAGGTGGCTTTGCTGTGGTCCTGTTGTTCCTGATTTGGGTTCTCTTCAGTTCAGGCTTGACTTTCGAGGCAAGCTTCACCCCCACTTTACCAGAACTGGAAATGCAGCTGCCATTCTGCACCAAACCTTCCTGATTCTCCACCAAAGTCAGTCAGACCTGAGCAATGGCACATCTTGGAGAGGGCTTTTAACCTTGGGCCTTCGGGAGGGTCAGCAAACAATGGGTTGCCCACATTATTTTGGAGGCTTCTTTGTGAGTCTTTCTTTCCCTGAGGCAGCTGCCCCATCCGCTTCTCTGGAACTTGCTGTTGTCTAAGCTGGCAGTGACTGCCAGCTGGCAAACAGATGGACTGAGGTCTGTTTCTTTCCACAAGTTTGGAATTAGATGATACTTGCAAAATTGTGTGCTTCTGAAGCCGGGGAGGAAGAGGGAATGGCTCAGGAGTAGATGAGGAAGGGAAAGAATTAAATATCTTATAAATCCTCATCTCACCATATCAGAATGAGAGGAGAAATCCCACCCAGCTGCATCCAGTGTGGGAACTCTCTCGTGGATAGGGATTTCTCATTTTACTGCGCCTTATGACCCCTTTTCCATCCAGACAAGCTGTGAGAGGCTGAGGTGAGGCCGTGAAGGTGGAATGGGGCTGCTCTCGCCGGTCGTGGAACACCTGAGATCCTCTGTGACTCGGTGGGTTCCAGACTCTGTGGTCACAGCACCTCGGGGACAGTGCCACCGAGGGAATGGCCACCCGCCATTCCGCCTGCCAGCCACAGGGTGTCACTTAGAGTGCAGGTAAAGCGAGTGTCCCCGCGGCTGCTCCGAGTCACCTGCGGGGGATGGATGGATGGATGGATGGATGGATGGATGGATGGATGGATGGATGGATGGATGGATGGATGGATAGAGGGTGACCCTGGGCTTGCTCTGGGACGGAGCTGTTCCCATCCTGCTGCATGGCAAAAGAGCCTCACTGAGGAGAAGCAGGGACAAGGACACGTCGGGGAGGGATGTTCTGGGAGGGATCCTGTGTCCCCTCTTGTGTGGAGTGTTAGTGGAGAGCAGGTCACTGCCTGAGGGTGGGTGGTGCCTGCTTTCACCAGGGCTGCTCCGAGAGGCCGAGGGAAGGGCAGTGCTGAGCTTTGTTCCCAGGCAGGTGAGGGTTGTGGTGAGGATGTGGAGCCATTCAGGGGTGAAACAAATCTATCAAAGGAGCTTCACCCACCGACAAGAACCTGCCCTTGGGTGAGGCAGGGATCGCTCCTGGCTGGACACACCGTGTTCATCACTGCACTGCTTGCCTTTGCATCCATCTGATCTCTCCTGCCTGGGTGCTGTCCCCTGGCAGGAGCTGTTGGATTTTCCCTCAGCTGCCTGACAGATGCTCCAGGTGCTCCCACTTGACAGGAATAACTCACAGGTGTGTTAACAGTGGGGCAATATCACCTCAGCTGTGACCTGCCTGTTGCTCCTGTTCTGCAGAACAATTAAATCAGTTAAATTAGTCACATTTAGGTTCTTTAAGTTTCCCTCTGTGCTCTGCCATGACATGAAAGTATCTTTGCTGTTCATATAAAGGTGAATCTGTGCAACTTCTGTGGCTTGGAGGAACAGAACTTCAAGCTGCATCCTCATCCAAATAAAATTCTCCAGCTCTTACAGTCATTCAAGGCTTTGCCCAAGGTTTGCTGTCCTGGGAAAGGGAATCTCCTGTTCAGTTTTGGACCCCAACATCCAGACTTGACACCCAGATTAGAACAGCCATTCTTAGCTGCCTGAGAAGTGGATGAGAAATAAGGTTTCCCATGGAAATTGGAGGGGAATGGATTTTTAGTAGATATTTTCTTTTTTTTTTCAGTGTGGTTTTCATTCCCCTCAGATGTTATTCTTGGAGTTTGTAATTGGTAGCTCTTGGGACAAATTCATAAAATCAATAAAACTCAAATTGCTTTATGCTGACTCCTTTCTCTGCAGTGCTGGGAATAACAGAGGGCCAGATGCTGCTCCATATGAGACTTGTGCAGGGAGAAGCAATAGTTTGAAGCAAATTATAGGAATAGAAACTCAGTATTAAAAAAAAAAAAAAGGCAACAACAAAACCTCAAGTCTCATGAAGAGTTTTCCCTGGGAAAACAGAAGAAGGAAGAACCTTTCCCAATGTGGTTGTATTGTCCCAAACCCCTGGTGTTTGGAAAGCACTGACCATGCTGTGACAGAAGAATTAATGCAGAGGAGCTGCATCCTCCTCAGGCAGCCAGGGAGCAAAGAGAGCTTTGGAAACCAGAAAATGTGTTATGGAAATGAGACAAACACAGAAAATAGGAAATTACTTTGCTAGTGCATCATCACCATTTTAACTAAACTTAGATGTGACTTCCTGGGGATTCTTTTTCTCATTTCTAGGAATTTTTATTAAACTTAAGAATTGCTAAATTATGCCAGTAATCCCTGAAACATCAGCATTTGTGTATTTCAGAGTACATGATGAGCAGTCAGGACTTGTTGCAGAATCTCCAGACTCCACATTGATTCCTTCTTTGCAACTGGAGGAGCAGATGCAGAGTTTGGAAGCAGAAGGATTTCTAAGATTGTTGTTTCTGGGCTGATCTTAACACACTTGAACATGAAAACTCCAATCTCTGTGTGGGAACCAGTGTGGAAAACAGGAGTTTGGTTGCTGGAAATGGATTTCTAGGATTCATAAGGGGGGACACCCTATTCCTTTGCAAGACAGCAGAGTAAGAGGCTGGGAATGAAGGGGTCAGTGAGAAGCAGGGCCCTTCAGAGAGATTTCCCAGTGTCCTCCCAGAGAAAGCTCCTCACAGGTTCCTCCTGGTGGGAGTTTCTTCTGTTCCAGGAGGTCTGGGGGAGAGAGGGACCCCTGACTTAGGAAGGTCTTTTTCTTCAAGGTCTCATTTTTCTTTTCAGGATGTAGATGGTGACACCTTGTGTGGGACTGCAGGGATTTGGACAGGGGCGCACCTGTCTGGGGGAGTGGGACTGTGTGGGGACAGTGACCCCATCACCAGCTCACAAGGCCTTTGCAGAGAAAACCCCTTTCATTCTTAATTGAGAACACTTTGTATTAAAGAAAGACAGGATCCCACAGACCCACATTTTGGGTAATTTTGGCCATCTAATCCAAACTTCTGAATTTCCCACTCCACATAAATCTCGTGTATAAACTCACCCACTTGCCCCTATGTCATTAATTACCAAATCTCTCCCTCCCATTTGGCCTGTCTGAAGATGCACATTTCCACCAGAGCTGCCTGGGACTCAGGAAGCCTCTTGTGCAGCCCAAAAATCAGGCAGCTTTTGTTTTGTGTGAAAGTGAGGGAACAAAGTCCCGCTTGGATCTGCTTTCTGTTTCCAAGCCTGTCTCAAAAGGGACAGGGATAAATCCAAGTGCAGCTGTGGTGGTTCACTGCATTGCCCAGTTCCAGAGAGAGGCTGTAGCAATAGAATACTGGATTTTGCTGCTGCTTATTCCTTTTTGGGGAGAGCTAAAAGATCCCCACAAAGGTCTTTTCACATAGTTAAGTCATCCTTGTCCACCTACAAACCCATTCTCAGTGTGGATTTATTTTTTTCATCCTGTTCTGTTTTTAATCCCTTCATCTCTCCTGTGTTCACTGCATGTTTCTCCTAGGGGAAAAAAAAAATCCATCAGCAGTAATAACAGCAGTTTTATTCTCTGTGAGCACTTTGGTTTATTCCTTCTGTGAATGCTGAGGAGGAATGAAGGGTCTCTGAGCTGACCCAGTGAGGGGAGTGTGACAGAAGAGCACAGACATCACAGCAGAGTGGTTCAGTTTATCCTGGGAATACGTAAAAAGCTCTCCTGAAACTAGAAATCTGCTAATCAATAGCTGGATTTTTCAGCAAACAGGTGCAAAGTCTTTCCCAGAGATTCCTATTTTACTGATTCTCTGTTAGATCTCAGCTGCAAATCCATGGCTGAGTTCCTGGGATTACAGATGAGCACCTGACCACACTCACTGTAACTACAGGGCTTCGAGAGAATCTGGGGGGTTATTTTTTCATCACTTCTTGGACTGGTCACATTTCTGCCTGTCTCCTGTCTGCCTCCAGTGCATTATCTCTTCTAGGCTCTTTATCCAACCCCATTCTCATTTTCCCAGTCCCTGAGCAGGGACAGAAAGAGGCACGAATGAGGTAGATGTGAATGAATCACTGATGCTCTGGGACCAGATGAAAATCAACTGTGTGTGCACTCAGCTTCTGGTGCACCTGAGCTAAAATTCACCTCCTGAAATCTCAGGGAAAGAAATTGATTTTTCTGCGGTAGGTCAGTTATGTGTGTGTGAGTCTTTAGGTTCATTAATAGCTTTGAAAACTGCACTGGGATTTTATCAGTTCCTTCTTGAAACTGAGCATTTCTAGGGATTTCGAGTGCAGAGCTGAAGAAGCTCTGGCTTTGCTTGGTGAAAATAAACCTGGTGTGGCAATATGATGTTGCAGTTTGGACTAGATGAACTCTCCTGCTCCTTCTAACCCAGCATTTCTGTAGTTCTGTGATATCCCTACAGATCTCAAATGGATCCTTTTGTGGCCTCTCTCACCAACTGTTTGTTTTTCATGGTCACCTGTGACTTCGTGATGGTGGTTTTTATATGAAGAACTTGTGTTACGAAGTGTGCAACAGAGTGAGAGTCATCTCAGGCTCTCGTTTAGATTCCGTTTACCTGTTGATACGTGGTTTTTCTGCACCATTAAAATAGTTTAGTTCATCCTTTGCTTGCTTTTAGGGGAGTAGAGTGATACTCACGGGCCACTGACCTTTGTCTAGTTGCCATGTTACCTCAGTGACAATCAGCTGGAAAAGGCAGGGCTAATTGCTTTGATTTAATCCTGAAATGTCAATGACTCAGTGATGGCTCATTCATGGAAGCTCTCTGCTCGAGGCAGAAGGACTGGATAAAAATAGCTTCCTTGGGATGAACTTTAAGCGCTGGAAGTTTCAAATCATAGCATCAAAGAATGGTTTGAGTTGGAAGAGGCCTTAAAGATCACCTAGATCTGACACCTCTGCCATGAGAAGGGACAAGGGAATGGGGCAAACCTGTGGGAAGCATGCAGAAAGCATATGTGCGAAAGAACTGCAGTTGCCTCATTGCCAGCTGTGGCACGTCAGGCAAAAATCTGAGTTGCCGCCCCAAAGAGCAGCAGGTGAGAGAAGGGAATTGAGGGTTAAATACCAGATGTAAAGAATAAGGGTGATACTGTCTCACATCCAAGGCTGGCAGCAGAGAATAACACAGACAATTCCTGATGTCAGGGCCACCAGATCCTCTGAGCAAACTAAAACTCAACAGAAGAAAATGTCAGACCCAAAGTATTTGTCTTGTAAATGAAAAGGGGATGTGCAGCTTGATTTTTCGTGTGTTTGGCCCAGCTACCTTCTCTCCTCCCACGTCTCAATGGGCAAGGGATGCTCATAAACTGATTTGCTTCATTATTTTTCTTGCTGCCTCTCCTCTGGCATTCTTGTCCCCTGATGTGGTGGGCAGGCACATGACACGACCCCAGCCATAGAAGCACTCTGGTTCTGGCTGTGTTGCCTTCAGTGTGAATTCCAGGACTTCCCTGGCCTCAGCTGGCACGGATCCATCTGGGGCATCCACGTGGGGTAGTTCTGGAGCCCTGCTGCAGCCAAGAGGCAGCGTCTGTGGCTGTGCCAGTTTGAAGGGGAAGGGATGGAGGCAGTTCCATGCTGAATGCAGCTTGTTTCAGTCAGAAGAGACAGCAAATGAGACCTGTTCATACCCTGCAGCTGGCCCCGGGCGAGCTGCTTCAGGCTCCCGTCCTTCAATTCTGCCCTGTGTAAATTAACTCCAGTATATCAGGGACTCTGAGGCTTTCCAGCTCTGTAAAGAGTTCTCTCCTCCTTTTTTTGGTTTAGAGTGCAAGAAGTTCCTTGTTAACATGCCACCTTTCTTCCTCAGTGTCATTAATTTCAGCCAGGAGAGTTTTGAGGAGAGAATCTGTGTTTTGCAGTGCTTCGAAAGAGTTTTCATACAAAGGCTTTTGGGTGTACAAAGTGCTAAGCAGGCAGCTGGATGTCAGTGTCTTAATATTGTTCTCTCCAGGTCTCTCTTTCAGCAATATGGAGACGTGAACTGAATGGAAATCATCCCTTTGTGGGGTCTGGGAAAACCAGAGATACTTTCATTAACATCTTCAGAACTGCAGAAATATCCACCGAGAGCTTGGATATTTAATTTGTGTAAGTGATGAGTACAGTCACCAATATATTTGTGAGTTTAGCCATAAGATCTCACAGCTCTGTATCTCTTTTAATGCCTTCTTGTCTTGATGCAGACCTGCTGGTCTGTAGCACCTGCAGGTTTTCTGTGTGCCAGATGAAGTGCTCAGTTATCACAATCACATTTATTCAGCTATTTGCTGCTCTTCTCTGCAATGCAGGGTTGTTTCCTAGGCTACATTTTCTAGTAGAATACATGTCCTGTTGTCAGATCCCATCCAGTGGATTTGGCTTCATTCCTTGATCCGGTGAGGATAAATCAGTGAACCATCCTGCTTTATCAGTGGAGATTGGCTTCGTTTTCCATGAGCTGAGTTTTATTTTTTCAACTTTTTTTTTTTTTTTCTGAAAGCACACTTCAAATACATGGTGCAACTTTGTAGCAGAGATGAAGAGGAGTTTCAAACTCTCCGGCAAAATAATGTGAGACGAGGGAAGGAGGAAGCAGCCTTTGATCAGGCTCTGCATTGCCTTTTTCTTGCTGAAACCTAAATAACAATGGATTGATTCTCTAAAAGGTTCTTGGTGTCAGCCCCATGGGTGCAGGGGACACTTTGGGTGCGAGCAGTGCAGGGTGTGACAGGGCCAGCAGCCCACAAGTGCAAGAAATGGAGCAACAATAAAACCAGCAGCTTAATTCTGGGTCCAAAAAGTGCAGCAGTAGAAGTAGAAGGAGAAACAAAGCTGCTGTTAGGACAAGGAGGGGGAAAAAGAGGAAAACAAAATAGGAGAGGAGAGGGCTCAGGTTTTCCTGTGCATTGTGGGGTTTGGTGCCTCAGTGAGTCTGACAGCCTGACTCTGGAGCTGAGGTTTGTGTCTCTGCTCACCCCAGCTCTCATACACCCATCTGTGACTCAGCCTCTGCTTTGCTCAGCTCACAGCGAGCACTTGCAATAAATCAGCGTCTTTTGAGTGCCTCCGGTTAATGTTGATCTCAGCTGTGCTCTGGGCCACGGCAGAGGGCTGGAGCCAGGCAGCTTTACAGGTGCAATCCTTATTCCTGAATGGGTGTCATTAGCTCTCCCCTCTGCTCAACCTTCACAGCTGCTTTCATTGCACTGACTGAGATGAGCTAATTACACAGATTATGCAATTTTGCTGCACATAATACGTGTAATTTTGTAATGAAGGAGTGGTGCTATGTAATAACAGTTCACACAAACCTGCCTTTGACACAAGGGTCTGGCAGGAAGCTTGGCACGAGAAACTTTGCATAAAAGAGTTAAATAAGACCATCAGATCATTGATAGGGAAAAACTCCAGACGTTTCTGTGTTCTTTTGGAAGTGCTAAAATATCCACAAAGATTGATTTTTTTTATTAATAAGTAGGTTTCAGCTGCAGAAGTAGCAGTGTCCTGAATGCTCAGATGAATCTCATGAATACATGCAAATAAATGATTCATAGAAGACTTGATTTCTTTTTTTTGCATGATCAGGCAAGAGATTTTTTTGCTTGTTGCCCTGGTGGTGTTTGTTGCAGTCTTTTCTTCATAGAATAATAGAATAATTAATGTTGGAAAAGACCTCTGAGATCATCAAGTCCAACCATTAAACCAGCACTTCTTGTTTGCTTCTTTCTGTATGGACAAGATTATTGATTATTGATGGTAAAATTAGCTTCATTTTGCTGGCACTGCTGTGGGGTTGAAGAACCAGATTTATTTTTTCTCTAAGTTCTTAACAAACTCTGGAAAATATTTGCCCCAGGCAGCTACTGGGAGGCTCTAGGAGGCCAGAGAGGAAAGAGAGGAGCTGTACTGGTTTAACATGGCAAAGGTTTGATAGCAGGGGAATGCAGGAGTGGTTATCCTGAGAAGAGGTGGTCAGGGGCTGTCCCCGTGTTTGAAAGAGCCAAATTAATTAATTAAACTGCTAATTACTCAGTAAACTTTTTCTCATCCTTAGAGTTTTCCATCGTATTTTATACCCCTGTCCTGATGAGGAGAGGTGGAGAACAAGAGGTCTGGTGGGCACCTAGCAGTCAGCCAAGGTCAACCCACCGCAGAGGGACATCGAATTAATGCAGGAAAATTCATCCCGATACATTTTACTCAAAATTCCTCAAGCTTGGGAATACGGGTATGAGGGCTGAACCCTGCAGAGCACAGGCTGCTGTCCTAGGGAGAGGCTTCCAGAAGGCAAACTGGAGCATTTGAACGGAATTTTGAATTGGAATTTTTGTTCAGTCTGATCTCTGACTGTATTTTACAGCAGGTGGAAATGTTTTAAATCCAGCCCGTGGTTTATAGCTAAACGCACTCCCTGCTTTTGAGTCTCAGAACACAGTCAGGTTTCAGAGTGCTGACTCAGAGACGTTTTTATCTCTCAGTGAAATCATGAAGAAATTCTCTCTGCCTGTAGCAGATATCCTTTCCCAAAATAGGGACACCAGACTAAAGTGATGTTATTTTTACATGAAATTCCAGCTTAGTTGTCTCACTTCAAAGAATATCAAAATCAATCATTTTTCATAGAAACAAACGCAGTGCTCTGTGGTATCATCATCCCCTACCAACATTTTTAAATTTCCCTGAAGTTTCTGATACCATTTGCCATGACATATCCTGTTTGGCCTGGTCCTTAAAATCCCACAGGCATGTGTGTTTCTGCCTTCTCTAACGTGGCTGCAGAGCTGAGGATCTCAGTTTCCAGTCCGGTGCCATTGTTGAGGAGCTGTGCCATGACACCTCCAGGCTTTCCTTCACTAACTGCTCTCCATTCAGGAACTTCAGTTTGGACCATTTCAGCAGCATTTGTGAATCAAATTCCCTCACAGTTATCACAAGGAAAGTTGTCTGTTAAACTGCTGCTCTCTGGCTCCCCAAACCCTCCTACAAGTGCATTCTGTTTAACTCAGTGTTTCCGTTCTGAGACCAGTCACTTCAGCAGGTCACGAGCAACGCTATTTCAGGGTGGAAGAAAATGTAAGTGGAAAGAAAGTGGTAAAGGAAAGGAGAAAATAGATTGAAAGGAGGGTTTGTAAACTGGCTGTGGTCACTTGTAATCAAGCAGCATTTCCTGCAGTCTGAAGCATCCTGTGAGTGGTTTTGGTAAGTGATTTTGGTAGGAAGGTAACAGAGGCCCTTGGAGTCACTGGCATATGCATTTTGCACTGTAAATCTGTTTAAAGAGATAATGAACTGTATTCTTCTCTCAGACTGAACTAAATCCTCAGTAATCCTCTGAAGGAAATGTTTCTTCCTGACATATTAATGAGGTGCAGTTGTGCAAGGGCTAATTACAGTGATTAACTGCATTTCACAGATGATGACCAGAAGAAACAGTTACATGATGTGTATTGCATCTTATTCGTGTTTCAAAAATAATGAGAGGAAATTTTAATTACCTTTGTACTGTCATTAGAAAAATCTTCTAACCATCTTCTGTTGATTAATCCAAAGATAAATCCTCCAGCACAGGAAAGGAACAGACATTCTATTCTACACACTTCATGGGTAATTACTTAAAGAATCTTCCATCTATAGAAAGATTTAGATTCTATTTTAAGAGGAGAAGAGTTTGAGGGTGGTGCATCAAATGATCTCATTTCACATGATATAATTAAGATCAGATAGCTGAGGAAAAAAAAATCTTGGTAATCATTTAATTTTAAAAGCCATTAATGGGAACTACTCCAGCAGTTGTAGCTGCATGACAGTAAAGTCATCTTTTACTCACTAGCATTTCATTTGGGAACTGTTGTGTAGCAAATCTCTCTTTGTAAGGCACAGCAGGGGAAATGAAGGTTCAGCTGTGAACTCCCTCATCAGAGAATCAGAGAATAGTTTGGGTTGGAAGGGACCTTAAAGATCATCCAGTTCCAACCCCCTGCCATGGGCAGGGACACCTTCCACTAGACCAGGTTGCTCAGAGCCCCGTCCACCCTGGCCTGAAACACTCCCAGGGATGGGGAATCTCTGTTTTTGTTATGGATAGGATTTACAGAATCATAGAATCAGAGAATATCCTGAGCTGGAAGGGATCCACAAGGATCATCAAGTCCAACTCCTGGCCCCACACAGACACTCCAAAATCCCACCCTGTGCATCCCTCAGAGTGTTGTCCAAACATTCCTGGAGCTCTGGCAGCCTTGGGGCCGCGCCCATTCCCTGGGGAGCCTGGGCAGTGCCCCAGCACCCTCTGGGGGAAAACCTTTTCCTGATACCCAGCCTAAACCTCCCCTGACTCAGCTTCAAGCCATTCCCTCAGGTCTTATCACCAGAGAGAAGAGATCAATGTCTGCCTCTCCACTGCCTGTCATGAGGATGTTGAAGACCACAATGAGGTCTCCCCTCTGTCTCCTCTTCTCCAGCTGAACAAGCCAAGTGCCCTCAGCCTCTCCTTGTATGGTTTCCCCTCCAGACCCTTCGCCATCTTCATTGCCCTCCTTTATATGAGAGTCAGGAGCACTTCTGTAAAAGCCATCCTTGCTGTGCTCGCTGTGGTCATCACTCCTTTGGGCTGTGATGTGCAACTGGGGGTTTTTGTTGTGCTCTTTGAAGTCTCCTCACTGCCTGGCTTGGATCCTGCACTCAGCCTCCAGTTCCTTGTTCCTACACTGCTCCTTCCTAGCCATAGCTCACAGCAATTTTGGAAAGGTGCTGTTTTCAGTCACAGCACAAGGGCCTGGGTCTCTGCCTGAGGCTTCTGCTACTGCAACTGAAGCCAGCGCTGTAGAAAACCTCCAGATGCCACTTCAGCAGAAAGAATCGAATTCCTAAGACCCAAAATGTTCTCTTGTGGGTATTAATCCATCACTACACCTGCTAAAATCATAGAGGGATCAAAGCCCAGACTTAGGAAGTATTGACTTCTCTTCAGGCTGTGGCTTTCTGCATGGTCTGTGTGACCATGCCCCATCACAGGTGACCGTGCCCCATCACACCCATCCTGAAAGAATGCACATCTTCATTTAGATTTTATTACTTTCGAATTCTTCTAAGCCCAGTGCTAGGAAACTGTACCAGTGAACCTCAAGATCCAAAATAAGGGGGGTTTTGTCCATGTGAGGTGGGATTTATCTCACTGAGCTTGAGCCATCTGTGAGTGATGACTCCTCAAAGCCTTCTCAACTCCATTTCTGGTGAACAGAGAAAGGTGCAGAGACCAAATCACCTTCTGAACATACCCAGTTTTAGCAATAATCCCAAAGGTTTCCGCATCTGCACTGTTTCTGTGGCTGACAACAAGTGAGGAAGAGTGGCACCACTGCAATCCAAGCAAAAGAGGAACCTTACAGAAATACTTAGGTGTATTTTGTGAACAGATAATTAGAATGTAGCACTATGGACCTGTGTATCACATTTTATTACCTTCTAAAAAGTGCTTTTTTTTTGCTTTTTTTTTTATTCCTCTCCCCATATCTTGTCCAGAGATAAGGTCTAACCTACCTCTGGAATTACATTCCTTCAGGAGGGGCAAATGCATTCCTGAAGGAAGAACCACAGGTATCCCAGAAGGTCTTTGCCATTTGGCATTGCTCTGGGAAGGGGAGGTGACAGAGCAGTTGGACACAGACTATTGCACTGTTTTCAAATAAAACTCATAGAGCAAATCAGGAACAGTGTTAGAGCTTGATAGAACAGCACTTACTTAGTCCCTTGAAGCACTGATCCAAAATGAGCATTTCCAGTGGAACTGTTAAGTAATTGCTTATTTTTCTTAGAGAAGAGGCTTCAGGATTTGGATGCTCATTTGTGCAGAGGTTTTATGTTGCACTGCAGACCTTTTTCGTGTTCACATTAAATTAAAAGTAGGTCTAAACTGTCAAGCTAGCATTGATGCCATGAAGATTTTTTGCCTTTTCTTTTATACCCCTGTTATACCTTTTTACAACTTCTGTATTCCTAGTGCTTTTTGCCTACATTCTTGGACTTGTTTGTCAAGCTGAGAGACTAAACATTTTAGAAGCTTTGTAGGTAGGGATCAGTGTGCCCCAGACCCCAAGGTTCTGGGGTCCAGAACATATTCTGTAAGCTAAGATAGAACCATCCAGGGGAAGGTTCCTTGGGGAGGGGGGCTCACTTGAGCCTCTCATTGGGGAATCTTTGATAGATATGATAATTAGTAACACCTATAATGTTATACCCGATCTTTTGGGGGGTGCATTTTTGCGGGGTGCATTTCACTGCATTTGACCTGGACGTGTGCACCTAAGGATCCTTAAAATAAATACCAAGGTAAAATTCCTTTTCCCCTTCTAACTGTGTATGACTCTTGATTTTAAGACCAGGAAAAGGCATCAGCATAGTTTTCAAAAACATTGTGTAGCTTTTCTTTACCCCATTCATGATGTGCACGGGACGGTTTTATTGTCGTAAAACATAATTCACTGCTTTTCAAATGCAATCCTGAATGCTCGTTTCCCCCTACCTTTACAAAAACAGTGAAGTTACCTTTAATTCATCTATTAAAGAAAACAACTCTAGTATCATCATATCCCCTTTCCCACATTTGATATACAAGTCAGTAGCTCATTATTACTTGGCAGAGGAAGTCTAAAGCTGCGTTAAATTTGAAAAATGTTACAAATTTAAGACACTTTTTCATGCACTTTGGATTCTGTGAAGCCCAAAGCAGTTTATCTGCCCATTCAAGCATCTTTGTTGTTGTTTGTTGGGGTTGGTTTTTTTTCTTTTTTTTAATTCTACACCACAGTCGTTCATGGCTAACTTGGGATTTAAGGTTTTATGGTTTGGTACCAAGGAGAACTTCAATTAAGCAGTCCTCACTTGACTACCTAGTGCTTAAATATTGCTCACTCAACTTGCTCTTGGGGAGCTTGTTTTGTAGTTGAAAAGGAAATGGCACTGAGGATAAATCTGCCTGGGTTTAAGAGATGTGATGTATGAGTTTTCAGTAGTTTTTCTTTTCATAAGGAGAAGATCTGAGAAAATCTGTTAACAAAGTGTCTAAATGGGAGAGTCTCAGCTAAGTGGAAGTGAATGATGAGCACTGAACACTTCTCTGAGGTGAATGAGCACTTTCAAATATATTTGACCTGATCTAATTGCTGTCTTTGTTGAAAGGAGATGGTAAATCTTTTTCAAGAGACCTTTTTTCCCATCTAGTTTCTGAAACTCCTCTTGCATTGTCACTGTAAACAACCAGTCTTAGTGCCCAGCTTCCATGTCAGCATGACAAGAAATCAGTGGGTATTTAAAGAGCAAGGAAATTCAGCTCTGAAGGACAGGAGCTTTCTGAGGCATCCTCCCTTACAGCCCTTTGTGCAGTTACCTGTATTAAACTAAATCTGACATGTGCTGAAGCATCACCAACTCTTTTATCCTCTTTGGAACACCTGGAACGTTTCCTTCACCTCCAGTTCTTGCCTAATGTTCTTGCTGGATGCAGCTTTTCTTTAGGGATGGTGTTGGCATAAGAAGACTGCCTTGCTCCCCTCTTTTGTTGTTTAATTTCAGCCCAGATCAAATTTATTGTGCTGCTTCCAAATCCCTGGAGCCAGTGTTTATGTCCCAGCAAGGTGGTACATAAACCTGTGGCTGATGAAGCCAGCAAATTTGGGGTTTGGAAACTTCACTTCTGGATTTGAAGAGAAGATCTTCATATCAGCTTTAGGAAAAGAAGGGAAAAATTGAAATATGGGGAAAGAATGTTGAGGAAAACACTGAGCTGAGTGGAAACAGTGACAAGTGTCGTTTTTAGTGCTCTGAGAGGGGTCCAGAATGTTGGGGGGGCTGTTCTGTCCTTTTTTGGATTGTGAGGAGATTTATATGACAAAGCCTAAGATAAATGCCCTGAATGTAAAGCTGTGCAAGGTGTGCAGAGTTCGGTGCCAGCATGAGATGATGTATTCTTTCCATCCACACCCTTATCATCATGGAACTGCATGGAGAGTGAATACCCCTGTTTACTGCAGTTCCCAGAGCTGTTTGAGTGGTACAGACAGCGCTGACATCACAGATATGTGGGTCTTTAAAAGATGCGTGTGATGATGTTGGAGCTGCCACACCACGTTTGCCAGGCTACAGAGAACCCAAAACCACACGGGATGGTTCAGAGATGGCCCACTTATCATTCCTGCTTGAAATAAGCTCCAGATCTTAAGATTCATCAGGGAGTTTAGCCAAGAAATGAAGCTGGTGGAATGCTTTTCTTAGACTGTCACAGCATGTGCTGACAGCGTTTTATGCGCTATAAAATTAGAAGAGATTTTAAAATCCCCTTTCTCCCTCCCATGCCATTTCAAACCCCCAAAGAGACAATAATTACCAGGTGATAAGAAAGCACCTTCCCACATAACAGCAGGCTTTCCACATGAGAGATGCAGTGTATTAATCAGGTTATGGCAGGGGAACAGCCTCTTTTCCTCTTTTCCAGCTGCCTTTTGCAGAAGATTATTCAAGGTCTTTCTGGCCAACAAGTGATCACTCGGCTCCTTGTGCATGGAGGAATCTCTTGTGGAGGATCACTTGTGTGCGGGCTGGGAGATGTCTTGGGAAGCTGGGCTAGAACAGAGACCCAGGAGCAGTGCACAGTCCCATCTTGCTCTCAGCGAGCCAAAGGCGTATCTCTGATCTGCCTTTTCTGATTGATAAGGTGCTGTGAACATGAAAACAACCCTTACAGAACAATATGGTGCTTCACAGTTCCCTCTCAAAATTAATCTTGTACTTCTTCACTTCCTTTTTGATATCACTTGCAAACCCAATTTCCTGGTGCCTGTCCAGCACTAGCAAACATTGTATGAGATATTATTTCTCTCATGTTTCTGATCTCACTTAAAGTTTCAATACGTGCTGTCCTAGAGGGAAGGACTGGTACATGATTCATAGTCCATGCTATATTTTGGGAAAGGGTAGAAATGCAGCAGTGGAAGCAGCAATATAAAGCATGGGAAGGGGAGCCCTGGGTGGTTTAAGCAGTTGGTGAACTTTTAAATCCAGGCTTTAGCAAGGAGGTGCATCATCAGCCTAGCAATTGCTTATCTACAAACCCAGCTATTGCCTGCTGCCCTTCTTATCAGGTAAAAACATCTCTGGACACTGAGTTCCCTGTAGCACTGCTGTGCTGGGTGATTAATTCAATAAACTTTTTGGCACTATTTTCAAGGATGGGAAGAGAAAAACTGAGAGGGAGGCAGAATTGGAGCTCAAAAGCCCAGTACTCTATGGTAATTGCTTTAATGAAAGTTTCCTGTTCCTCATTGTGGCTGTGTAAGAAAGAAGATCTGAGCTGGGTGTAGCTTTTCTCCTGGCAATAGCTGTTTTTAAACCTTATTCTTCACCCAGTGGGAGAAGGAATTTATGTGGAGGGACAACCCACAGAAAATGTAGCACTGTTAGTGTCTGTAATAGGCTTTTGAGACTTAGAATTATTGTTGTGTTTCCCTGTATCTGCAGGAACTTTACTTTCTCATCTCAAACAAACCTAATCTGTGATGGCCTAAAGGAGCTATTTATAACCTCCACATCTGCAATCTCCACAGTCAAAATTCAGCCTCTTGATGTTGCTGAATATTTTGCTCATCCTGTAAAATTGTGTGATTAGGGAAGGGGTTCTACTCAGACACCTCAAGTTCACTTCACAGAAATTGGGAGGGCTTGCCCATTCTCATCCCCTTTTTAAACTTACATTATTAGAAGGGGAAATGTGGTTCAGCAAAACGAGCTCATATCTGCCAAGAAACATCTGGAATTTCTTTATGTTCCTTTTATTAGGCTTAGCTATGAAAGCTGGCAGGGGCTGCTTTGGCAAATGGTCACCCGTCTCATGTTTGCAGGCTTTTTTTGTCTTGCAGACAGTCTGTTTCTTCCCTGCCTTCTCCTGATGAATATTTAGGCTTGGGGAAGACACGGTGCTTCCTGGCAACCACACACAGCACGAACTGACAGCAGCGTATGTTGTGTTTTTGTCCAGACGTCCCAAGACGTGCAAGTGTGACAGGATCTGTCTGAATCATCCTGGAGGGCTGTGATTTTCTAAAAGACGAGGATTCTTACAAAGTGCTGGATGTATGATCTGGACAACAGTTTGAAATGGGGAAAAAAAAACCCCAAAAACCAACTAACAAAGAGAATCCCTGTCAGGCCAAGCAACTATTGTGGTTCCTGATGGGCGTTCCTGTGGTGCAGGCAAACCCCCAGTGCTGACTCAGGAATAATAATCAGGTTTTGCAGATCCTCCTGGCCTGTTAGCCCAACTCCTTCCCTGTGTTGTGTGTGGTGTTTTCTCTCACCTTCCTGGGTTGCTCTTATTTTCTGTCTCTCCCGTGTGGTGCTTTCCTCTCACAGCCTCTGCTGCTGGAGCAGAGGTTTCATCTGAATTCCTTGTCAAAAAGTGTTTGGACCCTACCAGGCAAACATCCCATTTTGGGTGCATTTGGGAGTCTGCTCTCATCCCTCCTTTTCTCAGCCACCTTTCCCATTATTTTTGCAGAGTTCTGGGAGCAGGTCAGGATTATTCCCAGTGAACATTGACTCTGTGCCATCTTGAACCATTCCTATAGCTGCTGTGCTTTGCTTTTGTGACTGTAACTCATAGATTCCTGAATAAATTCCAGGCAGCAGAGGCTCTGTGAGAAGACCATTGCATCCCACATTCCCCCTTTGCTGAGGCAAAAACTAGAGTAGAGGGAGGCTGCACACACTCATTTCTTTCAAGAGCAAAATTGTCTTCTCAAGTCATCTGTCCTGCAACCCCAGCCTCCAGCTCCTTTCCTCTCCCTCTCCCTCCTTGTTAATCAGATCTTAGTGCTTCTCAATTCCACAGTGCTTTACTACAGGTAATAAAGTACAGTTACACCTCTCATTATCATTGCTGTCTCTGTGCATTCAGTAATTATGCCAGGTGACTAATTGAATTCTGAATTTCAACTAAGAAGCAATTACCATAAAGATCAAACATCATTACCAGACTGTGCCCTTCCAGCCTTCCAGAAGGGGGTTAGGGAGGGAGTTTCGTGGCTCTGTGCTCTCCTGGTCAGTCAGGCTCAGAAACAAATTGTGCTGCAGCCCTGGGTGATGCCTTTCCTCCTCCTGGTGCTCTGCAGCAATTCACTGCCACTGCACAACAAAGGGAGAATTAATGACCTGTTGGACTAACCAGCAGAAAAAGCATTTTCTTTGGTTCTACCTTTCTCCCTCGTGTGTTTTTTAGGTGGCTGTGTAGGTGGAAGTTCCCTTCCATGTGGGTGGAAGTGTTCTGGCCTGGGGAATCTTCCCTAGTAACTTGTGCATGATCAATGCAAACACGAGTTGGATGATAGCCTGTTCCTTAAAACAATTGCATCACCCAGAATCAAGTGAGGGAAGTCTTTAAAATAAACATAAAGTGTTTGTTCCACACCAAATTACAGGCCCACCCAGGCCAGTGTTTTGTTTGGCCCAAGCACCTAAATTTATGTGTGAAGATGCTTCTATTTGCCGTAGTGATTAAATCCCTCCTATTATCAATGTGGGGTCTATGGAAGAACAACTCAGCTCCATAAAGTAAATGGCCATGCATCAGGTGAATCTGTCTAGACTGTGCTGGCTGTGATCTTGACATCAACTAATCAGCTTAAATTTAGGAATTTAAGTATGGTTTGATGGCCTGGATTAAGTAGATACCGTGGACACTGCAGGTGACCTCAAATAGTGCTGGATGTCTCTCTGTCAGCATGGACATTGAGTCTTCACTCACTCATGAACATCTGCATCAGGACATCAGGATTTAAATGGCTTAATCTTGAACTAGAGAGGAGTATAAGAATAGGAGCAGTATGAAGAAAGACTCTTCTGGGTGCTCTTTGAGTTTCCAGCAGTCCAAGTTTCTGTGACTTGCTGAAGTACAAGTGATGTCTGTGTATCTTTTTGTGTGTGTGATGCCTTCTCCTGGTCTTAAAATCAAGAGTCAAACACGGTTAGAAGGGGAAAAGGGATTTTACCTTGGTATTTATTTTAAGGATCCTTAGGTGCACACGTCCAGGTCAAATGCACTGAAATGCACCCCGCAAAAATGCACCCCCCAAAAAATTTGGTATAACATTATAGGTTTTACTAATTAGCATATCTATGAAAAATTCCCCAATGAGAGGCTCAAGTGAGCCCCCAATCCCCAGGGAGCCTTCTCCTGGATGGTTCTATCTCAGTTTACAGAATGTGTTCTGGAGAGCACCTTGGGGTCTGGGGCACACTGATCCCCAGCTACGAAGCTTCTAAAATGTTGAGTCTCAGCTTGACAAGCAAGTCCAAGAATGTAGGGAAAAAGCACTAAGAATACAGAAGTTGTAAAAAAGGTGTAACGGGTATAAAAGAAAAGGCAAAAAATTTTCATGGCATCATGTGTGATACCTGGCCTTTCAGGAAAGATTAATTTGAGTAACTGGGTGTGGAAATAAGCCCAGCATGAATGCAGGGCTTTTATTTTGCAATAGGTTTTTGGGGAGTCATGTACTTTCTGTTTTCTGTTCAGCTGGAAGTGAAGAGGTTTGGGTTGGGGGTTTGGTTTGTTTTTTATATTTTGTTGGGCTTTTAAAAATCAGTTTATTTTTTTGCCTTGTGCTGAAAACCAGGTGAAGGGAAAAGATGATAACTTGAGGAATAGAGCTTTGTAATCTCCCTCTTTCATCTTTCTTCTTGAAGACACATGGAGGTCTGAGCTGGAAACCTTTGGGTTCTGTGTGTGGTCACAGCTGGGGATGTCTCAGGGATTTACCTGCAGACTGCACAAAGCCCTGGGAGGCTGCAGGCAGGATTAGCCAAGCATTTATCTAGTGCTGCTGAGCCTCTTCACTGGGATTTCTCTCCCTGTCTTCTGGGTGTTCCCCCAGCTGTTTCTGTAACAGCCCAGCCCTGAGATTTCAGAACAAGAGTTTCCTCAATCACAAGCCGTGAAATAATTTCCTAAGGAAATTAATATTATATAGAGATAATATATAATTGAATAATTATTATTTTTGAGTTATAATAGGAAGCTTATCACAGGAGCTGTAAGCAATTTGGGATGAAGAAGGCAGCTTCCAGGATGATTCCCCAGTCATCCTTCTGAGGAGTGATTATCTTGGGAAAGGGCAAGTTTGGGAATTGCATACCACTGCCCATGCCTCAATCCTGAAACAATTCAAAATTAAGCTGTGAAGAAACAGAATATTACTATAAAAGAGTTATATTTTATGGAATTTATGTTTTGTTAACCCTGGAGGAATGAAAGGAGTGAAAAATATTGCAAGAAGTTGTGTTTCCTGCGGTGAGCCATGTGGGATTAACTTTCCAGGAATCAGAAAGTCAAACGGAATGTGTGTTTTCTTTTGTGAAAAGTTTTATAGAAGCAGGTATTGAAGGACGTTGAAAAGAGCCATTTTTCTGACAGTTCTGTACAATTCAGTCTATAGGATTTTTCTAATGGCACTGCTTGCTGCCAGGAGCCCCAGCCTGGGGCAAGGAGAGTTCAAGGCTGGGTTGGTTGGGGCTTGGAGCAACCTGGTCTAGTGGAAGGTGCCCCTGCCCATGGCAGGGGGTGAGCTGGATGATTTTAAAGTCCTTTCCAACCCAGAATATTCTGTGATCCTCTGTACAAACAGAACTGAGAACCTCAGGTACCCTTAATCTTTGTAGGTCCAACGGAGAGTGCCTTGGGCTAGAAACCCAGAGAAATGTTTTTCTGAACTCTGAAGGAGCCTGGAGCACTTCTAAACTCCTGAAAGGTTCTGTTCCTGCCTTTGCTTTTGACCTGTTCTATGATCTGGGTGAAACACTTGAGCTCTTTAGCAGCTGGGAAATCAATGCAGCAAGTGAGCATAATTAGGCTGCTCGAGCTTCTCGTAAACGTTTTTAGGATTTCTTGGCAAAGGAAAACAACAGAAAACTCATCAAAGTTTCTGATGTGCTTGAAAGCCTGAAGACACATCGAGCTGAGCCAGACAGAGCCTAGTTTAAAATATTTTTCAAGGGGAACATTTCTTGCCTAAAGTTTGATTTATCTGCCTTCCAAGACTCTCCTATAAGTGCATTATATTTCTGTACAAATGTAAAAAAAACCCCAGCTGTGACATCTGGAGAAAACCTCTCGGCACAACGCTCGGCTTTCAGGTTGATGTTGGCTGATGTACAAAGCAATAAGCCTTGGTTGGGTAACTGTTCTTGCCTCTCCTTATTTTTGTCAGAACATCCCTCATTCACAAATAAAATATGTGGAGACAGATTCTTTTTGTTTTTTCCCAGTCTCCTGGATGTCACAATTATGCCACTGTCACTTATGATTTCTAGAAATAGTAAGCAGCTGTCCTGATGCTTTGTGAATCCTACCTGGCTCGAGCTTGTCACTGCAACAATCAGAAAAAAATAAAAAGCACCAAAGAGGGAGGGTGGCACATGAATAAATAATTTATAGCCCCATGATTCAGCCCCTATTTTTAGAGGCTCACTGTTTTTCTGAGACTTTGAAAAGGGGCTAAGAATAGTCTATACATGAAGTGATGTGTCCCTTATGCAACACAGGGTTTTTTCTGTCTCATTTGATCTGACTCCTATGAAATCTGGGCAGCCAATCTGAGGAATTTGTATCACGCAGTTCCCGTTGGATTTATTGGGGATCATTGTGGATAAGTACCCAAGAGAAAAATTTTTTGCTTAATACCAAACAAAATGTCTTATTTTGAACTTTAAATGAATAAAAATAATTTGGAGGAGATGCTGGGAGAATCTTGCAATGTCCCAGCATTTAGAATCCCCTGAAAAAAAAGGAATCTTTTAAGCTGGATTTCATAATTTCATGAATTCCTCATGAAATCCAATATTGGAAAGACCTGAGTTGAACTCCATGTTGTGAGCAACTGAGCAATTGTCTTGGGATACAATATTCAACACTGGGATATTTTGGGTTGTTTTACTCCTGTTTTCTTTGAATTTATCTAAGTTTTTTCTTTGGGGGAGTAAAACCTGGGTCCAGTTTCCATTTACCAAACCTAGCAAGTGATTTTTGCTGCCCCAGAACTGTGTGTTTCAAAATCCATTTATTCAGCTCAGAAGATGTCATCCAGCTTTAATTGTGGCACTGTGACAAAATGGGTTTTCTCCACTGTCTCTTCTGATTTTGCAGGCCAGCATATCACAGAAACTATTTTAATGTATATCTAAGGTGAAACCTCACTTATTTGAGCTTGCTTTCCATTGGAAAATTTGGGATAAACATCTTCATATTGGGGGCACCATGGACTGGCTGCTTTGCTGTGCCCTGAATCCAGAGTAGGAGGGGATTGGTGAGATGTGGACAAGACTGGCTACAAGTTGATATTCTAAAATTACAAGATTGAACTCCACCTGTGGCATATATTCAGAACTAACCTACCTTGAAAAGGAAGCCAAATTGCTCAGCTTGGTCAGAGGGCAGTACAGGGGCAAAAATAGTTCAATAGTTGTCTTAAAAAGTGAAGAAAAATATAGATACAGGATATCAACAAAAAAGAATCCCAGTGGAGAGATTTAACATACTGTCTGTAATAGTTTTACAGAGTAATTACTGAAAATTCTAGGGGTTTCCACTTTTTAATGTGGACTGAAGAAGTCCTGTGGGTAGGGGGTGGATGACATGACCCACTATGCTCTTGCAAGGTGTTCGTTGCATCTGTGGGTCTCTTGAGACTGCCACCGTCACTGCTAACTCCACTTCCCAAAGCCCTGTGTGTTCTAGGGAGTGTGTTCAGTGGGGTTCTGGTGTTCTGATTGATGGACCCTTCATTTCAACCCAGCTGACAGCTGACATGGATCAGCAAGCTGTCAAAGCAGTCACACACCCTCAGCTCAGGGCTTAGCAGGCTGTTTTATTTATTTACTCATTTTTCTGTTTTTTCCCTTCACTCCAGTAGCTGATGAACTTGTCTCAAGATTCCATGGCCACTCTGTGTCCGTGGAATCCAGGAGATGAAAGTCATAAATAGCCAGAGAAGTCAGATTTCCATTTTAATGATAACTGGAAATGTAAACCTTGTCAAAAATCATCTACATGACACATGGCAAGACAACTAAAATCTCATTCAAAACCAGCTTAGTTCCAGTTGCCAGGGACAAGATCCATTATAGCAGTGCCTGCGTGCAGTGTCTGAATTGTCTTTCACTCACTAAGGACTGGGAGGATGTGGTGAACTTCCTGCTGAGAACGACATCCACTTACCTTTACCCAGTGCTCCTGTCTCCTGTTTGTGTTGTGCTTTTAGTGGACTTTCAGTGAGTAAACACAAGCCTGCCACCAGGCCAATCCATACAGATTGAGTTAGCACTACCTGAAGGGCTTTGTTTTCTTCAACAGGGTCAATAAAGAAAGAAAAACGCAAAAATACCACTCATCAAACGTTTCCCCTTCACAGATCCCATTCAGAAATGCAGCATCATTTGCAGTTAGGAATGAAATTAAGGACAAGGTTTTACCTCTTAAACTGATGTCAAACATTGTACCTGAGCTGTGTTTTAAAGCTGTTTCAGAAGATAATTTTATGTTGTTAATCACAGAACCGTGGTGTTATGATCCGGTTTAAACCCAGAAAAGCAAAAAAAGCTAAGTCTCTGTGCATAAACGGAAAGAACTTAGAAGGTTCAAAATATTCCCAGAAACGAGATTAAAACCAAACAAGGTTAGATGTTGATGCCAAAAAATGGATGTATTTTATTTAATAGTAAAAGAGGCAAAGAGAAGGGAAGAGAAAAGAAAGAGAGAAAGAAATGGAAAAAAGAAGTGTGTGGGGGAGTGGGGGAACAGGGAGAGGTGACAGGGGTTAGGTGGAAGCACATCACCCATCCGATGACCCAACGATGTCTCGTTGCTCCTCTCCATCTGCTCTGCTCGTGGTGAGGGTCCCCCATCACCTCCATGGCTGTGCTGCCACACGCCACCACACGCTGCCACACGCCAAAGAGTACAGAATCCC